>NW_026902107.1:417500-1017500 GCF_033783945.1 Neopsephotus bourkii | reverse complement strand
CGGGCAGCAGGAAGGGGAAACAGAGGAGGATGCAGCACATGGCCACCAAGTGCTACAGCCTCATCCTGACCAGGAGCAGGGTGCTCCAGGATGCTGTGCGCTATTAAAGCCTATTAATGTGTTAAACACCAGTGTCTCAGGGTTCTTTAGATGCCCCAAGTTGGCCCCACCAATAACCCAGTAGCAGCAGGGCGCAGCCTCTGCTTCCCCTTCCTCCCATAACCCATCCCTGCCTCCTCTTCCCCCTTTGCTTTGGGGATGGAGGAGGTGGCGTATCCTGTGGCCACACTCCTGAGCACCCGGCAGTGACAATGCCCTCATTGCTGCCCTCATTGCCACCTTCATTGCCCACCACAACTGCTTTCCATAGCGCCCATCCTCATCCTCCCCTCTCTGGCATCCCAAACCAGCCCTTTGGCAGTTATATTAGCCTAAATGTATCTAAACCCCATATTTTAGCCCTGTTGGCACTGGTGCCACAGCCTGGGCTCACAGCACAGCCACCCCCCATGGCACTGGAGCACACCAAGCCTACCTTGGCCAAGCCCTGGTCCTGGTGCTGCCAACCACGGCTCAGGAAGTCAGCGCTCTCCACTCAGGAAGTCACCAGTTTACGTGCCCCAACATCACCCAGCAACACACCCGGAGCTTACACCATCACCCAGTGCCACCAGCGCCACCAGCACCTTGCCCAGAGATCAGGTTGGAAACGCCTGCGCTTGCCCATCCTCCGGGAGCAGGGCTTTAAAAGGAAAAGGGACATTTGGGTGCGTTTTTTTTCCTCCTTCCCTTTTTTTTTCTTTTTGGATCCTGCTGCTTTTTCCAGCACGACACCTTCTTGTGCTCCCTTTTTTTTCCATGGAGCGCCTCTATTTGTGCCGAGACTTTTGACTCAATAGGAGAGGAATGCTGTTAATTCCCACAGCTTGTGGGTATAAACATCCATCCAGAGCTGGAAGCACCAAGGGGGGAAACCCGTGGGCCCATTGGGTGGGCTGGGGCCAAGAGACCCTCGGAGGGGCCGACGGCAGCGGCGCTGCCAAGCCCTGGCTGGGGTGTATGCGATGCGGTGCCAAGGGCAGGGTGGGGATTGAAGCACCTCAGCTGTTCTCAGTAAGAGGATACCCAGGCCCCGGCCCAACGCGGGGCTGTTTTGTGGCTATAACCAGGCAACGGCCGGCTCCGGTGTCACAACCGGACCCCGGAGCGCTCGGCAGAGCCTGGGCACGTGCTGGGTCCGGCCGGCACTGGGAGCCGCCGTCATCCGTGCTCCGGAGCGGACTTTGCTCCTGCAAACAGAGCTGGGAGGGAGTCACCAGCAGCAGGGCCGGGGGGGACAGAATGTTCCGGCTGTGGGAATGAATGGCTCCGGCACTGCCCCACCGCTGGATCCGGGGAGCAAAGAGCATCTCTGGGTCACTTTGCCTCCACTGCAGTGGCTTGGTGCTGCCATCCCCTTTCCCAGTGGATTTTTTCCTTCCCATCACACACAGCGGATCTGCCCCAAGGGCAGGGACAGAGCCCGCGCCGTGGCCTCGCCACCCTCCACCAGCTCTCCTGTATTGCCCCCCTGGCACCACAGCGGCGATGGCCCTGTGCTGTCCCCCCACAATCTTTAGGTCTTGAGGGGGGCTTGGTCAGCTCCGAGTCCTCCCTGGAGCAGCACCAGCGGTGCCCAACCTGCCCAGACCCCGGTGTTGGGATCCAGCTGCTGAGCCTGGGAGATGCCTCCATCCCAGCACCCTCTGCACGCTGCTCACCGCAGCTCTGTGCCGGCTGCAGCAGGGCGAGCGGTGCCGGATCCGTGCGCAGGAGCTGATCTAATGGGAAAGGGTGATCCATGCGGGAGCGGGGAGAGCTTCCCGGGGTGGATCCTGGTCCTTTGGGAGCAGCCTGGTTCACTTCACCTCCTGCCTCAGTTTCCCCAGCTGAGAGCTGTCAGTGACCTTCCCACCTTGGGGCCCAGCATGGGCACAGGGTGCCGTGGGGATGCTGCTGTGGGAGACAGCACAGGGTGAGTGCCAGGGGCTGGGCTCATCCTGCACCCATGGAGATGCTGGATCCGACCCAGAACTCCCAATGCAGCCCAGGCAAAGAGGATCGGGGCAGATCCTGCAAGGGGGAGGCAAGGTCACCCCGTGGGGCTGGAGGAGGAAGAGGGGCGCAGCGCTGGCCTGTGCCCAGCCAGGGCAGAGGTGGAAGGGGGAGCCTGAAGGTCCATGCCACAGGGACCTTGGAAGCCAGAGCCTGCCCCCAGGCCACAGGCGCCGGCGGCTCTCGCTTATCTGGGTGCTGGGTCCTGCCCAGCCCCGCGGCAAGGAGGGACGAGGAGAGCCCCGTTCCTGCCATAGCTGCTCCCAAGGGAGATGCCGGCCCAGCCAGGGGAGCAGAGTGCGGATGGGGGTGGTTCTGCTCCCACACTTTCACTCCTTCGGCTTTATCTTCACTCACCCATGGGCCAGGCTTTAAACACACCCCACACAGCACCATGCGCCGAGGCTTCCCTGCAGGCTTCCCCATTGTGTTGAATCCGGATGCCCACACAGGAGCAGGAGCTGCCTCTTCGTGGCTCACCATGGCCGGACACTGCCGGTGCAGGTGATGCTGCCGGGATGCTGTGATGGAGCCATCCCTTCCCAGCACAGGCAGGAGCAACCATTGCTGTTTAATCCCTGTCTCCAAGAGAAACCGGCTCCTTGCACCTGAGCAAGGACACGTTTGCCTTTTCCAGGGCCATTTGTGGCCCAGGCACCCTTGTAGAAGACCCGTTTTGAAGGCAGCGAGCGCAGCGCTGATTGAAACCATCACAGCAGTCAATGCCCACGTCCCAACGATCGCTTGCAGGGTCACTGCTGCCCGAGTGCCCATGGACACGGCTCATCGCTGGGATTTTCCATATCCTGGGGCAAGCAACAACAGTTCCATGAGCCAGGGCCCATGGGAGGGATGTGGAGCAAGAAGCTCCTGCTGAGGGGTGCAGCGGGGTGGGAAGCAGCACCCATGGGGCTCAGCAGGACCTTGTCCCGGCTGCCTGCAAGTGATGGAGCTGTTAATGAGTAATGAGAGAGCTGCCATCGGTGCCACTGCCCAGCAAGGGGCAGGGAATGGGGCAGAGGACGAGCAAGAGCCCTTCCCGGCTGCACCACGCTGGCTCTGTCCCAGTGCAAGGGGCAGGAGCTGAAGCGTGCGATGCCACAGCCGGTGGCTGATGTGTTCTGGCACCCTTAGGTGACATTTGGGATGTGAGGTCCCAGGGATCAGGCACGGGGAGGCCTTGGGGCAGCCCCCACCTCTCTGCCTTGGTAGGATGTGAAAAACGGGATCTTTTTCTGGAAGCTGATGACTTGGAGCTCGGTCAGAGCCAGCAGTGGGGAGTCGAGACAACCACCTGCATCAGGGATCAGCTTTTCCCCAGCCACGTTCACCTCAAGCCAAGCCCACGCTCTGGGAAGGAGCCATTCCCTTGGGATCATGGGGGGACAGGAGGGTGCTAGGAAATCACTTCCCAACTGTTTCAACACTCACTGAGGTCTCCAGTCGTTATTCAAGGGGATGAAGGAAGGGAACGAGAAGCAGAGACACAAAAGCATGGTGAGCCCCAGCCCCTTGCAGGCATCACCCCAGGTTGGGTGCTGTGTCCCCATCCCTGATCACAGTACCGCTGAGCAGCAGCAGCACCTGAATCCCATGGGAGACGGAAAGGCTGGGAAGCTGATGGGATGGGGAGGCTGCTCGCTTTATAAGCTCTTCCAGTCATTTCCAATGGTTGGCATCCTCCTCTGGGCCCGCGGCCAGGCCCTCGCCAGCCTCCGGGAAGGATGCGGCTTGAACCCAGCGATGCAGCTTTCCACATCAGGAAACACATCCAGGGACCCAAACGTGGCTGAGCTGGGAGCACGGAAATGCAGCAGGAGCCACTTGTTTCCTTGCCAGCCCCATGTCCCGCCGCCAGCCTGCTCACTGCTGGGATGCGCTGCCACTCCAGCCCAGTGCATCCTGCATTCTTCTTGCAGCTGGGTCACAGAATCATGGAATCGCAAATGGTTTGGGTTCAAAGGACCTTAAGATCATCCAGTTCCAACCGCCTGCCATAGGCAGGGATGCCTCATATGTCATCATCCCTTTGCAGCACTGGAGCAGTGTGGCATGGGGTGCTTCATGCGGCCCCAGGTACATCCAGATCAGATGCTCTTTGGGAGCAGTGTCCTCCTGGGAGCTGCCATTGGCAAAGGTCACCCTTGGGCCTTTCAAGTGAGGGATGGTGGTGACTGTGGGGACCTCTGTGCAAGGACAGGACCTGGCCACCAGCTCCAGGTCCCCTCCACCGCCATGGTACCGCAGGACACCGGGACCCGCAGGCCACGGCTCCAGGGATGCCGATGCTGTGGCTCCTCGCTCCGGTCCTGCCCTCACTGCTTTGCTCCGGTTCACCCCGGTGATGCTCAGGATCAGAGGGACGGGAATTGGGGATCCCAAAGGGTGGTCGCAGCCCCCGGTTGGGCGCACACCGAGGGGGGGGGGGTCACCCGGTGCCGGTGCCCTGGCTCCGTGTGCGTGTCCCCCGCCACCGGGGCCACCTGCGGGTGGCGGGGAAGGGGGGGGGGGGAGGGCCGGGCCCCGGTGCGGGCGGAGCTTCCCGCACAGCCCCGCCCCGCAGAAACTTTCCTTCTGCGCCGGGCGCTCGGCGGGAGCCCGGAGCGGGGCCGGGGCTGCAGCGGGAGCCGGGCGGGCCCGGCCCTATGGGCAGCGGCTGCGGGCGGTGCGGGGCGGTGCGGGGCGCTGCCCGCCGCGGCCATGTCCGCCGGGGCTGCACCTGCGGAGGGCGGAGAGCGGGACCCGGAGCGCGGCGGCGGAGCAGCGGCAGCGGCGGAGGCTGCCCCGCAACGGAGGAAGGCCCGGGCGGGCTCCCTGCGCCGGGCACTGAGCTGGCTCCGCGGGAGGAGGCGGAGGAGGAAGAGCGGAGGCTCCCCGGGGGTGGCGGACGGGAGAGGTGAGGGGCGAGGAGGGGACGTGGTGGTGGTGATGGTGTCGGGGGGGGGGGCATGGAGGGGCCGTGGCGGTGGGGTCCAAGGAGGTGGTTGAGGAGGAGTCGGGTTGGGGACCATGAAAGGGTTGGGGTAGGTGAGGAGGGTCAAGGCAGGGTTGCGGATGGGGGTGGCCAAGGAGTGGCCACGGAAGTGTCCAAGGAGGGGTCAGAGTGGGCCCGTGGAAGTGGGCAAGAGGGTGTTGGGATGGGGGTCATGGAGGTGGCCAAGGAGGTGTTGGGGAGGGGGTTGAGGAGTGGTCCTGGCAGTGACCCAAGGGGAGTCACGGTGGTGGCCATGGAGGTGGCCAAGGAGAGCTCAAGGTGGCCGTCGAGGTGAGCAAGGGGAGGATGCAGTAGAAGCCAAGGGGTGGTGACCAAAGGGAGGTCTCAGTGGTGGCTGAGAAGGGGTGGAGGTTCTGGCCATGGAGGTGGCCAAAGGGAGAGCACAGTGGTGGCTGAAGAGGAGTCGAGGTGGTGAGCAAAGCGTGGTCACAGTGGTGGCCAAGGAGGGTCGGTGGTGCTGGCTGTGATGGAGGTGCTGGCCGTGGTGGCAGCAGAAGTGGCTGAACCAGGGGTGCAGGCCGTGGTGGCCATGATGGTGGTGATGGTGGTGGCCATGGGGGCTGTGTGGCCACGGTGGCTGCGGCAGCAGCAGCAGCAGCAGGCGGGATCCAGCATTCCCTGGTGCAATCTCGCCCCGGCCCCGAGGGCTGGTGCCGGTTCACTGGGTAGGTTCTCTCCCCGCTGAGTCAGAAGGTCACTGGGGCTGAGGGAAACCTGGAGGGCCGCCAGGCACTGCCTCCTCCTCCTCCTCCTCCTCCTCCTCCTGGGAAGGGTGTTTGCGTGCTCCAGGTGTGGCCCTTCCTGCCCTAGATATGGCCTCACCCCAGTCAGTCTGTGGGGTGCTGCTCCATAGCAAAGCCGCATCCCTGCCGCCTCGACCAGCGCAAGGTGCTGTGGGTGCCCTTTCCTCTTTGCTACCCTGGGGCTGTGTTCCAGGGATCTATGGGCTCAGCCCGTGGTGGCTGGTGCCTGGTCATGCTCTTCTCCTTGGTGCTTGCTGTGCAGTCATCGGTGTCCTGGTGAGGTGGAGGTGTCACCCCATACACGGGAGCAGTGCTCACCCTGTCCCCCCCTGTGCCATCGAGGTCCTGCCACTGCCCTCCCAACGGGGACATCACCGTGGTCATGCCAGGGGAGAGGCTGCTCCTGCAGCACCCAAATGCTGGGGAGGTTCTGCCTTACTTTGCCCCAGGGGGTGAATTCCCAGCACCCAGGGCCGCACGCAGGCACGTTCACTGCTTGGAAAAGCACCCGGAGCTCTGCGATAGGAAAGGAGTGGCTGTAGAGGCACGGAAGGGTCTTGGGAAGAGGCCGAGCTCTCTGCTTGAGCCGCTCCATCGGATGCAGCCGGTGCCGCCTCCTGGCCCATCACGCATGGACGCCGCTGCCACGGCCCAGCGCTGAAACCTGAGCAGTAAAAGAGATGTGCTGGAGCATGTGATGTTCCTCTTGCGGCGCTGAAACGCCTCCAGCAGCGCTGCCAGCCCTTTCCTTTCCTTTCCCTTTTATTTCCTCCCCCATAAAGCCATAACATCACCAGCTGAAATGCGGAGTCACTGCTCGGGGTCCTCCAGCCTGCTCGCCACAACATCCCTCACGTGGAATCATAGAATGCTTTGGGTTGGAAAGGACCCTAAGATCATCCAGTTCCAACCCCCTGCCATAGGCAGGGATGCCTTGCATTAGACTGTGTCGCTCAAGGCTCTGTCCAGCCTGGCCTTGAACACTGCCAGGGATGGGGCATCACCAGCACATCCTGCTCAATTGGATATCCCTGCATCCAGGAGAGCTGCCCCATCGCCTGCCCATGGTCCATGCTGGTGATGCAGTGCCATGGCCCAGCCCAGGGCTGCCGGACCCATCCCTCCCCTCCAGACTGTGCTTTTGGCTGTGCTGGCATCAGCTTGCTCCATGGTGCAGGGTGGGGAAGCAGCTTGGATGTGCCCTGCCCCAGATGGGAATTGTTCCAAATATCAGCTGGGAGCTGTGGAATGGGGAGAGCTCCAGCAGGTCCTGGTGGCTCTGGGTGCCTTCCCCTTGGGTGTGCACAGTGCTGGGGGTGGTTTGGATCAGGCCGTGGCCCATCAGCTCCTCATCACTCTGCTGTTCCTGCAGGTGGCTTTGGTTGTGGAGTGGGGACAGAGCACGTCTGACCATGCCTCTTACATCCTGGTTGTGGGAAGGGACTGCACAGGATGCTCAGGATGGGGAGGGAAGGAGAGACGCTGTCCTAGGGAGACATAGGTTAGGACCAGTTCTCAGCCTGGACATCGGCTCGTTCATGACCTGGGTGTTGTTGAGGTTGGAATTGCTCAGCACTGAAACCATGGGAGCAGGAGGATGAAAGCATTTCCACTTTGGATGAATCCCATGGGTCCATCTAATCAGAGCTCCTATCTCTGGCTGCTCAAACAGCTGAGCTGTGTAGAGGAAAGGCACAGCACAGTAATCCTGCTTGTGGGCAGTTCCAGGCTCCCTCTCCCATAGGGAACAGCAGCAGCTTTGGGGCTGGACGTTGAATCCTCTCCCATTTCCCAGCTGGATGCTCTGCCCTGTTTGTGCAAACGGGCCCCATTGGCTCAGCATCCCCATTTCAGGCCAGTTAAACTCTGCTGCAAGGTAATTGCTGCTGTGAGCTGCAGGGCTGCACCCTGGGGTGTGCAGCAGCTGCCAGGGTGCCACCACCCCGTGCTGTTTTACCTGTACACAGCCCAGCACCCAATGACCCCATCCCCGCTGCATCCCAGCGCCTTGCCATTCCCCTCTGTTTATTTCCACAATAACCTTTGGAAGCAGAGGAGCCGTTAACCCCCGGGATGGGAACCGAGGTGGGGATCGCAGCTGGGCTGTGCCGAGGGTCCAGTGCGGAGCAAGGAATTGGGGTGCTTGAGCTCTGGATTTTCCTTGCTGGGAGCCAGGAAGCTGAAAGCTTTTTCTTCTCCTGTGTGGTGAAGGCAGCCTCTTACCCGGAGCCTGCTCCTGAGCCCTGCCACCTGCCCATGGGTTTAGGCTGGATTTGGCTGCTGCTTTATCCCGGTTTCGCAACAGCCTCCTTAACTCACACAGCATTCTTCTTAACTCTCTGATGAAGTGAAGGAATCGATGTTCCAGAAGGATTAAATTAGGGTTGGAGCCTTTTCTTTCCCTTTCTGATGCCAGATTCATCCAGCAGCAGCAGATTTCCTGACTGCCATGGACACACACATACCGTGGGGTTAAAAATAAAGCTCTCGATGGGCCCAGCTGCTTTATAACATCAGCAAGTGCTCGTGCAGGGCACGAGGTGGCTTTGCTGTGTGTGTGGTGGGGTGGCAGCGGCTGGGCTGTGCTGGTGGCACTGGGCTCAGTGCTGTGCGGTGCTGGAGGCAGTGTGGGGGCTGTCCCTGTGTGTTGGTCTGATAAGAAGAGATGTGAAAACTCGCTGGGTCCCCTACTGCTGCGTGGTGCTTGCTTTGGTGCAAACATGGGCTGTGTGGTTTAGTCCTGATCCCTGCTGCTCCCACTCCCAGCATCATTCCCATGCATGTGTGGGAATGGATCTGTTAACGTGCACAAGGCAAAGAGGGACGCTTCAGAAGATGTGAGCAGCAGGAACGGCCTGGCCATGGCGAGCGGCCCTGCTGTGAACAAAGAGAGGTGTGTCTGCAACCACAGCTATTCCACCTGGAGACAACTGGAAGAATTACCCTTGCGAATAACGTTCCATAAGATCCGATAAAACTATTTCGCCGGAGTCATATTTCCCTTCAGGAGGAAGCTCTTCTTTCATAAGACAATATCATCATTGACTCGCACTCCAGCAGCGATGGAACATAAGCTGCTGGAAGGTGAAGAGCTGGGCAAGCACGAAGTGAAAAAGCATTTCCCTGCCAAGCAGGAGCCGGAGCCCTGGGCTGGTCCCTGTGGCTGCTGCTGTGCATGGATTCAAAGCACCTCATCCAGAGCAGGGAGCTGAGCTCCCGCAGGCTGGAGCCGGGGCTGTCATCGACCCACGCTCCGGCTGGAGCAGGAAATCGTCTGAAACCCTCCTGGTTATGTATTTCTGTTAATGATTGGGGATCTCAAGTGGGGTTTTTCTGTTACCTTTGCCTCGCTGAGCTTTACTTCCCCGTGAAGGGAACAAGGGCTGAATTCCTTTCTCATTCAGGCATCTCAGCTCCTGCTCTGTGTTTGCTTGGCGACGGCGTCAGGGTTAGGAAACACTGGGAATGATGGAGAAAACACCAGGAGGGAGGAATCGTTCCCCCTGGGCCAGCGCAGAGGGGTCCCTGCCAGGCTGGTGTGGGCTGGCCTGAGGGAGGGTGTGACTGTGGGACATCAGATGTGCCTGTGGCAGTCACGCTGGGATGATGATGATGATGATGATGATGATGAGATCTGTATCTTGTGAGCAGCTCCCCCTTGCTCCCAGCTCGGTGTTGTTATCACAGTGCTCTCAGTGAGTACAGCTGGGGGCTTCTGGGGAAGGGACTGTGCCTGGAGGCAGCATCCCTTGCCCCCACTTCCCACCAGGCATTCCACAACTGGGTTTTGTAGCGAGTCTGCTGTGCTGGGAATCGCGTGCTGCAAATGCTTCCCTTCTCCTGCCGTGTTTTCCCAGTGGATTTCTGGGCGCTGTGGTTTAACCCCAGCTCTGGGAGGAAGGATGGGAGCAGCCAGGGGCAGTGCAGCCTCTCCATGGGTTTCGGAGGGGGTTTGTGTCCCCAGACAGTGATGCAGCTCTATGGGGATGCTGGAGCTGCTTCCAGCCACCAGGACTGAGCCATGGGCCCCAGCGGGGGGAGCAGGAGCCAGGTTTCCACGTGGCTCTGAGTTACCCCATTGGAATTGCTCCAGCTCGGAGAAGCCACTCGGATATTTATGGCACCCGTGGGCTTTGCTGGGCTCTTGGGGCTCAGCTCCTGCTCGGAGCCCCCTCGGTGCATCCGAGGCTGCGGCTGGGGGCGGTGAAGCTCTGGTGCCGGTGCTGCCAGCATTCCCGAGGCAGGTGCTGGAGCAGTGGGTGTCTGTTTTGGGAAGTGTCTCGCTGTATCTGGGGCAGTCGCAGGCTCCAGCCTCTCCTTTCCTTGCAGAGGGAGAACTTAAAGGGCTCCTTTGGGAAAGTGTGGCTGCAGAGGAGCCTCCTGTGTCACTGGGGAGGGGACTGCATGGCATGGGGAGGGGTCTCTGCACCCTGCTTTGGTGCTGCTGCGAGGGGATCGACGTCCCCAAGAGGTGCTGGGCAGTGGGAGGAAGCCCTGTCCCAGGCTGGAGGTGTGCCTTGTTGATCTGACCCATCGCCTTCCCCATCGGTGCGCAGAGACCTCTCATTCATTGCACTTTTGACCATGACCGTGTTTAATCCTGGCTGCCCCAAGACGGAAAAGCTGCCCCTTGAACTGGGTCCAGCCAATAATGGGAAACGGGGAGAAGTTTTCCACTGGATCCCCCATTCCCTCAACATCTCCTACTGCAGACAGAGCAGCAATGCCTGAGGACAGGCCCTGTCGGTGGCACAGGGTGGTCTCTGCTGTGCCTTTGGGGCAGCACACCAACCTGGTGGGAAACGGAACCATTAATACTTGCACTGGGGAGAAGGAGCCTGAATTCACTGCCCATCGCCTCGGGAGGTCAGCACAAAGCGGCCGCTTGAGCTTGCCGCTTGATTCCTATTTTTCATGCCCCGGTTTTGTGCCTTTCCCGCAGCGCCCTCCTTCCTCTTTATCCCAGCCTTTGATGAATCACCTCCAGAACAGAAAACATTGCCAGCAGGAGCTGCCCCCTCCCTGGCTGCCCCCTCCCTGCCCTCGCAGCGTTTCGTGTTCCCATTAGGAATCCCGAGGGAAAGCGGGGCTCAGGAGGGAACACGCTCCTGCCCGTGTTTCGGGCTTGTCCATGCAGGGCTGGGGCAGCGCTGCCCATGCTCTGAGCCGCTCTTCCCCCGGCCGCTCGCCCCATTCGGCAGCAGCGGGGTCTGGCGTAGGGAGGGCACAGGATGGAGGTGCCAGCCCCATGAGCTGATCCTGGCGCGGATGTCCATGGGGGTCCCCCCGTTGTGTGACTCGTTCCAGTGACCATGGAGAGGGTGGCGGGGGTTAAATTAACATCCACCTTCGGGCATGTGGGTGCTCGCCCGGAGGTTGCGCAGCGGCTTGACCCAGCCTGGGTCTTCAGGCGCCTTGGAAACCCTGTTCTAGCCTTTGCCGTGCTGGGCTTGTCCGGGGGGGGGGTCCCCATGGGGCTGGGACCCTCCAGACCCAGGAGCGGGGCTGTGGTTTCGGTTGCTGGAGCTGTGCTCAGGGACAGACTCAAGGGAGGTGGGAGCGGGGATGGAGGCGGTGCCGGGTCCGGTTGTGCCGACGTTTGGGGACTGATCTCCCTTCACCCGCTCGCCGTGGCCGTGGCACCCTTGCGGAGGGATGGAGCTGGGAGGGTACTGCGAGATGCGAGGGATGGGATGGATGATTCGGGCAGGCCCCTCCTCTCTGCCTGTGCCATTGGCTCCGGCATCGCCGCCTGCGGGAGCCGAGCTCCGCGAGCAGGAGGGATGGGAGCCGGCGGCTGAACGCCGCTGCGTGCCGCGGCCGCCCGGGCCCGGCCATGTAACACCTCGGCCTCCTCCACCGGCTGCGGTGGAGGGCGAGAGCCGCTCATGGGCAACGCGCACCGCAAGAGGAGCCCAGCGGGCGCCAGGGCCGGCTCCTCCTGGCTCTTCGGCCGCTCCGGGAAGCCGGGTGCAGGTAGGAGCCGTGGGGAGGGGGCTGCGTGGGGATGGGGCACGGCGGGTCCCGGCTCCGTGGCTTCTGCGGGAGCGTTCATTGCCCTCTGGTGTCCGCGGCCGGGCCGGAGGCTTCGCTCTCACCCAGCACAGGGTCAGCCCCTCCGGCCCCGGGGGCTGTGCCGGAGTGCGGGGCACCAGCCATGGGCTCCCCTGCGCTATGAGGACGCGGTCACCCGCTGAGGTTTAGTTCCCAGTTTGGTTTTCCAAGCCCTATCCCCGGAGCGGCGT
Source organism: Neopsephotus bourkii (assembly GCF_033783945.1). NCBI lineage: Eukaryota > Metazoa > Chordata > Aves > Psittaciformes > Psittacidae > Neopsephotus > Neopsephotus bourkii. The sequence goes on along the minus strand of NW_026902107.1, from coordinate 1,005,423 downwards.
CACCTCCCTCCCCGTGCCTTGGTTCCCGTCGCCGTGCCTGGGGAGCAGTGGGTTTGGGAATGTTTGTGGAGAGCACCGGGTTAGGGTTAGGGTTAGGGTTAGGGTTAGGGTTAGGGTTAGGGGGGATGCTCCCCCCTCCGTATCCGTCCTGCACAAGTGCCCCCCTCACTCTGATCGTGTCTGCCTGTCCATGCACTGCGTACTCTGCTGCTTTATGCTCCTGCTCAATGGGTGCCGCTGAAAAGCCCAGGAGGAGACATGGGGCAGGGAAAAATCTTGTCTGTGGGGAATAGAGGTGGGGGAAACAGTTCCATAGCAGTCTGGACCCACATATGGAATCACCAGCCCCGCAGGGTGTCTGGTGCTGGTGATCTCCCTCCATGGTTCCTCCTCTGGAGCAGAGCGATGCAGGCAGGAAAGGTCTCTTGCAGAAACCTCATCCCCATCCCACCGTTGCTGATCTCCTTGCCGCTGTTGTTAAACTGACCCCACACCCCAGCCTGGCCTGAACCAAGGAAGGGACTTGATGAGCACAGGAGCAGAGTCTGGGGTCGGTGGGAGTGGGGTGAGACCGAGAGGGGACGAGGGGATGGTTTTCTCTGCCAGCCCTTTGTGACCCTCGGCCCTGCCATCCCTCCTGTTTCCCTCGGTCTTTACAGCCCAGGTGAGCTGAGCTGAGCCATCCTTAGGGAAAACAGGGTTGGAGCCAACCCCTCACAGGCTTGGGGGCTGGGATGGGGAGAACCCAGAGGGGTTCAGGCTCATAGCACCCATTTGGTGCCTGGGGAAAGTGAGGCACGAGTGGCCTGTAGCTGTGCAAGGACGGCATCTCCTTCACCGCAGGCTCCTCACTGTCCACCTCACCTCCACCAAAGTCATCCTCTGGCTGTGGTCTCTGTGCAGGAAGGGCTTGGTGCCACCACGTTATAGCTGGGTTCCTGCTCTTCCCTGGCTCTGCCCTGACCTGCAGCGATGCAAGCAATGGGGTGAGCCCTGCTCCCTGTGAGCATCCCTGCTGCAGCTTTTCCCTTGTGCTGTCCCTACCCAGACCTCTCCATTCCCCACCAGGCTTGGGTGTCCCTTTGCCAGTCCCTGAACTGGCACTGTGGGGCTGCCACTGCTGCCCTTCTCCAGGGTTGGGCGGGAGATGCTCAGGGGAAGGATGCCCTGTGCCATATGGGACCGTGCCATAGAGCCGGGGGACAGACCCTGCAAGGCAAAGGCCATGGGGTGGAAGGTGCTGAGAAAACATGGGTCGAGTTGTGTTTGTTCTCTGCAGCAGCTCCATGGCAACCGTGCAGTGGCCACAAAGCCAAAGAATTTGCATTGTGTCGCTTCAGCATTTCGGAGGGCGCAGCGGGATCACCGGCTGGGGGCAGGGTGCCCAGCACCCAACCACGGGACCCTGCTGTCGCTCTCATCTCGCCCCTGCCCTGCCCGCAGCCCATGGGTGCTGCTGGAGTTTGGGTCAGAAGCTAACTGCAATGGGTGGGCAACTGGGCCAGCATCCCCCAGTTCTCACCTCTGCATCCCTGGTTGCTTTGGGAGCACCAGTTTGGTCCCATCATGCCCATTGCTGGCAGGTCAGGCCTGGGCAGGCACCAGCAGCTGCCTTTGTTCCTCCACCATATGCAAGGTGGTGTTGGGCATCTTTGGATGCTGAAGGACCACAGCAACGGTCCCAGGGACAGGGTTGGCCAGGCAAGAGCATGGCTGAGGGCTGCCGGGGTGGCTCTACCTGCTGCAGGCAGCTGCCTGCAACCTGCACCCTGCCCCGGTGTCCCCACTGTGCTTCATCAGTGCCAAACCCACATCCCTGTGCTTGCTCTGGGGTGCATCCCCTGCTTCTCCTTCCCTGGGATCATCCACAGCAGGAGCTGCTGGGGAAGGTCCTTGAGCACCAGGGAGAGCAAAGCCTCTTATCACCTCCTTATCGGGATGGCCCCGCCGGGCCCGGCTGAGTCAGGGTGAAAGAACGTGGCACCCAACCAGCCGAGTCCATGGGGATGTGGCTGCTGCCGCCATGTCCCGATGGATGGGTGCCGGCGCAGGCTGCAGGCACACATAGTGCGGGTCAAGGGGTGACCCATGGCCATGAGGCTCCCAGCAGCAGCTCCAGGGTGGGCTGAGCATCTCTGGGCGTCTTCCAGCTTCGCGGCCGCTCTTTGTGCCAGACCCACGCTGGGCTGGCTCCGTAAACAGCCCCGGAGCAGATAAGGGCAGGGGCCCGCCCGGCATGGGATGAGCATGGATTTACACAGGCGGGTCTCCAGCACGCCGGCGGCCAAGCCCTTCCCGGTGCCCCTTCCCGGTCCTGGAGCACGGGAGGAGGTGAGGATGCTGGAGAGGGGCTCTTCATCAGGGACTGTAGCAATAGGACAAGGGGTGATGGGTTCAGACTGAAACAGGGGAAGTTTAGATTGGATAAAGGCAGAAGCTCTTCCCTGTGAGGGTGCTGAGGCGCTGGCACAGGGTGCCCAGAGAAGCTGTGGCTGCCCCATCCCTGGCAGTGCTCAAGGCCAGGTTGGACACAGGGGCTTGGAGCAAGCTGCTCCAGTGGAAGGGGTCCCTGCCCGTGGCAGGGGTTGGAACTGGATGAGCTTTAAGATCCCTTCAACCCAGAGCACTCTGATTCCATGATCCATGGATGTCCCAGGCAGGAAGCTGCCTCCAGCGCTCAGCTCTGACATGCCATGCCATGCCGTGCCCACTTGGCAGGCGCCCCGTCACCAAGAGGCAGGGATGGGACCTGCTGTTGTGTTGCTGGTTATCCCCCACCACCAGTTTGGTGGCAGGTCCAGCCCCATATGGCAGCTCCTTCCCCATCTCCTCCCCTGATCCCGCATCACCGTGTCCACCTCAATCCCTGCTGGAAGACAGGCAGCACCTCGCTGCTTCCTACCAGCGCTGCTGAGCCAGATACCTGTAGGCAGGAGTGGGGTTGGGAGCTGCTCGCAGGATGGTGGATCCCTGCATGGAAAAACCTGCAAGGTCTTGTCCCTAATCCATCTCCTGGATGTGCTCCTGCGTGGAGCCAAGTACCTGCTGCGACAGGCACGCTTACAGAGCACCCGGGTACCGGCAAACACGCCAGGCATGACGGCACGCGCCGTGGGGATGCGGCAGGGAGCCGCCTGCATGGGAGGTGGAGGAGAGGACATGAAGGGAAGGGGAAGCTGTGATAAAGCTGTGGACTTTGGAAGGAGGAGGTGCCAGTGGTCTGTCCCCATCCCTGCGCTGCCATCCTGGCCCTGTGTTGCTTCCGAGGCTCTGCCCACTGCCCTCTCCCACCCTGCGCTCCCCACCTGGGCCCATCCCGCCTGGATCCGGCTCCTGGCCGGGGAAGGCTGTTATTTACCTTCAAACCTGTTTGGTGGCTTCTCCGGGGAGGGGACGAGCGTGGGGTGGGGATGTGGTTGGACTTGGACAGAGGCTCCGCTGGGCTGGGACAGGGGCTGGGATGAGGCACAATCCGGCGTCGCGGTGGTCCTGCCTCCCTGCCCCGGGCTGGGACCCCGCCATGGGCTGCTGCCAGACCCTCGCCCCGGCTCCATGCTGACACATGGAGCAGGAGACATTGCATGTCACTGCATGCGCTGCCTGTGGGGCATGTGCAGGGCAGCAGCGAGGTCAGGGCCGAGTTGCACAAGTGGTGTGATCCTGCCAGGACAGCAGCCGTGGCTGGGCGATGGTTGACGGTTCTCCTCTGAGCCTTCATCCTTTGCCATGGCCCGCTGGCTCACCGGGGTGATGCTTTCTGCACCGGCACTTAGAGGAAGAAAACTGCCCCAAGTTTGTTTTCCTATTTGAAATGAGTTTGAGTTCAGCCTCTGCATGGGGTCGGGTTGGAGCATCGAGCCAGCCGCATGCACCGGGTTGGGTTTATTTGCTTTGTGGAGCTGTTTCCCTGGCTGAAGCAGCAGCCCCCATGCGAGGCCAAAGGCAAGGAGCAGCCCCTGGGTTCACAGTGGGGGCTGCGTGGCCACAGCCATGATAAACATTAATGTGCTCTTACCCTGCCTGCAGAGAGTGTCCCAGGGCACGGATCCTATGCAGAGGGAACAAGGGTGGCCAGGGTGGTTGTCACAGCCCCTCAGCAGCTGAACGCAGGGGCACAGAGCAGGGCAGGGTAGCCCAAGCGGGTGCCAGGTCCCACCTGGGATCATGGAGCTGCCTGAGCACAGTTGATGGGTCCAGGGAAGGATGGGCACGCTTGGGCTCGTAAAGAGCTGTCATCGCTCCTGATATTCCAGGGAGATATCCCAGCAGGGCTGCCTGCACCATCCCACCAGCAAGGGAACTGGCTGCAAGGGGAGAGGCTGGTTTGGAAGGGAAGAGGGGTTGATGCTGGAGCAGAAGGGCTGAATATTGGAATAGGGGGGCTGGATGCTGGCACACAGCACAGGGGCTCTTGGAGCTGTGGCAGGGCCCCCATGCTGATTGCTGTCTCCTGGGGCTGGAGTTCATGGTGCACCCCATTAGTGTTACCTCTGGCATGTGCAGGCAACCACCGCTTTGCTCCCTTTCAGGATGGGGAGCAGAGCAGTCCCCAAGCCTGGGTGCACGCCTGGGATCAGCATGGTGGAAAGGAGCCCCAGAGTGGTGGGAGAGCATCAACCCCATGGGGCAGGGGGTGCTCTTGCTGCCTTCCCACTGCTCTCTGCAGCACGGCAGGAGGGAGGCAAGGTCTGCATCCCACCAAGCAGGGCACAGCAGGCAGGGTGCCCCCCTTCCTCCCCTGGGGACCTCACAGCCCCTTTCCCACCCCCCCCCGCTGCCTGCTCCCACTCCTCCCCATTCCTCCCCGGTGAGTCAGTGGTGGAAGGGGCAGGCCGGGAGCTGCTGCCTGTTCCCTGCCTCCTGCCGCAGGACCCGCGCTGTGCGGGGAGCGGACAAGTCGAGGCAGTGCCGTGCAGGCAGAGGTGGGTGCTTGCAGCTGGGTCTGGCCAAACCTGCTGCTTGCAGGAGGCGCAGGCCTGGCGGGGAGGGGGACAGGAGCCAGGATCGTCTCCTCCAGCTCTGCCCAAGTGAAGAGCAGCATCGGGACTAAGCCAGGTCCAGGAGGGAGCACTTGCAGCATCACTGGCCCAGGGCTGTACGGCCCCAGTCCTGTTCCTTTGGGGTCTCAGCTCTGGTCCTCCCCTTGGGCAGCCCTTCCCATTCCCACCCTAGTGTGGTGGGTTCCCAGTATTCCCTGCTCCTTGCTATCAGTTTGCCTTGTGGTGGGGATGCTTTGCTCCCTCTGGACCATTGCTGGCACCGATAGCAGCAGATACCAGCTCTGAGTCAGGGAGAGCATCCTTGAGAGGGTGCCCGGCCCTGAGGGGCCTCCAGCTGCTTCTCCAGGAGGATCCTGCTGCCATGTGGGTATGAGACACGTGTGTCAGATCAGGGCTGCTGAGCCTGGAGGGGACAGGGCGATGCAGGGCATGGCACAAGGAATGCACAAGGGACGGGGCTCCAGCTCCAACCAGGCATGTTGCTACCAGCACCAGTGGCTTCCTCAGCCCACCAGAATCCTCAGCCTGTGCTACAGGATCGAGCCTCTCTCCCTCCTGGCTTTTCCCCCCTTTCCCCATCCCCTTTGCAGCAGGTTTCTCTGTTGACACATGAGGCAAGGAGGATGCGATAGTGAAGGTTGAGGAGTGGAGGGGAAGCGGATTGCTCTTCTGTACCACCATGCTCCAGCCCTTGTCATGATGCTCCTCCATGGCCAGGCTCTGCTCCGGCCTCGGTTGGGTGGTGGCCGTGGTGCCCTGCCCGGATTATCCTTTGGGGATTGCAGAACGATGCCGAGCTCCTCCTGCCCCAAGCCACAGAGGTGTCACACTCAGGAGAGGGACGCGTCTGTGTCAGCAAGGGATGCTCCTGAGGCCCTTTGGGTCCTTGCAGGTGATGGGGCCCATACAGGGAGGACGAACAGGGGCTGTCTGTTGGCACTGGGAATGTCCTTACAGCAGCACCCATCAGCAGACCTGGATCCTGGACCAGCAGCACAGCAAGGACTGTCCCCCTTCACCCATGGGAGGCTCTGTAGGGAGATCCCAGGTTCAGCTCCATCCATGCAGAGGTGGATCCCGGAGGGCTGGAGATGGGAGTGGTGTGTGGTGGCTCTTGGCTGTGTTTGCCTGAGGCCCCCACAGGGCTCATGACGGGCAGCCCAGAGAGGATAGGGCAGCACGTGGCTGCCCGCTTTGTGCATCCTCAGCCCTTTCATTATGTCCCTTTTCCACTTGTGCTGTGCAAAGGGCTGGGAAGCGGCTGCCTGTGGCTGCCGGCACCTTCTGGGTGAGCCCATCCTGCCCCAGTACTGGGTTATCCATAGCAGGGCACTGCTTGTGTTTGCTGTCAGGGGCATGAAGGAGATGCAGAAATCCTTGCTAAGCCTGGATCTGCCCAGTCAAGGACACAGAGATGCCCTTGGCGAGGTTAAACTGTCCCTTGGGTTGAGCATTCAATGCTTGGGGTCTGGTGGGACCTTCGTGCTCTGCTTTGGGTGATGCTGCTCTGAATGCAGCCCAACCTCTGTCTTGCTGCAGTAAACCCTGGGCACAGCCCATGGGGAGCTGGTGGGCAGGAGGAGGAGGGTTTGACAGGTTGGCATGGCTGGCACCAGGACCTCCCTGCTGCTGGGTCAATGCTGGGAGCTCTTCACCTGGGGCCAAATGCCTGTAGATGGGAGGGATGGAGCTCCCTGAGGGACCTGGGGCTGATGGACAGGGCAGATCCCCTTCTGCTGGGGCATTGGTGCTGCAGGGAGCCTGCCTGCAGCCACCCCAGGAGCACACAGCACCTCCTCAGTGCCACGGGCCATGCCAGCGCCTGGCCACTGGCACTTCTGCCCCTGCCTTCATGTGCTCTGTGCCTACTGGTTAGACTGGTCTAAGGGACCTTGTTCTCCCACCGTGCTGCCAGCTCTTGTGACCATGACAGAGCCGTGCTGGTTGCCCTGTCCCTAAGGACCGATGCCCCGTGATAGCTCGTGTCCCCCTGCCATGGGCTGAGCAGTGCTGGGGTCGGGGCTCCTCCTGTCAGGGCTGGGGGGCTGCTGTGGGTTCCAGGTCCCGGGATGCACTGGGGATGAATGAGGAGCAGCAATGCCAGGGGAACGCCAGCACCACTGGCTCTGCTGTGCCATACCCCAAGGGCCGGTGCTCACCGGAGGGGGAAGCCTCCCAGCTCCTCCCGCTTGGCTGCACTGTTGTGGAAGCAGGTTTGCAGGGATGCTGTGCCCGGTGGGGGGCAAGTGAGGAGGGGAAAAGAGGGGGGGAGTTGGGGAAACGCTGGCCCTGAGCCCGTGGAACCGATGGCTGTGGGCTGCGCCGTGCAGGGGAGGGGGCGGGAGCCTGGGGGTGACGGGGAGGCCAGAGGAGGAGCCCCGCTCTCCTCCCGGAGCAGGGTGGGCGCAGCCGGGGTTGTCCCCTCCCCAGGCGGCTGCGCCGGAGCCTCTTTGCCCGCTGAGCATCCTCCTGCCGTGCGGATGAGGCCGGGGAGCTGGAGCGTGGAGCCGCTGGCATCCGCCTCGCTCACACACGGCAGGGCCAGAGCCGCCCCGGCACAATAGGCAGAGCCCCAGCCCTCCTCCCCGGCCCACCATGGTGGTTTTCATGGGCAGGAACCTCCCCTCGCTTCTGGCTTTCTTCAAGAAGAAGGGTGAGTGAGCGGGAGGGAGGGAGGGAGGGAGGGAGAAGCGCCTTGTCCTTACACAACCCCCGGCCTCCAGGACCCCCTGGTCCTGGCATCGCAACGGGCATGGATTCGGGCTCCCATCCCAGGGGGATGAGCAGGGAAGGTCACCCTAGCCCCAGCATCATCCCCTGGCAAAGTTAATGGAGTAAATCACTGCGCTCCACTCGCCGGAAGGCGGCTCCGAGTGTGCGGGGAGGGGGAAAGATGTTGGGCGAGGGGCTGCTGAAACTGGGAGAGAAAAGGGCAGAGGGGAAGAGGAACGTGATGGGTGTGTGTGTGTGTGCGTATCTTGTGTCCCCTAAGGACCCAGCACCAGCACAGGGGTGCCCTGTGCCACCACCGCGCTCCCAGCCTGGCCGTGCCTTGTCCACTCGCCATGCCGGGATGCTGGGGAAGCAGAGGCCGGCATGGCGCGGCACGGAGAGCGCCGGCTCCATTGTTCAGGGCCTGCTCCTTTGTGTGCCAGAGCGCAGCCACCTTTAGAGCCTGGCCGGGAGGGGATGAGGGCCACGGGGACACAAGGGATGGGTGCATGGTGCCGGGGATGCTGAGCAGCAGGTGCCTGCGTCCCCGGGGTGCTGCCGCCAGCCCCAGTGCTTCCCTGTGCTCGTCCTGCCCCTTCCTCAGCCTGAAATCGTGGCCTTTCCAGGCAGGAAGGTGGAGGCTTCGCAGCAGGCAGGGCTGGGCAATGCCAGGGGCAGCCCTCAGCAAGCACCCGGAGCCTGTTGTGGGTGCTGGTTTGCAGGAAGGAGGCTACAAGATGAGGCATGGGTAGCCCTGGGCCAGCCCTGGTGTGGCAAATGGGAGCCTCAGCACCCGGGGGTGCTCAGAGGGAGGAGTTGGGTCCTCTGGGGTCTCAGTTTCCCTGCTCTGTGCAGAGGCTGCCTGGGCACAGGGTGAGTCTGCTGTTGTGTCTTACAGAGCCCAGGGATGATGTAACCCCCCAAAGGGAAGGCCACTGTACATCCATCCTTATTTCATCCCCCTGCGCTGCCCATTCTCTGCTCAGCTGCCCACATCACCCCCTAAACTCACTGCCACAAAGGTGCTGGGGAGGAGGATGCTGCCGTGCCCCAGCCCTGCTCCAGCCAGTGGGGAGAAATCCCTGTGGAGCCAGCCCGGCTCCAGCACATTGGACAGGCAGAGCCTTGGGAGGTGATTTCCCACACGGCGTTTGGGATCTGAGCAGGATAACATCCCCCTGGGCTGGCTGCCATCCCCCAGTGCGATGAGGCTGCATCCGTGCTTGGGGTGCGCTGCCTGTGCCTCCGCAGCCACGCTGACCCCTCTGTGTCTGCAGGCGCTGCCAAGGGCGAGGCGGAGAAGCGGCTCAGTGTGCAGTACACAGCGGGAGAGGGATGTCCCGACAACGTCTTCTTCCCCACCACGCGGCCCCCGCACCTCGAGGAGCTGCACAACCAGGCCCAGGAGGGGCTGAAGTCCCTGCAGCACCAGGGTAGGTGCCATAGAACCGCAGCTTGGGTTGGGTTGAAGGGATCCTAAAGCTCATCCAGCCCCAACCCCTGCTGCAGGCAGGGACCCCTTCCACTGGAGCAGCTTGCTCCAAGCCCCTGTGTCCAACCTGGCCTTGAGCACTGCCAGGGATGGGGCAGCCACAGCTTCTCTGGGCACCCTGTGCCAGCGCCTCAGCACCCTCACAGGGGAGAATTCCTTCCTTAAAGCCACCCTAATGGATAGCGCTGGGGGTGGCACAGGGTGAAGGACACAGCATGGGCGGTGCGATGGGGCTGACCAGAGTCCAGTGCTGGGGCTGGAGCCGGTGCTGGGGCAGCGCTGACGGAGCCGGGAGCCCTGTCCCTGGCTGGTGGCTCCCGGGGCTCTCCCGCAGGGATTCAGCCCCTGCCTTCCCTCCGCAGAGAAGCAGAAGCAAACCAAAAGTGCCTGGGACCACGGGGACACCAACAGCCTCCAGGTGAGCCCTGATGAGGAGCCGGCTCTGCCCCACAGCGCTCTGCACTGCCCTGGGGGTGAGGGTGGCTCCTCTGCCCCCCATGGGTGTGTTTGGGGGCAGATGGGGAACCAACCCCATCTGCAGGACCATGGCCGGGGGGGGGGTTCCACAGCACAAAGGGGCCATGTGACCCTTCATGTTATCCCAAACCACTGTCACCATCCCTGTCCTCAACCTTCACATGTCCTGCCCTGCCTTCTGGGGCTGTGCCCCTCTGTCCCCCCTCACACCCCACTGGTGCTGCTGGCAGCCCTGAGGAAGCTGGGGTGATGGGGCAGTGCAATGGGAACCGTTATCCATCCCCATCCCGGTGGCTGGGCCCCTCCCTGGCTGCTGACGAGGAGAAGCTCCCCCTCTCTTGGCTACGCTGGGCTTTACTTTGCTGCTTCCCCGGGGCTCTGACCCCGCTGCCAGCACCTCCCTGCCCCTGTTTGCTCAAACCCGCTGGCCCTCAGCCCCATTAACCCCTTGGAAGCTGGGAATGGGGAGCTCCGGGGCAGGCAGAGCCCTTGGAGAGCTCAGGGCGGAGGGGCTGGGTGGTGACTCACACTGATGTGTCCCACCCCAACCTCCGCCCGTGCTTTGGAAGGATGGGGGGACACGGAAGGCTCTGTCCCTGCCCCTCCACATCGCAGCCCCCCAGCTCCGGGGTGCCATGGGGCTGTTGTCAGCTCTGCGTGGCTGCGGGGTTCCCAGCTCTCCATGGGGCTGCGGGGCCGTGTGGGGTCCCTGGGGCCGGTCCCGGCCCCGCTGCTGGTGGGAGGACTCTGGATGCCGGCGCGGCTGACTCAGCCCTTGGCCCTCGGAGAAGCTTTTGTCTGGGCTGCGGAGTCCGTGTGAGGCAGAGAAGGGGCCTGGCGGGGGTCGGGGCAGCTCCGTCCCCGCTGCCTCAGCCCGCTCCCTGCCCGCAGTCCTGCGCATCCTCGGAGGATGACAGCGCGTCCTTCCGGAGCCGGGCGGCCTCCAGTGCCATGGACAGCACCTCCGAGGATGCCCTCTCCATCCGCTCCGAGATGATCCAGAGGAAAGGTACCCGGGTGGGGGGGGGCACAAACCAAGAGGGTGCGATGGGGTTTGGGTGCATGGCTGGAAATCAGGGCTCTGATTTGGCATTGGTTGTGAGCCAGAGCGGGGTCTGGGGGCCCTTGGAGAGAGGTGAATAACTGGGGCTGAGTCAGAGCGTTGGGGATGGGTGAAGGGGACAGACACAGACACAGACACTGCCTCCTCTTTGCTGCGGCTCCTCTGTGTGCCTGCTTGGCAGCTGCTGGTGCCTCTCTGAGTGCTTGGGCTCGGCTTGTCCTGGAGCATCTCTGGCAATGGAGGGGTGCTGGGGACACTGGGAATGCCCTCGTGCCGGCTGGACCCGTTCATGCCTCTCACAGGTTCCACCTTCCGCCCGCATGATTCCTTTCCCAAATCCTCGGAGAGGGCTGGCAAGAAGAGGAAGGAGAGGAGGACGACGGTGCTGGGCATCCCCCAGCATGTCCAGAAGGAGCTGGGTACGTATCAAGGGTAAGAGGGGATTTTAGGGTCTGGTCTCATTGCCCAGGCTCTGTTTGCCTTGGGATCACACTGGGTTCGTTTCTCCCTGCTCCCAGGTCTCAGGAACAGCCGGGAAGCCAAGGGGTGCACCGAGGCTGATGGGCACGGGGGCAGCCGAGCAGCACAGCCCCTGCTGAACGGGGGGCAGATCTCCGGCGACGCCGTCCGCATCCCCACCATTGACGGGAAGCTGGAGCCCGTTCCCGGGGGAGCCCGCGTCTGCCTGGGAGCCTTGGAGGAGGCAGACGCGGCGCTGCAGAAGCACATCAACCGGGTTTACTACGACGACACGTTGCTGGGGAGGAAGACGGCGGCCAAGCTGTCACCGATGGTGAGGCCGAAGTCTCTGGCCGTGCCGGGCATGACCACCAACACCAGCCCCCCGGAGCTGCTGAGCCCTGTCATGTCCATCTCCCCCCAAGGCACCTACATGTCCAAGATCATCCCCAACGCCATCCTGCCGCCCATGGTGGACGTGGTGGCCCTGACGCGCAGCAGCGTGAGGACGCTGAGCCGCTGCAGCCTGGTGTCCTCCAGCCCGGCCTCGGTGCGCTCCCTCGCCCGCTTCTCGGAGCGCAGCGCCCGCAGCCGCGAGCACTCTTCCTCCAGTGACAACTGGAGCCACTCGCAGTCCACCGAGACCATTGTGTCCAACAGCTCCACCATCTCCTCCCAGGGGGGCTCCGAGCACCGGCAGCCCGAGCCAGGGCCGCGCAGCCAGGGGGATGCTGCCGCTCGCTCCGACACCGACCAAGTCAGCATCTACAGCTCCGCCAGCTTCACCAGCTCCTGCTCCAAGCCCAACACCGGCCCCGTGCCCGCAGCCCCCCGGCTCTTGGTGGTGGCGGGGAGCAGTGGCCGGGCATCCCCTGCCTATAGCACAAGCAGCCAGGCGGAGGGCTCGGACACGGGCAGCCTGGCCAGCGAGCGCTCCTCCGCACGCAGTGTGTCCCTCAGGAAGATGAAGAAGCCCCCAGCCCCACCTCGCAGGACCTATTCACTGCACCAGGCAGCCGATGGGGAGCCCAAGGTGCTGGGGTTGCCCCCCAAGCCTGACCGGAGGTCGCAGCGGGAGAGCAGCGCGCCCTGGTCCCCGCGCCCCGAGCCCTTCAGCCCTGCAGCCGAGGATGAGGTCTTCTCCCCATCGTCGCTGAGTGAGACCAGCAGCCTCCGCTCCGAGAGCCTGGCTGGAGCCAGCTCCCCCGAGGCGTCGCGGGGCAGCCCCGGGGTGACGGTGGTGCTGAGGGAGCCGCAGGCTCAGCCCAAGTGGAGCTGCCCCGATGGCTCTGACCGCACCATGTCCCCCTCCAGCGGCTACTCCAGCCAGAGCGGGACCCCCACGCTGCCCACCAAGGGGCTGGGACCCCCGTCTGTGTCCCCGGGCAGGGCTCAGCCACAGAAACCAGACCGGGTGTGCTCCCTGCAGTCACCTGCGCTCTCCGTGTCCTCATCCCTCACCTCCATCTCCTCCTCAGCCTCAGACCCGGCTCCCCCGGACACGCTGCCGTGCCGCTCGGACCGGTTCATCATCCCGCCTCACCCCAAGGTGCCCGCTCCCTTCTCGCCACCACCCACCAAGCCCCAGCAGCCCATGGCTGGTGCTGCCTCCCAGTTGCCCTCCCCGGACCCACCAGTGCCCAGCGCTGCCCACCCGGAGCCCTCAGCCAAGCCCAGCACCAAGTCTCCACCGCCATCACCACCTCCTGCCTACCACCCGCCTCCACCGCCGGCAAAGAAGGCAGAGGAGCCCCCCGCGGCCACCAGCGAGGCCCCCACTGACACTGCCTGGCCCCCGCCACCGCCGCCGGCTCCCGAGGAGCACGACCTGTCCATGGCAGACTTCCCCCCTCCGGATGAAGCCTGTTTCTGCAGCCCCCCCGATGCGGCGACCGCTGTGGTGTCGGGGCAGAAAGCGGCACCGAGCACGGAGGCTGCTTCCTCCTCCTCCTCCTCCTCCTCCTCCACCGCATCCTCACGCAGCCAGCAGCAAACCCCCATGGCCGCAGCATCGCAGCCGCCTGCCCCTGCTCTGTCCCCTCCTGAGGCCACGGTGCCACCACCGCCACCACCTCTCCCAGTGCCCTCAGCTCCAGCTCCGCTGCCCCTGAAGAAGGTGGCCAACGGCCTGCGGGCAGACACCAAGAAGGAGCCGGTGCTGCGGAGCAAGAGCAGCCCCGTGGCCAAGGAGGACGCCAGCCTGCCCATCGTCACACCCTCGCTGCTGCAGATGGTGCGGCTGCGCTCCGTGAGCGTGGAGCCAGCCACCGGCACCGCCACCGGCACCGAGGAGCGCCCGGCACTGCAGAAGCCCGTCCGCCGGGCTCTGTCCACGCGGCAGCCCCCTCCTGCCGCAGCCGCGGTGCCTTCGAGCCAGCTCCATCACGCCGTGCACCTCAAGGCCGCTGCTTTGGCCGCCGGGGAGGCTGCGGAGAAGCCGGTGAGCAGCCGAGCGGCGCCGCAGGGACCCGAGGGCCCCACCGGTGATGGGCAGCTCTCCCCCAGGCACAAGTCGCCAGCCTCCACCGCCAGCTTCATCTTCGCCAAGAGCTCCAAGAAGCTGGTGCTGGAGACGGCCTCGTCCCCCGAGGCGCAGGCTGACCTCAAGAGGAACTTGGTGGCCGAGCTGATGAATTTGTCGGGGCAGCGCTCGGCTGCAGCTCCGCAGGGCCCCGGCAAGGCTCAAGCCCACCGAAAACCTGGCAAGATCCCCCCTCCGGTAGCCAAGAAACCTTCACTGGGTCCAGGGCCGGCTCCTTCCCCGCTGAGCCCAAAGGCGCTGGGGGCAGAGGCACTGGGATGCCCTGTGCCGGATGGGAAGGCCAAGGGGGTGCCGGCGGATGAGAGCAGGACTAAGAGTGAGCCGATGGGGACGGAGGGCAGGAGCAGCACGGAGCCACCGGCTCAGCACCTCCCCACACAAGGTACGTGGGCCCAGTTCAGCCCCACAATGGGGTGATGCTGCTGTTGCGCTCAGGATGCTGAGCCTGGGCTGCGCTGGGGAGGCACTGGGAAGCACGGGGCCAGGCTTGGGGCAGGGAGGCTGATGGGCTCTTCCCTCCTGCCTTGCAGATGGACGGGGAGAGACAGCCTGAAGGACGGAGCCGCAGGACTGGTGCCCCCGTGGACAGGAATCCAAATCTCTCAGGGACCTGGGCAGGTCAATGGATGAGTGTGGAACTGTCACCTAACTTAATACAGGAAGCAAACAGCCTTAGCCTCCACGGCCTTGATGATATTTATGCAAAAATGGTGTTGGTTTCACTTTCCTAAGTACTACAGCTTTACTTTGCTTTCGTTTTTTACTGGACTCGAGGCCCGTGCCCGGAGCCAGCACCTCCTCCCTGCCACTGCCGCTTGGAGCAGAGACAGGAGCACAGGGGCCGAAGATGCTGGAGCCGCTCTGCTCCCGGCCAGCGAGGAACTGAAGCACTTTGGACAAGGGAATGGGAAGGCTTTGGCCACGGCAGTGCCTGAGGGACACGGGCAGGAGCAGCAGGATGGGATGGAGGCACTGGTTGGGAGGGACCAGGGCCCTGATGGAAAGGCAAGAGGAGCTCTTGGCCAGCACTGATCACTGGCTGCAGGGTGGAGGGGGAGCCCCTTGGGGCCCCAGGGTAAAGCCTCGCTTTCTGTTTCTGTAAGCTCGGGTCATGTTTTGATTTCTTTGATTGTAAAAAACCACCAACCAAACCAAACCAAACCAAACCAACCCAAACCCAACCCAAGCAAACCAAACGCAACCAACCCGCTGCCGAGCGGCTGCTCAGAGCTCTGTACCTGGCTGGTAAAACTGATGAGCGAAGCTTCCTGCCTCCTGTGCTTCCTGCCTTATGGCCACGGCCTCACCACGCAGCACTGCCCTTGCCACTGGCATCGAGCTCTGGGGTAGGCACAGAGCCCTGGTAGGGTAAATCCTGGCCCTGCTGCCTGCACCGAGGACTTGTGCAGCATCAGAACCCAGGAGCAGGGCTGGCTGCAGCTCAGCCCCCTTCCCCTGCACAGACAGACCCCAGTGCAGTCAGACTGACATTTTATTGGGGTTTACACCCTGCACAGACAGACCCCAGTGCAGTCAGACTGACATTTTATTGGGTTTTACAACAGACAGATGGTTGCCAAGTCAGTGCTTAAGGCCTGTGTCCCCCCCCCCCAGGGCTCCTGGCCATGGAGCAGCACCAGCCATGGCCACAGCCCCAAGCATGGAGGAGGGAATGGGGCCTGCCTGATGCTGGGCAGCTGCCCCCAGCTCCAATAGCAGCAACACAGGTTTGAGCAAGCAGCTTTCCCTTTCTGCCCTCACTGCAGCACCCATGCACTGTGCCCATGGGGACCAGCAGCAGAGCACCCAGTCCGTACTGGGAGTGAGCCAGTGGCCCCAGCGTAGAGCCACAGAATAAGTCACATAGGTCCTTTAGGTGCCACTGCCAGCCCCCAGTTGAGCAGGCCCAGGGCGAGGGGGATGCTGGAGGCAGCTCTCCATGGGAAGAGGCTGCAAATTGAGTCCCAGAGCCCCCAGGTCCTGCAGGGCTGAGCCCCTGGCTCAGAGCACCAGGGAGGAGATGGCAGAGACGAGGAGAAGAGGCTGAGGTGCTGGTGGGACTCAGGTAGGAGGCACTGGCACTTGTTAGCTGATGCTCCCACCCTTGAGGCTCTTACATGAGACTGTCCCCAGCTTGGTCAGGAAGTTTCTCTGCTTCCACTGGGCCACACAGTCCTCAGAGACGCGGAAGTCGGCCTGGGGGGCAGAGGGTAAAGTCACCCTTGGGCTGCCAGTGGGACAGCAGTGAGGAGGTTTGTCCCCTCCACGGCTTAGCTGACAGCAGCAGATACAGCCATTAAGTGAAAGCATTTGGGGTCACCCCGAGGCGGGGACAGTGGCATCTCACCTGCAGCTTCTCAAAGACCTTCTTCTTTGGCTTGAGCTCCTCATCGGGCTGTCCACCCTCATAACCCTCCACGTAGACACGCTCCCCAGCACAGCACCCGGCCGGCGGGTCCAGGGGCTCCACCAGCCGTGGCTCCCCCAGGCTGCAGAGGGGTGTGAGGGAAGCAGAGTCACCCTGAGGCAGCACCCCCCTACCCCTCAGCCCCATGGTGGGGTCTGGACTGCACCCCTGGAGGGGTACATCCCCCTTGTCCCCTTCTCTCACCTGGAGGCACACAGCACCATGCCCTGCGACTCCACACCCCTCATCTTCTGGGGTTTGAGGTTGCAAAGCAGCACCACCAGCCTGTCCTGCAGCTGCTCCCTGGGCACAAACTGCACCAGGCCACTGACCACAGTGCGGGGCTCAGGCTCCCCCACGTCGATCTTCTCCACGTACAGGCTGTCAGCATCCGGGTGCTGCCATGCAGAAGCAGGGTAAGGAGAAGGGAAAGGGACAGATCCTGCACACCCCCTGTGTGCCCCCATAGGAGAAGGTCACTCCCCTCTCCCCGTTGCACCCACACCTTTTCCACACTGATCACTTTGCCCACGCGGATGTCCAGCCGGGATGGGACCACGTTCTCTGGCTCCGAGTTCTTGGTGCCCTTCTCTGCAGGCTCTGCAATGCAAAGGGAACATTCACACCATGTAGCATAAACCCAGGGAGCTGCCAAAGCCCTGGGGAGCATGCAGGGACCCTGAATTCCCTGGCTCCATCCCAACCCATCCTGCCTGGCCAGGACCCATTTTCCCAAGCTCCCAGCACCTCCTTACTGGCTTTGGAGGGGTCGGGATACGCTGCGTTCGTCAGCTTCTTCAGCTCTGGGCTGTTGAATTTCTCTCTGATAGGGTCAAGGAGCTTGTTCAGGGCCACTTCCACCGAGTTCTTGAGGTCCCCAGGGTGCACAACCTGTATCATGACAGACAGGTTCCTGCAGGGTTTCCTCCGGGGCAGAGGAGTGGCAGAACCTGAGTCACTGAGGCCAGAGAGGTGGGAACTGGACAGCAAGCAGGGCAAGGAGATGAACCCCAACCCTTGGCCTGATTCCCCCTTGGACACCAAAGCCCCTTTTGCTTCCAGCTTCAACTGGGAACAGCTGAGAACAGTCCAACTGCTGCTCTGTTCCCGGATGTGGCTGCCGTGGTCCTGTCCTGCACTAGGACAGTCGGTGACACCACATCCTTCACCCATCCTCTCACCTTTGGGCTCTCCTGGATGGGAGCACCCTGCCATCCTATAGCCCCTGGGCTCTGCTCCACACCTCTCCCACTGCTGCTCTGAGCCCTCCAGAAAGCCCCCAGGAGCCCCAGGGACAGTGTTCAGTGCCCGCTGGCACTCACCTGCTCAGCAAAGTCCTTCTCCAGGGCCTCATAGGCTGTGTAGGTTTTGTTTCCTCCCCATTTCTCGTCTCGCAGAACCACAAACTCTGCCATGCACAGATGTGAGGGCTCAGATTAACTCGAGCAAAGACTTCCTGCTCAGCCACATAAATCACATAAAACCCAGGGGACACAGGAGCCTGCTCCAGGGGACACACGTTCCAATCCCCATCTCCTACCCACAGGAAAAGCTATACCCAGTGCCAAGCCCCTCACCTGACTTGAGGGGAAAGAGGACGTGCTTGATGAAGGAGAGGACCCCGTTGTTCTCCACGTTCCCTGGCTCACAGAAAGCCTTCTTCAGCTTCTTCTTTACATCCTCCTTGCGGTCCAGAAGATCAATCTTTGAGTCCTATACGAAGAGATTTCCACAGCCCTTTACCCAATTTCTCCCCCAAAAGAGCCAGCTCATGCTGGAGTTGCTGCAGCTTCTTAGACCTCAAGAACCCTTGGGGTGCAGCCTCTCCTCTCCCAGCCATTAACCTGTCCCCCTTGTAGAACCCTTGACCTCAGCCACTGCTCAGGGACCAACCTCTTCTGAGGAGCTCATTTTGCTGCCTGTCAGACCAGGAACCATGGGGTTCATCAAATGGACGCGCTTGGCATAGCCCAGGGAAGGAAGGTACTGGGAAAAAGCAAAGTGACAAGTCATGGGTGATGCTCTTCTGAAGATGAGCTTTAACTCACAACCCCTCTGTGCTCCTGGCCCTGGATAACTGGGGACCCAGAATAACAGGACCCAGAAAGCTATCACGAGCTCACAGGGTGCAAACAGAAACAGCCAGGTGCATTCAGAAACCAGCAGCTTTCCAGTATCTGAAGGGGGGCTATAGGGATGCTGGGGATGGACCCTTCATTAGGGACTGTAGTGACAGGACAAGGGGTAATGGGTTCAAACTGAAACAGGGGAAGTTTAGATTGGATATAAGGAAGAAGTTCTTTACTGTAAGGGTGCTGAGGCACTGGAATGGGTTGCCCAGGGAGGTTGTGAATGCTCCATCCCTGGTGGTGTTCAAGGCCAGGTTGGACAGAGACTTGGGTGACCTGGTTTAGTGTGAGGTGTCCCTGCCCATGGCAGGGGGTTGGAACTGGATCTTAAGGTCCTTTCCAACCCAAACCATTCCATGATTCTATGTGTGGCAGCAACCCAGAGCCCTGCTGACCAGGAGGGCAGCAACAGGAGCTATGAAGAACACTTTGGTGCCAACCAACATCACAAGCTCGCTTCTGCCAACGGATCAGTGTTTGAGCTGTGCCCCAGCCACCAGCACGGGAGAGAGCTCAGAAACACCCCCATTCACTGACCTTCTCTGCAAAGGTGAATATCTTCCTCTGATCAACTCCTCCAAACTGGGCATCGACCTTGAGGTATTCCTCATCCAGGGCCTGCAGACACACACACAGCGCTGAGGCTGGGCCCAAGATCCCACACTCCAGCTGTGCTCAGCCTTCAGAGTCCTGCCTGTCCCCCAGGATCTGCCCAGCCTCTGCCAAGGCATTCCCACTCCAGAAAGGACAGGAGCTCTCCCGGCTGCCTCCTGTCCCGCAGCTGCCTAGAGCAGCTGTAAAGGAGCTCTGTGCTTGGCTTATGCTTCGTGCTGCTGCCAGGTGGAATACTGGCATAGAATATAAGGACCTTGGCCTTCAGCCTCATGCATCCCTGCACCTCCCTGGCCAAGAGGCCCTGCCAACCTGCCTCCCCACAACCTACCTGCAGGCTAGGGTAGAGCAAACCACTCAGCAATGGGTGCTCCACCTCCTTCACCACCTCTGCTCCTGCCTTCTTGGCGTCGTGCTGCGTCACCATGGACGAGAGGCGATACACGTCCAGCGTGTATTCCCTGTGGGAAGGGGCAGCACCGTGAGCACCAGGAAGGGGAACACCTTCTGGCTACATCAAGGAGCCAAAGCCTGGAGGCACCTTCACTTTGTTCCTAAATGGCAGTGCTTGGGAGCAGGCTCAGAGCCCTCCCTTCCCCACAGGACTCACTTGCTGAGCTGGTAGTCAGTGCCCCGCACGAACTTCAGCTTCTCCAAGGGCACCCCAATGCTCTCCAGCACGGCTTTGATCACGTTCTCATAGTAGCGAGTCCGCAGCTCCAGCAGCTCCCAGGGCGCCTTCATGTTGTCCAGGTAAGCGTGGAGGTCAGCAAAGAGTATGGTCACCTACAACAGAGCAGGACAGTCAGCTCCCATCCACCAGCACCGTGACGAAGCCCCCATCCCGGCGCTGTACCTCACATCCAGCCTTCAGGAAGTCCGCGATCTTGGACATGGGCACGAAGTAGGCAACGTGCGGCTTGCCCGTGGTGGCCGTGCCCCAGTAGATCTTCAGCTCTCGCTCCTTCAGGATGGCCATGAGCTTATCCTCCCCCAGCACCTCCTATGGAGGAGCAGCGAGACGCGACTGAGCCCCCCTCCCCCGGGGAACCGGCTGCGAGCCGAGCCCAGGCCCCAGCGCCGGGGCCTGATCCTGCCGCGGCCCCCCCCCACACACCTGCAGGTTCCGGGTGATGAGCTGATACTTCTCCTGCGGGCTGGGCGCGGGCTCCATGGCGGCGGCGGCTGCAGGGAACGACTCGGTGTTACCGGAGCCCCCCCAGAACCCAGCTCCAGGCCCCGCGGCCTCCCCGGTGCCCCCGGCCCGGCCCCACCAACCTCCGCCGGGTTGCATCAGCCCCGCTCGGCGCTCGCCTGCCGCGCCTGGACGTCACTTCCGCCGCCAGAGCGCCGAGCTGCCGATGAGGAGGGGGCGTGGCCGCGCTCCACCAATCAGGCAGCGCCTCGCGAAGGGCGCGGGGTGCCCGCGCCGTTAAGATGGCGGAGGGTGAGCGCGGTGGGGCCGGTTCTGCTGCCGGTCCTGGGGCCTTTCCGGTCCCGTTGTGTTGTTTGTTTCGTTTATGTGGGGTTCATCGCTGCTATGGTCCGAGCCGCGGCTCCGGGGCACACCCAGCGCCCACCCGGCAGCGGCTCCTCCCTTAGGGTGGTCCCGGCCCCGCGGCTGAGGCGCCGGTTGGGCGGCCCCGGGGCGGTGCCCGCGGACCGAGGGGCGGTCCCGTAACGGATGTGAGCGGAGCCGAGGCTGCGGAGGGCGGTGGAGCCGGTGGAGCCTCGGTAGCGGTGTGTTTGGGTCTCGGTGTTCATTGAAGACACCCACAGAAACACCTGAAGGGGCTGCAGGAAACCTGGAGAGCGGCTTTGGGCAAGGGTCTGTAGGGACAGGCCAAGGGGAATGGCTTGAACCTGCCTGAGGGGAGACTGAGCTGAGCTCTTAGGCAGAAGCTCTTCCCTGTGAGGGTGCTGAGGCGCTGGCACAGGGTGCCCAGAGAAGCTGTGGCTGCCCCATCCCTGGCAGTGCTCAAGGCCAGGTTGAACACAGGGGCTTGGAGCAAGCTGCTCCAGTGGAAGGGGTCCCTGCCCATGGCAGGGGTTGGGACCAGATGAGCTTCAAGGTCCCTTCCACCCCAACCCAGTCTAATGTTCTATGATAAAACACGTCACTTTCCAAGGAGCCTTCCTTTGGCAGCCCTGGGAGAAGGGCACATCCGTAGCAGTGGGGAATGCGCTGGCTCCAGCATGGTCTGACCGTGCGAGCACCAGTGCTGGAATGAGGGGTGGGGTGAGAGGGGCACCTTTGTCTTGCATCAGTTTCAGAGCTCTTAAAGCTGTTCCTGAGCGTTTAAAACCCTCAAACAGCCCCTGAATTGCACTCATTGGGAATGGCAGGGGGTTCTATCCGGGCTCATGAGTCACTGCTACCAGAGCTCTGCTCCTGAATCAGCTGATGCCACACTGAAAGTACAGCCCCAGCGTAGGCTGCGTTTAGGTGACTTGGGAAGGTCACAGCAGTAGAGAAACCAGTTCCCTGTCTGCAAATGGAGTGTGTAAACATCCCCAAATGTACTTTCTGTTCCAGCTAAAAGGCTTAAAGCGTTTTGGTTCTTTTCAGGCCCTTATCAGTTTGGAGCTAGATCCTGCTGCACTCTGGGACCCGATCCAGGTTTCATTTACTTCTGTTTGTCTTTTGAAGCCCTTGGAGCTAAATTGCAGAGCTCCAGACAAGCCCTGTGAGGCCTGCTCATGGCTCTGTGTGTTCTTGCATAGGTTTTGTATGTGTGTAGCTGATTCCCGAGGTATTTTCTTCCTTCACTGTGCTGATTCCTATTGGTTGGGCAGAATGAGGAGGAAGCAGCAGAACTCCCTGGGGTTTATTCCCCCCTTGTTTTGAAGGCAGGGGAAAAACAAGAGGGATTTTCCTTTAAATCCCTTGGTCAAAGAGGACAGGAAATAACCTTTTCTTAGCCCAGATTCTCCTGCTGGGAGAGAGTCAAATGCAGGGCATCCAAGTCAAAAGATTGATGTTAGTGCGAGTCCTCTCCAGGAGGAAAACAAGTTTTGTTTGTGAATGCTTCTAAACTATGGAATTTTACAGGAAGCATCTTTATCATCTCATCTCTCACTAGAAAACACGCTGTGCATGAGTGTGGTAGTGACTAAGAGCTGCTGAATGTCCTCAGAGCTCCCTGGCAGTTACTTTGCTTGCTCAGTTTTTCCTAACCCAAAAAAAGACTTTATTTGTTTGGTATCACTGAGGGGGGGTTGAGGCCCTGGGAGTGCCTCTGAAGCTGTGGTCAACACCTCAAGGGTGCTCTGTGCTTTAAATGCAAGGTGGTAAAGAAAGTACCCTGTGAATGCTGGTATTGGAGTGACCGATTCACAGCAGCTCTGGAGGAGATGGCAGGGACTGTGTTAGTGATTAGGGCTTGTGTTAGTCCTGCTTGAGAAAGCCAAACAACCTTGTGTGTGAGAACACCCAGGGAATAAGGGACTGGTTGTTATTGTGTGGTGTTAAGAGCTAAAATGGTCTGGAGTCGAGGTACTGGAGGTTGTGAGTTAACATTGTGCCTCAGCTGGTGGCTTTGCTTTCCCCTTCACACCACTGCTGCTTTGGAAAACACTTGAGGTTCTTTCCTTTAAGATGTTGGTTTTTCTGGCAGGTTGGAGCCGACTCCTGCTGATTTCTGAAGGCTGATCAAAGGGCACCAGCATCACGTGAACCTGGCAATGAGCTTCCAGAGCTGTAAGCAGAAGGCACAGGGTCACTGTGACACAGGAACCAGCAGCAGCATGGACGACCATTCCCCTCCCTCCTCTGGTGTTTGTCATGAATTTAAGCCCACTGTTGATAGTACAGCTCCCAGAGCCAAAAGGCTGTTGCATTCCTCAGAGCAGGTTCAGGCCCTGCAGTCAGCAAAGAAAGCCTGTGTGCTGAGTCATGACTGTAGCACTCCAGACCCAGCAAGGGAACTGCTGCTCTGTTCCCCAGGCCCTGCCTGCTTCCAAGGATCCCCTTGTTTTCTGGATGATGCTGGCCACAACAACCCTGTTGCCAGTTTTTCTGCATCAAAATATGATGATGTGGCCATTTCTTTAGACACCAGCAGATGTTTTGATGGTAGTGAGCCAGATGATGCCTTACTGGAGCTGTCAGACAGCAAAGAAGGGAATTCTCCTTTCAGTTTCACTGAGGAAGAGATCCAGGAAATCTTGGCAGATGATTGTGTGGAATCTGAGCAGTACCTAACTAGAAAGACAGTGCTGAGCCAAAATGTGGATGGAGAGAGTGAAAAGGATGAGAGCAGGAGGAGCAGTGGGGCATCAGCTGTGAGGGAAGGTGTGATCACAGAGAACCCAAATGAACTGTCCAGAGAGTGTTCTTCAGTCAGTTCTGAAGGTTATCCCAGTCTTCCGAATGAAAGTGCTGGTTTGGATGAGAACCTCCCGCAGTTAACCCAAGTAACTCGCATACTCTTTGACCTTGACATCCAGGAGCTTCTGAATCTTAGCCCAATTGATGCTGGTGATGTGGATGAGCTTCTGGAGGATAACTGTTTGGAGGAAGCTAAAAAAGAAGCTTTAGAAACAGCCAGCAATGATAAAGCTGCTCATAGCTGTGATCTTGAAGCTTCCTTGGAGGAGCTGATGTCCAATGGCTGGCAAAGCTTGAGGAAGACTCCTTCTACCAGCAGCCACGTGCCTGACTTTGGTGCTGGTGGGGAAAGATGCGTGCCCTCTGCCAACCATAGTCCAGCCGAGGGTGGTTCAGTGCCTCTGGTGCTGATGTGTTCCACACCATCTTCTGCGTTCGAGAGCCAAGAACTTCCCAAAGCAACCAAGAGCCGTTTCTCAAGGAAACTGAGCTTTCCAGAGGGTGATGAGGATTCCACAGAAGCTGAACAGCCATCAATCAGCGTGGAAGTAAACACACATCTTAATTCTTGTAGCTAAAATGTTTTCAGTCCCATGTCAGTTTAATATTTGCAGTGGTGGCCATGTGCATACAAATGTGCCTTTTACACAGAAAGGAAAGGTTTTCCAAGTGGGATTTTATAACTGTATAATCGAGACTTACATGGAATGATTTTTTAATTGGGTGTTAATCCCCTTTTTGCTTACCTTTCTAGTCAGGTGGTACAGCTGGAGGCCAGATTGAGCAGGAAGAGGCAACCAGTGGGAAGAAGCCTGGCAAAGTTATTCCTGTGTCACAGGAGGAGGAAGAAAGGTAATTTCTTAAGAGCCTGCAAAATGTCCCTGTGGTTTCCTAAACCAGTTTGGTTGGTTGTGTGCTGCTGGGTTTGTGTTTCCTTTTCCTTATTCCTTCAGATGGACTGAAATGGGGGAGAGGGGGAATACTTACTATTTGCCCCTGTAAGATGCTATGAGAGGGGGAAGAAGACAGGGCAAAGAAGGGTGGTAACTGAGTCCTGGGCAGTGGTATGCAGGGTGAAAGAGGAGCTGTTTGTGCTGGCTCCTTGGCTGCTCTCCTGCAGTGGTTTCCTGCAGGTGGCAGCAGTAGAGCAGCTCCGGGCACTGCACAGGGGTGGTTTCTTCTGCTCTCGGATGCTTCTGGGCCTGGACTTGTCACTTTGGTTCTTCCCTGCGGTCGCTGTCCTCAGACGTTCCGTGTTGCTGTTCCCAGTGTGGCCTAAAGTAACTGAAGGATCTGCTGCTTCTGGGGGCTCACTGCAGGTTCCTGCTTTGTTGGTCAGGCAGCAGTGTGCTGGGGCACTCAGCTGCCCCTCCTGCCTTGCTCTCAGTGTTTTATCTTTGCAGCTTTACTCAAATAAATACTTTCCTTTTTTTTGCAATCACAGCACAGAGCTATCAGAATTCATGTCTGCAAAAGCTCTGCAGGCTGCTTCTTACCCTCTGTCTTCTGGAACCTAACTTGATAAATTGTCCATACCCCCCCCATCTTTTATTTTTAAAGCCTGAAACAATGGATATGTGCTTTGGAAGCAGAGCTTGAGCCTTTCTATCCAGAGTGTGCACATCCATATGAAGAGAGCTGCAGCTCCTGCAACAGGTAACCCCCAGATGGCATGGGTAAGGTTGTGCTGGTGATGGAGGTAGACACCCTGGCTTGCTGAGCTTGGAGGCTTTGACATTTTGAATGTACTTGTTTTTTAAAAGGAAATAAAAGACTGCTGCACTTCCAGCTCCTGTTCTGCCATCAGTCTTGTTCTAGGACTGATTCAGATGAGTTTCATAGTTTGGGATAGGTGGGAAACATCACCCAAGGGGCTTGCTGCAGTAAATCAGGGATACTCCCAAAAGAGGCCTGTGTTACTTGAAAGAACAGAGCTGAGCTCTGGCTAGTTGTGTTGGGAGGTAACTTGTTCTTGTCAGTTCACAACTATGAACCCAAACTCAGGGAATCTTTAGCTGAAGTGCAGAGATTTGGATTTACTGATGAAGCCTTCAACATTACTTCTCCCAACAGTCTCATCCAAGAGCCATCAACTGCAGAGGGTGAAAGGAAGGTGTTTGTGAAGAGCAGGTAAGAGCTGATGGGTAGAACTGGGATGTTCTGGTAGCGTCCAGAGCTGGCCTCCCACTGTGGCTATTCTGAGTGTTCATGAGTGCAATAACTGTCATTTTTGGAGGTAGAAGGAGCTGACAGTTTTGTGGCTGGGTGCGCGAAGCCTGCACTTATCTGGGCAGCACGAGCAGCTGCATAGCCACAGGGCTGCTTTCCAGAGTATGAATACAGCATAAGTAATGCAGAGGGGACTGTGCAAGGAGAGCTCAAATGGCCTGTTTTCTCTTTCTTTCAAATTAAAAATGCAAGACTTATGTTGTGAGTCACAGAAAATCAAGCTCCAAATGAAGGAGGCTGCAGAGTGGAGCAGGGATCTGCTTTGCTGGGGAAGAAGGTTGTCTGTGATGCACACAATTTGATTTTCTTATTAGTGCAAACCTCTCATTCCAAATAGCTGTAGGCTTGGAATTCAGCCCAACAGACAGCATAGGCTTTCCCAGTTGCCACTGGAACACCTCCTCAGTGGGCTGACTGTGACCCTGTGTGGCACTTCTGGGCACCTGGATCTGCAGCAGTGTCTTGCGTGGGAGATGCAGAGAGGCAAAATGATCCCAAGGAAGTTCTAAAGGAAAATGAGCAAAGGAATTCCCTTTGGGAAGCAGTAACTAATACATTGCTATGAATCTTGAGCTCTGTTTTGTGTTGCAAATCTCCTGGCATTTGTCTTATGGTAGTGCTTGACTTTGCTATCCCCTCTTCCATGTAATCTCTTTCTGTATCCTGTCTCTTGCTCCTTGCTTGTATGTTGTCTGGGTGAATTACAGGCTGGCTACAACAGAGGTTTTGTCTTTCCACTTACCTGCATGGCACCTTTCTCTATAAATGCAGCTTGCTTATATGTGTTGGGTGATTGTGTGCTAAAAGCTGCAGGCACATGGGCAGTGTTTGAACATCAACTAGTGGGAAGAAATCCTTTTGTACTGAGAGTAAACTTCCCACATCCAGGGAGCTGGGAAATAACCTGTGGTTCTGGCTGGGCTTCCTCTCTAGTTTTAGATGAGACTTAATCTAATAGATTTATTTGCAGCTTCCCATAGGAATCTAAATGCTGCTGAGGCTGCGTTGGAGCAGCTGGAAAAACGAGATGAGATTTGAGCATCTGCTTGTAAATGCATGGCTGGAACTGATAATTGACCACAAAAGCTTTCTGCCAGCTGACCATTTGCTAGCTTCACACTTCATTATTGCCCTTTATCCAGCAGTAAATGGAATTATACCCTTCTTGATGAGATTCTCCTCAGCAATTCTGGCTGGTTCTGTATCAGGCTGCAGAACTCATGAAGCTCCTGCTTTTGTAACTGTGTCTCCTGGCACTGTGTGTTCACACTTCGCTCTCAGCAGTGTTTGTAGCTGGATAGGCCTATTTTTAAACGGGCAGGGGAAGGACAAACTGAACAGAAAACACATTTCCCTCTCTTAACCATCTCTTGCTTTTCACCCAAACATCGATATTTAGAATCACAGAATGGTTTGGGTTAGAATGGACCTTAACATTACCCAGTTCCAAACCCCTGCCTTGGGCAGGGACACCTTCCACTAGACCAGGTCACCCAAGGCTCTGTCCAACCTGGCCTTGAATGCTGCCAGGGATGGGGTAGCCACAGCTTCTCTGGGCACCCTGTGCCAGCGCCTCAGCACCCTCACAGTAAAGAACTTCTTCCTTAGATCCAACCTGAACTTCCCCTGTTCAGTCTGAACCCATCACCCTTTGTCCTGTCGCTCCAGTCCCTCATGAAGAGTCCCTCCCCGGAGTCCTTGTAGCCCCCTTCAGACACTGGAAGCTGCTCTGAGGTCTCCATGCAGCTTCTCTTCTCCAGGCTGAACAGCCCCAATGTTCTCAGCCTGGCTCCATACGGAAGCTCCAGCCCCTGAGCATCCTCGTGGCCTCCTCTGGAGATCTCTTGAGATCTGCTTTCACAAGCCACTGACACCGCAGCTGTGCCTGTGGGACGGTGCTTGCCCCACCTGCTGCTCAGACGAGGCATTCTCCTGTTGTTTGGAGCAGGAACACTCTTGAGTGCACCTCCAGGGAGCCGGGAAGCTGAGGAAGCTCCTGCCTGGCCTTCAGCCACTGCTTTCCCCAAGTGTTTCTGCCAGCAGCTCTCCTCGTGGCTTGGTTGGGTTGATGGAGGTTTATGATGCTTACAGACTGATAAATTATCTTCTTGGATCCCTCTTGAATCAAAGGGGGAAGAGGAAATACCTTATAAAGAGTCACAGACCATCTGGCCTTGCTGTAATAACCAAGATCAGTGTTTTTAAAACACAAACACACAAGGTTTAAAGAGGTGGAAAGGGAGAATAGTATGAGAGAACATATGGAGAAGGAAATCTGTGAAATACAAATGAACACTCTGCTAGCAGGCTCTGCCTGGAAAGAGCTCTGCTGGTTGGAACTGAGCTGGCTGAGGAGAATCATTCATCTTGAAAGAGTGTTTTTACCTGCCCAAATTCCTTTTGCTGGGATGGGAAGCATGCAGGGAAGGTACAGGACTTGAGTTGTACTGACACAGAGGAGGAATTGCGTTTATGGCTGAGGCCAGGAGGGCGATTTCACTTCAAAGCAAGGGAAGTCCACCTACAAACTCTTTAAGTGTCAGGGGGATGTTAGATGGGATTTGGGATAAGGGTGGGATAGGAGCTGATAAAGCAGGGAAGCTTCTGGTGTGGGGAGTGGTGGGAGGAATTTAGCTGCTCATAGAGTGAGGTACTCCCTAGTGAAGGTCCAGGGGCCTCTCTAGTGGTGAACCCCATGGCTTTGGTGTGCAGGTGTTTTTGCTGAGATAATCACAGCTCCCAGTTTCTAAATGAGAGTGGAACTTGCTTGGAGATCTTCTAAATCTGTAGTTTGGTCTCAGCTGCTGTGGAAGGATGTGGGATGCACTGTTCCTGAGGAGAAAGAAACCAAAATGCTTTAAGGTTTGTTACATGGCAGTTCAGTTTATCCAGGGTGTCATTGTCTCCTTTTCTCATGTGTAATGGCCATAAGGATTCTTACCCTCACAGCTCTGGGTTAGAGGGTTACCTGAGGCACTGAGATAAAGGCTCTCCTAATATTTGACAGGCATTAGTCTGCTCCTGGGACTTTGCTTCTCCTAGAGGAGCTCAAGCCTCTTACTGGCGTGAAGTCCTTGTGAGTCATGGTGGTGGTTTGCACAACTTCTTCTCTTCCCTCCATTGCAGGGGTGAAGGGTGCACCCACTTCAGCTGTGACTCAGAGATGAGGAGGGGGATGGCATGTAGGAAGGCTGGGAATCTGTGGAAAGCTGTGATTTCTCCTCGTCACATCTTGCATCAGCTCATTGCAGACACCGTGAACTGGCGCGTGACCAGGGAGAGTTTGTCCTTTGTTGGCTGCCGTGGGGTGCTTCCCTCCTGAACAACGGAGCCCAAAGCCATGGGTTTACTGAAGAAGGCTTTGAAATCTCTTCTAGAAGGATCTCTTTATTTTTCTTTTGACAAGAAGTTATCTCTTTGGGTAACTAAAAGCTGAGAACTGCAGTTTATGAAGGAGAGCTGGATTTGCTCAAATGACTCTGTTTCCTGGGAAGGAAGCAGCGTTACACAGAACCATGATTCCATTCATCACGTGTAAAAATCACTGAGTTTTGACCGGGCAAGGACACACACCCTGTTCTGCACTGAGAGCACCCTGAGAGAGTGGACTTCAGCAGGGCAATACTGCAGGGAAGTTGCCTTTCCTTGAGCTGTAGTACATGTTCTGGGTGAGCAGATGGCAGAACACACCAGTGAGGTTGGAGTTACTGGTTGTTTAATATTTTATGCTATAAATTCAAGGATTCTTGCATTCTGCTGAACCATCTCTTACCAAAGGTTCACTGTGTGAGGCCTCCAGAGCTGCTCTTTTGGGTAGTGTTCCTTGTTTTGTGTACACAGAGCTGTAAGACCAATAGTGTACTGGAGTGCTTGAGTCATGAGTAAAGGTTGGTTGCTGTGTGACCCATGTAACTCTAAAGGCCTCTTGGGAGCAGCCTGTGTGATCCAGGCAGGACACAGCCTTTCTGAATTCACAGTAAGTAGATGTGGGATGTAATCCAGGTATCTCTCCCCAGTTGTTGGCATGAACAAGTTGCTTTGCTGGCTTGAGACCTGTCTGGTCAGCGGCTGCTCTTGCTGAGCAACTGCTGTAGAAATAAAGCCCTCAGTGTTGTGGATGTGCCAGCCAGATGCTCAGTCTCCAAACCAACTGTTCTGAGAGTGGTTTTGCAGTTTGTGCTCCTTCACATGGGTCTGCAGTTTAGAAATGCCATTTCCTGAGTGATGCTGGTGCTTGTGCATGAATAACGAAGCAATGAGGTAGCAGAGTTGTTGCTTTGCAAAATGCAGGAGGAGCAAAGCAGCTTCTAATGATGTGGAAAAGCTTTGTAACACTCTGAGGCCTGGAGATAACCAAGCTCCTTGAAATGTAATTTGCTTTTGAATCTTGTTGCTCTAGAACTGCTTAAAGTTTGTGGGGTTTTGTCCTGTTAAATCAGAACATGCTTAGATGGAGCAAATGAGTGTTCAACGTGTATAGCACTTGGTGAGAAAAACTTGCTGCTGCTTTAGGCTGCTGTGTAGTTGGGCCTTCAGCTTTTTCTGCTGGGCCAGGGAGGAAGAGCTTAGCAGAGGAAGTATTAAAGCACAGGGCAGTTCAAAGGAGAGTCTTTAAACTGTCATGTTGTTACTTGCTTAGAATGTGGTTTCCCATCTAAAACCTCCTAACAAGAACATTAGGTACCAGCTGCAAGCCCCAGAGAAAGGGGCAGGCTTTGTCAGAGAAGATGCTGTCCCAGCCTCTCATTATGCTCCTGTTGTGTGTGTTTTAACTGTTTTATTTACCTTTTGCAGAAATGACCCAGGGTCCAACAAGAAACCTACCCAAAGCCTTGCACAGAGGGTGAGCAAGAACTTGGCCAAACACAACTATTTCCAGAGCATTCCTGACCACTTCCAGTGTTGCCCTGTCACAGCCTTGTCACGTTTGATTTTGCTGCTGAGGGACTGTGCTGGTTCTTGTTCTGCATTTAGAGTTGTTGTTAATGGTTCTGGGTTTGAATGGTTTGTATCTTGATAAGTTGTTTTAATATCTGTTTTTAATAAGGCCTATGGAAGTTGCTATGTGTTAGAAACATTTGGAACTGTTTTGAAATGCAATTTAAATGTGATCTGGTTTGTGTAGGATTTTGGCATCAGTGGTGTTCTTTGAATTGAAAACAACCTCCTCACAGAGTAAGTAACAAACATAGTTGGTGTTCAGGACTGCACAGTGCATGTGAGGATGTAATATTTCAGTGATGCACACTGGAAAACGTGCTTTGGAGGGGAAAGACTTCTTTAAAGCTTGGTCCCAAACCCTGGCATTGAATCTCCTCCAGGGAGTTGGATTCCTTTGGATAACACGAAAGTTTTAAACTGTAAAACCAGCCTGTGGCTGCTGTCCCCCTTCATTTGACAGAGTTGTGGTAGTTTAGAGCTGCTGCTTTACCTGGTTTGGTTTTGTCTTGTCTTGTTCTGTTGTTCTTTCCAGACCTGAAGTTTGTTTTCATTGGTTTTACTTGTTTCATTTGTAATTCTTCTTGCAGCATCTCCTGCAACGTTTTTACCTTTGGTTTATTCTGTACCTGCTGGATGGAGCTTCCTTTCCTGCTGTGTTATTGTGAGGCTCTCCCCTTGCACTTCCTGCTTCCTAGAACTGCCCAGGACACTGTGACCTTGTGTTGTTTAAGCTAAGTGGTCCAAGAACAACCTGTGATCTCTGTGCTGCCTCCATCTCTTTCCTCACAGAGCATAGGAACTCCAAATTGTTTGGAGGATTTATTTAACAGAGATACAGGGTGATCTGCTCTTCCTGCACAGGCCTTATAAACTAGGTGGAATTCAGAGAGCAAACTACGTTTATTCATAGAGGAAATTGTGCTATATTTTTATCATAGTCATTTTTTGGTGATACTTTTGGCAAATGTGATTTTAAAGAAATAAAATGCAGGTGCAGTACTAATGGTTTTCAGTGTTGTGGTTCATGTGCTTTATTACTTTGCCCTTACAGGAGGAAGTAGCTTTAAAAAGCAGGTGAAGTTTGTCACTGTCCTGGATGTGCAGTGACTGAGGCACAGAGAATCAAAGTAATTTGTCCAAAGGATAAGCAGTGAAGCTTGGAACAGAGCCTGGTATTGCCTGAGTGCACTAACTCCTCAATAATGCTGTCTCCATTAACAGAGTAATCCATACACAGCAATTCCAGCAGGAAGGAATGTCTCTTTTCTGATGGGTTGTTAAGCTGTGGGTTGGTGCATGCCCATTGTTGGGGCTTCGTTGTCAATGACTGATCTTTCCTAGTTAATATCATGTTCTTAATGCTGGTGTAGTGACTTCTACCACAGGAGGCTTTGTTTGCAGAGAGCCTGCTAGTGAAAGAGAAGGTGCCATCAGTTGACAAGTGTGAGGGTTATGAGCACATAGTGGCTGTTGTCTTTTAAACCAGTGAATCCCACACAGTAAGTTGAAGAGGCCCCTCTGAAAAAAGACTCATTTCCTTGTTCTAAGGGCAGTTTCACACGCTGCCAATGCTGTGTCTGTAAAGTCCAACTCCTCCTAACATGGAATGAAGATGTTTGCTTCACATCTCCTTGTTGCAGGCGCTTTGAGGTGAGGTGGGACAGCAGGAGTCTGAGTGCAGAGCCTATTCTCCCTCCCCTTGCAAAGCAGATGAGCTTGCCTGCTCTAGGGTTTATTATCTGATATTAAACCACTAACAGACTGGCTCTTGGAAGGCCCAGAAGTAACTCAACAGACTGCTGGGCCAGCACAGCTCTGTCTCAACCAGTGATCGATGGGCACTGCTGATCAGCAGTGATGGAATAGAAGAGGAGCAGAGCAGCAGGAAGGCCACAGGCAATCTGCTGCCTTTGCTGTGCATGCTGAGGTGTTGCCTTTAAGCATCTGGAGATTTCCATGCTGGCTGTCTTGATTTTGTTACATGGCTCTTTATGAGATTATTACTAAGAGATGCACAGCACTCAGGATGGTGTTTATATTAGCCTCCTCTTAAGGCATGCCTTCTGCTGCCAGTTCAGCCATGCTGAGCAAATGCAATTACTCTGAACAGCAGCACCTTACTGGGACAGCAAGATGCTGGTGTCAACATGTGCTGTGGCCCAGACCAGCTCCTTTGTGCCACAGGACCTCGGGCAGAAGCTGGTACCTGCCCCAGAGCGTCTGCTTTGTGGTCTTTGTGAATGTAAATCTCTCACATGGATGAACAGCGTTGTGGAGCAGCTCTTTGCAAAGGCTTTAGGCTTTGGGCAGTCTCATTGCTGAAGATTTCATTCTTTGATATTGCAACTGTGATTTGTGTATGCTGAATGGTGGAGATGAGATACTGCATGGGGAGGGGGAGGTTGTGTATTAAGCCTTTGTGGAAGGATGTACTGCACGTTTTCTGCCTGAATATAGCCAGAGGCTGTTTATGATCTTTGCTGTAGTAGAATCCAGCAATATCAAGTCTGTTTTGTGGAAGCTCTGTGTGAGCTCTGGGATGAAGTGTCTTACAATTAAAAATATAACAGCATCCGTCACTATCACAGCCTGAAACAGCAGCTAGAAACAATGAGACTAAAATTATACTCCTGCCATTCTCTCAAAGCTGGCCAACTCTTCCTTGTGTTTGTGCTGCGAGGGAACTCTGAACAGGAGGAAGAAACTATGTCCTGAAGTGTGAAATAGTGGAAGCTGATAATATTCCTTTGGGTTGAGAGGATGTCTGGTAATGTGCTGGCTGTATCCCCTGCAAAACAGGTCTGGATGGTATAAATAGGTTCTAGTTAGCAGTTGGTGGCACTGTGTGGGGGTATTTGTCAGTTAAAAAGGACAACAGTGTGCTGCAAAGTGTCAAATGGCATCGTGGGGCTTTGTCCTTATTGCCACTCAATGGCTCTGCATTGAGTGTGTTCAGATTGGAAGCAGGAAGCTGGCTTTTCTGCCTGCCAACTTTGACTCCATCTGGGATCTAATATTCAAGCTGTGTCTTTCCTGGCTCTGTTGCTAATAATAAAGAGTCTTCACTTGGAAGTGAGTTCAAATTGATGCTGATGCATGGGCTGACAGAATCCAGCTCACACTCCTTGAGACGTGTGAACTAAAGCACCAACAAGGAGGAACGTAATCATTTGAATCTATCAGGTCATCAGATGATTTAATAGGCACCAGATTTATGGAGGAAACAGAAGATATTTCAGCATAACAAGCATGTTGATGATCCAGCTTTTTAACAAATGCTGGAAAGCTGATTAAATTTGGCCAGCAAGGCTTCTGCTTCCAGACTAGCCAGTAATAGCTTATAATGTGCCTTTAGGAAGCTTTCCTGCAAATGGGGGGGAAATTACATTTGGTGCAACATATGGTACAATCTCCATCTCCTTGAGAAGTGGAGTCTGGCTACTCCATCAATGAATTGCCATATTTTTATCAGCAGAATGGATGTGCAGCTGTGATATATGCTTTTGAGGGATGTAACCTTTAATGTCTTTGGCAAATACTGGCATTAGCAGTCTGTTCCTCTCCATTTGCATCTCCTCCAGAAAGCCATTACCAGCTGAGATTATACTAACACTTTCTGTAGCTGTGTAGGTGTTTCCTCCTCTGATGCTATTGAGCTGTCCGAGAATAAAATGCCTCTTGTTCTCATTTGCCTTGGAGGAGATGGAGAACGGTGCAGGGGGAGGTGGTTGTGAAGGGGCTGATGCTGTGTTGGGAAGGGGAAGGACATGCTGGGCAGAATTGTTTGCTCCACACCACCTCCTGCAGCTCCCTCTCACTAAACTCGTGGGGGAGGAATATATTGGCTCAATGGTACTTTTAGGCATAATATTACAGTGCTTGGAAGGATGAAGGCAAGCGGTGCTTAGCTTTAAACACGCACTGCGTATGCTGGCAAAGGGCTCTGTTTGCAGCTTCTTGCTCCTTACTGTTCCCACAGTCCCTGCTCAGCTGATCCTTGGAAATCGATGGGATTAGTGCCCAGGGATGGAATGGCATTAGGGGCCTGGCTGGAAGGCTGCTTTCCTTTGCTTTTGAGGTCAGTGGGGAACCAGTTCTTGCTCTCTGGGATCCTATTGTGCAGCCCACTCCTGCTGCTGCTTTTTAGCACTTATTGAAACCTCCCTTTCCCAGCTTCTACTTCCAACAAACACTCAGAATCAGTGGGGAAATGTGGGTGGCCTTTAGGGTGCTGCCTTCTGTGGCTCAACATCACTTTGCTCAGCACTGACTTGTTTGGTTTTCCCTTGATCTCTTTATTGCCTGTAAACCACCTTGGGAGTATCTTTTGGTAACCTTTGACAAGAATGAGGTGTCTCTGCCAAAGATGGGCTTAGGCTGAAGCTCACACAGGCCCAGAGTCTTAATGGTGCCTGACTCATGGGTTATGGTGGAAGTTGATGCTGAAGCAGCAGTTAAAGCTTTGATGTTTGTGACCCTCAGAGAAATAGGATCTTAAGGAGCTTTCTTCTGTAACAGGAAACAGCTTTTGCTAAAGTGTGGACTTATTGCATCAATTGAGAGTTGATAAAAACACTTCCTTTAAGAGAATCACTGGATTTAGGCAGTTGGAATCCCTCTCTGATGAGTTGTTGCCAGCCTACATTTGTTTCTCCTCACTAATAGCATTATTGCCTTTTACAGCCTGCAGTTACGGAACATAATGATAACCTCTAACCTCCTTCCACACTGTGTTTTGAGCACCCAACTCTGCACCACCATCTAATTCTTCTCTACCAAACAAGGAGTGAGCATCTCCCTTTATCATTTTGCACATGCTGTACCATCTGTCCTAAATCTCCCTTTATAGGGGTATGGATTCCAAATGGCATTTCTTCCTTCGGAGAGAACAGACATGTCTGAAGAATCTTGCAACATAAATAGCATTACAGCTGTACCTAGCAAGTTCCCCCCCCTTTATCCTGTGAACAGTGAACTCTGGTTCTGGTTTTCTACACCCAGACACTGAGAGAACACTTCATGCTGTAGTCTCTGGGCAGTACACTGGAAGTCCCCCTGTTCCAGTGTGCGTGCTCAAAGCAGGCGAAGAGGAAATGACTTAGTTCAGTCGTTACAAGGACACAAGAGATGCCTTTAATCTTTTATTGTACATTATAAAATGTTTATTGCTCTGTCTGTATCGGAGGTGGTGACCTCTCCCTCTTGGTGATGGACGAGTATGTTCTGGCAAAGGATCCACTGAAGAGACCTTTGGGGTTGGCCTGCCTTTGGTAACTGGCATCAGGGAAGCCCTCACTTCTTCACCACCACATCTGCATGCGGACTTCCCGGTGCCTTTCTCTCAAACTGGCTCATTTTGGAAAGGCTGGTGGCAATGGAAGAGGAGAGATGGCTGAACTCTTCCTGCCAGCCTGTTTCTTTGCAGGGCCTTTGAAGCCAGGCTCATCTGAGTGCAGGTTTGTAAGAGGTTCCATCCCTACTCAGGCCAACCTGGTATCTC
This sequence comes from Neopsephotus bourkii, assembly GCF_033783945.1. Taxonomy (NCBI): domain Eukaryota; kingdom Metazoa; phylum Chordata; class Aves; order Psittaciformes; family Psittacidae; genus Neopsephotus; species Neopsephotus bourkii. The sequence goes on along the minus strand of NW_026902107.1, from coordinate 969,530 downwards.
ATGGAACACGTAGATTCTTGCCTCATCCCCTAGTGCATATGGAGTGGTCTTGTGGAGTAATTAAATACTGATACCCCATGGCACACTACAAAGAATAAATCTTTTCCATGTGATGGACTTGCCTCTACCAGCATCCGGAGCACCAGCAGTCCTGGGGATCCTGTCAGCTTACAAACATCAAGCACTTCATAAGAGAGGAGAGAACTCCAGCCCCTTTCCCGTTCCTTGTCCACCTTTTGCTGGAGGGCTGCCTCCAGCAGGTCCCTGCATTGCAGTGTCACAGGAACAGGGCAGACAGGCCGTGTGAGGAGAACCAGACCTTCCCACAGGAACCCTACTAAAAGAAGCAATTTAAGTACTTAAGCCCTCAGAAAAAGGTCCCTTGGGCAAGAGCCTTTAGCAGTAAATGGCTGTTGCCATTGGAGACCTTTGCATAGCAACCGGTATCAGGAGGTTTGTCTTTTGTTTTTTGCTGACTGGCTACATTTTTGTGGACCTTCTCTCACACTGGGGGTGGACTTGGGCCCAGCTGAAAATACCATGAAGAAAATGGTTGACATTATCCTTCTGGTGTCTGGTGGAGTCCCCTCGTGTTGGTCTGTGCCCCAGTGCTCGGTGCGTCCTGATGGTCTGAGATGAAGAGCACCAGTGCTAGATAGGAAGGACAGCAACAGTGGAGACGTGCTGCAGCTTAACTGAAGAACACCAGGGAAGCCTCTGCAGTGGGAATGAAAACTGGGATCAGCCTTTTTTTCTGGGTTTGGTTTAAAAACCCACCTGCAAGACGTGCTACACAACACACATCCACGGAACAAAGCAAGCCGAGAGCACACAGCAGCCGCAGTCTGGTTGCTCATTGTGTCTGTGATGAGCTTTTCTTCTTTCTCGCTTGTTGTGACAGTGACTGATGCCTGAGCTCCCCTCCATGCTGTCAAGATGTAGTGACAGTGAGACAAAATGAAGATACAACAAACCCTTGTACTTCCAAAGACAGGAAACCTCTTCCAGAAGACGGAGTGTGAGGGTGGAGAGATGTGCGTGAGTTGTCCAGCCCAGGTGATTCATGACTCCGGGTGGGATTGCTGGCAGCAGTTGTCTCACTGATGCTTTTCCATCTTAATTTGGGGGTTTCAGGTTTTTGGTTGTGTTTTTTCTTTCTGGCCAGATGTTTTGCAGAACAGAGACAAGGAGGTGTATGCCAGCAAGTGACAATCACTAAGGTCTCTTTCCATGTTGCTCCAATGATGTTTCACCTCCCTAGTCATCAAGGCTCAGAGGCAGGAAGTGAGAGTGAGGAATGGAGTCCATCTATCAGATGGCAGGCTGTCATGCTTCAATGATATTCACTGAGGGCTTGTTTTTTGGAAACTAGAAGAGGAGAAAAAGGGAGAAAGGATGAATAGCAATCACTAAAGAGGAGGAAAAACCCCAGGTCAAAGATCAGTGCAGTGTGCTGGTCAGGCTTGGGGTTTGTCAAAGCTCTTGTGCCCGTCCCCTCAGGATGATGAAAATGCAATGTGGAGGTTTTAAGGTTGCATGTTCATCACTGTCTGCTTCTGAATGAGCATAAATGAGTGGACTATTTCAACTGGTGAATGTGAAGTGCTGGGGATAGAAACACAAGGAAGTTTAATTGAAGTAAGTTGATAGGCTTGAGTCTGCTCTCATTATGGAGGTGGCATTCCTTTAAGCAGCCATGCTCCTAAGAGCTATTGCTCTTTACCCCATGGCACCTGATGGCTGCTGCAGGGTTACAGACCCAAGCAGCTCAGGCACTGCAGCATCACTCAGTGCATGTTTCTCCCAGAGATTTCAGCTGTATGGGTTGAAATCTGTTTTCCCTGCTGGCTGTGCAGACTAATCCAGGAGTGGGAGTGAAGTGCTGTGTCCTGGGAGGCTCTGACCACTAATGAAGCCGTGGTGCTGACATGCATGGATGTGAAGGGGTGTTTCCTTTCTGCATCCCGGCTGGAGGGAGGCTGTTTGGGTGCTTTTTGGTGTCATTTAAGCAGGAAGCTGATGCTGTGCCCCGTGCCAGCAGCCTCTCACCTTGCTGCGCAGGAGCCCTCCGCTCTGGTGCTCGGGGGTGCTGTTCTCTGAGGCGTTCTTCACCTTCTCCTTGCTGTTATTTGGCTCATTGTCTTTGATGATATCGTACTGTCTGCAAAACAGGGCGATCACCCCTAACAGGAAGAAGCATTAGTGATCACACAAATGAGCTCAGCCCCTGGAGCCTGCAGAAAGCAAAGATCCTTTGCTTGCCAGCCAGCTCTGTGCCTTCCAGTGGAGATCTCAGCAGCATTCACAACTGCTCCTAAGGATCATTTTCTAACACAGCTCGTCAGCCCTCTGGCTGTTTCCTTCCTGAGACCTAATTCCATGCTAAACTAGTTAGAAGGACAGATTAATTCTGTTCTAACTTCCCTGTCATTAAATGGGACAAGTGTTTCAAGCCCTATGTTTTGATGCGATCCCCACTAACTGTGTGGTTAAGTGGGGTTTTTCCTTTACAAACACAGGAGCTCCTGGGATCTCTGGTTAGTGAGAGTGTGTCCTCTGCTCCTTCTCCCCTGGGGTGAAGGGAAGGCCCCAGGGCTGGGGATGAGGGGCAGGTACCGTACCTGCCTGCCTGTGATGCAGCCAGGGCCCTTGGAGCAGCAGGACAACATCTGCAAATATGCAACAGTGACGGCAGCAGGAGCTGCCAGTGGAAATTTCCTCCCACACGCAGAGGCACATGAGGAGAGGAGCAGCCATGCCACGTTAGGAGACTGCAGATGTCTTCCTTAGCAGCTTTGATGTGACATTTTGACCGAGTGACTTCCCTGCCTGCAGATCCCAAACGCGGAGGTTGCGCAGACCCAGGCAGATGCTGCTTCTGCCCCCGATAGCAAAACATCTGTAAAGCTTTCAGCAGATCACCCCAAACTGCTTTAGAACGTGGTGCTGTGGCAGCTGCCCCCAGGTAAACACAGTGGTTCAGATTCTCTCTGCGTGTGTGAACACATGGCTGGTCCTGGCAGAGCAGCTTAACATCTGCCACAGTCCCACCTTCTGTGGCTCCTGATGGCAAAACTGAGGCACAGAGCAGCAAAGGGCTGTGAATAATGCCAGAAGTACAGCACAAGAGCCACGTCTCAGGTCAGAGCCCTGGGCACAGCCTGGTTCCTGGCTACATTTGCTAAAACATCATCGTCATACATTCAGGTTAAAGCCTTTGGGGTTTTGTACATGTAAGAGCCCACCAGTTGTAGAGAGGTTTCCCCCACCCACCCACTTTCCTTTTTTAAATGGAAGTCATCTTAGAAGGGAAATTGTGGTATTAGCAAATGCTTTGTTCTGACATTGATCTGAGTTTTAGATGATGCTACAGTGGGAGATGAATCAGTTATTCAGTCGCTTCATGTGCTTATTGAGGATCGGTTTCACTGGCAGGGCATTTAAATCTGAATGTGCACAACTAAAACTCGCCATAAATGCTGAACAGAACAGACACTAGAGGTTCTAGAAACCTTTTAGTTTAGTTTAGGCATTCATTTAGTTATCATCTTGAGCAATAATTGCTGCCCAGTCTCTGCAAGTGCAAATAACTCGTGGTAAGCTTGGCACTTGCCAGGGCAAACCAAATGTTATACATGGATCTGATCGTGTCACCCGGATTGGCTTGTAAGAGACCTTGTAGAAGGATACAGGATACAGTTAATTCCTCCATCCCCCTCTTGTGGGACACGTCTCTGATCAGTGACTGGTTTCCTCTTCACATCTCTCCCCAGTTACCTCAGCAGGATCTGGTACAGATGGGCCATATCTGTTGGAGTAAACTGGTGCAGCCCCTGTCGAGTCAGGCCTGTGACAGGCTACAGCAGCAGATTGACAGACCCCCCCCTTTTAGAGGACATAACGTGATGCTACCATGGGAGATACAAGTTGCTAAAGCTGTCAGCCCCTCGGTGCTGTTGTGGCAGGTTTCTGCCTGAGGAAAACCCTCTGTGTGATGGTTCATACGCTCTGTGGGTGGAAAAGGGGATTGATTGGCACAAGAGGGTTCAGCATTGAGTGGCACAGGCTGTCTTTTATGGATCAAAGATTTACCACAGGGCTCATTTCCCTTCCTACCGGTCTCCTTGGCTCACAGGTGCCCATTTTCTCTGGAGCACCGTGTTCTGTGCCTCGCAGGGAGCAAATGCTGTTTCATTACTGCTTGAGGTGGCAGCAGGAGCAGCAGCTGACTGGCGGCCAGGGGATGCTGGGGCTCAAAATAGAAACCAGACATGTGCAAACTTTATTTCCCATTAACTCGTGCATTAACTCAGCAAACTGAGCAAGCTGAAGGGCTGGCTGCAGCCTCTCCAGACGTGCTAAGCTGGTGGAGCAGGAGTCAGAGGCGTTTCCCTCTCCCTATTAAATCATAGGAGTGAGATGTTCCTCTCTACACTTGCTGTAAGTTCTATTGAAATGTGGTCCCACAGTTGGAAAACACTTTGGGTTCCCTTTAGAAATGAAGTTTATATATTCATACATATGACAGAAAGTCATAGTGAGAGACCTTCATGTTCAAGGATGCTCCAGTAGAGGCTGGGTTAAGGTTTGTGCCTCCCTATGCCCATCGCATCCCACAGCAGAGCAGCCCTAGGATGGTTTTACTGCTCCTTCCACAGCGCTGGCTGCTCTCAGCTGCAGCTGATCTTGCTTATAAAATCACATCCTGCAGCATCCATCCTGTAGCAGAGGCTCTGCTTGGATTAAAGGATTAATGGCTGCGAGGGATAAGGAGGACTAGGGTGGAATTTCAAAAGATTGCCAAGAGTTTGGTTCCAAACCACCCTTTGGGATAGCAGCTTTCAATTTATGCTGTTCCTTCCTCCTCCTGCCATGCCACACTTGCATAGACTTCTCCTTCCTTTCGGTTAATGTGTTTCTGGTAACATCCCTCCTCTTCCTATTAAACCCTATTCTTTGTATTGTGATAGTGGCTGCTGAGAGGATGTGGTTTATTGGTGTTCTGATGTTTGGGGCCATTTGTTCTTTCAATGCTTCCATTATTTTAATGGCTCCTGAAGTGGGTTCTAACAGTGGGTGCTCTTACATTTCTCTTTTGCATGAGAGTTGGAGGCATATAACAGCCAGATCATTACAGTGTGTCGCTGGAGGCATCCTGCTGGATGGCTGAGGGTGTTATCATCAGTGCATGATATGAGATTACAGGATTAGCCATGGGGAATTAGGCAGTTGGTTCATCAGGCCCATTATCTACATCCCCCTGGACTACATCAGATTCACCTGCTTGTGGCCCTGCCCAACTTGTGATGCTGAGGGATGCTCAGTACGGCTGCATGTGCAGTGCTGCTGGTGGGAGGGAGGGAAGGGTTCCTTTTCAGGTCTTACATGATTACACGTGCAAGCCAAGGAATGTTTCCTAAGGATACTTCATGCTTTTGACAGAAGGATTCGACTGACCTGCCCACATAAACAACACCACAACAATGATGAGAACTTCCCCTGCTCGCAGCTGCTGGTTTTTCTTTGCCATCTCCTTCATTGTCACCTCATCTGCACAAGGGGAAAGAGAGATCATGAAACCCAAGCACAGGCTGGCTCCGATGCCCAGGTCAACTCATCAGTGTATCAGGGTCTAGCAGGGAGAGAGCCTTCACCCCTCAGTCATCCCTTAGCACAAGTTTCCTTCCTTTCCTTCCTCTCCTTCCTTCCTCTCCCTCATCTGAACTTGCAGAGCATCAGCTGTGCAGGAGATGGGCTGAGGAAGGAGCAGAGAGACGGGATCACCAGGCACTTACTACAGAGGAGCTGCTATGGGGTAAATCCTTGTTATCCGGCCCTGTGGCAGCTCTGCTCTGCCTCTGGTGTCTGTTGGTGCCGTCAGGGCCTGCCCTGAAGCCTCACATTCCTGTGCAGCTCAGCAGCGTGGAGCCTGGCGTGGTTTTCCAGTGGGATTCAGGAATGAGCAGAGCCTTTTGGCAGGGCCTAATGCACCTCCTCAGCTTCAAAGCACTAAGATGAGAGCTGAGCCTCGGGAAAGAGGATCAGTGCTCCTCACAATGCTCCTCTCAATGCTCCTCTCAGTGCTTTCAGATGAGCAGCAATTCGGTATTTACAGGCACCAAATCATTTTAGCAGCAAGAGTCAAGAATTGACAGCATCCCATGGAGCACCAAGAGCCCCGCAACAGGCTGGGTCCTCAGGGGCAGGCGCTCACCCTTCCTGTCCCACAGATTCTTGCTGCCAGAAGGATTCATCAATCTGCTTTGCCTTATTAAGAGCAAGTGAAGGAGCTGCCACAGAGGAAGTGCCTGATTTCCCCCATGGAGGTGTTTCAAACCCGACTGGACAGTGAGGGTTTGGTGACCTCAAGAGGTCCTTTCCAACCTCAACTTGCTCTCATTTGGCCTGAATATTTGAAATGTAAGACAAGTGGGCATCTCTGGGTAAGTTTTCCCTTGCTATCCTGCAATCCAGGCATGGGAGGCTCAGTGTGAGCACAGCGGTGCTGTGCCCAGTGCCATCCAAGGGTCTAGTTCCATAGGGGTTCACAGGCTGCTCAGGAATTTCCCCTGGGGTTCTCCACTTGCAAGGATGCTGGGACAGAGTCTGGAAACCTTCTCCTCTCGCTTTGCCTGTTAAACCTCCTGTGAAAGGGGGGAAATGAGCAGGCAGCCTTCAGCAGCATCTCCCTGTCAGCCTTGTCTGCTGGAGACTCTTGGGGTATCCCACACATCAACGTGGGGACCCTGTGCGTTGAACCTGCTTATTCCCACTGCACAGGGAACTGCTTCCCTCTCTGCAGAGCCCTGCCCTGCCTGGGCATCCCAGGGGCCACACAGGAACTCACCCACACTTGCCTTTATTTTTAGAGGCTAGTTTCTCAGCTTCCCTGGGGGTCTTGAAGAGGACTGGCTCACTGGCAGGGCTCTGGCCTTGGATGCTGATGGCCTGGACATGCACAATGTACTCGGTGTCCTCCTCTAGGTCCCAGAGGGCACAGGAGCGGGTGGTGGTGTTCACCTCCTGGATGAAGCGCAGCATCCGCACGTCCTTCTTCTGGAAGCCGAGAGAGGAGAGCAGAGAGTGATGGAGGGGCCTCCCCTGTGCACTGCTGCTGTCAGACCCCTGCTTCCTGCCCTGTCCACCACGGACATCAGGCCCATTCCTCTCTGCAGCTACCAACACATGAAGCACTGCTGCGGAGAGGACAGGGAGTCACATCCCCACCCAGACCACGAGGGACAGGACACGAAGGAAATGGGCTTAAACTGCAGCAAGAGCACTTGGAAACTGAGGGTACCTGGGGTGAATACGGTTGTGACCGAAACCAGGCAACTGGAGGCACCATACCTGCTGGGAAATTGCAAATCCAATGACAACTTCATCTTCCAGAACATCCCAAGTCACAACGGCTGAGTTGGCTTTCAGGTGTTTGACTGTGACATTTACTGGAGCTGATGGGCTGTCTGCAAGGAGGGAGAGCAGAGCCTTTACCCAGGCACAGGCACAGCAGGAGATGGAGCAAGGGCAGGCAAAAGGACCTGGCTCAGGGTTCTTCCTGTAGCTGGATATGGATCTGGAAAGGCAGTCTCAACTAGCAGTGAGGTTCTAGGAGCTCTCTGCTAGGAGTATGGGTTGCATTAGGCATGTGTGAAAGAACTGACCCTTGGAGAGGGTTCTGTCAGCAGAACAGGGCACAGAGCAGCTCATTCATCTCCCCCTTCCCAGCCACGTACCACGTACCACGTTCTCTCTGCTGTTTCCTATTACAGCCTGACAGTGACAGCTGGGAGGAAATGCAAAATCTGCCTTGCAAGCATGGGAAGGGAATGCTTTGATGAGCATTTGAGGCTTGGGATTCAGCAGGAGTAAATAGAAGTGTTTCTTTTGCTTTTCCCTGTTTGACAGAAGAGATCTGATACACGTTTTGTGCTCGATTTGCTGTCTCTCAGGTGGGCTGAGACCATCCAGCAAGGACCCGCTCCCAGTGAGCAGGACAGCACCTATGGGCCATGGGGAAAGGGCAGGCTATGAAAGCAAGAGCTTGAGGCTCCTGGTTATTCCTCACTCCAGAGCATGCCCTAGTTTCCAGCTGCTAGCTCCTTCCCAAGGGAGCTGCCAGTGTAAAGCCTTTCCTAGCATCCCAAGGGGAAGGTTGTACCTCATGGGCTTGGCACAGCCCTTCCAGTGCTCAGTGCAGCACGTTGGGCTCCTGTTCCCTCTCCTCTGGTCAGATTTAACTCCCATGCCCCAAACCCAAAGGCACAACGAGGCTGCTGGGGCCCTGGCTACGCTCAGGAGGTGGAGCAGGGTGAGGAGCAATCATTTCTTCTGCCTTCCATCAAATCATAATGCCTTCAGTGCTTGGGAACCCCTGCACAAGGCTGCCCTGCAGGGCGCACGTGTGCGTGTCTCCAGTAACACTTGTGGGATCTGCAGTCAGTCCCAGCCGCTGGAATGTGGCTGAAAATACCCGGTGGTGTCGGTGTCTCCTAACGAGTGACTTCACTCCTGGTGAATGTTCCCCCAGGAACAAAGGGAATAATGGGAGCACAGAATTCCCCAGCAAGGTCAATGCAGCTCCACACTCAGCAGAGCAATGACCTTATTCCTTTCTCTCATCCCCAGCCAGCACCCAGACCCTTCGGAGCTCCTCTGTGGGGAGACCCACACCCAGCAGTGACCCCTTGGGTGGCCAGACCCAGGCTGATTCTAGGGAGTCCTTCAGTGAGCAAAGAGCTCACTGAAAGGTGCATGGCCAAATTCACCTGGATTTGGGACAGGAGGAGGAGCTCCAAGCAGTTGTGGCCTCCAGGGTTTAATAGGGGAGGTGTCCTTCCTCTTTGGAGATGATCAAGTCAGTATTGAGCCAGAGCATCCTCATCTCTCAGGGGTGGCCTTCATGAAGGGAGGCTCTTGGAAGGTGGGAGCATTCACCATCCTCCTGCAGCAGCAGGGCCAAGAGCAGGCTGAGCAGGGGAGATGGAGCGTGCTCCTCGGGCTGAACCCCAGTCCTGGCTGGGATCAGCTCCCTGGACCTCAGCTCCTCACCTTCCCCCTGTGACCAATGCCAACAAGAGTGGGGTCTAATTTTAGGAAGGGGCAGCCAGCAGATGGGAATGTGACAGGGAAGGTCTGTGAGTCATGCCTGATGAATTCACTGGGACATAGGGAGGGTATGATGGAGAGGTGGGAGACAAAGCAGCCCCAGGCTGGCACTTTGCCCTTTCCTGAGTGCTGCTGTACATGAAATCCCAGCATGGATGGCTTTCCTGGAGGGGGGGTACATTTCTTTTCGGAGCTATCACTGATGATTTGCCCAGCTCAGGTTGGGGAGCCCTTTCTAAAGAGGTGCATTAACCCCCAGCAGCAGAGAGCACCGGGGAAGAAGCTTGAGGCTGGCGAAAGGGAATGCACATCGCACTGCCCTTGGTGCCCGAGTCCCCTTGGGAACCTGTGACCATGAGGGAGGCAAAGCAGGAAAAGTGCCCGGAGTTTCCTGATGGTGTAAAACAGGGGGGAGTTGGGAAGGCCTCGCAGGGCTGGAGGAGAGCAAGGAACCTCTCTGGGATCTGGGGGGCTGTGGGGCAGGAGGGAAGCGCTCGGCAAAGCTGGGCTCAGAATGGAGGCTGGGGAGAAATCAGCTGGTGAGGGGGTGTCAAGAGTATGGTCTAGAAACACCCGTTAGTAACCCCTGAGAGAGGATGGGGTGGCTGAAGTCAGCAATCGTACAGTGAGATCTAGGGCAGCAGATCTGAGCCTGCCTTTCCTTTCAGTGCTGCAGGTTAGGAGCAGCTACGCTGAAATCAGTGGTGTCGAACCAGTGTAAAAGCAGCAGGAGAGGGGAATGAAGCACGGCTTGACGGGAATACAAAGCTGGAATAATCAGTTTCCTGCTCCCAGAGCTGAGTGGATAATTTGGAACCCAGATTTTAAGGCATGAGGATGCTCCCCCCCACTCCCAGGCGATGCACAGTGAGCTCATGGCTTTGTGAAATCCAACCTCTCTTCCAAGAGATTCCACACTGCGTTTGGCTCCTTGAGCCCCTTGCGGCTCTTCCTTAGTGCCAGCCTGGCTGAGGGCAGGTGGAGAAGCTGTAACTCCCGTTTTCCAGCTGGCTGGAGGGGGTCAGCATCTTGCAGGGCCTTGAGGTACCAAACCCAAGCCTAGACTCATATGGGACTCCTGGCGACTTTGTGCCTGCAGCAGCCAGGGAAGCTGCTGGTGTCCTGGGAGCAGGCAGGGAGGGTGGGATGCTCCCAGGGGCTGTTCCTACCCCAGTGCAGGCAAGAGAGCAGGGAGGGTGCCTTGCATCGAGCCTTCCTCATCCCGAGATGCTGCGGATGGCACATCCCATGTCTGGTCTGTAAGGGACCCATGTGGTGTAAGAGGCATCAGCTTCATCCCAGCTGCAGCGGCTGCTGGAGCCCATCGCACACTGCAAACAGGCAGAGGATCTGCTTGGCCAATTTGGCTTAGGGCTGTGTACCGGGATGAAAAGCTGCTCTCATTCTCTCCTATCAGCACAAACTGCAGCCCCTCTCTAAGGGGAAGCCCTGGTTAATGAAGATGAAATCCTGATCTTTAAACGTGAATTCCAGGCTGCTTCCAAACTGATCATGTTTAAACCATGTCTGGTTTCCTTCCCACAGGGACCCTGCATGGGCTGAGCCGCAGTCCTGCATCCCCCTTGGGCCCTTCTGGCAAGAGCAGGTCAGCGCTGCCACTGCACAGCAAGGAGGAATGAGCGATGAAGATTAGCTGTAATCCCCTCTTAATGCTGAGAACTCCTTCCAGCCTCTCATTAAACACTTTGCTCATTATTAATGGGGTTTTATTTAAGAGAGAAGCAAAAAGAACCCTTCACACTTTGGAGCTTTTGGCTGGTTCCTCCCTGGCTTTTCACTGTCGACACAGCAGCTGCTGGCATGAGGAGGAGGAAACCACCCGCCTGCCCCTTATGTTGCCTTCACCATCACGGCTGTGGATGGGGTGGGGAGGGAGAAGGATGAAGGTTTGTATCCATCCCACTGGGGCTGCTGATGGAGGGTGATGGGGTGAGCAGAGGGGGTGTCCTGCCTGGCACCTCTAGGATCAAGGCACAAAGACATCCCTGGGAGATGTGGCCTCTGCCGTGGTCCTCCTTTCTGTTCTTCTTTTGAAGCTGCTCTTACAATGGGGCAGGGGCTGAGGGCTCAGCCATGCAGGCTGCTGGGAGACCCTTGCTTAGAGCTAAAGGAAGGAGCTATGGAAATCTCAGCCCCTTGGAGAGCAGCTCTGCCAGCCGAGCCCTGTGGCCAGGCTGCAGGTTTTGAATGAGGGGGTACTCCAGGGTTGATCTCCCCAGCCAGGGCCCCCAGATCTGTTCCTTCTGGATTCAGCTCTCCTGGATACTCCAGGTGCAGTTTCCTCCATGGCTAAGGCTGCCTTTAGTCACAGCATTTACCAGTTCACTTCACTCATCTCCTACAGGCAGCTCCTTTCCTGCTGGGAAAGGCTCAGCTGCTTCCAAGCCCTCAGACATGGTCCAGTGAGCAGAGGGCCTGCCAGGCTCCGACATGCTCATTCAGTGCTATCAACCTGCAAGCTGCCTGCTTTTCCCTGTGGGAAGCAGGGAATGTCAGCCTCAAATCCCTGTAGTTCTATACCCCTGCACCACAGCCTTCGCTGCGGACATGGGAGATGGAAGGACACGACCTGCCAGGGGAAGAAGCATCCCATGAGGTCCTGTGTGATGTTCTCTGTGAAGAACTGGGTGAGTGTAGGTATAAAAAGACTTGGGTTTGCTGCCTTTTGGAGCCTTTCTTTGCTCCCCCAGCACGAATCCCTTCAGCAGATGGAATTCCTTGTTCTCTTTATGGCCTATGGAGGAAGGGCTGCAGCTTCCCTGAGTGTGTTAATGGATGGAGCCTGCCAGGGAGTGGGAAGAAGCAGGGCCCACCACTGCACCCCACTACCATGGGGCTGTTTGTTAAGCTCTGACTGTTTCAAAGAGCTGAAAGACCAATTGGTGGCTCTCCAGGCCGGGAAAGAGGCCGTTATTCCCTGCTGACCACCCTGTGTAAACAGGGTATCAATAAACCAGCATCATCCTTACCCCCCCAGAGCCCCATTGCCAAGTGTCCATGGAGCAGGTACCCAAATGTGCATTGGGAAATGCTGCCAAGGAGGATGGAGCTTATTCAGGGAGCACAGAGATGCTCCATGTGTCCAGCCTGGCCATTGGGAAGTGTGTCCTGCTTGCTCCAGGGCAGAGCTAAGGAGTATTTCTACTGTGGAGGACATTCCATACTGCCCAGCCTCGGACTCCCAGAGTCCCAAAGGCAGACAGGTCACACCAGCACCATGACTTGGGTTTTAACATTGCCAACCCCAAGCAGAGTCATTGCCAGGGCATGGCTGAGCCAGGACCTGGATGCCCAGGAGGACTCGGTACCGGGGTCTTCTCAGGCTCTTCTCCAACTGGGTCACATCAGAGAAACAAGAGAGCTCTCTCCTAGGCAGGGGCTGAGCGAGCCCTGGAGCTCCCGGTACCCAGAGCCTGCTGCCTGGTCCTGACTCCTGCATCCAACAATCCCATCTCTATTGCACACATACAGCTTTGCACGCTCCCCTGCTCAGTGCATGGATACTGCCTGCGAGCACATCCCTCGCTGGGAGAGACCTGTTTTCCACATGTGTATTCCCAGCAGAAGACCTCTCCAGGTTTGGAAGAGGAATGGCACAACCTCAGCTGCTTTGTGCAGCAGCATCCCTGCTAAGGGACTGACATGGGGTGAGGAACCTCCACATTCCAATTAAATCTCTCCTGAACTGAATGCAGGAATCAATAAAGTGCTTATGCTGCCTGTCAGCTGGCCAGGAATGTCTAAGGCCAGGAATGTCCATGGCCAGGAATGTCTGTGTCTGTTGTGAGACACAAAAGGGCTGGTGTGGCTCCGTTTCCCATCTCCATAGAGCTGCTTTCTTGGGCCTATTGCTTGCTCCTGGTTTCCATCCCACCAGAGCAGGGGTGGCTGCGTTCCCCTGGCTCAGAGGAAGGGACAAGCACACCCAGTAGGACACGGGTGAGGAAACAGCACCCACAGTCCCCTCCTGGGTGCCATCAGCCTTCACCTGTCACAAGGGGCATTACTGTGAGCCCACTTGCATGGGGTGCAAGAGGAGGGATGGCCGAGCCTCCATCCCCACCTGACCCTGCTGGGAACCCTTTCCTCTCCAGGGCATTCCTGATGGCTGGGACACCTCTGTGGGCCCATCCTCGGGTAGAGTGGGTGGCGATGCTGCCGCTCCCTCTGCGTGACCTTGGGAAAACCATTCCATATCCTCATTCCTCTCTTTCCCCAGGCACAGCACGCGCTCGCTGCCTCGCCAGGGTGCAGGGAGGCCACTTCACAGCCCTCGGTGGAGGAGGCCATGGGAAGAGGAGGCTGAGGGTGAGTGGCAACAGCCCCAAGGTCACAGAGCCCCAGAGCCTGGAGCATCCCCCCTGCACTCCATAGCCATGAGCCAGGGCAGCACTGGGTGCTCACCGACACCTCACCACACACAGCGCTGCTGCAACAGGAGCAGGAGGCGTGATGGGCAGCACACAACCCCGTGTTGACTGAGGTGATCCAAGGATAAGGAAGAGCAGGGAAATGGCTCAGTTCACAGCAGCCCAGGAGCGCTGTGACAATCACAGCCGCCTCCATTGCCCCGCCGCCTTTTCCTCATCGCCCAATGTGTTCCTTTGGGGAATGTTTCATCGATCAACCCGGGGCTGTTGGTTGTGAAACAGCAACTTGAGGTGCCCACGGTTGGCCGAGGGGCTGGGTGACAGCACTGAAAGCATCCAGGGGCTGCTGCAGCCCTGCACAGGCAGGACGAGGGCAGATGTAACTGAAGCAACTCCCGAGCACAGGAATTTCCACTCCCTGGAGTCCTGCATCCCTGAGAGTCACCCCCATGCTCCTGGAATGCCGGATACGCCGGCAATCAGACAAAGCAGCTGTTCCAGCAGCATCTTGCAGGCAGCGAGTGAGGGAGGCAGCGCTTGGGCAGGCTCTACTGCACCAGGGAGGGCGTCTGCTTGGTTCCACCAGCACCCAGGCGTTGGGTGCTTGGTGAAGGCACAGCCAGGCTGACACAGGGGGGAAGAGTGGACCCGAGCTGGTGCTGAGCCCTCCAGAATCACAGCTTCCCCAAAGATCAGAGCTCCAAGGGGCCTGGTTTGAGGTGCCCGGGCTCTGCTGTGCCCTAGGAGAGGCAGCTCCCATGGGGAGCTCCCAGTGCCCCCAGTAGTGCCTTGGCCGGGCCCGGGGCAGCGTGGCACCAAGGCCAAGGTGCCATGGTGAGGGCAGAGCAGATTTGGGGTTGCCTCCTTGGCTCTGGCTCCCCCTGTGCCTTGAGCCGGTGCCGTGGCTCCGGGCCAGGACAGTGCTCACCTCCCCGGTGCCAGCGCTGGGAGAGGGGCTCGGTTTTGTGTCCCATCCCTGCGTGCCGCCTTCCCAAGGGCTGGAACACGGTGGGGCGAGAGCTTGATGCTTCCCGGTGCCCCGGCGCTGCGTGGCCGGAACCCCCCGTGTCCCCCGCACCCCGTTACCGGCGAGGTCCCTCTGGAATGCCCCAGGCTCGGTCCCCTCGGTTCAGCCCCCGCCTCCCTACGGGACCCCCCCCCCCCTCTCCCCGGGCATCCCCTCCCGGGGCCCGGCGGCCCTTACCTGCCTCCACCGGGCTCAGACCGGCGTAGCTGAAGCAGAGCAGGAGCGCGGCGCCGGTGCAGCCCAGGAAGGGCTCCATCCCCCGCGGCCGCCGCTCCCCTCCGCTCCGCTCCGGGCCGGGCTTGGGCCCCCGCGGGCGCCGTTCAGCACCGCGGAGAGCTCCGGGGCCCGGTGCTGCCGGTACCGCCGGGGCCGCCCGGTGCGGTTGGGTTCGGTTCGGAACCGGTTCCGTTCCGTTCGGTTCGGCACGAATGGGCTCCACCGGGAGGCGGGGGCAAGCGCGGCCCCGCCGAGCCCCGGCTCCGCCCGCTGCAGCGCCGGGCAGCCCCGCTCCGGTCCCTCCCCCGGCCCCGGGGGCGGCGGGACGGGGGCGGCTCGGGCCCCGTTCCCTGCCTCAGTTTCTCCCGTCCTGCCCCTCCCGCAGCCCCGGTCCAGCCCTCCCGGGGGCCGGTCCCAGCCGAGCACGGCACCGGTTCCCTGCAGCCCCTGCGGCCGTGGCTCCAGGCTGATGGAGCCGGCAGCCGTCACAAGCTGCAGGGGGCAGAAGCCGCTTCCCCAGCTCAGTGACCCCGAGGGGGGGACCCTCTGAGAGCCCCTCCGTGCGCCCCACCAGCGGCGGGGCCTCCTGCCCCAGTGGATGCTCTGGGATGGGCCGGTGGATGCGGGTTTAACCCCGGTCCTCACGGGTTGTTCGAGTCGCGCAGTGCCCATCGTGTGTCCCATTGTGCCGATTGAGCCATAGCCGTAATTACACACTTGGGCTCTGCGGTGCCTCCTCTTCCCTCTCACATCACCAGAGGCCACCAGCCAGCCCCTTCCTCACACCCAGACTGGGCTCCAGCAGGAACAGAAGCCTGGGACCACATCCCCGTGACACAGAAAACCATCCCTAAACCAGTGCTGTGGCACAGGCCCATTGCATGGGGCCCTTTTTGGCCTGGGCTGCCTCCCGTGCAGCCCGTGAGGGGCATGGATGTGGTGTGCGGAGATGCTCTTGGATGTCCCCCAGTAAGGACAGTTCCAGCCTTGGGGTCCCCAGGGGATGATGATGGGACAGGGGGATGCTGGCAGATCCAGAGCACTCTGTGCTGCTGCTCCCTGGTCCCTAGAGGGAGCAGCTTGGTCACCCCCAGCCATTGCCTGCAGCATCCCAAGGCCTCGGGGTGCCCCTGTGCCCTTGGGGGGGACCCTGTGTGTTGCAGGGAACACTGCAGGGGCCACGCAAGAAGGGAACAGGGCCACAAGGGGCTGGGGCAGAGCTGGGCCTGGGGCTGGGGTGTGGGGTCCTGCGGGGGCTGGGCAGGGGGGCAGGGTGCTGTGGGGAGGGTGCTGTAGGGTGCAGGGGATGCCCTGGAGTGCCGAGCACATGGCAGGGTGCTGCGGGGCGATGTGGGGTTGCAGTGGGTGCTGTCTGGGTGCTGAGGGTGATGTGGGTGCAGGGGCCTGGTCTGGCAGGGTGCCGGGTGTTGGGTGCTGGGTGTTGGGTGCTGGGTGTTGGGTGTTGGGTGCTGGGTGTTGGGTGCTGGGTGCTGGGTGTTGGGTGATGGGTGTTGGGTGCTGGGCATTGGGTGCTGGACGTTGGGTGATGGGCATGGGGCATTGGGCATTGGGTGTTGGACGCTGGGTGTTGGGTGTTGGGCGCTGGGTGTTAGGTGCTGGGTGCTGGGTGTTGGACGTTGGGTGTTGGGTGCTGGGCTTTGGGTGCTGGGCGCTGGGTGTTGGGTGTTGGGCACTGGGTGGTGGGTGTTGGGTGATGGGCATGGGGCGTTGGGCATTGGGTGTTGGGCGCTGGGTGTTGGGTGTTGGGCGCTGGGTGCTGGGTGTTGGGTGCTGGGTGTTGGACGTTGGGTGTTGGGTGATGGGCATTGGGTGCTGGACGTTGGGTGATGGGCATGGGGCGTTGGGCATTGGGTGTTGGGTGCTGGGTGCTGGGTGTTGGGCGCTGGGCGTTGGGTGTTGGGCGTTGGGAGTTGGGCGCTGAGTGTTGGGTGTTGAGTGATGGGTGTTGGGTGTTGGGTGATGGGTGATGGGTGATAGTGTTGGGTGCTGGGCACTGGGTGTTGGGTGCTGGGTGTTGGGTGTTGGGTGCTGGGCATTGGGTGCTGGGTGTTGGGTGCTGGGTGCGGGGCTCGCAGGGTGCTGCGTTCTCTCGTCCCCAATCCCGGCGCTCCCGCAGCCCAGCGCTGCCGAAGGCCGCTGCTGCCACCTGCCGACACCCGCGCAGCGCTGGGGGGGGCCGCATCCGGTACCCCCCTCCCCCTGGACCCCCCTCTTGAGGACTCCCCCCCCCCCGGGGTCCATCCTCGGTGTCCCGGGGGCCGTGGCCGCGGGGGGATCGTGGCCCCGGCTTGGAGACCCCCCCAGTTCCCCCCCTACCCCCCCCGGCTTGAAGCCTCCCCCCCTGAGCCCCCCCAGACCCCGTCCCCGCTGCCGCTGCCCCCGGTCCCCGCTGGCTCCTCGGTTACTGCATGAGAAGGGGCGAGAGGCCACGAGAGGGAGCCCGGGGCTCACGCGTGGCCGTGGTGGCGCTGGTGGCAGCGGCGATGCCGTTTAACCCCTCGGTCCCCGGGGAGGGCAGGGGGATAAGGCCCAAGGCTGGGTCCAGACCCCTCTGGTTGCCCTCGCCCCCGCACCAGCATCCCTCAGGCCCCAACCATTCCGGCATCAATGGGCCCGTGAGCTCCCCAGGACGTTGGCATCACCTCTTCATCCCTCCAGCCCCATGGTGGGACACAGCAGGGAGGAGCTGAGCCCCCGGCCAGCCCTGCAGAGCTCAGCACGCCCTGTGCCGGCAGCCCCAGACCTAGGGCAGGATGAGCTGGGGCAGAACTGGTCCCCACCACCCCTATGGTGCTCCGGGCCTGATGGCAACTCGTGTCAATGGTGGGGAACCCGTGAGGGGGCTGCGCTCCTGCAGAGGCTACCAGGGGAGGTGGCATTGAAAAGTGGGCACCAAGTTGCCCCCACTGCCCTCCATGGCCATTCCTAGCGCTGGGGGCCTGCTTGTGCCTGCATCACCCCAAAGGTGCCCATCTCCGTGGAGTCCCGGCTCTACTGGTGCCAACGCAGGGAGCAGGACACGTGTCCATGGAGGCCCGACCTTGGCTGCCTGATGGGGTGAGCGGGATGCGCTGCAGCGTGGGGATGCGGGGACGGGGGGACGTGGGATGGAGCCGCGTTATGAAACGTCCCCGCATCCCACTGTGCTAAGGGAAGCTTTAGCGAGCGGCTCCTGATCCAGATGAGATCGGGCATCACAAAGGGCTTTGTATTCCAGGAAGCCTGTTAGAGATTTAAATGATACAAATGGGCTTTTTACCAAAGAGCCTCATTATCTGGGCATTTGCTTTTAATCCGTGGCTATCGCTGCAGCCCCGTGCCCCTGCTGCTGCTCTGCTGCCCTGACCTGCTGCCTCCACAGGGCCCTGTGCACTGTGGGGACAGGGACAAGCTTGGGGGTCACTGTGGGCCCATGGGGAGGGCTCTGTAGGGTATCGGGGAGGCTCCAAGCAGGGTTTGCTGGTTCATCCCCTCTCGCTTTGCCTTCTCCCCTCCCAGCTCATCCCAGCGCCCCCATTTGCCTGCTGGGCACCAACCCTCCTTAGGCACGGTCCCAGCCACCCCAGCAGTGTCCAGGCTCCTCCTGTGCCACCCCGGCTGCATGGGGACATCTGAGGATGCTCCTCATGGCTGGTGCTGGACCCCAAACCACCAAAGCCCCACAATATCCTACCCTGATGTGCCAAGCCCTGCGCACCCCGGGCACCACCGAGCCCCTTTGGCTCCACGGCTGCTGGGACAACGCAGGAAGCTCCCACAGAAACCCCTGCAGGAGGAGCAGGAGAAGGAAAAGCAAAAGGAAGGGGGAATCTCCCTGCCCTGGCACCGCCACCACCCCGCGGCCATTGCAGCATCCTCTGGGTACCATCGATGCTGATCCCCCACAGCAGTGCCTGGGATCTGAAGCCCTGGTGCTCAGCCCCGCTGCAAGGAGCAGGGAGGTGATGGAGGGGTGAAAAGGCACCAAGGGTGGAAGGGGCTGGAGGCCAAGGGGATGGGCTGGGGGCCGTTTGCTGCAGGGACCGTGTAATTCACTCAGTGATGGGTGGCGGAGCCCCCCGCGCCCGCATTATCCTCCCTCTGGCTCCCGCAATCCGTTCCAGCGCGGGGATTAGGGGGGTTTAGGGCAGGGTTTCAGTTGGAATATGGGATGCTTTCAAATCAGCCTGCGTCAGTTGTGCCCTCGGACACTCCTGCGGGGGGGGGATTAAAGTGGAGATGCAGATTACCGGAGGGGAGCTGGCACCCCCCCAGCCTCAGCACCGCCGCATGTGGGGCATCACCCAGGGCAGGAGGTGCCCATCTCCAGCCCCTGGAGTCCCTGCAGCCCCCAAGGCACAAACCCCTCCCTTGTCTCCCGTTTCTGCTCACCCAAAGCCCCAGTTCCAGTGCCCATCTCATCCCTCTTACACGGGATGGAGGCACCGCAGCAGCTCCCTTGTCTCCAGACCCATCCAACCCCAAAACCCCCCTTGGGCCTGATGCTGGTCCCCGTAGAGGGTTCCCAGCTGCTGTAATGTGAAGGATGAGAAGGAGCCGGTGGGGCAATGGTAGCACCAGAAGGCTCAGCGCCCAAAGGTGCAGGTGATGGGCAGGATGCGGGTCCCCAGCAACAGGCAGGGCAATGGTACCACAGGAGGCAATTCAAAAGGGGGAAAAACCCTGAGAAACGAGGATCACCTTTATTGTTAATGGCTGCTCATTGCTGCGGCCAACCTAAGTCCATGGGTTCGGGCTGCTTTATCCCCACCTCCTGCCCCACTTTGGGTTGATGCTTCCCCATTGCAGCCCCTCAGCATCACAGATTTTGGGGTGAATTAGCCCCATCCTGGGTTCCCCAAGCTCTGCCCCCCCTCCAACCTCTTCCCTGTCCCCCACCGCAGCGGCTTGGCTGGGGTTTAATCACTTCCCGCATGTTCATTCAGGGAAGTGCCCCCCATCTGCTCCCCGCGGCCCTGCGGGGCCACCCGGAGCTCCGCAAGGGGACGGAGCTGGTGCAGGGACACGGGGGAACCCGCCGGGAACGGCACCTCCCTATGGGGAGCACCCGTCCCCACCGGAGCCGCTGCCCCAAAGCGGCTTCGCTCCGGCCGCTGGGATGGGTGAGGGCGCGGAGCTCATCCTCATAGGGATGCTCAGCCCTCAACGTCCCCTCCCGGCTTGGCACCTCCTTGGGCCAGCAGGAAGGTGATGCCCAAAGCACATGGGTGGGGGGGTCCCTGTGCCCCCCTCCCCCGGCGCTCTCTGTCCCTATAGGGACCACCCTGGCCCCGTGTCCTGGGGCTCCTTCTGAAGGGGTGGGATAGGGACAGGCGGCAGCGCTGGCACATGGAGAGCGTGGTCCCTGTTCAGCCCTGACCCTGGCTCCTGACTGCAGCAGCGCTGGTGTGCTCCCAGTGCTTCCAATGCTCCCAGTGATCCCAATGCTCCCAGTGCTTCCAATGCTCCCAGTGATCCCAATGCTCCCAGGGCTCCCAATGATCCCAGTGATCCCAATGCTCCCAGTGCTTCCAATGCTCCCAGTGATCCCAATGCTCCCAGGGCTCCTGAGGCTCCCAATGATCCCAGTGATCCCGGTGCTCCTGGTGCACCGGGGGCTCCCAATGCTCTCAGTGCTCCCGGTGCTCCCAGTGCTCCTGGTGCACCAAGACCCCGCAGTGCTCCCAGGACTCCCAGTGCTCCTGGTGCACCAAGACCCCCCAGTGCTCCCAGTGCTCTGAGGACTCCCAGTGCTCCCAGTGCTCCCGGTGCACCAAGATCCCCCAGTGCTTCCAGTGCACTTGGTGCTCCTGCTGCTTCCAGTGCTCCCAATAACCCCAGTGCTCCCGGTGATCCTGATGCCCTGAGACTTCCCAGTGCTCCCAATAGTCCCAGTGCTCCCAGTACCCCAGGACCTCCCAGTGCCCACCGCAGACCCCGGCTGTGTGTGTGTGTGGGGGGGGGGGGGTACCAGGGATCTGCACCCGAGCCCCCCCCCGTAGGGACCTGCGTGGGGCAGTGCCCGGGGGGGGTCTGTGTGTGCGCGGGGACCCGGGGAAGGGGGGGGCGGCTGCCGGTGCCCCCGGTGCCCCCCCGCCGCTGCTGCGGGCTCTACGGGCGGGCGCTCCCGGGCTGCGGTGGCGAACGGCGGCGGCGGCGGCTGCGGCTCCTCCGCGGGCAGGTGGGAGGCGGCGGGGATGGGGGGGACCCGGAGGGGGGAACCGGTTTGGGGGGGGGGGTACGGGGGAACCGGAGAGACCGAGCCCCGGGCACGTCCGGGGATGCGGAGCCCCCCTATCCCCTCCCACGTCTCGTTTGCGGGGGTACCGGTAACGCACCCCGGGAGTGGGGGGGGAGGAGCTCCCATGGGGGTCCCCTCATCCCGCTCGCTCCGGGGGTGCCCGTTTGGGGGAATCCCGGGTCCAGCCCCCCCCCGCGCCGGGAGCATCTTCAATGGTGCCCGCTTTGGGGGGGGCCTTGCAAACCCCTCCCGGGGAGCTCAGACCCAGCCGGGTCCCGTCCCCCCCTACCCCGGGCAGCGGGGACGGGGCTCAGAGCCCCAAGCAGTGAGGGTGGGGACCCCCAAGTGGGGCGGGAGCCCGCAGATCCTCCCTTGGGCTGCGGGAGCGGGGATGGAGCCATGGGGGGGGGGTGATGGGGGGGGTCTCAGCTCCTTGTAACTGGGCCAGGGGGGGTCCGGCCCTGCTGGGCTGCTCCTCTTGGGGAGTCCTTTTGGCCCTGCGATTCCCAAGGATGCGAGGTTTGGGGGTGCTGGGGCTCCCCCTTCTTTGGGGGTCCAGGCACTGAAGCCCCCCCCTCTCCCCACACAGGGGTCACAACACAACTGGGGTGGGGCAGTGGGTGAAGGCCCCCCCCAAGCCTCCCAATGTGGGGACCCGGGGTGCATGGCCGGACACTGGGCACCCATCCAGAGCTCCCTAGGGGTGACACCAATGGGATGGGGTGCGCCGGGTCCCCGGGGGTGTAGAGGGGGGACCCGAGCAGAGCCCTGCAGCCCCCCAGCCCTGCCTGGGGCTCCGGTGCCCACCGGGGGCATCAAATATTAACGGAGGCAGTGGAGGAGCTGAAAATAACCCTCCCTCCAAGGGAGCTGACCCAGATCCGGGCAGCCCCAAAGCTGGGCTGGCCTCAGCGCCCCAACCAGCCCCAAATCCGGCCCCCTCCCCTCCTGCTGCGGGCTCTATCACCTGCCTACGGTGCTGATGGGCTATAGGGGCTTGTTACGCAAACACAAAGGGGTTGGCGCTGGGTGGTCCCTGAGGGCTCAGAGGGGATGGAACGGGGTGCATCGGGGAGCATTGCCCCATCCCTCTCCCCTCCCGCAGCACAGAGGGACCCCCGGGCACGATGGGGAAGCAGAACAGCAAACTGCGTCCCGAGATGCTGCAGGACCTGCGGGAAAACACCGAGTTCTCAGAGCTGGAGCTGCAGGGCTGGTACAAGGGGTTCCTGAAGGATTGTCCCTCCGGGATCCTCAACGTGGAGGAGTTCAAGAAGATCTACGCCAACTTCTTCCCCTACGGCGACGCCTCCAAGTTCGCCGAGCACGTTTTCCGCACCTTCGACACCAACGGCGACGGCACCATCGACTTCCGAGAGTTCATCATCGCGCTGAGCGTCACCTCCCGAGGGAAGCTGGAGCAGAAGCTCATGTGGGCCTTCAGCATGTACGACCTGGATGGCAACGGCTACATCAGCCGGGAGGAGATGCTGGAGATCGTGCAGGTACCGAGCCCCCCCCCTCCTCTCTGCCGCAGTGGCCGTCTCCTGTGTGCTACCCTTGGGGTGGGAGGTGGGCTTGGTGGTGGAGATTGCACCCATCCCAACCAAAGCTCCCCATAGGGAACATCAGTCCCGTTTCCAGCACAGCTTGGCCCCCTTTCATAGATGGGTGACAGCAAACCCCTTGCACCCCCCCATTTTCCCAACCTCCCACTCGCAGGCCATCTACAAAATGGTCTCGTCCGTGATGACCATGCCCGAAGATGAATCGACCCCGGAGAAAAGAACGGAGAAAATCTTCCGCCAGATGGATACCAACAATGATGGTAAATGAGGGATGGAGGGATTAAGGGAAAGGTCTCACAGCTAAAGCCGGGGGTCTTAGACCGAGCTGCACGCACGCTGATTAAATGGCTCACGGGGGGGAGAGCCCCAGCAGCCAGAGGGGCTCAGCGGACCCCAGGGTGCTCATCCCGGGTGCTGGGAGGGCTCTGATCCCATCTGTGCCCCCGGGATGCGGTGATGGGTACCAGGCTGAGCCTTGTCCCCTCCCCACAGGAAAGCTTTCCCTGGAGGAGTTCATCAAAGGTGCCAAGAGCGACCCGTCCATCGTGCGCCTGCTGCAGTGCGACCCCAGCGGTGCTGCGCAGTTCTGAGCCCCATGGAACCCCCACAGCCCCACACCACCCCCCCCCAACCTGCAGCTGGCCACTGCCACGGTCCCCTGCCCAGCCCCTGTAGTCCCCCCACTGCCATGCCCCATAGGGAGAGAGCTGGAGCCTGGCTGAGGCAAGGGGGGACCCATGGGGATGGTCCCCATGGCCAAGCGGCTCCCACAGTGGTTCAGCGTGGGGAAGGATGGAGCAGGGTCTGCCCTGAGCAAGGATGGTCCCCACAGCACCGGGGACATGAGCACAGATTCATGGTGAAGCCACCGCTGCATCCCTGGCACAAGGGCAAAGACACAGGGACTTGGGGACCCCCAGCACCCCCCATGCATGCAGACATGGCTATGGGGCCGAGCCAGCCCCTTCCCCACAGCCAGCACACGGGCAGGGGCCGCGGGGATAGGGACACACTCATTGTCTTTTAATACCTACGAATAAAGTTTGTGTCAGTGCAGTCAATGGTGGGAAAGAGGCATCAATGGGGAATGGGCATCCCTCAAACATCTGGATCCAGACCAGTTGCCTCCCTCGGTGTAGCCCCAGGCGAGCTGAGGCCATGGGGATGGGCTCATGGGTCTTGGCTGATGGCATCGAAAGAACACCTCCACCAGGAGCTGGGTTGAGGAACAGTGGGGTCCTGCTGTGGGGCTGTGAAGGCACTGGGGCAGGGCAGGGCACAGCCATGGGGCTGCTCAGAGCCAGGCAGCACCCACACTGTGCAGCCTCAGCAAGCCCAGGCGCTGCTTGGGGTCAGGGCTCTGCCCAGGGGCTGCCTGCAGGGAGCCCAACAAGGCACAGGATGAGTGCGAGTCCTATCCCAGAGCCCCTGAGCCCAGCCGGGTCCATGCAAGCCCTGCTCAGGGCTGAGCCCAGGACCAGCATCACCTCCCTCCAGTGCATCCCATGGCAGCAGTGGCTTGAGGCGGAGGAGGTGGAGGGTGAGCAGGAGGCAGCGGATGCTGGAGACGATCTCCATGGAGCTGAGCAGGAGGGAGAAGGCCCAGAGGGACAGCGTGGAGCTCTGTGGGACACACAAAGAAGTGGTAAATGCCCCATCCCTGGCAGTGCTCAAGGCCAGGTTGGACACAGGGGCTTGGAGCAAGCTGCTCCAGTGGAAGGGGTCCCTGCCTGTGGCAGGGGTTGGAGCTGGAGGAGCTTTAAGGTCCCTTCCAACCCAACCCAAGCTGGGGTTCTGTGACAGAGGGCACCAACGTCCCACCCGTCCTCCCCATCCCCAGTGCAACCCCACCTGCAGACTCACACAGACACGGGGGGGATAAAAGGGGCACTCACAAGAGACGACATCGGCATCGGTGCTGGGAGACAGCAGCACCCGGCTGCAGCTGCCCAGGACCAGCGCAGGGATGGATGGGCAGGGCAGGCAGGGCAGGCAGGGCAGGGAGGGCAGGCAGCTGGTGGTGCTCAGGGTGAAAACCACCCCCTTCTGCAGGAGGGGAGGGAAGCAGCAGTGCAGTGAGGAACCTTTCAGACCCCTGAGCGCACACAATCAGCCTCTGCAGTAGGTTCCAAAGGCCTTTGAGCAGTAAAGGCCCTGAGCAGCCAGGAGGTGAGCAGCATGCAGGCAGGGGTGGTTTTCAGGGTTACTTGAGAACTTCTCCCTCAGCTTGTGAAGTGCAGGAGCAGATGGAGAGCAGACCTTCCTCAAATAAACTTGTGCTGCCATTTATCCTGCTTATTCCTTAAAGCCATCTGTCCGAGATACAAATAAAAGACTGAAACCTGGGCACAGATTTATCAAGTAACAGAGTCACAAACCAAACACCAGGTTTGAGTTACCTGGTGAGCACCATTGAACACCTGCACTGAATTCACAGAGGAGGAGCATTTAATAGGAATACCAAAGGTCTATTACCAGTGAGAAGAGCAATCCTGCTTCCCAAATCCCTGGCTCAGAGATACTGGAGCTCAGGGCTGTGGCATCAGTTCTATTATATTGTCCTGATACAGGACATGTAATGGTAAATGACTGACATGTAATGGTAAATGACTGACATGTAATGGTAAATGACTGACATGTAATGGTAAATGACTGACATGTAATGGTAAATGACTGACATGTAATGGTAAATGACTGACATGTAATGGTAAATGACATGTAATGGTAAATGACATGTAATGGTAAATGACATGTAATGGTAAATGACATGTAATGGTAAATGACATGTAATGGTAAATGACTGACATGTAATGGTAAATGACATGTAATGGTAAATGACTGACATGTAATGGTAAATGACTGACATGTAATGGTGACTGACATGTAATGGTGACTGACATGTAATGGTGACTGACATGTAATGGTGACTGACATGTAATGGTAAATGACATGTAATGGTAAATGACATGCAATGGTAAATGACATGCAATGGTAAATGACATGCAATGGTAAATGACTGACATGTAATGGTAAATGACATGTAATGGTAAATGACATGTAATGGTAAATGACATGCAATGGTAAATGACATGCAATGGTAAATGACATGCAATGGTAAATGACATGCAATGGTAAATGACTGACATGTAATGGTAAATGACATGTAATGGTAAATGACATGTAATGGTAAATGACATGTAATGGTAAATGACATGTAATGGTAAATGACATGTAATGGTAAATGACATGTAATGGTAAATGACATGTAATGGTAAATGACATGCAATGGTAAATGACATGCAATGGTAAATGACATGCAATGGTAAATGACTGACATGTAATGGTAAATGACTGACATGTAATGGTAAATGACATGTAATGGTAAATGACATGCAATGGTAAATGACATGCAATGGTAAATGACATGCAATGGTAAATGACATGCAATGGTAATCCCCTGTAATGGTAGAGGGTGTAAGTTACCTGGCACATCACTGCAGTGCGGGGAGCATCAGTCAAATGTCAGCAAAGGGCTCCCTGCTGTACCTGCATGAATTAAAGGCAGCAACCGTGTATAAAGAGAAGGCAGCACCTACGTGTGCACAGATCCACCACTGATACGAAGCTATTACCGGTTACCCAAAGGTTCAGGTCAGGGAATCCACACGCTGAAGCAGTCTGGCAATTTGCAAAGGGATTCTGCCACTGAATGCAGCGTTTTCCACAGCTCCTGTCTGCCCCTGCAGGCAACTGTGTTAAATGAACTCGTGTTCTCTATGGACACAGCCTAAAGGAAAGATAAGCCCAGAAGCAGCGAGAGGCAGCACAGAGCAACACAAAACCCCTGAAGCCTCCTAGGAAAGGGAAAGGTAACACAGAGTAAGTGCTTTTTCCATGCGAGGCATCTTTGTACCTGCTGGGCAGAGAACTCAGACACAAATCCTGCCTCCTGAAGTTCAATTCTTCTATCTCCTGGCAAGTTTTCTGCTGTCCTTTCAGTTGTACTTTACTGATTTACCTTGGCTCAGCTGTGAGAAGTGAACTGAGGAGGATAAGAGAAGATACCATGTGTTTCAAGCTACAGTCCAGAATCATAGGCTGGATAGCATTGGATTGTCTGAAAGTCACCGAGTTTGCTTTATTTCCAGTCCCCACATACATACAGCAGATACAATAAAACATAATAACAAAAGAGGCTGAAGAATCACATCCAGGTGCAATCTCATGAAAGATTAAGTCTATGAATGAAGATGCAATGTGAATTAGGATCCTCAGTGTAACTCCTCCAGTTTCTATACTGGGCACGGCAGGCTATGGGATGGAATATCCCTTTGGCTTGTGCAGGTGTCCTGTCTCTGCTTCCTCCTGACTTCTTGTGCCCCTCCGCACTGGCAGATCATGAGACTCCAAAGTCCTTGATGGGGGTAAAAGCCACTGAACAACAACGGTGTGTTATCAGCGTTGTTCTCAGAGTAAAGGTAAAACTTAGTGCTTCACCTGATCCTAGGAGGAGAACTGACCGAGCTCCAGCTGAAACCAGGGCAAAGGCAGGGAGACAAGCACAGAGGCAGGGCGCAGGATGCCGGGGCTGGAGCATCCGAGGAGCCTCAGATTCATTAAGGGAGAATGAAGCGCACTGGGGGCTCCTGCTCGGGCTCATCCCCGCAGACCCCAACCCTGCCGCACCGGACGGCGGCCACGAGCACCCTGGGCTTGAACGTGCAGCGGCGGCGGCGGCGCTTCCTCCTCCGGAGGCAGCAGCGAGCGCAGGGCCGCGGCCACCGGGGACAACGGGAGCGGCCCGGCTCCTGCGCGGGGCACCGCCTGCAGTACCCAACTCTGGCCACAGGGCGGCAGCAGCGAGCGGTACCCGGAGCCACGGCAGCACCGAGGTTTGGCCACAGCATCGTAGCATCAACGAGGTTGGAAAAGACCTTTAAGATCATTAAATTCAACCATTACCCCAGCATTGCCAAGGCCACCACTAACCCATGGCACTGAGGGCATCAAATACACGGTTTGTGACACACTTTCAGGCACCACTACCTTGGCCGCCTGTCCCAATGCCTGAGGACCCTCTCTGAGGGTTAATGCCCTTCCACCTACAGAAGCAGTCTGGATTCTGCATGGGCAGAGCAGTGGTACAGGCACTTCAATGAAATATAATTGAGGACAAAGAATTCTGATGAATATTTGGCAGTTTAAGCAAAAGCATCAAGTCCAGAGGAATAATCCCAGTTTGACACCCAGCCCCAGATGCTGGTTGGGGTCGCACCTTTTAGTGGAGTCTGAGGAAGTGGATCTTAGCCAGGAGGTGCTGCAAGCTCCCGTTCCCACAGCTGTAGAGCCAGGACAGAAAGCTGGTGCTGGGCATCTTCTGCACACGGTGAGCTCCGCAATGGTGTCACCTGCATCGCTCTCACTCCTCGCTTTCCCACCTAAAACTCCATCTGTGCACTCTATTATCTCAGGTGCATTATTCAGATGTCTTTTTGGAAAGGCAAAGCAGGACAGTCTGGTACACGAGGTGAAAGATGAGCTCCCCTCAGTCAAACCAATGGCCAGTGCATTGTTAAAGGCCTGTTGCATCTCTCACTCTGGAACAGCACTTGTCTGGGTAGTACTGCTCTGCTGACAGGCTTTTACCTGAGGCTTGCATCTCAAATGACTCCCCGTTTACTCTTACTCACCCCCTAAGACACCCCTCCTCTGTGGCCTGATGGACTCCTAATTCCTGCCCCACTTCAGTGACAGTTTCCTGAGCAACCATCACAAAGTCTGTCTCGTAGAGAAAGCAAGGATCAGTCATGCTGCTGAGGACTGCCCCTTCCAATAAAGGGCTTGAGTAGTGACATTTGCCAAGTTAGAGCATAGGAGGGTGGTCACACTCATTTAGGCAGAGGTTCAGGTTCAAAGCTTGTCCCCCCAGGCACCAAATCCAGCCACTTCAAATGGGTTTAGTCCTTGACACTTCATGTTTGTGCCCCTTCACAGGCTACTGCCCACCACATCAGGGTCCTCCCCCTTCTCAGAGCTTGTCAGAAGATGCTAGAAGATGGAGAGTCTGTGGCCAAAGACAATAGTTATAAACAACCAGGGGCTGCAGTCAGGTCTGTGGGTACCTTTCTCAGGAGGAAATGTGGGTAGTATAATTCTAGAGGAATGAGCATGGAACAAAAGGAAGTATTGGTCCTCTGGCAGAACAGAAGGTACAAGGGCAGACTGCACGTGTACAGACACAGGGCCGCAGAGTGAGAACAGAGAAAGTGTGAGCAGAGACCATGCTTAGATGAAAGAGAAATAAACTGCAGAAAGAGGAAGGTGAGAAGAGCTGGATACCTGGAAAAGCAGCAAAACCAAAGTGATTTCCAGGAGCACAACAATGGCAGCTGCAGCATCACCTCAGAAACCTAGCAGAAACGAAGGCAAGAGGTGCACAGAGTGCCTCCATGCAGCATACAGATGCCAAGAGATCAGGTCCTTCAGCTCACTTCCTGCCTGGGCAACTCTTATTTCTATAGAAACAAATACAAGTCATTTTTAAACTTACAAATACCCAATTCTGATGATTTCTTTTGCTGAAGGTATTTAATAACCCGGTATGCTTAGCACACTCCTAGTAATACCAGCCTGCTTTCTAGAACAGGATGCATACAGAGTAGCAGCCAATGGACATTTTGGAGGGGGGAAAACAGTTGCATCAGATTCTCAAATGCCAGGTAAGAATAGAATTGGTCAATAAATACTGTTCTTCAAAACAAAACAGTAAAAAAGCACCCACAGAAGTTTTACATCAATTCTACACTAAGCCCCTAGGTATAGGCACAGCTGCCCTTGTGCAGTTACCAAATTGTAAATGCACGTACAGGTAGAAAACAAAACTCCACAAAAACCCCAAAACAAACCCACCTAGAAAATCCTCCAGCTACAAGCTTGACTTTCAGGAAGTATTTACAGAGCCAAACGAAGCCCCTGACCAGGCAGCACAGAACTGGGTGCAGGCAGCACAGAACTGGGTGCAGGCAGCACAGAACTGGGTGCAGGCAGCACAGAACTGGGTGCAGGCAGCACAGAACTGGGTGCAGGCAGCACAGAACTGGGTGCAGGCAGCACAGAACTGGGTGCAGGCAGCACAGAACTGGGTGCAGGCAGCACAGAACTGGGTGCAGGCAGCACAGAACTGGGTGCAGGCAGCACAGAACTGGGTGCAGGCAGCACAGAACTGGGTGCAGGCAGCACAGAACTGGGTGCAGGCAGCACAGAACTGGGTGCAGGCAGCACAGAACTGGGTGCACTGACACTTCAAAGAGCTCCAAGGGATTCTGCCGAGCCACAGTTCTTGTAAGGCCATCCTAATGGAAGTGTTTCACAGTAACTCCTGGCTGAGCTGCTGCCGCAGACACTGCTGCAGACTGTGTGAGTATCTTCACCCCAGAGTCCCCAGCAGCAGCACTGGGGTCTTGTCCCTCCTCTTCTGACACCTTCCACTTCCCTTACATGCCGGCAGCTTGCTGTGGGGGGACCCCCGGCGTAGGCTGGCGAGGCAAAGTGTACATGGCCCCCAGGAACTGGTCTGCGATGCGCCCGGCTTCCCTGAGGCCGCTCAGCAGAGCCCCGTGAACGGTGGCGGGGTAGTTGCGAATCGTGTGCTCCCCCGCAAAAAACAGGCGAGGAATGGGCTGGGGAAGCAGAGAACAAACACCGCTGTTAAGGCCTGCTCGTGCTCCTCCAGAGCCTGCAGCAAACACACCTGGAGAAGAACGATACACGTCCTCTAGGTAGAATAAAGGAGAAAAACTTCCTCTGTTGTAGGCTGCAGAGAATAATGTTATCCATAGCTATGTTTATTAATGATTTGTATCGCTAGAAAAAGACCCCAAATAAAGCCAAAGCTGCACATCTTTCTCTGCTGTGCTACCAGAATGGCTACTGCTTTCAAAACCTCATCCTTTCAAAGCGAACTGGAGATGACTTAATGCCTCACTGGGTTCACTCCCAGTCTGGGAGACACCTTTTGGTTCCTGTTCCTCTCACTCTGACCTTCACCCTCTTTCCAATCACTACAACTCACTTAAATATGGTGATGGACAACACAAATATGGAGTATGAACACAATAAATGCATGGCATTATAATACTCTGTTCAGATATTACCAAATTGACTTGGAGTAAACCAGTCCTTTTTCTAGTAAAGAAATGACACCAAACCTGGGCAGGCAGAAATCATGGGTGGAAAACTGAATTATTGTACAGGTTCTGATCATCATCAGAAGACGCAGGTGACCTAAACCTGTGCTTAGATATGGGTGTGAATCACTCAGAAACATCCCCCTGGTTGAGGCCTTATGGGGAGAACAGAGCCATCTCTCACCTGCGGAGCACCTGGAATGGCTGGGCCTGGAGTAATTGGCTGAGCCATCAAATCATAGTCATTGCCAGAAGACCCGGCTGCGACATAGGAGTAGGAGCCCCGGGCCCAGGGGTCAGCGCGCCAGCGGGACACCACCGTTTCCTTAGGCTGAGACAAGACAGAAGCTTCAGTTGGTGTCACAGGGCAGGGCCTACAGATCTTCAAAACACAAACTGCACAAACTGCAAGAATGAAGGACACCAGGCCCTCAGGCTAACACTAACGGAGGCCCCAAGTCTGTATTCCATGAGAACACACACAGTGAGGTAAATGACTTGCTTTGCTGTCAGCACCGTGACTCTTTGCATTATGTCATGAGAACCTCCTGCACGCAGCTGCTGCTTACTCCTTCCTCCCCCTTCAGTTCTTTTCCAGCCAAACCAGTTTCTTGTGGAGTTCACTGCTCAAGAGCTTCACTGTACTTTAGAGAAGGTGCAGACCATGGCAGGGAGCACCCAAGCAGCGCTGTCACCAGCCATGGACAGCTCAGCTGTAACCCCAGGAATGTAAAAGGCAGAAAATGAACTGAAGTATTTGACAGTCTGGAAAAGCTGGAGTCAAAAAAAACCCAAACCCAACTCAAACCAACCCAGAACCCAGACAAACACAGCCCCAAACAACACCCCCCAAACCACCCCAAACCTACAAACAACCTCTTCTCACAAACCCCTGAACACACACAGGGCAGTACCTTTAGAACCCAGCACACTCTAAACCGTGGAGGAGGTACCTGAAGATGCTGTCTGCACTGACCTGAGGCACAGCGCTGCTCCCAAAGATGCCTTTGAGGATGGCAAGGCACCGTCCAACAATGACATCATCGCTGATGTTCTCCATGATTCCTGCTGCTTCTCCTGCTACCAAGGCCAACAGAATTGGTGCTGGGGTGGGGGGAAGGAGAGAGAAAACACAACTGAATCACTGCCATCAATCATTTTAATCTGACAAGTTGGACTTGAACAGGCCTTGGCCTGAAAGAGACTTCAGTAATCCAACAGCACAGTGGAGCAAGAGGCACCTGGAGCACAGGCCCCCTGCCCCAGGACATGCAGTGCTCCTGAGGCTACAGGTTCTCAGCAGTCACTGCCTCAAACAGACTGAAACCACTGGGAGGATTCCTGTCTGCACTACAACAGCTCACCCACAGCCATACAAGCACACGCAGTCTGCTCAGCTGAGTTCCACTTCATTCACCCACCCACCTTTAAATACTTCTCAGAGACCAGTTCTCTGCCAACAGAAGACCTTCAGAGAACGCCCCCAGAGCTAATACAGGATGTCCTGTCATAGTTGTAGGGTTTTTGCTTCTGGATTTGTTTTCTGGATTGTTCAATCTGTTCAGTTTAAACAGCTTCTGCCCAAAATGCTACGGCTACAGAAATACACAAGATGAATCCAGTAGCAGACCCTTTGTATGAGAGATGGTCTTTCTATATAAACCAAAACCCCAATACTACCTGTTAAGTATGTAATAGAGACATCTTAAAGCCACAAAAGCAGACACACAAACAGCCCTCTTATCCAAGGCTCATGACGTGTATTTCTCCAGTCAACTCTTACCAAACATTTGAACAATTACCCTAAATTACAGGTATTTTAACAAATACCCTAGAAGGGCCCCTTCTTTGCACAGCCATTTTCCCCAGTTGAAAGAAAAACCTGCCCTGCCCTCTGGTACTTGAAACAGTCATCTGCAGGAAAAAGGACTCATTTAATAGTGCTCACTGTACACACAGCTTTGCTCTGAGCATGATACATGGCAATCGACAAAACCAGCATGCTTAATGAAAGCATCTTCTGACAACTTCTGGTGGCAGACACCGGCTGCAGGGAAAACAAAACCACTCATGGCAAAGTCCAGCTGCAGAAACAGGCAGGGCAACACCTTTTGCTGCTTAAGCACTTAATAGAGAGGAGTTCGAAAGTTATCTATCAGTCTGAGCTCACAGTCTAGTCAGGGCTGCTTTGCTGCTCAAAACAGGAAACAAGCTCATCCACTGGAGACACCACAGCTTGCATTTCCACTGCATCTCAACCATATGGATGGCCCTGCAGCCCATCAAGCTGGAATGGTAACGCTCAGCAAGAACAGAGCTACAGCAAAGCCTCTAGTCTGCCCCACTGAAACCTGCACATCCAATACTTCCACTTGTCTTCCTACAAATACTATTTTCTTATCATATCCATATGTGAACACCAACCAAAAATGCTCTTTTCTAGATCTGAAACTCACAAATAAGACACTGGCAAGAGCAGAGATGCACCACAGCTACCTTTGTACAGGTTCCAAAACAGGAAAAGTTCTCCTCTGCTTGCAGTAGTGCTACCAACATGACCAAACAAATTGACGCTTGGATCCCAGAAGACACGATCAAAGCACAACACAACCTAGAGACAAAAAGAATCAGGAATTAGGAGGAGGGCACAGAAAAAACACTGCCTTCCACAGGTTAGTGTGCTCTTGCAGGTTACAGATTTGCTGGTTAGCGAAAGCTACAGCACACAGACTGAGCCTGCCTCCTCCTGAGCATCCCCTGCCCTGCTGCAGCTCCCTCAATGACCAAGTCACCTTGTTAAGGTTGCCAAATCCCATCCGCTGAACTGCCGAAGTTTTCCACTCAGGAAGAGGTGGCACAAACTGTACTGCTGGAGGCTGCTGCTTCAGTACTCCCAAGGGAAGAGTACACAGCACAGCATCACATTTGTAAATGAAAGTCTGGCTCGTAGATCGGGTATTTACAGCTATCACTTCACACCCTGGAAAGGGGAGAGAAAACAATCATTCCATGGGCCAGGAATCAAGAGCATTGCATTAAAAATCAGAGAAACTCCCATAAAGACATATCCACATCAGAAAACATTTCATTTATGGAGAGAGCTTTACACTAACAATTACTTTACTTTTACTGAACGTTACAGACCACATAGCTCACTTCCAGAAAGTGCATTTTACACAGCATCTGAAAATGGCCATACTGGGATAAGCCTAAAGGTTCATCTAGGCCAGTTAAATATAGTTAAATATATGCATAAACAAATAGCAAGTAGGCAGTGAGCCTCTCATTGAGTTGCTCTCCCAGCTGAGAGTTTCCCAAGTCCAGTGTTTAGAAGAACAACAGAAAGATACAGTCCTTCCAGTTGCTTGAATTCATGTGACATTCACTTACACTTCTAATACCAGACCCTGGGGCACCAAGTCTTAAAGCAGTCCAAGACCTCTTACTCCAAACACTTCAATCATTGAATAAAGGAATGGGAGCATGAATGTGAATCAGCAAATATAACTGAAAAGCACCATGCTGAACCAGCCACAGAAATGAGTAAAAACCACTGAAGATCAGTACATCTCTAAGAGCTTCCTCATAATTCCTTATGATCACCAATGTGACTTATCCAACCCAAAATATGTAATGGGAGGGTCTGTAAGAGATCAGTTTTCACATCTGCTTCTGGAAGCACTGAAATCTCATTTCGATGAGCACTGTCCTTCAGAGCAGTTTTCCAGAGGAGGGGTTTGCTTTACCTGATGCTGTGTAGCGAACCTGGCGAACTGCTGTGTTCAGTTTAATATCCAAGCCTTCTGCTAAGGCTACAGGCACACAGGAATAGCCATTCCTCACAGTCAAGTGACTGCCTGTGAACTCAAAGTCATCATCCTAAAACAGCAATGTACAGAAACATGGATTTATAATGAAATCACATTAATTCAATAGAAAATAATCAGCAAATCTACACAAAGGCGCTTTTTTTTTCCCCAAACTCCCCTTCCCTCCCCAAAAAGTGAGTTGAATAGATTTGAAATTCTGGTTATTAGTCAAGAAATAAGTATGGGGACTTCCAGTAGTCAGTATTATTGCAGGGTTTTTTTTCTGGCACTAACAAAAAGCTGCTTGGAAATTCATCATCAATCAATCATCGTGTAAGAGCTCAGTATCTGCACAACAGCAGAGAGCACTGAAGGGTTTAGAAACTGTTAACATCGAGAAGCTTCCATGAGAACGAAATAAACACAGTTTAAGTTCTTAGTGCACTGGTGAGTGAATACATGAATTAGTTACCTGGTCCCAGTGCTTCAGTG
This sequence comes from Neopsephotus bourkii, assembly GCF_033783945.1. Lineage (NCBI taxonomy): Eukaryota > Metazoa > Chordata > Aves > Psittaciformes > Psittacidae > Neopsephotus > Neopsephotus bourkii. The sequence continues at coordinate 934,492 of NW_026902107.1, read as the reverse complement.
AAAGCGTAGACAGGGGTGTAGCATTGGCAAATTCTAGGTTTGCAAAGTGCCAGTCGAGTATTTGCCTGTCTCTTGATGACAGGTAAACATCACTAGGAGAAAACCCAAACATAACACAAAGACATTCAGTTTGCTGTTTCAAACGTGTGAGCCTCCGTCATGAAAGCTGAACATCAAACCCAGCGAAGTCACATTTCAAAGCAGAGCTCATGTAAAGTATTTTCAGTGAAGCCAAACGCTTAACTTTAGAGATAAAAACAGTTACATAGGAGAAGGGGGAATTGGTCTAAACTTAAATAGGGGAAGTTCAGATTGGATATAAGGAAGACATTCTTCATTGTGAGGGTGGCAAAGTGCTGGCACAGGGTGCCCACAGAAGTGGTAAACGCTCCCTCCCTGTCAGTGCTCAAGGCCAGGCTGGACACAGCCTTGGTGGACGTGGTCTAGTGTGAGGTGCATAGAATCACAGAACAGTTTGGGTCGGAATGGACCTTAAGATCATCCAGTTCCAACCCCCCTGCCATGAGCAGGAACACCTTATACTAAAATCCCTTTATGTTTATCATATATTTAATAATACTAATTATACAACACATAATATATATTAACTATATCATATATATTTATTATATAAATAACGGCTTAAGTACCATAGATAGTAACAAAGTACAAAGATAATGACTAAAACCCGAGTGTAGTCACACAGAGCACAAAACAATAATATTCTGCCAATACAGGCAGGATTGGCATGCTACCATTACTGACAGGGATTTCAAATCTCAAAGGCTTCCACTATCAGGCACTGGTTACAGTCAGGATTTTACTGAAATGCAGCCTAGCTAAGAACCACCTTTTTATCCAAGTCACCTCCAAAAACAAGGAAAAGGAGTTCTACAGCTGCAGGAGTTCAAACTTCACATTTGTACCTTCCTAACCCCTTGAGTTACCATAATCAAAAGAAAGCAAACCACTGCATTTTTTGAAACTCAGGAGTTTCTACAGAAAAGCAGTAAAAATCCTGCTTTCCTGAGTATTTCTTTTTACAGTTTGTATCTTTACCTTGGAGGATTCGCTTCGAGTTCTTGTAACTTCTCCTCCAGCTTTCCTTGTGTTTCTGCCAATTCATCATACTCCTAATAAGATTAAAAGATAACATCAAAATCAGTTTCCATGTAAAAGGCCTTAAAGACATCATGGAGCATCAGACTAGAGCAAATCTCAAGAGAAATCAGTGGAAGATTAATGGTTTTAAGAATCTAAATCAAGCTCTTTTCTTTAACATTTAATCCAGCATATTCTACTCTATAATCTGTTGAACAAGTAGCTGACAAATGATCCTTGGTTCTAACTGACTTGGGTTAGCAAGGTGTCTTTCACTATTATAGAAAGAACAGGTTTTAAGGTTTCATTTGTAAGGCATATTTCTACCCCCAGGTACACACAGAGTGAGGGAGTAACTCTGCTTGTCAAGATAGAGCTCTTTAAATTGCAATCTTTGGACAGAAAGAAGTCTTTTATTCAGAAAACCACCTTTTTCTTAGAGAAAGGACTTCTCTCTTCAGATTCAGATTTTATTTCCATTGTGAGACCCAGCAGTACTAAAGACCAGGTCTGACCTAAAATTTAGCCTTCAAAGCATTAAATGCTGCCTGACATGAGGCAGCACAGACTGGTACCTAAAAGTGAGCCTTCAACATATTAATATGAAGCTCAGGTACCTAAAGGTACTTAATGCAGTTATCAGTATTATAACCCAGAGTTGCCATCAATCACATCCTCTTAAGAGTGCTGGAGTGAGAAATGTGGTATCATTTATACTGGCTAGTTTTATCTGGCTGCTGAAACCCTCAGAAACCACCGACTTAAGCGGTGTATGTACATCACCGTTACCTTGCAAAGTGCAGTCAGATCTCTGTGTTTGCTTTTCACAAGGAACTCTGCTGTAATATCTCGAGGTGGCTTCACTTCTGATGCTTCCTTATACTGCTGATGAAGTTCTTTAATCTTCTCTTTTAAATTCACCATCTTTTTCAGGTGGAGCAGGAAGAGGGAGGAAGAAAGAGAAAAAAAAGAGTAGATTTGGTGTAAGTGACTGTGTAAAGTGGACATTCATCTCAAGCTATGCCATTATACCAAAGAGATGTCGTGGTTTTAGCAAATGTTACTTATGCAATTCTACAGACAGGAAACTGTAATAAACAGCACCAACCCCAAACCAACATAGCTGAACCCCAGCATCACTGATTTCTTACAAAGTATGCTGTAAATAACTTAAGATATGAGAGCTGACCTCAGTCATGTTCAATTTGAGAAACTTCCATGGAACAGTGAAGATGCCATCTACCACAACCGAAACCACTGTAACTAGACTCAAACCACTGTTTCTGCACTACAAATCAGATTTGTGCTAAAGAAAGTTCACATTTTAAAATACTCCCCCCAAAAGCCTCAGTCATTATCAACATCTCTACAGGAAGCTACGGCACAGCTCTGCTCATGTCCAACCTCTCCCTTTCTTTTCCCATATTTCATGTTTTACAGTCTCCTGACTAATTGCTTACATGCCCCTCCTCAAAAATGCAGTCCTTTGTCAGAACAGTGCTTCTAGGCAAGGCTTAAATGAAAAGATCTTTAAGAACAGCATCCATGGCAGCCTTCTGATGCTTTCCATGGAAGTTTTTGTCCATTTTGCCACTTTCTGAGGAACCCAATGCTCTCCTCTTGTTCTAAATGTCACCACCTAACCTTGTTAAGAAGGTCTTTCAATTCCTCCTGTGTTTTCACAATTTTTTTCCAGTGTTCAATCTGCTCATCCTTCACGTGCTTCTCCTGCAACCTGGAAAAGGTGACAAGTGAGAGTCAGTTCAGCATAAAATCCTTGCAATACTGAGAAAACCCATTATCACAAACTAATTACTGTAACAGAGTAAAAGCTCATCATGGGATATTTTAGTAAATACTCCCATGGTGATTAGAAAATTAATAGACATTTCTGTAAATAAGAGCTACCTGACTAGCTGAAACACGAGTCTGAAGTTACCTACTGTTATTAAAAGGCAAATTACAAATACAATTAGCTTTCAAGTAGCGTAAGTGTGCTGTCTGCACTCCAATTCAGACTACATCAATGATCTGGCAGTGTTAAAGGCCAGGCTGGATGGAGTCTTGGGTGACACAGTTTAGTGTGTGGTGGTCCTTGCCCATGGCAGGGGGGTTGGAGCTAGATGATCTTTAGGTCCTTTCCAACCCAAACCATTCTCTGGTTCTATGATTCCATGATCTGTCAGTTACTGTAATTATTTTCAGAACCTTTCAAGAAAAGATGTTTGCTCCTTTAGCCATCTTCTTTCAATGTTATCTCGTTTCAATGAACACCACACACAACACACACACAAAAACCCAGCAAAGACCAAACGGCTGTGTAAGTGGGTAATGGTTATCCTAGGAGCATCACGAGTCTCAGGTATCTTTAGGAACATCCTCCACAGAATAGGAAAGTCTGCCATGAAGAGGGAAGTCACTCACTGTATGACAACCTCCAGAGCCTGACCTAGGGAGACAGGCTTATTATTGAGAACATTAAAATCCAGCTGATGACTCAGGTAGGATGTGGCTTCCAGCAGACGATTAAATTCTTGCTCCACCATTTCATCTTTCTCTTTTGGAACCTAGGAGTCAAAAGAACAGACCTTCATCTGAATAAGAAATTCACAGTAAAAAGGAAAAATGGAGATCCTGAAAGCTCAGAGCCTCAAAGACAAGATAATTGAGAAGAAGAGAGAAAACTTTAAAAGCACCCAGAGCAGGGACACGGGTTACCTTCTCTACCGCAGTGTAAATTCACAAACTGAAACCACCACCACTTCCCAAACCAGAGGAATGCAAAAGCCAGGGCACAGATAAATTCTTAGAGCAGTACTCAAAGAAAAGGTGCCACATGCCCTGAATGAGAGTGACACTTCAAGAGCACAACAAAAACATAGCTAAGAAATTTAATACTCTCTGCTCTCTCAAACGGTCAAACACCAAGGGCTGCTCAACACAAAGTCACTTTGCCAGGATGTCTGGCCAAAGAGCTACAATAAGAACTGGTAAATCACAACCACCACCAACTTATGGGCACGCAAAGATTTCCTTACTGGAATGTGTGTCCATCAAAGCTCCAGAAACTTAACAATGGGACAAAAGACTGCTCTGATGGTAGGACAGCTCTATGCAATCACAAGGCTTTACAAGGCCTGGCAGAGCTCAGTGGAGTAACTTACCGTTTGGATTGGTCAGCATGACTAAGAGCTACCAATCCAGCTTTTCTAGGATGATGGAAGAAGCTTCCCAACATAAGAGCAGACTGACTGTTAAAACTGTCTACTATGCCTTGGTGGCTTTCCCTGAATTCATTATATTCACCCTATTCACTCAGATGCAGCAGGAAAAGACGCAGGTGATAGATCACACCAGATTTGTGCCAAGGATCACTTTCTCAGGCCTCTAGCAAGAAGCCAAGCATCCTCATCTGTCTTCTGAAAGAAGTTACCCTTAGTACCATAATTTAAGATTCAGGAGGTAGGAAAGCTTCCACTCAATATACGTGTGAGATTCAGCACTAAACTAGAACATACCACTTCTATCTCTAACAGCACTCCTTGACACTACAGAGGCTATTTAAGCTTGGGAATCCCAACTCTAGAATATTAGTGCTGAACTGTTGCATGCATTCCACCAGGTGACAGTGGTTAATCAGGTTTTTAAAACACAAAACAGAAGTAGAACAGCCAGAACAAGCCTATTTCAGGGAGAAGGAGCAGCAACACCAACAGAAGCTGGAGTGCCAGCACAGCAGACGATTGTTTCAGAGTGCAGCAAGACAACTGTCTAAGGGAAAACAGTAATGTATTTACAAAGAACAAACAGTGACTTAGATTCCACAAAGCATCTGAAACTCGAAGTCAAAAACTCATGTGGAAAGAACTGGTTTTAGAATAGGTGCAGATACACTGGAATATTCTTACACTGCCTAAAGAGGGACACACATCTTCAGTACTCCCTTCCCCTCTTCCTGTAAGCCATCTCCTGCTAGGCCTGCTAACATCCTGCTAACAAACACACTTGAGATACTATTTCTGTTTGAAAAGGTTAATGAAAACAGCATCAGACTTACAGCTTGTCCATTTGCTTCATAAAGTGGGCATTTTTGTTTGATCTTAGCCAATTCCATATTCACTTGTTTGCTGACCACAGCCATGGGATTTCCTCCTGGAAAACATTGTGCAGAGTTAACAGAGTACTCCTGCAAAGTTTGTCTGCAATGAAATAAGAATTCCATGCTCAATTTCAGCTGATACTTTGGAAGATCCAAGGGAACAGCTATGAGAGTCGCCAAGAAATTCAGTCAGAGGCCATTGGCAGCTTTAGAAAGAGCTGCTCAGCAAGTGCAGTGAAGCCAGCACAGATACCACCATAAAGGAAATGGGCAAAGGAACAGACACAGAGAAGGACATCATGCCAAAGAAAGAGCAAAGAATTCCACTAAGCACAAACAAACTGTAAAAGAATGGATCTGCAACAGTCTGGTGACACAAGCACCTCTGCGACTTCAGTGACCAATGCCAGCTACGTCACCAACACAAATCCCAGTTTTCAGTGAGGGCTGCCATCTGTTCTGAACATTCACTGATGGGAAATGCCAACTGCCAAAGAGGCTGAACAAAAATATCTACTTTTGATAGTCAAACCCACCCAATTCTTTTGGCCATGAAAGGAAACAGCAAAAGGTTTCACAGTTGTTAACATCTTGTCCCACGATTTGCCTTCCCACTCACCAAGTCCTGTCACCACCATTGCTCCAAGGTCAGCAACGTAGTTCCCTTTGCGGAAGGTTGCAACTCTTCCTCCTACTCGGTCCTTTCAAAAGCACAATGGATTAAACCTCCAGTAACATTCAGCAACACATCTCAAATACAATCCCTGGTACTTCTCCACGGGATGGTGTAAGGATTCTCTTACCCAAAGGGTCAATAAATAAAACATGATTTGCCAAGAACCTCTGCAAATGAACACTTGCTCTTAATTCATCCAAGTTATGAAATAAAATGTTTGAGTTGCATTAACAAAAAAGAAAAAAGGAAATAAAAATAGAATTGGCTGGATTTAACCACATCTACAGTGAGATCTACTGGGATTCTACAACCAACCCTTCACTGCCCACAAATAGATTAAGTTACATATTAGATTTCCTCCTCCAACTTCCTACCCAAATCCAACAGCTCTATAGGAAATTAGTCAACTGTGCTGATGGAAATTAAATTTTAGGGTAAGAAAACCCATCAGGCAATTATTCCTACCTGCTCTCCACAGAAGGGCCAGCTACCTGTCAGGATAACCATGAACCAACAGCCCAGTTCAGCAGCAGGAAGAAGTTATGGATTCTTGACACATACAAGTGACTTCCCACCACTTTAAACTGAATTAAGGAGGACTTGGGGGTCTTGGTTGATAAGAAGCTCCCCATGACCCAGCTTCAGTGTGTGCTTGAGCCCAGAACCCCCCCGTGCACTGAGCTGCACCCCCAGAGCGTGAGCAGCAGCTCGGGGAGGGGATCCTGCCCCTCTGCTGTGCTCTGGGGAGAACCCCCTGCAGCCCTGATCCAGCTCTGGGGCAGCAGCACAAGAGGGACCTGGAGCTGTTGGAGTGAGTGCAGAGGAGGCCATGGAGCTGCTGCGAGGGCTGGAGCAGCTCTGCTCTGGAGCCAGGCTGAGAGAGCTGGGCTGGGGCAGCCTGGAGAAGAAAAGGCTCCTGAAGGGGAGACCTTAGAGCAGCTTCCAGCATCTAAAGGGGCTCCAGGAAACCTGGAGAGGGGCTCTGAACAAGGAGGAATGGCTTTAACCTGCCAGAGGGGAGGCTGAGGTGAGATCTTAGGCAGAAGTTCTTCCCTGTGAGGGTGCTGAGACATTGACTATTTCAGAGGAGATGCAGCAGTCCACAGAAAAATGACTGCAAAATACTGCACATGATTTTAAAATAGCCTCTTTCCAGATCTACAGACTGATTATATGCACAGAACAAAACCCAGGTTACAGCAGATATCTTCTCCAGCTTCCCAAAACCCCCAAGACACCAAAATCAAAGCACCAAAAAAAAAACCCAAACCCACAGTACATTCAGGTAGCAAGAGATTCAAGCAGTCAGTGTTGCACTCTCTTGTTCTAGTGCTATGGGATCTGGGAAGCACAGAGCAGCAGCTCCCCACCTCCCCTAGCAATCTTAAGAGCCTGAAACATTAACCTAATCAGCTTATTTCAGGCTGTGCTAGGAAACTATCAGAAGCAAATGAATAACAAGAAATGAAGTCAGGAAGTAAAACATTTGATAAATTCCAATTTTTCACACACTACAAAATGTAGCTCTATATAGAACTTTAAAGCCTCTGTTAAGCACCCAGTAATAAGTAAGGAAAGAATTCATGTAGATTTAAAAGGTACAAAACAATAGCCTGCCTGACACCGTATAGGAATCCCAAACAATGATTCTATTTAATGGGCAACTTCATCAAGTACAGACTTGCATTCTGCTTCCCAGCGAAGCATCAGTTCCTAATCATGAAAGAAATATGATTCCAACCTGTTACTGGTATAAGCTGATGACACAAGCACCTGATGATACAGTCCACCCCTGAGAAAGTATTAGCCAGCTCCCACTGAGGACAGACAGGACTCTTTCCTCATGAGACAGGTTTAGCACTCAGCAATACATCTGGCTGCCTGTACCTACACACAAGCTTGCCCATCTTGGGCATGCTGCTGGGCCACTTGGCCTTAGGGACTAGGCCTGAATGTGGTTACTGGTTAAGCTTCTGTATAGAAGTGAAAGAGCACAGAAATTTATACCCTGGCTTCCAGAACTGTGACATCCATTCCAAAACTCTGCAACTGGCGAGCTGCTGCCAACCCAGAGACTCCAGATCCGATGATGATCACCTTTCCAGTCTTCTTGGCTAAGGAGAGGGAAAAGTAAGCTACAGGCTCTGCATGTGCTTTATTACACCACTGCAAGCAGTTACATTAAAGTTGCATTTAAAGAGACACCAAGAACAAAAAGCAGCTTCCCTCTCATCAGTTCTGACAAACTCTTTAACCAAACAAACAGCCACAAAACAGAAAATGGAAGTGATTTTGTGCATAACACGGTAACAGTAAAACACTTCACAGTCCTCCTGGATGACACGGGTACAAGAAAATACACCAGTAGTGCATCTGTGGCAATGAAGAAAACAGGAGGAAAAGTACTGCTGAAGAATCAATGTTCGAAGAAGAAACTGATTCTTATTAATTATTGAATCCTATTTCATTAAAGAGGTGCAAGTATAGGATTGTGTTTGTGTCTTTTGTTCCTCAAATGAGGAACGAAGATAACTCATTCAACAGTGACAGCCCCTGAATTATCTACCAAAGATTTGCACATGTTTTCCTTCTCAAAGTGATTTACTTGAATTAACAGCTCCTCCAGGCCCAAATAAACCCCATGAACCCTAGAGCCAAATGCACTGCCAGCATTTTTTATTCCCTCAGCATGACTATCCCAAAAGAAGAAAAAGTCTCAAAAGTTTGGCTTGAAAAATCACAGAACAATGAACCAAAACCATTTTCAGGTTTCTTACTTGGAAGGGGCTTCACTCTCTTGTAGATCCCGAAGTTGATGAGCCCATGCCGCTCCAGGTAGCTGTGTACTCTGTGCACGAGCACCGTATCACCTGCAAAATGGGAATGTTTCACCATCATTCTGCATGTTTGGCACTGAGAACGTCTTCACAAGCAAACAGATCACAGCAGCAAGGCAGCAAAACCACCCTGAACACAGCCCTTCCTGCTCCCCAGCTGCCCTCCCCAAGAATCCATCCTCTTGAGAAAGGCTGAGGAGTTTTCTGGAAGCCACAAGCTGGTTTTATGCTACCCTGTAGCTTTGAATCCTGCCTGAAAAGCTGCACAGGACATGCACAGGACATGAAATGCTTCTATTGCTCTAGTGCAGAAGAACACCTTTCCTGAAACTGACTGCAGAAATCTGGAGAGCTTTATGCAGAAAATGAGAGTTACCACTGTTAAACCAACCCATTACTGGAGCACTGAGTTCTCATGCTTGGTTTTATAAACACAATCATTCCTTATTTTGCAATACTTGACAGTGTATCTGCACTCATTTCAGCATTGTTTTCTTCTTTAATTACTTCCTTATGGCTCCCCTCACCTTTTCCAGTTTACTGGGAGCTTTTATGAGAAGGTTAGAACGGCCTACATGTGCAAGCAGTAGCTCCTCGCTCTTTGCATAGAGACACAGAATGGTTTGGGTTGGAAGGGGCCTTAAAGCTCCTCCAGTTCCAACCCCTGCCATGGACAGGGACCCCTTCCACTGGAGCAGCTTGCTCCAAGCCCCTGTGTCCAACCTGGCCTTGAACACTGCCAGGGATGGGGCAGCCACAGCTTCTCTGGGCACCCTGTGCCAGCGCCTCAGCACCCTCACAGGGAAGAGCTTCCTAATGTCTAACCTAAATCTCTGCTTTGACAGTTTAAAACCGTTCCCCCTTGTCCTATCACTACATTCTTTCATATAAAGTCCCTCCCTTTTACTGCCTTCTTTCACTATGGCCATTCAAGTTTTATGCAATTTTTTAATGTCTCCCAGAAACCTTGTGATTAAGCAAATCTCACAGCTGCAAAGCACCATGAAGCTGTAGCAAGCTTTACAAGCTGTATGGGAATTCCCTCTCACGGAACTTCTGTACCAACCCACCTTGTTACCAGCCTTTTCTGAAGTATGCTAAGGATGTATTTCTTTACCAGACAAATGAACCTGAACAAACCTGAAACATGAGCATACTGCATTGGTCCATTCTTGACATGAACTCTCACAGGGCTCCACTAAGAAAAGGACCCATCTGAAACCCTCTCCTGATTTTAAGCAACTTTTAGCCAATCAAACCTGAAAACCAACAGCAATGATACACATGGTATGGTTTTGGCAGTAAAAGATTTGACTTACTATTATAAGGTGCTTCTAATTGTTGGATAGTTGCCTCAAATGTCAACTGAATCTTTGGGTTATCCAGCCAGAGCTGCAGCTGTATTTAAATGAACAATAAGACACATTAAGTGTTACAAAAGAGGTGTTTTCTGTGTGTTCCCAAATGTTGTTAGATGAAACCCTCCAACAAGTCACACTCTGGCAGTGCTATCCAAGCCACTGAACTTTGCCTTCCGGTGTATTTTAAGGTGCAATAGAGTCCATTTGAACTTCCTACACCAGTTCAACTAAGTGGAAACACATCAAGCCAGCAATCTCCTCATCACACATCCAACAAAACACACACACACAGAACAAAAGCTACAAAACAGCAGTGCCAGAATCACCTACTCTGTCTTCACTGATACAAGACACTACCATGGGCTCCACTGCCCACATATACTCAAGAACACGTAGAGAACAGTTACAGTTCAAAAACCAAGCAGGAGGAGCTGCCTGTGAAATATGAATTATCACAGAATCCCAGACTGGTTTGGGTTGGAAGGGACCCTAAAGATGATCTGGTTCCACCCCCCGTTAGCCCCTCTACAAATACACAGAACAGTGCAGGCCTTAGAAGAAGATTTAAAAGCTTCAAACCACAACTGCCCTGCACTGCCACAACAGATCAGTCAGCCTACACTCTGCTTTGTAAATGGTCATGATACGCTTTAACCAACAGTAATTCAGCCACAGCTTTTAATGTTCTGTGGTGTACCCCCCCTCCCCTCCCCTCGGGCTGGTTGGGTATTCTGGGGTGGGGGGGATTACTGCATTAGCTCAAATGAAGTGGATCTCCTTTGGTCACTTTGGTCACTCTGAAGAGCTCAGATGGATTGTAAAGGATGACTTCCCTTTAGAAAAGCTACTGTGAGCCTTCCAAACTCCATCTTTACTTACCAGATGATTCATTCAATTCTTGGTTCCATTTGTTACCAGGCAAATTGGAAATACCAGACTGACTAGTCTAACTCCTCTAACCTCCAGGAACTCTTCACGCCCTCTTCCATATTTTCAAATCCCTTGCACTGAGCCAGCTGTAAGTAAGAGGATGCACACTGCAGTTCACAGCTCTCCCAGAGCCCTGCTGAGCACTGGGTTTATATTACCATTTGCTTCATCCGCTGTTCTATAACCTCTGCTATCCTGACTGGAGGAGATCCTCTCACAAGTCTTCCTCAGAAAGGGATTCCTGCTTAGGAACATCTCTAAGCTCATCCATAGTGAATAAGGACCAAAGACCAGCAATGCAGCTCTTCCAGGACAGCCCTGCAAATCCCAGCCATTTATCAGATTCAGTGGAAGGCTTCTCTGCTTCTGACGTGTTTGTAAAAGGATTACTCACTCACTATACATACGAGCATGCTGTTTTCCAAGCTCTCCCCCCTCCTCACATTCTGGTCTGGTTTTATGTATCTCAAGACTTCCCAAAAGTTACAACTTAGGTTACTTCGAGGGGGATTTCACAGGAACAGCAGAAGTCACATTCTTAGCAAGATGATGTCCACCATGCATAAATTTCACATAACTCTTTGAAGTTATTAAGCACTGGGTGCTACCATGATTGATACACTGTGATGCCCCGATCATCTTAAGTCTGTGAAAAAAACTGAATGCAAGAAGGTGTTTTCTCTCTTAACTATGGTAACAAAGCAATTTTCAAGATGTTTCTTGCTTTGAACCCTATTTTTGTGCTGAAGAACCCAAAAGCATTGTCACAATTTAAAAACATCACCTGCAAAACACAAGGCCACTGTTTAAGTTTTGTTAAGGTTAAACCTTCAGGTGCTGGCCTGAACTCAAGTGCATGAACTCCCCTGTGAATTATTTGAATATTGCCCCTTCTTTCTGTGTTTTAGGTTGTGTGAAGTTTTGAATTAGACAGAAATGCTACAAACAGTCAGAAGCAGAGTTTCCTTTCTTCAAGGTTACAGGTTCTTTCATGAAATCAAAGCAGGTAAAGGAAGTGTTCTGTTGTGAGAATAAGCCACAAGACTGGGTTAACAGCTCAGCACTACAGCAACTGAATGCTAAGCAAAGTACGAAAATACAAGCTTAGAGGTTTGACTTATTCTAAGCAACAATGTATGTGATTATTATTTTAAAGTATTCTACAGACACTTCTTTAAGCTGAGATCAAAAGAATATTTGCACCAGGTTTCTGTTTGCTTACCTTTTAAAAGCTGTAGCACATAGTTTTGATGGTTGTTATGACCACGTTTTGGACACTGTAAATGTACTAAAGGTTCTTTATGCTGCCTCACAGCATTGCCTCAATCAAGAACTGGATAACTCCTTCCTTAGACACTCAGAGCATGAAGCAATTGCAGAAATGAACCCCCACCGTCTCAAAGCCAAGGAAATCTCCCAACTGTTAGACATGGTAACTGCCAAACAGCCTTTGCAAGGTACACAAACATCCTACCCTTCTGCCAGCAATACCTTCACAATAAACTTACCGTGCGGTTCCTGATGTACAGAAACACCTTCTGGGTCTGCTGTGGCCCACTGATTATATCAGGGAAGCAGGCAGCTTCTTGAGATGTCATGCGGTCATGTGGAAGTCTACTCTGGAAAGCTGCACCCTCCACACCTACAACAAAAAGACAAGTTGTCTACAGGCACTGCAAAAGGATCCATTAGGTAAGTACTTTTACACTACCCTCCCTAGCCAGTGCACCCAGCCATGATGTGATACAGGGCCAGTTTCATGTCATGCTTTCACTCAGTCCTTTTCTTTACTTCTGCAAGACAAGCAGGCTCCCAAGTGAACAGTTCTTTGAATTACAGGCATCAGTCAGGGTTAATGAACAAACTGCACCGCAAACAAGCAAAAACCCCAACCAACACCCTGAGAAATAACAGGGGCTGGGCACACATCAATAAAACGTGTATCAAATATAACACATCTATAATACAGTATCAATAAAACTGCTTTAGAATCTGCCCTTTACTTGCATGGTTTCCAGTTTCTACCAGAATATGAAAAACATTTTGGAGCCTGCTCAAAGCCAAAAGATCTGTGAGACACAAGCACAACGCCTACAGCCCTCATGTGCTTTTCAAGGTTTCATTTGCACTGACCTCAACCTGGAGGAACCCATCTTGACCTTTCCTGTTCCACATTTTCTATATTCCCCACAAGCAGTGCAATGACCAACAATCATATTCACGCTTTTCCTGTGTCCCTCCCCTAGTGCTGCTCCACATGTCAAAGACCAACGTTGAATAAATACAGGAGACATTTTATCTGTGGAAAGACTTCATTCATAAAGGTACCTGCACTTCTATCAGTTCAAACACTGGCAATGAAGTAATCACAGTTATGGACCCTACATTCTCCATCGCATTTGACTGTTGTCCTACATATATAAAATATACTCTAAAGTAACAAACCAAGCCACAGCTGTATAAAGTGTTACAGCACAAGTGCAGAAAGCAAACCCTGCAGGCACAGTGAGCCAAATGCAACACTGAGATGGGAAATGCAGCAAGAGGAAGAGAAACTCCTATGTCCTAGGAAGTGTGTTAAGATCGGGACAGACAGAGGAGAGGACATTCAACCTGGAAAGATATAAACCCATATCCCAAGAGAGAAAACCACACAGGTAATGCAGTAAGATCAGGATCATCCACTGAAACTGGAACTGTTCCAAAAGATTCTAACAGTTCAAAGACCAGACAAGCTTGCAGTTTATGACAGTAACCAAGACAACTGTTTGCAGGTTTGAGGTTCATGTGCAGAGGTACACACGTGGCTGTACTGGGGAGAAAACTTCTTTCAGTTCTGGTGCAGGCACACACAGCTTTAATTTCCAAGGGATTTTACATCCCAAAGGTGAAGAAAAGAATGTAAGCAAGGAAATGGTGGTAAAGCTAAAACCCCACAATTCATTCACAAGCAAAGATAAGACCTAACTGCATGATGGCTCAAGGGAAAGAAAACGGTCTGTGATCATTTACAGGAATTTTACAACAAGAGGAAATTAGTACCAGAGGCAACAGAGCACTGCAAGAAAGTAAAATGGAATTCATAATAGGAGAAGTTAACACACCACATTAATTCTTGACACTAATATGCAGTGATGGAATAGAAACCCGCAGCTCTGCTGGAATTCCAGCTTCTCCAGTGATAAACCTGACTCCCTCTTACAGGGAGAAACAATGAGTAGGCTTCTCCTGACATCTGCTAAAGAGCATCGCCCATGGCGCAGTGGTCAACTACCAAGAAACTTGCACCCATGTCCATTAGGGGAGCTCACTCATTTCTTGGAAAGCTCTGTAACCTATTTATTCCAATTGAGAAGTCGGAGAAATAGCCCTGGCAATAACCCCAAGCAGGGGGAAGGGATTGTTGGTTTGGGTTTTTTAGGGCCACATGTCCATGACAACACCCAAACCCAGCGAACACTTCATTTCATTTGGCCCAGCCATCAGAAAATCTTCCAAAACCTGCATGTCCCTGAATTTACTTCTGCAACTACACAACTCCAAGGGAAATCCATTTCAGAGTGGTTAAATCCCCCCCATCCCACAACCTTACTGCTTGTGTTTCACAAAAGCAACACAGTAAAGGCAGTACCAGTTCAGAACTGTCCTTGGGGCAGGCAACTGTTCCATGACTGAAGGGATAGGTCAGCCTAGACTGAAGTCCTGGATGCTCATCTCTTGACACACAGTTGTGCACACATTGCCATTTCCTGACATTCAGCATCAGCCACCAACGTGCTGAAGTTTTGATTATCTTCTTCCCCACGTGAGGAATCTTGAGAGATGCTGCTCATTTATGGACTGAAACATGTGCAGATTAAAAACCCTCTGAAGGGAAGTCACTTGGCTGCTGAATCAGACAATTGTTAAAGCACACCCTCAGCATATACATCAAATGTAAAATATGCACAATTTCCAAACAGCCAGTGCCTGCCTGAAAACAAAGCAGGCAACGCATCCTTAAGCCCACAATCTGCAACAATCAGAAATCCCATGCAAGTGGTAAGATCCAAACCATAACTTCTTTACTTAGAACAGCAAGGATGCACTCTCAGATGAGCATCCTGAAGTTATATTTGCTTCAAAAAGAGCAACCTGGAGGTACAGAATAGGCTCTGGATCCTTCAGCTCCTTTGCTTAAAACCCTAATCCTCAACCCTTAAGTGAGAGCAGAAGTGGCAGAGCTGGAGGAAGATTTTCCCTTGCACTCAAAGCACTTAGGAGTCAAGACACCAACTGTGGGAATCGAGCAGTAGGTGCATGCTGCCAGCACCAGAACTCAGGCCAAATGGCGAATTCCCAACCCAGAAGCAGACTACGCCTGTCCCTGACAGATAAATCTCCTGGGCTCACCACTGGCTCAAGCACAAACCTCTCTAAAGGAAAAAGCACAAGAACAAAGGAGCAGAAAGGCACTCCCTGCGAGGTTCCTTCAGCAGATCAGAGGAAAGGTTCTGCTGTGCTGGAGCCCAGGCCTTTCCCTGTCACTCAGGGTGGCAGAAACTGGCCAGGTAAGAAACACCTTTCTGCACGTTTGAACTCCTCTGCACAAGGAGAGGAGTGGAGGGATGAGAGATCGGCCTGAGGCATTTCAACAGAGGTTGGTGTCCTCCCTGCAGCTGGTACAGACCTCAACTGAAGCTGGAAATACCCCTCACTTGTTAAACAGCTCCTGTACCTCTGGCTAAGTCCTGAACAACCGCACCCGTGCGCACTTGCAAGCATCACTCCCTAACCTGGCGGCTCCTGCTACTAATTGGCAAGCATCAAACGCCACCCTCACCTGATGCTTGGCCGTCTCCATACCCTCCAGAATTGTCGTCTTGAAGTCCTCCTGCTTGCCCTGTGGAAGGAAAGAGGAGAACTCAGGGACCTTACTCCATAAGTTAAACCATACTGGACATAAAGGCCCGGCAGTTGGCGTTGTAGATATTAAATTCCACCAACCAGCTAAACCCATTTCCTGAGAATCCCATCTGCTGGAACCTAGGTTCAGGGCACCAATCTCTGCAGTCTTCTACGTGTTATCCATGTGATTGGAACGCTTTACATCAGACTTAATGGGACATAAAGAAGCATACAACATTCCTAGTGGCTAAATACTTATGATGACTTCATGAATGTCTAGGATTTGATTAATGAGTTTACATTTCTTACTGCCCAGATCTGGTGGGTGGGTACCACCACATTCCATGGGTCACATACCAAAGGGATTTGATAATCTTGCCCTTGTTGTCCTGAGTCTCTCCATGTGCAAGGGGATAGTTTGAACCACTCCAAAAAGCCTCTTACTCTCAAAAGAGCCTGCTCTTTTTAGTATTCTGCCATAAACCCTTCCCTGAAGCTTGATGACAGAACTGGGTTTGAAAGGCTCAGACCACTTGTTTTGGCTTCAGTGCCCTTGATCCACCAACAGTGTTCTGACACACAAAGATCACCTCTGAATCAAGCACATTTCAATCCATGCAATGTGGTCAATACCCAGCACTGAAAGACATCAGTCTTCCAATGTATCCAGGGCTGAAAACATGAGGAAAGGCAAAGCACTCATCTGAAAGATCTGGAGAAGTCTCAAAACTGCCTTAGCCTGCATGCAAGTCCTAACAGCAGCCTTGACAGGACTACAGCACAACAAGGAACAGAGATGGAGTACAGCCGAGATATCTGCAGGAACAAAGGTGATGTAGGTCACCTCACACACTGCTCATCGTCGCAAGAGATGCTAGCTCCAAGTTCAGCTTGTAAGCAATATCCTTGCACAGTCAGGTATTTATTTGCCTACTGTTGTCACCTCCAGAGAGCAGAAAGCCATGGAAGGCTACAGGGACAGCCCAGCAGTGTTTGGCTGCTGCTGCACCAAGGCAGCAAATTGGGTGCTTTCTCAAGTCCAAGCAAACCCCCACTGAAACAAACTGCTGAGGTCCTGGTAGCAAATGGAACAGTCACTTTCTAGAGCAGAACTGCTCAAGGTGTCATCTCCAAACAGGCAAGAGTAAGGCCTAACCTAAGGCTGAACACACAACTGCTAAGATTACTCTTCAGAGGCTGAAACTGGGTGGCCACTTTTGCCAGACTGCAATTTGAGGCTCTCAGGGGATACACTGCAATTGCAGCTGAATTTCAGCTGAATTACAAATCGCACCCCTAAAGCAAAGGCACAGAAAGCGAACCAAATGTTTTCATGCATTGATAACCTGGGTTAACATCTGGAATGCTGTAACATGTTCAAAAACTCACAAGACAGACTGTAACAAATAACTGCATTTTCAGAGGCCTCAGAAGTCCCAAAATCAGGATTACATGAACTGATGTATCTGGAACAGCAAGAAAAAAATGTCTCACTTCATCTACACTGGAAGTTCTTTATTTTGCTGGGACATTCCAAGACCTGCTTCTGTTCTGGAAAGACTAACACAACAAAAACGTTCATACTTAACCTCCAGCACAGGCCATTCGTTTGCAGGAAAAGTTGTATTTATGCCTTCTGTAAGTTAAGAAATTGAAAAGATGCTGACATCAGCTTCTTGCATTCACTATCCCTAAATTAGTACCGACAATGAGGAGATTGGACAAAATTGCTCCCAGGTTACTTATAAGAAAACATCAGCATTTTCCCCTCTTCTGATAGGAACAGCTAAAGCAGGTCAAAAAAGAAAGCATCACTATTACTGCTTGCTCAGACACAATTCTAATCATTACCCAGTCCAAGTACAGAAGTATGGAAACAAGGTCTCTAGTGCAGGTTGCTCTCCTTCCCCCTAAGAAAGTCAGGTTCCAGCTGCAAAGGAACAGAGCAGCAAGCGAACTGCTGATCCCTGCTGACATCCAGTTACTGCAGCCCAACACAACATGAGCAGGAGCAGAATCTGTTGGAAGTCCCAAGGCAACAGAATACCAGCTGAGGAGCAGGCAGGAAGAAGGGCAACAAAAGAGTCCCCTTCATATTGTCTTAAAATCAAGACTGGTGGCCCATGATTACAACTGTGTACTGAGTTTCATTAGGAAAACAGACAAGTCGGATGAAAGACAGAGAGAGCAGCACCGAGTGTGACTGTTCACTTGACGTCCATCTGAATCATGATCAGTCTTGCACGCTCTAGGAAAACAGCAGCTAGAAACACAAGATGCCCACAGACAAGAGGAAGAAAAGGAGCTGGTAAAGAGTACCTTCAGGAGGCCAGAAAAGTGAAAATGCCATCCGGCAAGGACAAACAAGAAAGATCCTTAGAAGAGAAAAACGAAAGCAGCAAGCTCCTCATTCCAAAGGGGTGCTGGCAAACACCACAAATGTCACTCAGCACTGACAGGGAGTTTGGAAGCTTTCTGCCATCAGAAAATATTTCTCAGTTAAAAAAGAGAGATACTTTAAGGAAATTGCCTTAATCATGAAATCCTCTTGCACCTTTTCAAACTGCTCTGCAATAAAACACAGCAGATCCTGCAAATGCAGACTATAACAATTCGCAGAGCCAAAACATCTGGAATTTCCCACAGTGGAACACATCAATGGAACCCACCCCAAATAAAACCAGCATTTTGCTGTCACCTGAAGTGTGATATTTAATAACCTCCTTCTACTGTAAACTGACAGTGAGGACTAATGAAACACCAGCCACTGTCCCTATTACATGGTTAAGTTTGCAAATGAGGCTTTTCAACACAAAGGGTCATAACCTGTAACACGACAGCTTTACACCTCTACTGCACTACCTATGCTTTTACAGGCTTTAAACGTACAAAGGAAATTATTCAGGTCTGCAATGAGAATAAATTAACAGCAGTACACAAACAACCTCTATTTTGTTGTATTTTCAATATGCAATCCTGTTCTAGAATTACTGCCCTACTCAATACTTCTTATTGAACATTTCTATTTGTTTCAAAGCAGCAACAGAGAGAAAAACAACTCTACCATAAACACTGCTTCTACACACAGCAGACTCCAATGCCCCTTCCTGCTAACAGCTGTTTGAATGAGAGGTTTCAGGGCACTTTAACAGCCAGCAAGAGATGACCTGATGCTCCTGACGTGTATTAACAAAGACAGATCCACCAATGTGCATGGTTTCAGAAGCCTTTAAAAATACAGCAGGACTAGCTATGGAATGACAATGGAAAATCTGTCATCTTCCTACATCACTGCTTCATGCATATCACAGCATTTCTGGGAATGAAGAAAGGATACAATGACCTGAAATCTCCTCATCTCTAGGCAGCTGGATATAGCCCGTTCTCAAGTTGGTTGACTAAATCGAGTGCTCATGGAATAACTGCCTAAGAGACTCTTGTATGCATAGAACAGCATGTGTCTATCACTGCCTATTTTCCACAACTCTTCCTTCACAGGGTAAAACACTTCACTGATTATGCCTCAAACCAATTCCAGTAATCACTCCTAGAGGTGCAAAATGGCAGAGGTACCTGAGAGATCTCTCAGAAAACATCTGAGAACACCAGAAATGTATTAGTATCAGGCCTCAGGGATTAAACCCAAAGTCTGAGCTAAATTAAATTGAAAACTTTAAGATATTTGCTTAATTACACATATCAAAATTCCATTTCTGATAGATCAGCTTCAGCTGGGGGCAGGGAGGATTTTCATCATTGCAAATATTTCAGTCAAGCAGATGAGCTACACTATTCCAGTATCCAGCCAGAAGCCAACAGCCACAACTGAAGAGAGATTACAGGGGCAAATCCCAAGAGATAGCACCCAACCGTGGCTATTAATGTATTTTCTGACACTGAAGGTAAGTATCCCCAAATTGACACCAGCCACATTGTCTACATTCTCAAACCTGCCAGCCAAAAGAAGCCAAATAAGAGCAGCAGAACTGAACATTAACGGTTATCCACATCAGTGATGAACTATCAAAAGTTCAGCCACTAGATTTCAGCTACTGTCTAGAACCAGCTGGTGCACACATCACCTCAGAGAGTCTCTGCAACAGCTAAACTTTGCCAAAGTGTGATTTTGTACATAGCAGAGTGACACATCAACACCAGACCCAGCTACTGGTGGGAGCTGGAAACACAACAGAGGGAGAGGGTACTGCTAACCCCATGAAATCTCAAAAGCAGCTGCTTCCTGAACAAGACTGACCCAAAACCTTCCCAATGAAAAGTGAAGCTTGGCAAGTCTGTCAAAGGCAATAAGGAAAGCACTGAAGTTTAAGCACACAGGATCCAACCAGAACTTAAGATCAGTCATAGTTTTAAAGCCACAGGAATCACTGTAGATTAAACCAGCTCTCCTGCATAGCGATCCCCTCAGTAAATCTAACCTCTCAGAGGGATAAGTGACTGTTGGTACACGAGCAGGTGTGACAGTTAAATGCCAAAGAGGCTATTCTGGTCAACAAGCTTCCAAAGACAAGTCAATAAGGATAATGAGAATACAGCATGAGAAGTTTGGCTTATTAAATCTGGAATTAAATCATGCATATTCCCATCTTTACCAAGCTGCTCTTCTGTGATTTCCCCTCCTTCCCAAATTGGGCCAGCAAAGAAAACACTGTAGAACAACCATTCAAAACCAGACTCAAGATTCATGATGCTGCACCTGACCCCACTTAATTTCTAGCAATAGAAGAGGTAAGTAGTGTCAGAGAAGGAGAAGAAGGTCTCTCTACTCACCAGATGGCTCCTCCGGCTCGCTTTCATTCTCCTCCTCTGCAGGAGCTGGTGGAGGTGGTGGTGGCAGTTTCTTCTCTTTCTCAGCCTTAGCATTTCTCTCTTCTTCAGAGTAATACTCATCTTCTGACAGGTTTGCAAGACTCTCGTCCATCTCCCTATACTCCACCTGTAAGAAGCACCACAGGGGATAAACACACTGAAGATGTCTCTAAGTCTCACTGCTAAAATGAACACTGCAAACAACAAAACTGCCCATAGCTCAAAAGGCCTGAGCTACCTTGTCTTATTACAGCTGCCATGTGATAAAATCTCCAACAGCTTAGCTAGTTCCTGTTTTATCTCCACTAAAGTCTTTGGTACCCAACTGTCCAATAATAGGAACTTGCTGCTCCTACAGAACTCAGTTTATTGGTACTCGTTATATTATCATTCAACCTCTCTGGCTTTCTCCCCCTTCTTCACCTCCCTGTCAAGCCCAGGGGTAACAAATCACCTCTATGTCCAATCCACATATTCCAGCTTGAATTCAGCTGTCAAACCTGGGTGACCAGACCTGTACACAAGATTCACACGGATTTCCTTGGGTGCATCTCACACTGGTTCAGAAACCAGGCTTTTTTCCCCAAGTTAGAAAGTTTGTGTATTTCTACCTGTTGGAAAGGGAATAAACCACTTCTCAATACACAGCCATGGGAAAAAGAAAGAGAAAGCATCTGTGACCCTCCAGCATCCTAGAGGTCACCTTGTGATGACCAAAGCAACTCTCCATGTGTCTTCAAGAGATCAACACCTCTGTCACAGTCCAAGTTCATTAAGACAGGGCAATAACAGGCACAGTTCCCAACAGCACTGGGAAGTCGTGTACAGGAAAGCCTGAATTCAGTAAAACACCAACACGCTCCATGAGCCACCTTTTAGATGTTCACGTTCCCTGTCCAGCACATCCAGTTCTCACTGCCCAGCAAACACTGCACCCCCAGGATCTTTTGTGAACCCAGGTTCTGGAGCAAGTTTCAATGATCCCACGGCACCATAAGCACATTATCACAGGTATTCAAACCCAACACAAACTGCTTCTGCCCCAAGGCCCTCTGAAGGCTCCCTTCCTCCTTGAGCTCACACAGCTTGCAGAGAACAACTGAGTCCAACGGAAAACTCCAAGCTTTTCCCTTGGTTTGCTTTCAACCTGGACACCCTCCTCAACTGAGCTCACCCCCCAGACACTCACAGGAAGGTGACCCTGTGCTACCCTGAAGGGACAATGGGGAGATGCTCTGCCAAAAGAGATTAACACCCTTAGCAAACCCACAGACACTGCACTGATTCCTGCTTGTAAACAGACGAATGTAAAGCGAGTAAAACCCAGGTATGGTGCCTTGAGAGATCACAGAATGGTTTGGGTTGAAGGGACCTTAAAGCTCATCCAGCTCCAACCCCCCTACAACGGGCAGGGACCCCTTCCACTGGAGCAGCTTGCTCCAAGCCCCTGTGTCCAACCTGGCCTTGAGCACTGCCAGGGATGGGGCAGCCACAGCTTCTCTGGGCACCCTGTGCCAGCGCCTCAGCACCCTCACAGGGAAGAGCTTCTGCCTAAGAGCTCAGCTCAGGCTCCCCTCGGGCAGGTTACAGGATGCACCAGGCTGACCTACCCAGCAACTCCTACATACAAAGGACCGGCCAAGCTACCACATCAGGTAAGAGCTGTGAAGAAGCCATTCAGCGCCGTGGCTACAGCACAAGAGAGCTCCCAAGAGCGTTTCCAGCCTCCCCATCGCACCCCCCCAGCACTGGGCACAGCAGAGATCCTCAGAGTCTTCTGCACGGAGGTTTCCAATGAAATGTTCACAAAAGAAACGGCACTTTCTCCATGTCCACAGTAACTCACGACTGTCACGTACCAGACACACAGCACAGGCACAGATCACCAGAGGCTGTTTGCAGCCTTTAGATTCCACCCATAAACCTCGCTATTAACCCCCGGGCGGCACCGAGCAGCGGCAGGGCCGCAACAAGCCCGCACACAGCCCGCGGCACTGGGACCGCTCTCCCCGCACCCCCACGCACCTTGGCCCGCTTGCGCCGGCTGGTCCTGCGGCCCTCGGGGGTCTCGGCGGTACCCGTGGTCTCGGCGCCGGGAGCAGGCCCGGCCCCAGCGGCCGGCGGCTCGGACAGAGCGCCCGGGGGCGAGGCCCGCGGCGGCTCCTTCTTGCGGGGCGTGCGCTCGGCAGCGCCGCCGCTCTCGGCAGAGGAGCCCGGGGCCCCCGAGGCGGCGGGCGGAGGAACCGGAGCCTCAGGCCCGCCCTCGCCGCCCGCCGCCGCCTCCGCGCCCTTCTTGCCCCCCGACAGCATCGCCCCGGCCGCGCCGCACAAAGGAGCCCGAGCCGCGGCGTGAGGGAGGCCGCGCCGCGCCGCCGCCTGACGTCACATCCGGGCCGCACCGGGGCGCCTGCGCGGGATAGACGGTTGCCGGGGAGCCGTTGGGGCTGCCGGGAATAGGGAGGTGAGAACCCCATGGCCATAGAGAGCGGTGCTGGGGCGGCTGTGGGACGACGTGACCCATGGAGGCATCGAACCACAGCCTGGGGTGGGTTGAAGGGACCTTAAAGCTCCTCCAGCTCCAACCCCTGCCACGGGCAAGGACCCCTTCCACTGGAGCAGCTTGCTCCAAGCCCCTGTGTCCAACCTGGCCTTGAGCACTGCCAGGGATGGGGCAGCCACAGCTTCTCTGGGCACCCTGTGCCAGCGCCTCAGCACCCTCACAGGGAAGAGCTTCTGCCTAAGAGCTCAGCTCAGTCTTGACATGACACCCCCAGTCAGTGCTCACCAGCCCCATGGTCCTGGTGTGGAGCATGCTGCCAGCAACCTTCTGCTCTTGCCTTGCATAGCCTCAACGTTATCAGCTATGGGTAACAGAAGACAGAAGCCCACTTCTTGCTGATTTTCTTGCCTCTCTTCAAAGCCGCTCATTAACCAGAAGGAATGTGTGCCGAATTCCAGGACACACACCGTGCCACCGCGCTGGTTTGGATTCTAGTATTTCATGCTGTCATAGGAAGTGGCATTTCCTCCATTATCCCACTTTACTCTCTTTTTATTTGTGCCAAGGTGAATTCTTGAAATAATCACAACATTCAGTTTTGAGCCTCAGTTTTACCTAATGGATGAGACAAATGGGTTCTTCAGAGCACATTTAACACAGGTTTACACCAACCAGCATCTCGAAACATGACACATTCGTTTACTCTTCTGAATTTACAGATTCAAGTTAATTCTTTTATTTTAAAGGGCCATTTATTAAGTGCAGTTAACATGACAGATACTGGCTCCCCCTATTTGTAAAACTGTCTCCTAAATCCATATCTATAGGTCAGCTTCACATTCACTAGGGTATGAACAGTTAGAATAAGGCATACAAAGGGCTTCCAGCCACATCCTGTATCTTGTTGCACCTGAGACATCCTCATGCCCGTTGTCTTAGAAGGCATTTTCCCTATAATCAGAAAAGCAAATTTAAGCTGTGGTAAATTCTCTGAGAAAACTCTGGCATCTGAAACAATGGGAATTTGCTTCAACTTCTCTCTGTACAGAGCTGAGCAGAACCTTTTCATTTACCACAGACACACAAATCTGAGGCTTATGTGAAGTATCAGCATTCAGTTTGGTCCAAACCATTATAAATCTATAGCTCACTTTTAACACGAGTCAATTTAATTCCATCTTTCATCAGAAAAATCTGAGATCAATGCAGAAACCATTTATACCACTGTGTCCTTTGCTGATCTGTGTGAATAAACTGTGGCTTGGGCCTTTTCTATCCAAACAACATCAAGGAATATTTTCTAAGTACTGCAGCACTGCTCTTTTAGTTGGATCCATATTAATGGAAAACCCTCCATGGAGCAGAGGACAAACCTCAGAAGGAAAGTCTGGCTCTGTGAGACTTGACGCTTCCGTTATCACAGAAAATTTAGGCAAAGGGCAAGAGAAATGGAGGAACTGAGGTATGGAAAAGCTGTTAATGGTTCTGCTCACAGGCCAAAGGGAGAAGAACTGAGACTGAGCGACTTCTTCTAACATATGGGTCCTGTTCTGCTTCCCCATAGCATCCTTCCACACCCCCAGCAGCACAGTGGAGGAGGAACCTAATCCCACTATAACGCTACTAAATACAGACCATCGCTCCTTTTCAAGGAAGCCACGGCATGTTTCTTCAGCTGTAATTCATCCTTCTTCCCACACTTCAGAGAAAGGAGGTTTTATTAAGGAGCATTTTGAATTACGACAGACATGAACCCAGGAGAAAGGCCTGTACTTGCATTCAACTTTTTAAACCACCAGTGACTGGCAAGCACAAGCAGTGCTATACAAGAAATCAAGTCGCTCAAACCCCCTTCATTGTGAAGAGGGTTCAGCCTGGGGACGTTCACAGAATGCTGGGAATGGGAAAAAAGATCAAAAGCAACATTCAAGGCATACACAAACTGAAACCTACAGGTGCTTTGAAGTCTATACTTTTGTTTTCCTCCCTTTACAAGTCTATACAATGATATAGAGAGAAAAATCTGTGTGTATGTCGGGGGGGAAGGTCTTCACCCAGTACTTTTTCTACATTTCCACAGTTTTGTTTTTTTGTTAAAAAAAGTCATTTATAATTTAATACCTGTTTCAGGATTCTTGGATTATGGTGCTGTTAACATTGCACTTAACTGGCATCATCCATTTAAAAAAAAAAGAAATTAAAATGCAGCTCTGAACTCTGCTTCTGAGATGGAAGCACTGTCTCTGAACCAGCAAAGATTCCTGTCACTCTTGCTTTGCAACTTTCAAGGCCTGAAGTCTTTCTAAAAGGGGTGGATGGGAGTAATGCCACATTGAAAAGATCCAGTCAGAAACAGGGAATCCTAAATTATCTTTGTTCAGCTTGATCAAAGCAGAATAGAGGTCTTTAGCCTTCCCGAGTTCCTTGGCAAATGCATCTGCTTGAAACTCAAATCGACGGCTTAGTACAGTCAAACAGAACGAGAGAACCTGTGGAGAGAAATACATTAAAACTGATTTTACAATTGAGATATCTGCAAGTTCCTTATGTTATCAGTAAGTACTACATTATCTCCCTTCCCACATCCCACACATCACTGTGGCTGTAGAAGGATCCCACTAAAGTTTATCTAGGCCACACCTGAAACTGAGGGTCTTCCCAACATGGAGCAATAAGCCTATTTATTGGAACAAGATACCAGAGCCCCAGGAAACCTCAAACTTCCCCCACCCCTGTCAAAATAAAATCATTATTTAAAGAGTATATTTCAGCATCTACATCTTGAAATCAATTTACCTCATTGTAAGGTGAAAAAATGAACTGGAAAATAATCATCAAGCCTATCAGGGTAGGCTGGGTGTCATAGAAACCAAACGCAGCAAAGAGTTCTTTTCGACCAATTAACACAGCAAACAAGAAGAAGCAGAGGAAGGAATTCATCTAGAAAAAGGAAACAACATTCTTAGATTATGATCTAAGTCTAAAACACGGCCTATTCACATTACAGATTTGCATAGAAACACCACTGAAATAAAACCCCACAAATCAATACTTTAGAACAAATGCGCAAAGAGGAACAAACATCTGGCCTTTACATGCACTAAAGAAACATTTTCTGAACTCAAAGGTTAACATTAACTTAGCTAAACTTTCTGGTGGACCTGCCTGGATTTTAGCAATGGGTAGGAAATTGTTTCAGATGGTGACCATGGAAGTGAATCACAGAATCATAGAATAGTTAGGGGTGGAAAGGACCTTAAGATCATCCAGTTCCAACCCCCTGCCATTAGGCAGGGACACCTCACACTAAACCAGGTCACCCAAGGCTTCATCCAACCTGGCCTTGAACACTGCCAGGGATGGAG
Organism: Neopsephotus bourkii; assembly: GCF_033783945.1. Classification (NCBI taxonomy): domain Eukaryota; kingdom Metazoa; phylum Chordata; class Aves; order Psittaciformes; family Psittacidae; genus Neopsephotus; species Neopsephotus bourkii. The sequence goes on along the minus strand of NW_026902107.1, from coordinate 907,909 downwards.
CATTCACAACCTCCCTGGGCAACCCATTCCAGAATAATGTTTATTAGGGCACCAGTCTATGAAGGACCATTCAGAACTGCCAAAAGCAGATGAAAATAGGGGAAAGGTAATTCTGGCAGGGAAAGATCATAACCACCAACTCACAGACCACCCACCACAGGTATAGCACCTCTTCAAAAGATTAAGGAAGTGGGAATCTTACAAATTGTAGGGAGCATGTGTATTAATCTACATGTTGGGCAAGTAAGTTTTAGCCAATCATGTAAGTGAATAACAATACATATGTATTACAAGATTGAATATGTTAATGTTTGGTGTAGAAGTAGTTGTGATTTGAGCAGCACTGGTGTGCTAGTTCTGTGGAATTATCACCTAGCACCCATCTCTGCAGACATGAAATAAATACCTCAACCCTCTGTGTTTAATGGCTTTTTGCATGCTTGATGAAAGAACCCAGACTTGGGACAACGCTACCAACCACCTGGAGCAAGAAGGGGCAGAAAGGCCAGTGCATGTTCACTGTAGACACAGCAAAGGAAAAACACCAAGCATACATTCTGTTGCAGAGCAGCAGCATATTGTGTGAATGTGCATTTGCAAATCTGTAAGAAGGCCCTGGGAAATGGCAATAGCAACAGAAGGCTCCAGGAAAACCACCCATTTATCATAACTTACCTGGCTGATGATAATGTTTTTGACAGTGTGACCTAGTTTCCAGTGACCCAATTCATGACCAAGTACAGCCAGAACTTCTTCATTTTTACATCCTTGCTTCTTATTCTGAGAGAATATAACAAAGCAGAAGTAATATCAGCTATGACTGAACACAAGTGAATAGATTTCTTACTTATTATGCACATGTGGATCTGTCTGTGTGTGTGTAAAGGAACATGAGCTAAACCCCAGAACAGGTTCCTTTTTCAACCAATTTCAAGGAAGGCTCATTTTTCATGTGCAGAGAACCAGTGTTTTGCTAAAGCCCCTGTTGATCTCTGCGGTCTATTTGGTGCTATCTGTACCACTCACACAGCCCCAGAAATTCCAATTAGAAGCTCAAGGATACTTTGGTGTTGAAATCATTAGATTTTGGGTTTTAGCATCTCACTCAGGACCTTTAAAACACATTAGAAAACACAAGGGAATATCTCACCAAGAAGTTAATGTGAACAACATGATGAAAACCGAAGATGAACTCACTTTGGTTTTAGACTTGGTATCTTCATTCTCACCATCTTCTCCTTCTGCTGGCTCTTTGTTCAAGGCAGAATAGTCTTCCAGGAGGGTGTCGAAGAGTACTATCCGCTTATTCTTGAAGAAGCCATAGAAATAAGCATTGCTATGAGAAGAACGCTTAGAACCTGATGAGAAAAATGTACATTAAAGACCACGATGTGACTAATCCCATGCATTGAAGATTGGGCAGTATTACATAGAACAGACTCTTCCAAATGAATTGTCGAAGTCCCCAGATGAACAGCACACAAACTCAAGCAGATAAATATGCAGGTTGGAGCATACTTTAGAATGATGTAACGATGACCTCATTTACTGACTCCAAGTGAGAATGTTTCACACATAACATCTAGTTGCTAAAAATCACTAAAAACAAAAGAGCTGTCACATGAAGATCTAATATCCAGAAAAAAGCCATTTCTATTGCAATTTCAGGTTCAGAGTGGAAAGAGCATTCTGCGTAGAACAAATGCTGCCCTCGTAGCAAAGGCCCTGGGACCAATATGTTTAGAATTCTTTCAATGTGCCAGCAAAGATGACTCAAAACAGATAAGGATGAAGAGGTGAGAAACAGATAAGGAGAAGAAAAAGAGATGAACTACAGATTCCAGTGCCTCTGCACCTTTCTTGTTGCCTCTTTAGGCATGGAAGCTGCTCTAAAGTCTCCCTGGAGCCTCCTCTTCTCCAAGCAGAGCAAGCCCTCTCTTAATGCTAAGCTGGGACAAGAAGATAAAAAGAGTAACAGAACTTTCGCTCTGGTTTGAAGTTCTAAAACTGGAAAATCTTCATTGCTGCTTCCATTTCTGACTTGTGCTATCCATTTCCAGTCTACACTGCCAAAATAAGCCTTCCACGCTGATGCCGAGTTAAGGCTGTACATTCAGCTGCCCTTCCTGACCTCAAAGTGAGAAAAAGGAAATGGTACAGGCATTGACAGGTATTACAGTATCTGAGGAATGTAAGCAACTGCCTTACTACTGTGTCCACAATCAAAGCTAAAAATCCACAAATGCAAAATCACAAAGTCTTTTTATTAAAAAACCCAAAATCTCACCTTCCACAACATACACCTTCGTCAGGGGGAAGTCAATGCTCTTTGCCATTGTTTCAATTTGTTGCTTGAGCTCTCCCTCAGGAAGCGGAATGAATTTATCAAACAGAGGTGCAATATAGTCTGCATAGATTGTAACGAGCACCTGCAAACACAGATGATACAGATGTTAAAAACAAGCCATACAAATGTGTGGTGAGTTCAGTTTCAAGGGGCTGGCAAAGCAAAAACAATACTAGTTTGGGATAGGGAAGTGGCAGACAAGGAAATGTGGTATCAGTTCTGGTCCTCACAGATGGTGGCAAATGCTCTGTGGGGGTGGTTGAAGCAATGGAAGCAGAGCAACTGGAACCGCAGAGATAAACCCATCTGGGCTGCTGCACTGTGGCAAGATGTCACTGCCTGGGTGCAGAACCTGGTGGTGAAGGTATGCCATGGAGATGCTCATGTACCCAAGAGTCAGGCCACTGAGGAACATCAGGACAACCCAGAGGTGGATCAAGCAGCTGAGACTGAAGTGGCTCAGATGGATTTAGACTGGCAACACAAGGGTGAATTATTTCTAGCCCAGTGGGCTCATGACATCTTAGGCCACCAAGGCAGAGATGCAACATACAGATGGGCTCGTGATCCAGGGGTGGACTTAATGGACACTGTTGCCCAGGTTATTCATGAATATGAATGTGCTGCACTTAAGCAAGCCAAGTGGTTAAAGCCCCTCTGGTTTGGAAGACGATGCCTGAAGTACAAATATGGGGAGGCCTGGCAGATTGACCATAGCACACATTCAGAAAGCTTCTTATGAGATCATACAATGCTTTTTGTTATATATATTTTAAGGAAAAGATGGGAAGAATAAAAGCAGTCCATGACTGGTATAAAGGAAGTTAAGGGGAAAAACAATACTTAGGTGTAGGAATGAGGGCAGGCCATTTCAGAAGATCCTGTATCTTCTCTCAATCCTGAAACTACCAGTTCTTTTAACATTTCAGCTTAATCCTCCCATGACAAAGCAAGTCTTGAAAGCCTTTAAGACTAAGACTTAAAATATCAGTGAGGAACTAATATCTCTCTGGTTTTGCAAATCATACAGCTACACTAGAACAACCCACAAGCATGGACTGTTCCACTGGGGCTAACAGTGTATACGGAAAGAGCCTTTCAGTATAAGCCCTGAAAACATCAGTTACCAACTCAGCGTAGCAAAGCAGCTCTATAAGCAGAACCAGGAGTGGAAAACTGCTACTCATCTCAATACAAAGAAATGCAACTGAGATGTGGTGCTCAATAACCTGCAGGAAAAGCCCCATGGAAACTTTACTGCTGAAAGCACATGCTGCCTTGTCTTGCCAAACTGCTGGCAGCTCTCCTTGTGCCCTTTCTATACTTAAGAAAAAGGAACTTCTCACCACAGTGTGTTCTATTTCCAGTACCTGTATTAAAGCTTTTTGAATGCTTATTTTTCAATTGATGAAGACACACTCCAGTATTAAATACAGAAAATCTAAGATAATACATTTATGTGAACATTAACATGAACTATTATTCCTGAACAAGTACACTGACAGCAAGACACCGGTACAGTTTGTAGACACTAAATTCCTGGGAGATGTAGATTTTTCTCCATTTCCTTTGCACACTGAGCCATGCAATTAAACTACCATTTGGAAGAAATCCCACCACGTTCTCATACTCACCAAGGAAACAACCAATGTGAAGAGCCAGGCATAGATGAAGAAATAGTCTCCCCCTATTTTAATAATGTAAAGCAGAAGGGATGTCACTGGCAACAGAATACATTGAGTCACGACAAACTTCTTGATAGCATCCTTAAAAAAAAATCCCAGTGTCTGTAAAGAGAAGAGATCAGCGATATCTGCAATGTAAATACTGATGTGGCACCGTGGTTAATGAACTGATCCCTTCAGGGGATGCAGAGAAACAAAATCACACAACAGCAGTACCAATGGGATGAGGAAGTTAGAGTCAGTTAAGAAAAGGTGTCAGAACCCTTATTTTGTGTTGTATATACATACTTCATTAAAAGAAGAAAGAAAAATTTAAGCTAATTAACTCCTTTACCAATCTATACCCAAGACATTATGTGATTTTTAGAGAATAGGAAACTCTTACAGAAACATAGTACTGTAATGGAGGAAACTGTCTTTAAACAGTTGCCTCCATTCATCTTAACTCTCTTACCACTAAGCTGATTGTTTAAACAGGAAACATACAGAAGCCCTATGAAAGACTTTTAGGTATATATTGGGCACTCCAAGTTCCACTTGCAATTACAGTTATTCACTTAACTGTCTCAGGTTTTAAAAGTAGTGTCAACTTGAATTGAAGCAACAGATATTTCAAAAGAGCTCTACCTGAATGAATCTGATCTAGTGACCCTGCAGTATGATCAGACACCCAACTAGCTCTTTCAGTTCTTACTTCATTACTTACAGCTATCTGCCAGCCACAGAAGTGAGGGGGGTAGCATGTAAAGATCCTTCCCAACAAGGCTGTATTAAAAAGCCCAGACTACGTTAAAGATATGGAACTTGTCTGGAAAGGAAAAAGCATACTGGTAAAACAGATTTTAATGAAAACTAAGGATTTGGATAGACGCCCCAGACTTCCATGACTATCAGAAACACAAATAGGATATAAACCCCATATTTTAAGCTATCCTTTAGACATGTACACTCTGGTAGCACACTCTGGTGACAGATTCTTGCTAAGCAGCCATTAGTGTCAGCAGTAACACTATTGTATGGACACGTGCCCACACAACTGGAGCACACCAGAAAATACTGATGAAGATGGAACTGGCAAGTACTAGTGTACAGTCTACCATTACCGGAATGAGCCAAGGAGCTTTATCCCACACCTGCTACCCATCCAAATCTCATTCTACTGTAAAAAACCAAACTAAGCAACACAAAGAAGCAACTTCCTAGTAGACTTTGACCAAAAAGTACTGCAGACAACACTGGGTGGGTCCAAAAGCAGAAAACCTCTTATGCTTTGGCATGAAGCGGCTAATGATGTGCCATAGATTGAGGCTGTTCTCCCAAAAGGAAAATGAGATCTCATGAGAAACTGATATTGAAGCAGGTTAAACTGAGTTGGTGAGAAAAATTAAGGAAGCCAGCTGATATGAAGTGGGTACCTGAGAGGAATACAAATGAAGAGCTGAATTCTCTCATTTAGTACCAGCTGATACAAGAAATAAGTGAACCAAAATGAGGGGAAAAATAACTTCTCTGTCTTATTTCATCTGTTCAGTGTTCACAGCTCAGGTCTGCCTCAGACTTCTCTGTAATCCAGGCTTCTCAGGAAGGGCTTATGGAAAGCAAAGAACACTGCATCCAGAAATGAACAGCTGAGGTATGAAATGTCTTTGTTCCAGTCCTAGAATACACATTACCCTCTGCTCAAAGGCATGGGCTCAGGCAGAGAATTTTGCTGAGGAATGAGTACTTCTGCAACGCTCAACCAACTGTCACAGCTCTTATTTTTATGCAGTATGAGTAGAAATGTTCCCAAACCTAACAATCTTTGGCACAGATATGGACATACCAGTCCCTCTGACCAGCCAAACCTACTGAAGATGTCAGGTCAGTGTAAGTGCTATCTACAATACCTGTTGATTGAAGCCATGTTTTTCTTCTATGACAAATGTGTTATACAAACTCCATGGGAGACCAGTCACTGCACTGAAGAGTGTTGCAAGGAGCAGAAATACCAATGACTGAACAATCTGTGGGGAAAAAAACAAAGTCAAAATACACCTGATCTGTACTATAATTAATATTCTGGGTGTTAAAAATGGATTTTATGCCAGTGGTTTAACTGAAACTGGTTAAAAGAAGAATTTCTGTGGATAAATCCACAGAAATTACATGATTGTGACAATTAGATTACTTAATAGAATCATAGAATAGTTAGGGTTGGAAAGGACCTTAAGATCATCTAATTCCAACCCCCTGCCATGGGCAGGGACACCTCACACTAAACCAGGTCACCCACGGCTCTGTTCAACCTGGCCTTGAATACTGCCAGGGATGGAGCATTCACAGCCTCCCTGGGCAACCCATTCCAGTGCCTCAGCACCCTAACAGGAAAGAACTTCCTTATATCCAATCTAAACTTCCTCTGTTTAAGTTTTAAACCATCACCCCTTGTCCTGTCACTACAGTCCCTGATGAAGAGTCCCTCCCCAGCATTCTTATAGCCCCCTTCAGATATTGGAAGCTGCTCTGAAGTCTCCAAGCAGCTTCTCTTCTCCAGGCTGAACAGCCCCAACTCTCTCAGCCAATCTTTGTACAGGAGCTACTCCAGTCCCCTGATCATCCTCGTGGCCTCCTCTGGACTTGTTCCAACAGTTCCATGTCCTTTTTATGTTGAGGACACCAGAACTGCACACAATGCTCCAGGTGAGGTCTCACAAGAGCAGAGTAGAGGGGCAGGATCAACTCCTTCGACCTGCTGGTCACACTCCTTTTGATGCAGCCCAGGATATGGTTGCTTTCTGGGCTGCAAGTGCACACTGAAGCCGGCTCATGCTCATTTTCTCATGAACCAACACCCCCAAGTCCTTTTCTGCAAGGCTGCTCTGAATCTCTCCTCTGCCCAACCTGTAGCTGAGCCTGAGATTACTCCGACCCAGGTGTAGGACCTTGCACTTGGCATGGTTAAACTTCACGAGGTTGGCATCAGCCCAGCTCACAAGCATGTCAAGGTCCCTCTGGATGGCATTCCTTCCCTCCAGCGGATCAACCGAACCACACAGCTTGGTGTCATCACAAACTTGCTGAGGGCGCACTCAATCCCATTGTCCATGTCAGCAATGAGGAGGTTGAAGAAGACCGGTCCCAACCCTAATCCCTGAGGGACACCGCTCATTACTGGTCTCCAGCTGGACATTGAGCCACTGACCACAACTCTTTGTGTGCAGCCATCCAGCCAGTTCTTTATCCACCTAATGCTCCACCTATCAAACTGATGTCTCTCCAATGTAGAGACGAGGATGTCATGTGGGACAGTGTTGAATGCTTTGCACAAGTCCAGGTAGATGACGGCAAGTGCTCTACCCCTGTCCATCAGTTCTGTAGCCCCATCATAGAAGGCCACCAAATTGGTCAGGCAGGATTTCCCCTTAGTGAAGCCACGCTGGCTGTCACCAAGCACCTTGTTGTTTTTCATGTGCCTTAGCATGCCTTCCAGGAGAATCTGCTCCAAGATTTTGCCAGGCACAGAGGTGAGACTGACTGGTCTGGAATTCCCTGGGTCATCCATTTTCCCCTTCTTGAAAATGGGGGTTACATTTCCCTTTTTCCAGTCATTGGGAACTTCACCTGACTGCCATGATCTACCAAATATGATGGACAGCAGCTGAGCAACTGCATTTGCCAGCTCCTTCAGGGCCTGCAGATGAATTTCATCAGGTTCCATGGACTTGTGCACGTTCAGATTCTTAAGACGGTCTCGAACCTGATCCTCTCCTACAGTGGGCCTAGGGTCTTCCCTCTCACAGTCACATGTGACTTGCACGTCACACACTGGCTGTGGTTCTCAGATTCACACAACTGTTATGTTCACCAGAAAATCTGTTATTTTCAATATATTGTGCCTGTAGCTAAATTCCACTTAAATGCAAGCTTAAAAATGTAAGGGCTGCTTACCTCATACTCTGGTCCAAACCCAGCACCACCAGAGATCTGACCAGACAGATTCCAGAGAAAAGGAATGCCTCCACAGAGGAGAATCATCTTGAAAACAAAACCACATACCACAGAGGCAATATGAAACAGACTGCATCTTATTCCACTAGAATTTCAGGACCTTTAAAGGGTGAATGACAAAGGGGCTTTCTGTCCCTCTCTGATCTCAGCAGTGCACAAAGAAAGCCTGGAGCATTTGGCAATGCTTCATTTTTACTTTAGAGAAGTAGAGATCAGGTCCAGCTTCTTTTTTTTCCTGGGAAATACAAGCACATTTCCAAGCCAATTTACTGTAGACTTTGCTGTTATATTGGTTCAGTCATAAGGTGTATTTCTCAGATCTTAAAATTCACTTGCCAGGTGGCTGGCTGTATAACACATCTCTAGGAGGGGTATGCAAGATTCAGCAACTTGAGTGAGCTGAGACAGTCTCTCCTGCATTGCCTACCCATAGAAAGGCATTCAGAATAAGGCTGTAATCACACTTTCAGTATTAGTGCTGCTTCAGCCATTTTAAGGAAGCTTTATGCCTCGTGCCTGTATGGCAATGCCTCCTGCCATACAGGTTGCCAAGGGAGCAGACTACTCAGGACACACCATCAAAGAAATGCTTGAGACAGAGCTACTGAAGTAAGTGCTAATTGTACTTCAAGGCAGGAGCTGGTAGTGTTTGTTAAGCAGCCTGACTTCCAAATGTTTCATACTGACTTTCTTAGCAAGTTATGCATCACTATACATAAAATCAGTTTTCAAGTAGGCAGGCTTCCAGTATAGGCAGGGCCTGGTTTTTACATAGTTATTTTTAAAAGGCTTAATCTTATAACCTGCATTTTGAGTGTCAGCAGGAGATGGAAAGGATCAAAGCAAGCTTGTTTCTCCTTTGCAGGCTACCTGTAAATTTCAGACCTGGAAATCCCAAAAGTACCAAACCCTGAACAATGACAGGTATTAGCATGATGTTGACTCTACCTATTAGTTAAAAAGAAACCCACATAATTAAAGGCTGAAATAAAGCATAGCAATAATCCTAGCTCAGCATCTCCCCTTCAATTAACTTGGTTAATTGAATCATACTTCCAGAAAGGGTTGCAAAACTGTCATCCAATTCATCAACTTGGGCCACAAAAGCATCTTTCAAGTTCAGGCAGTTCTCAAAGCCAATCAAAGATGCAGTTTACACTCTAAGGAAGTGGCAAACCCAGAGAGCAGAGGCCACTTCACTTCAGCTCTGCTGGAATCTGATAATCCCAGGACAGATAGTGAGAAATGGAAAGACACAACTCAGTATCCCAGAAAGGAGCAGGAACTCATCATCACATACATGTCGAGAAGAAACTCCATACAACATACACACCAGAGACCTCAGCTTGATTGTAGAATAGAATCATAGAATCGTTTAGGTTGAAAAGACCTTTAAGATCATGAAGTCCAACTGTTAATCCAGCACTGCCAAGGCCACCACTAAACCATGACTCAGTGCCACATCTACACATCTTTTAAATAACTTCATTGATAGTGACTGCAGCCCTGCCCTGGGCAGCCTGTTCCAACGCCTGAGCACCCTCTGGGGCAGGAATTGTTCCTCAGCTCCATCTAAACCTGCCCTGGTGCAGCTTGAGGCTGTTTCCTCTTGTACCATCCATTGCTCCTTGGGAGCAGAGCCCAGCCCCTCCTGGCTCCATCCTCCTGTCAGGCAGTTGGAGGCAGCCATCAGGTCCCCCCTGAGCCTTCTCTTCTCCAGACTGAACACCCCAGGTCCCTCAGCCATTCCCCATCACACTTGTGCTCCAGGTCCTGCACCAGCTCCAGTGCTCTTCTCTGGCCCTGCTCCAGCACCTCAATGTCTCTGTTCCAGTGAGGGGCCCAGAACTGAACACAGGATTTGAGTTGCAGCCTCACCAGTGCCCAGTACAGGGAAACAATCACTGCCCTAGCCCTGCTGGCCACACAATTGCTGATACAGGCCAGGATGCCATCAGCCTTCTTAGCTGCCTGGGCACATGTACATTTTGACAAGCTCCTACAAAATGAAACGACGTTTAGGCTAGGTTGCACAAGAGATAAGGAATGCAAAGGTTAAGAGGGGCTGCAATTCTTAAGAACAAGATTCAAATCACAGCTATAGAATTATAGAATAGTTTGGGTTGGAAAGGACCTTAATATCATCCAGTTCCAACCCCCCCAACCCCTCACACTAAACCAGGTCACCCAAGGCTCTATGTTATAGAGCTACATCACTTACACTGCCTTAACAGTACCTTTTATAATCGACCTTTTTGCTTCCTTAAGTTCATCACATAGTAGATCATACTCTAATTATATTCTGCAATGCCAGTCATTTTGGGATTCCTTTTCGACCCAGTTTTGCTACTGATGAGCAGCACATTTCAGTCAGAAAATCTTTCTTTTAAGACTGTTTGTAAATCACACATGTAAATACTTTAACTTAGTGGGTCTGGTTCTTCATATATACAAATGCTATTGGCCTAGTGCAATTGTTCTTCCATTTAAGAAGTACCCACTGGTCCTCTTCTTGTTCTCACAGGCTTTTCTTTCTACCTTCTTTTCAAGTTTTCTCTAGAAGCCTCCAAACACAGAAAAAGGCCTGTACTGTAATATTTTGAAGTAATTCTAATGCTGCTTAATTATTTGGCAGTGGAAAGCATAATATAGTATCAGTTTTACAGTATGACTCAGTGTGGCACAGAGAAACTACATGCTGTCTGAATGATTCCTTCTTTTTATATGGCAAATACAGCTACAACCAAGAAATCCTAGGCCTTCCAAATGTCACTGGTTGACGTCAGACTGCAGAACACCACCAGCGCAGGGGCACGGGACCACCACGAATCAAAGCATTGCACAGTTTAAGTGCCTGAAAAGTACCATAAGAATGCAGGAGTAGAGCTTAGGTACTTACAGTGCCCTCAAGCTCTGAATAGAGGCCTGACCAAAAGCTGAAGGTACTTTTGTCCAGCTGATAGAGCCGAGATTTCTCAAAGGTCTCTGAATCCATGATCTGCCCCAGCTCCTGTGGCACGTGTGTTGTTGTTCTGTAGACCCGCCTCTGAAAAAGTAAAGAGAAATGTAAGGTCTAGAGGCAGTATTTCTAAGGAGGTAACTCAGATTTTCATGTAACACACACCTGGGTCCTATGGGCCAGCACAGGAAGTTAAAAACAGAAAGAGAAATGAAACAACCCATAAAATAACAAATACTCCTAAAACCCTGGTTTTGATCAAGCTCCAGATATAAAACTGAGGCATTATTATTACATTATAATCAGAAACCGAGCTGCCTACTTCTTATTTCCGATATGGTTACTACCTAAAGATCACATAAACTCCGTTTTCCACCGGATGTGACTTCCTGCAGCAGAGTTTGAAACTAAACACCCCATCTTCCTCTGCAAACCTGCACCTTCACAAGCAAACATCTCTGTGATGCTGCTGCACAAAGGAACGTTTCCATTGCTGGAGAGAACTCACAACTCGCACAGTTTTAAAGACTGGAAGCCCTTATCTGACCCACTGCCTTGTTCCAGTGTATTTATCCCTTCTCCAAGGAAGGGCTCCTACCCTTTGTCAGCTCAGAACACATTCCTCCTGTGAGCAGAGGAGCAGGCGGCTTGGTTAGCTGATCTCAGGGCTCATAGGAGCACTTCCCAGCTGTGCTGGGTCTGGATGTGATGGAGCTCACTCCCTCACAGCAGCCTGGGTGCTGCTTTGCATTCGTGACCCGTGCTGCTAACACCAGTCTGCTGCTAACCACCACCAAAGGCTTCTCCCCCTCTATTCCACCGCAGGAACAGGCTGAGAAGGGACACAGCCAGGACAGCTGACCTGAGGTACCCACAGGGCATCCCATGTAGAATCTGCATCCCATGTAGTAACAAATGAAGCAGAGGAAGAAGAGGCGGGGAGAGGGAGTTGACTTCCAAGGTGGCTGCTGCTTGGAGCCTGACTGACCCGGCACTGCCCTGCTCTCAGGCTGCGGTGGGCAATTGCCTTTGCAGCACTGCTGGGCTCATTTCCCCATCCCCTTCACTTACCAAGCCGCCCTTACCTCAACCCAGCAGCGTTTTTCTCCCACTTCTGCTCTTCCTATTCTCCAACCTGTTGTGGTGATGGAACCGCTACCGGTCACCCCCCCACACACACACACAGGGTCAGACTCCTCCAACACCCCCCCCTCACCGAGGGGCCGGTCAGCGCCCCCCCACCCTAGGGCAGAGCAGCGGCAGCTTCCCCGTGCGTGGGGAGCGCCATGGAGGGGAGCCACGACCGGCCCCGGCACCCGCCGCCGGCAAACCCAGCCGGGCCGCGGGCGAACACCGCACCCCGGTCCCGCTGCCTCGGCTGGGCCGGGGCCGGGGCCGAGCCCTCCGCAGGCAGGTGACGGGCTCAGCCGGCCCCACACCGCTCGGACCCGGGCCCCACCGCCTCACACGTGAGGCCGGACCCAGCCCCCTGTGCCCGCTGACCTGCCGGTGCGCCAGGAAGGCCTCCCAGAGGTAGACGGCCCATGAGAAGAGCAGCACGGAGCAGAAGATGCGCTGCTCGGCCGGCACCTCTGCCCACAGCTCGCCGGGCAGCGCCATGGCCCCGCCAAGAGATCCCGCTTCCGCCCGCTGCGGCGCCCCCTGGCGGCCGGAGGAGCGCGGGAGGGGCGGGGTCGGGCCCTGAGGGGAGGAGGGAAGGGGCCGAGGGGCTCCCGGGTGGGTCTGACCCGGAGGTCTTCACCCCTGGTCCCGCACCCGCTGCTCCAGCGAGCCCTGGGCAAGGCGGGGGAGAGCAGCGGAGCTGCCGGTGGTGGTGGGAGGGCAGAAGCCTCCTCTGATGATGTATTGTGTGCAGTTCTGGTGTCCTCAGCATAGAAAGGACATGGAACTGGTGGAACAAGTCCAGAGGAGGCCAAAAGGATGCTCAGGGGCTGGAGCACCTCCTGTATGGAGCCAGGCTGAGAAAGTTGGGGCTGTTCAGCCTGGAGAAGAGAAGCTGCGTGGAGACCTCAGAGCAGCTTCCAGTGTCTGAAGGGGGCTATAGGGATGCTGGAGATGGTACTCTTCCTTAGGGACTGTAGTGATAGGACAAGGGGTAATGGGTTCAAACTGAAACGGGAAGTTTAGATTGGCTATAAGGAAGAAGTTCTTTCCTGTTAGGGTGGTGAGGCACTGGAATGGGTTGCCCAGGGAGGTTGTGAATGCTCCATCCCTGGCAGTGTTCAAGGCCAGGTTGGACTGAGCCTTGGGTGACCTGGTTTAACGGGACGCATCCCTGCCCATGGCAGGGGAGTTGGAACTGGATGATCTTAAGGCCCTTTCCAACCCAAACCATTCTGTAGTTCTATGCTCAGGTGTGAAGACGCAGGGATCGATGTTATGGAAGTTCAGTGTTTGCGGTATGACAGTGTGTTAGCTTTGCTCATACAGACACTGGCTCGCTGCAGTGTGATGAGGCAGTGGGGTTTCTCTGGAGACTTCAGTTCATGCTGGAATAAAACAAAGTCAAGGGCAGCCCAGCCCTGGAAATGAGGACTTTGCTTCTCGCAGGCTTGAAACTGTCCATGCAGGATAAAGGATGCTTTATCCCTGCTCCCACAGCTGAGGTGCCAGGGCAGAAAGCTGATGCTGGGCATCACCTGCACAACACAGGGAGCTCTGCAGCGGTGCCACCACCATGGCAATCCACCCTCGCTTTGCCAACCAAACCTCCATAGGAACCTCTCATCGTGGAACTGTTGGAAGCATAAAGACAGTGGAGGAAATGCTGAAGCTCAAGGTGAGTGACCGGGCCCAGGGTGACTGCGGCAGGCACGGAAACCATGCCGAGGCCTGGTGCTTTGTGCTGTGGTGGGAGCGTGAAGCGGGGCAGAAGCTGCATGGCCCCGGTGCGAGGACTCTTGCTGCAGATCACACAAGAAATGGTTACCAACAAGCGTGGCCATAAGGAAGGGGAGGTTTGACCACGCTCCAAGCTGCAGCACCTTGTGTAAGTACAGTTAACAAGGCACAAAGGTACCCGGGGTTAGCACCTAAGTGGGGGATGAGAGTTCGACACCAAACTGCAGGGAGAGGTGGATGGGATGCCTATGGGTAAGTCTTGCAATGACTCCTCCAGAGGAAACTCTGTTAAGTCCTGTTTAAGATAAACCAGGCTGGCAGAGCACTTGTTCCACAGAGTCATTTGTTTGGCTGCTTGCTCTGGGACTTCCCACAGCAGCCAGGCAGACAGTGCTGCACGGGAATGCCCAGGATGTGGGTTCTTTCCCTTCTTAAAGCAGGGAAGAATACAAATTGGCCCCTCCTGGTCAAGCCAATGGAGACTGCCACAGCAGCAGCTGAGAGCACCCAGAGGGATGAGCTGAGACAGCTCAGTACACACGTGAGGGATGATGGTAGCTTATTGTGGAAGAAACTGGAGCAGAAGGGACCACTGGTGAGCACAGCCGGGCACACTCACATCAGTGCTGTGGTTTGAACCCAGCTGGTCACTCACACCCTGGCTCTGATCCCTCCCGGCTTCTCATGCCCCTCCTCACTGGCAGAGACTGAAAAGTCCTTGCTCAGGGTAAGCATTACTCAGCAACAGCTAAACCATCGCTGTGTTACAGCACTGTTCTCAGCCTAAAGCTGGAAACACGGCACTGCACCAGCTGCTAGGAAGGAGAAACATAGCTGTTAGTGCTGAGCCCAGAACAATGACTGGAGTCTGAGGTGTTAATTTTTGCCACTGAGTAAGCAAAGGGCAGGACCTGCACTTGTGGGTAAGGAGACAAAGCCTGAGGTTACTCTTGTAAAGCAGGGCAAGATGGAAAACAAGCTCAGGAAGAAAACTGCAGTACAGAGACCAGACTATAACAGAGAATCCTGCTTAAGGACTGACATACGGAGTTTGGGAAACTGGGGTAACGAGAGCTGTCATGATACTGAGCCTGAGCAAGGCCTAAGCAGGGATGCGAAGGTATACATCTCACATTAGTTGTAGCCCCAATAGCATTAATAACTTGCATCTTTGAGTTGCAGCCCTATTTCTTTGTGCTGTAATGGCTGAGAGGTACTCAACTGTATGCTGCTATTGCTGGGTGAGTTTTCTAACGTTTCAAGGAGTTAAAAAGTGCCAGAGCTGTTTCATTTGCCAGACACGAAAGCAGGTTACAGCCAGGAACAGAGAAGCAGAGAACCCTCCTGGTGGTAACATTCAGTGCCTCAGGCACCTATGTGAGCATTCAAAGCTGACTCAGCACTACCATCAACAGCAGAGGCGCAGCCCCCTTGTCCCCCTTCCTGTGCTCACACATTTACATGGTTTTGTAGTACAAACCGAAGAACTCATCAGTGTTAAAACACTTTTAAGACTTTCTTGTAATGGTTTTTGCCCAGCCCAGGTCTTTCTGAAGGCATGAACCAGATGAAGTATCTTAGGAACTGGAAAGATACAGAGCCCTTATGGCAATCAAGTATTGGAGTCAGAACGCTTCATATTTGGTAATGTTAAGTGAAGACAGCAATAGATGCTCCTGAAATCCATACAGCTTGCCACAGCAGTACTGGGGACGCATTCTTCTGAGGACCCCCTTCCTGATACCCACCAGTGCTAGGCAATTAGAAAGATCAGACAAATAAACCTCAGAAGAAATCAGCATGTGGACTCAAACTGTGTCATTTGGATGGTGGAACATCTATCATCACCTCACTCAGAGGGTAGTGCATGCTGCTGCTGATGGAGCTCAAAGTTGAAACACATCATCTGTATCTGAAACATGCAAGACAATTTCTGTAAGTAGGAAGTAGGTGTTCCTGCTGCTTGCAAGGGGGTTGGACTAGATGAGCTCTGAGGGTCCCTTTCAACCCAAACCATTCTATGACTGCAACTGGTATCTTTCACAAGAAATAGGAACACAACTTGAGAGCTCTCTATTAAAAAAATCCAGTTGTGCCCAGAATGCCACATAACCAGAGGAAAACCCACTCACCACTTCCTCAATACAGCTCTTGGCCTGAAGAACAGAGCAGGAACTGTCTCAATACCTGACAACAGAAATGATGCCTGTCTCTTTACCCTGCCTGCAGCAATTTAAGACAGCAGCCAACTCACCAGGGTCTAGAGAAGACTTCAGAGATGTAACCTGCCAAAGCTTGCCCTGTGTACAGGGGTGGTAGTTTACAGACATGAGCAACTCTTACTAAGTAAGAGCACGTTTACCTTTGAGGCACTGGAAGTTCCACACGTGACCACGCTGTGGGATTACAAAATACAACTGTCATAAAATTCATGCTTCCTATGCTAATTTGTTTATACAAGTGGCAGGATTAGTTACTTTAATAGGAAAGCTGAACACTGAAGAACTCTAATGCTCAGCTTAAGCACAGCAGGATTGTATAAAGGTGATTTTGTATTATGTTGTGGCAAAGGCTTTGGTGGCAAGTTGGCAGGAGTTCATATGAAGAGTATACCAGAAATGCAAACTCATTCTTAGTTTCAAAATGCTAGATCCACAGACTGGAGCTTGACAGAAGGAAGGACGAAGCTATGCTCCAAAGGGAGCAGCAAGGCTGCATCACTGTGTATTTTGTTACTCTATAAGGACATATGGTACCTCCAAACCTGCATTTTGAATTGTGGTTTTTGACAATCAACTGTAAGCGAGCCCACTCCTATGTTCATGTCAGAACAGGCAGAGAGATGCACTGTCAGTTACACTGGAGAAGATGAACATTTGCAAGGCTTGCTGTGATTGCTGTTTGGTCATTAGCATCCTCACTAATGGGAGACTGGAAAATACCAGTAGGGGAAACAGACCCTGGGCCTCATGGTGCATCCAGAAGTAGGACAAGAAACGACACACAGAAAAACAAGAAACAGATGATAAAATATCAGATGACTCCTCTGGTGAATCTTCCAGCTGGTTTATTCGTTATCAAAAGAGCTAACCAGGGAACCCGAAATGTGCACTGATACTTTCAAGTGACACAACTCTCTGGCAATGCTCTTCAAACCCTTTTGTGCCACACAGTCTCAGAAGCATCTTCTCCCCTTCAAAGTAACTAGGACTTTCCCATCCGCAAGTGACAAGTGCTTCCTACCTGTACTCATTATAATTCAAGTCTGAAAAAAGCACAGAGAATGTGATAAAATAATACTTTACTTTTATCTATACTGTTTCAGTCTGATAAATTATCTACAAATGCATAAAACTTAAGCAACATTGTCCAATGCACTCAGAATGGTCCCAAATTCAATTACAAGTAAACGACATTAAAGATTTACTGTACAGTAAACAAATGGGTGAAAAACTGTAATTTATTGAAACTCATAACTCAAAAAATATAAGATGCTGTAGTGTACAATATGTTACACAAAGCACCCTAGGGTGCACATTCAAGTCAAGTAATAACTCCATCGCCCCCCAAACCCTGGTACCCTAGTACTTGTTTCATATACAATCATGCACATTTACTCTTCAAGAGGAAGCCCCCAGTATTTTGATGTGTTAAATAGCACCAAAATCAGCATAGTTCACTGAAAAAAATGGGGAGCTAAATTAACTTGGCCAATACTTTTGACAGATATTATACATTCATGGAATTAAACAGTCTAAACTAACCTAAACAGTGTGTACTGTAACAATTACTGTCCTAATTTGAAGTTCTCCCCGCATAGCAGTAGTGGAGGCAATCTGCTCTAAGCAAAACTACTTATGTACTTCCTACACAAAGCTCATCTGCCTTTTTTGTTGGAAATAAGTCTATGAGGGGTGTGGAAAACTTGGATCTTTCAAGAACAACCACTGGTCTTAAGTAATGCAGCTGTTTTAAGGCAAGGTCTCCACAGTCCGTTAGTGCCTTGTCCAAGATAGCCCTCAAGTTCTCTAAGGAAGGGGCAGATGATGACTCTGAGAGGAGGGGCTGGATTTCTGTTAGCTGCTCATGGGTATCTGGGGCTATGATTACACTGTTATCATCTACAAAGCTGTTTACTGGTGTCTCCCCTTGATTGTCTCCCTCTTTTTTCAAGGTCTTATCTACTGGCAACTGCTCAGTAGAGTCCCATTCTACCTCCTCCACCAAATCATCATCATCATCGTCATCTTTTCCCTCACTTTCCTGAATGAATTTCAAAAATGAAGACTCAAATCCCATTGGTTTGAATGTCTTTAAATCAAACGGTTTGGACACTGGAGGCTTATGAAATTTGTCTTTCGTAGCACAAAGTACATTTCTTTTTGTAGTCTGACTAACTGCACTATGTTGACTTCCTTCTGGGTCTTTCTTTGTTGGCAACTCTAACTGTAAACCAGGCAAGTAAGAGCTAGTCTCTTTTTCACTCTTTTCTGAAAGCTCTTCAGTTTTACATGTAGCTGTCTCCCTGACGTTTTGCTCTTCCGAAGAGGTGTTCTCTGAACTGTGGTTACATTTTAAAGTGCCCGAATACGTAAAGGCACTGGCATCCAAACTCACATTACTCGATGGAAGTCTTTTTTGGTCTTCATCGCCTACATCTTGAGGTTCACAGTCAGTATTTGGAACGAGAGGTTTGTCGCTTTCCTGCACAGGCTCAGGATTAGCTGATTTATCCTCTGGAGGAACATCTACACCTTTTTTATCCGAGCTTGAAGCTGTGTAGGAGCAGGGCTGCTTCTCAGTCATGACGCCACACTTAACACAGACAACAAGCATCTGAAGCCGTTGCTCGATATAAATATTGGTCATCTGATGCGTGCGCTTGTAGTGCCTCACTATGCTGCTTTCCAGTTTGACAACAGACAAACATCCCTGAACCATGCAAGGGTACTGGGTCTGGTTAGACTTCTCTTTGCACATCTGCAGGGCTTCCTCCTTTGTTTTGAAGTTCACCAAATGCTTTTCTCTACTTTTGCTAGGTCTTTTCGCTTTTAACGGCTTCCCGTTTTGCTTGCTTACGTCAAAACCGTCTTTCAAATAACTCTGCTCAGTTTTAGCTGTATCTTGCTCTTCTTCCTCCTCTTTCTGATTTCTAAAGAGGCTGTCGTAGTATTCACTGTGTCGGAAATACACGTGTTGAGAGTAGTGGCTGTAATTGGTGAAAATCCGATCGCAGCCATTAAGGTCACAATGGATTTCAAAATCCTTGTTTAATTTTTCTCCACTGGCATGCTCATCTATTAGGTGCTGTTTGAGCTTATTAAAGGTACAGAACGCAGCAGGGCAGTGGGGCTGGTTACAAGCAAACCTTGCAGATTCAGCTTCAGAAAGCAGTTTTTGATCCTCAAAGTGTTCATTGTGGAAATCACTACAATGCTTAGCGAGAGCTTTAGAACACAGAAAACGCTTACCACAGTCTTTGTGTTTGCATGCAAAGATTTTTTTACATTTGACAAGTTCCCTTTTTTTTCTTGCTTTGTCTCTTTCTAAGCAGAGCTGCTCCCTATTATACTGGTGAACAGTTCTATAATGGCGAATCAAACCTTTCTGGTTAGTAAAGGCTGAGTTGCAACTTTTATGTATACAGTGAAATGGTTTGTGGTATTTATGCAATATATAACATAAGTTTCCTTTAGCAACTGTTCTTTTGCTTCCTCTTCCCTGTCTTGCTTCCAGTTCTTCCCTGTGACTGTCCATGTTAGAGGTTTTCCTCGTTACGTTAGTGTCTGTCTCTTCATTGGACTCCAAATCTGTCTCGGAACTAGTGTCCTCCTTTTTCATGCGACACGGCTGCTCAGAGGGGTTTGAGCGTTCATTGAATTCCACGCTGGGTGCTCGGACAGGGGCTGGGACAGTGCTGGCTTTATGGATGTCATTTGTACATAAGCCTACATGATCAAACTTCTCATTGGAACATATCTTGTGAGCCGCCCTCTCAGAGCCAATCTGATGCTTGTTTTTATAGTGGATTCTAAGGTGGGTTTTCCTCGTAAATGATCTTTGGCAAATATGACACTTGAATGGCGAGTACCGATGCTGGAACATATTTAACTGAAGAACCATTTCCTTTGAATAGTTATGCTTTCTAACATAATGCATTAAGAGAGCTTCTCTGGTCACAAACTCGCATGTACACCCTTGACATTCACAGAAAAATGGTTTAGCTGCCAGCTGAGTAAGGTACTGGCTGGGTAAATTATCTTGTTGCTCCTGAAGCTGAAATTTTGAGGTAGTTTCATCTCCTGACTCAGGGCACTTGCCATCCCTAGATGAATAGGACTGTAAAGAACCCAAAAAAGGCTTGTGTCTTGAAGAATTCTGAATATTAGAATTTTTTAAGCTTAGATGCTTCAAGCCTAACATTAACTCCAACATGTTATCTTCAATACTGGAGTCTTTAGAACTGTCATAAAAAGATGTTTCTGGGGAAGAAGGATAAGTTTCTTCCTTCAGGCCATTGCTTCCTTTAGCATCTACACTATAATACACACTTTCTGGAGAGTCAGCATTTGTATCTGAACTATGACCTAACTGTGTGTTAATGTCTGTAGGGGATTTACCGTCCTGAGCCTCATTTAACAGGCTGAGAAAGTCTTTAGTTTTCATCTCCATATTTCTTTTCCCTTTAAAGTTATATGGATGGACCCTGCGAAGGTGTTTTTGCATACTTCTGGTATTTTTGTGCGTGGAACAGCAGCCTTCAAAACCACAGGAAATTCGTTTTCCATCCAAGCAAACTGCCACATTGGAACACTGTCCTTTCACATCTGCTGGATGGAAGACTCCTTCCTGGGACATGAGAAAACCTGGAACTGACTGATGGTGAGCTGTTGTTTCAATCAGTAGAGGAGACACCTGGCCTTGGTTTACTGCAGCATCTGACCTGTGCTCACCACTGTGAAGACTGCAGTTACTTTCACTGTCTAGATCTTCACTGTCAGAGAGCGCTTCTTCCTTAATCTGTGGGATTTCTTGAGAGCCTGAAGGATCCAAGTTATCATTCAGACTGGAATTTTCAGACTGTTCAAGCAGCTGAGACTCTGGAAGATAACTGCATTTGTCTTTTGAAACTGACTCCTCAAGTTTTACCTGCTTCACTCCCCCATTTGACACTTCAATATTATGCACAGCAAGGTGATTCTGAAATTCAGATTTGGAATAATAAAACTTTTTGCAACCAAAGAAGTTGCAGGTGTATGATGCGTCCCTGAAGTGCTGTGCCTCGTGATGGTAAAGTTGCCCTAAGTCACTGAAAACAATATTACAGCCATTTAGCTCACATTTATAGCGAAGGTCGTCGTGTGTTTGCTTGTGATTGAGAAGCTCATTAACTGACCCAAATCTCGCATAACAATCCATCGACACACACATGTAGGGTTGAGGTCCACAGTGCACCCGTTCATGCTCCCGCAAATGAAAGGATGTCATGAAGTGTCGGCGACAGTAAGCACACTTTTCTCTCCTGTTTTTCATATCCAAGTAGTGCTTTGCATTCTCATCATTGTTTTGATGTTCAGCTTTCAGATGTACACTTAGGTATTTGAACTGTTTAAATACTCTGGAACAATCCGTCCCGGGACAGGGGTAGATGTCTCTGTCTTGTAGCTGGCAATTCTCCAGCTGGCTGAATGTGACGTACTCATGCGTGTCGTTGTCAAAGCCCTCGGGCAGCTGATGCGACTTCTCCTGACAGGCTGGGGGTGGGCTGCTGGACGCTGTTATCTTTTGTGGGGATCTCTCTTTCTTCAGGATTAGTTTCTTTTTAGGTCTGTGTGTTCTGCTGGGTGGCATTTTAACATGTTCCATTACATGCGGGACAAAAAGCTCCTTCCTCTTGAACTTCTTTGTGCACACCGGACACGTATAAACACCATCTTCCATATGCATCTTTGAATGATGCAGAATTCTGGCCTCTATGCACTCCCTTTTGCAAAGCACGCAAAAAAATTTGTATTGAAGCCATCTCTGGTACCTTTCTGAAGAACCAATTGGCTTTTTTACTCTTACTTTTTCTTTAGGGTGGTTCATTGTGTCTTTTCCATCATAGTACTTATGTTCCTTTGATTCTTCATAGTCACTGAAGAAAGTTTCTAACATATCGGTTTCATTGACTGACATATTACAACTTGCATCGTCCTCAGAATCAGAAGCTGCTTTCCCTAACAGTTTAAGGCAATGTCGCTTTAAAGTCTTCCAGTCCCAAAATTCAGGATCAAACGGCCAATACGCTTTTAAAGCTAACAGCAGCTCACAACGGAGGGAGTTTGGAACCAGTGCATTTTCTTCATCAAATTTTTGATCTGGTTGCATGTAGAGCTCTTCCAACACATTAAATCCACTCAAAGTTGGCTCAAGTAGAAATTCTGTGAGCTGACAAGCTCTTCTGACTTCAAGGTCTTCTGGTAAAAGGCATGCGATTGTTTTACAGACTGATGTCTTCATCTCATCGCTTCCATTTGAGCGGATCTGAAGGGCTCTCACACATAACAGAACAGACACTGCGAGTCCTGCTTCTTCTGCCTGTTAAAAACACACATAAACAGCCACAAAACAAATGTTACTTATCTTGGAGAAGCACATTCCCTCTAGAACTGGTCTATGAAAAAAACATGCAACAAGAACACCCAGAAGCCTACAGCCCAGTCAGAATCTATTCAGGCTCTTGAGTGGTAAGTGCCTGAGTCACTGAGGAGCAGCCACACAAATTAGTTTAGGCATTAGGTGTTGGAGAACATCTTTCTACCTCCTCTCTCCTCGACTGACTCTGACCCATAACCCAGATGTCCAGAAGAGAAAGGAGTACATCCTCCATACGCACTGCTCCCACAGCATCCACACAGGTTATTCATTCAGAATGTGATACTGTGTAATAAAGAAATTAATGCACACCCTGCAACAAAATAACCTTCAACAGCATAAGCAGCACAGTAGCAGAAATGATTCCTGATGAAGACAATTGGCATTTCACTTTCAAACACTTTCTGAGGAATCTCTACAACACTGAGGTGCTGCTCAACGGTACCAGGAAGACACCTACAAATATTACTCACGTGCTGGCTTTAAAAACAGTGTATTCCAAATTCTACATGGACAAAAGTGAAAGTTACCTTGTTCCAAAAACATACGTTTCAGCATAAAGAACCTGAATGCATGAACTATTTAGTCATTGTTAGTAAAAGTAACAGTTCAGATATTTATGGATAATGTAGAGAGATGACAAGCAGCTAACACAAGCACATCCACTGTAGCTCAGATGGTAAAGATCCAAAGGAGCTAAGAAGTTAAAAGAATTAGCAAGCTTTTATACTCTCTGTGCACTGCATTGGAAGTCAAGCAATACTTCTTTAATTCAGTACAGTGTTTATTTGCTAGACAGCAATACAAAGAGCCATTTCCCCAGGAGAAGGAACTGGTACGCAGTTAATGATGCATTCCATTTTATACATAAAAGTCCACATTCATGCATATTTTAAACACAGAAATATGACAACTTTAGATAAACTAGTTTCAAATATTTCTCTCTGCAATCATTACTGGAATTCATCTTTGCCAAATTAGAGTTCTGGACTCTACAATCCATAAAAAGGACAATCATGTCACCCTCCTGAGCTCTACTCTGACTCTAAACCAGGATTCTGATATGAGCTCTTATCAAATCCCATTTGGTAACTCCTTTGCTTCATAGGATTAACTCTACTCAGTGAAAGAGACTCCCAGATGAACAAACCTAAAGCAAGAGAGAAATTTAACTGAAAAAAGAAACCTTGTCTGTTGTGTCCATAACCCAGTCGATGCCTTAATTCTGAATTAACTCAGGTCCATGCAAGAATGGAAAACCATCAGCAGATCTGGGAGTGTAACATTAATTGAAACATTCATAAAACTGGAGTTCATGTGGCAAATTCTACTCTGCATGTACAAAACCATGCTGCTTTCAGGAAGAAACATCTGAGATCTTTTGGAAATGGTGACATTCCTAAGGGAAATTCCTGTATCTAATTTAAGTTTCACAATCTGTGTAATACTGTTACTAAGCAGATAAAATCCTATCATCAGCAAGCTTACTTTTCCTCCATTAAAGTGTGCCTGATTCATTTTCATGGGTCCTTGTTGTGGTTTAAGCCCAGCCCGTAACTTGGAACCACACAGCCACTTGTTCACTCCCCCAGCTCCCACAGGGATGGGGAAGAGAATGGAAAGAATGTAACTCCCACAGGTGGAGATAAGAGCAGTCCAGTAACTAAGGTATAACACAAACCACTGCTGCTACCACCAATAGTAATAAGGGAAAAAACAAAAGAGAATATAACTGCTCACCACACGCCGACCGATACCCAGCCCAACTGAGCAGTGATCTGGCCCTTCCAGGTAACTGCCCCCAGTTTATACACTGGGCATGACATGCTGTAGTATGGAATACCTCTTTGGTTAGTTTGGGTCAGGTGTCCTGTCTCTGCTTCCTCCCGGCTTCCCCTCCTCCCTGGCAGCGCATGAGACTCAGAAAGTCCTTGGTCAGTGTAAGCATTACTGAGCAACAACTAAAACCATCGGTGTTATCAGCGCTGTTCCCAGGCTGAAAGTCAAAAACACAGCACTGCACCAGCTGCTAAGGAGGAGAATGACTGCTGCTGCTGAACCCAGGACAGCCCTCCAAAAATCTATGCTCTCACAGTGACCAGATACAGAAAGCTTTAGTCTAGCCAATTCCAAGACTCAGAGCAGCAATCAAGGGAAGACAGAAACCTCCTATGAAGCAAATACCAGATTAACCGTAGCCATCCCTTCTGCTCTACTATGAAGAGCACGCTGCACCCTCCTCCTGTATAGATGCATCAATTAAAGTCTTTCCATTACTCCTCAAACAGAGATTATAAGTTTATAAAAACTGCTGTCAAGCATCTCGTGAACCTTTCTGCAGCTTCCTGAAGATGGACATCAGAACAGGGAGGTAGAAGTCCAGATGTGTCAGGCTGACCCAAACCTAAAAGGGCAGGCATTTTTCAGAGGTTTTTGTTAGTAACTTATGAAGCACTTAATCGGAAAGTGTGAATAAAGAAATAAGCTGTGTTTCAGATCAGTTCAAAGTATGACTAATGAAATAAGCTGTATTTCAGATTAGTTCAGAAGAATTATCAAAACAGTAAATTCATGTAAACAGTTCTGGGCATGTCCAAAAACTGGACTGCAGCTTGCTTACTTCAGATTGGATGACTCTTATCAAGAAGAATAAATGCTGTAGAGTCTTGGCAATGATGCCAAACTGACGACATCTTTCCAAAAAGGAATCTAAAGAGGGATCTATTCTTCTCTGCAGTTTGCTCCAGAAAAGCGTCAGTTCCCTGCAAAGAGTTGAAAGCAGAACATAAAAACACTGTGGATATACACAATTTGGCCAGTCTGCATCCTCCAGTGCAGAGCTGACCGCAGCAATGGGTTAGTAAAAGACAACACACACTTCAATCAGGTCCCACTGTCTGAGAGATGCTGCACAAACTGTTACTATACATTACTTCTAAACAAGTATCAGATCAAAACACCACATATATCCTGTTATTTAATCAGAGAATGATAGACTGGTTTGGGTTGAAAGGACTTTAAAGCTCTTCCAGTTCCAACCCTGGGCTATGGGCAGGGACACCTTCCACTGGAGCAGGCTGCTCCGAGCTCTGTCCAACCTGGCCTTGAACACTGCCAGGGATGGGGCAGCCACAGCTTCTCCAGGCACCCTGTGCCAGCGCCTCAGCACCCTCACAAAGGTATCTACTTAGACTTCAAAGTAAAATCAAACCTACACCAGCAGATCAGTCTGGAGAGAAGTTATCTGAAGTTGTGCTTGGTTACAGTTCATACTTAATGTCACTTGTGCTAATGCTAAGGATCACATTCTTTTATAGACTGAATTGCCTGACTCCCTAAGGCCACCCACTAGCTGGGACCACTAACAACAGTGTAGATTTGACTTCAGCACAAGTGACAAAAACCTGCTAATGTCTTTAAGTAGGAACATACTTGTGTCACTAGACTCTGCCAACATTTACATCTTTAAGCCTTCACTGCTTATCACTTAGGCTAGCCAAGTTTAAAGCTGTGGAATTACCTACTCATGTTACAGCTGCACCATGGTTTGCAGAGTCAACCTCAGGCAGGCCCCATCATGGTCCAGACTGGGATGCCTCATCTAGGCAGATCTGCAGCTCTAATTGATTGCTCCTGACTCACTAGTCAGAAGAAACTGTAGGTTATACAGTTACAGGACCTAAAAGTTTTATTCAAATTCTAACCACTTTTAGTTCAGACTTCATCCTGCAAGCAAAAACCCAGCCATGGTTGTCACAAAGAGATCTTAACAATAAATGCTGGGGGGGAGGCTGCTTCTGCTACTTCCTACTACTACATTCCTACTATTTCCTACTAGTACATTCCTACTACTTCTACCACTGCTAACAACATGAAAAAAAAGGCAAAAATACTCTCATGGGTCTAAGTATTTAAGAGGGAAGAACTGAGTAACAAGATCCTTTGTGGAACCACAAAGCTTAGGGGGTTAACATCAACCCAGCCAGCACTACTTACAGAGGTACTACTCTGTTGAAGCATTACTGTCAGTGCCAACAGTTTCCTTTTTAAACATTATTTTGTCTAACTGCTCCACTACTGTAGCAAGATAAGTCCCTATTTATTCTGTCACAAGTTACCTAGAAAGTACTTCAGTCTGATGTACTTCTAAAGTTAAAGATAGATCCACTTTCTCTACATAGCTTTCTAATGTATTAGCTCAATTCTCTTGCATTGAGGCCAGAGAGGAACAGTTAGGAGTAGCAGTAGCACTTAGTACTTACCAAGAGCAATACACATTTGCTGTTTGAAGCTGATGAGTAAGGTATGTTGTACACAGAACAAAAGCAGTATTTTCTTGCCCTTCAGATTCCAGATTGCAGATGATGTCCAGGACTTCTTTGCAATCCACTTTTGCAATCTTCAAGAAAACAAAAGAAAAGGTACTTTATTCTCAGCATGTTTCCAACACAAATGCGTGGTTACCACGTCAAAGGAAATGGTCTCACAAATGTGTAAGCAAACACTACATCTCCTTTAATACCCAGAGCTCACACCACACCTTTCAGCTACAGCATGGCATGAGTTCATCTATGTTAGTTCTGATCCCTTCTCAGTTTTCTTTGGGACCATCTTCCATTTTGGGTAGCTTAGCAAAATACTTCCATGCAGACAACAGTCTATCTAAAACTCCCCATTCCTTTTCCACATGTGCAGCCATCCCTGTTTTCCTTTGAAAATCAAAACTCAGGTCCAAAAAGGTCAAGAGATGTGAAGGAAAAGAACAACCCCAGTCTCTTGTCCACTTTGCCCTTAAGTGCTGCTTCTGAGCAATCACACTCCAAAGCACGATGTTAAAAACAGAAGTGTTTAGAGGAGACACAAATCCCATGGAAGTTCTGGAAAGCCCACTTAAAGGTAGGTGCTTATCAAGTGCTTTTACTATTAAGACAACACTATTTTTCATACATGTTTTCCACCGGATCTATTCCACTTCACAGAATAGCAGGTACTCAAGCAACATCTACTTTAATCAGTTGTTGCTACTATAAGCAATTCAAGAGAGAAACCTCAAGAACTGATCTAAGTGACAGTGCTTTGCTACTGAAGGGGACAGACATCACTGCTCCTTGCATGTCAGAGATAATAAGCACTTGCAATATCTGCACATCATGTGCCACATCCGACAGGATGAGGAAGATGGAAAACCAAGCCCATACCAATGGCCACATGAACGAATGTCGAAGGTGTTCATCAGTGCACAGGAGGGAACAGGCTGCTGGAGGGAGCTTAGAGGAGGGGCTTGGTCCTTGTTTGTATTGGGTTTTCTTTCTTTATTAAAAAAAACCAAAAAACAACTCCACCAAAGCCTTTTCTCCCCTAGGTCAGAATGATGGGGAGGTCAGTAACTGATGCAGTACCAGGATTTCAATCAGAGAACTCAGCTTCCCAGTCAGATTTTGCTTACAAAGGAAACTGAAGCTTTAAGTTTTCAAACACATCTAACATGAGCCAGCTTCCATGTGTGCTTGCAGCCCAGAAAGCAACCGCATGCTGGGCTGCATCAAAAGGAGTGTGACCAGCAGGTTGAAGGGGGTGATCCTGCCCCTCTACTCTGGCCTCATGAGACCTCACCTGGAGCATTGTGTGCAGTTCTGGTGTCCTCAACATAAAAAGGACATGGAGCTGTTGGAACAAGTCCAGAGGAGGCCACGAGGATGATCGGGGGCTGGAGCACCTCCTGTATGGAGCCAGGCTGAGAACATTGGGGCTGTTCAGCCTGGAGAAGAGAAGCTGCATGGAGACCTCATAGCAGCTTCCAGTATCTGAAGGGGGCTACAAGGATGCTGGGGATGGACTCTTCATCAGGGACTGTAGTGATAGGACAAGGGGTAATGGGTTCAAACTGAAACAGGGGAAGTTCTTCCCTGTGAGGGTGATGAGGCACTGGAATGGGTTGCCCAAGGAAGTTGTGAATGCTCCATCCCTGGCAGTGTTCAAGGCCAGGTTGGACAGAGTCCTAGGTGACATGGTCTAGTTGAAGGTGTTCCTGCACATAGCAGTGGGGCTGGAACTAGATATCTTAAGGTCCTTTCCAACTCAAACCATTCCATGATTCTATGATTCTATGAATGTTAGCATGAAAGACACCAGCAGTTAATACAAATGTTCTTCCCTACTGTAGCCCGCAAGAAATCATTTCTTTTTTGGAACTCTGCTGCAACGGTTTCACTCTTCAGCTTCAGTTCTTACTATTATAGAAAGAAATTATAAAAAGCTTGATAAATATACATGAAAAAGGGACTGTGGATTACTAACCTCCTTAATGGAGTCTTCATTAGGCAGCATAGAACACACACATGTGATGTAGGCTTGGCGAAAAGATGAGACATTTGCAATTTCTGAGGACTCTGCACACAGTTTTGACAAGTATCTAGCTTGTGGGATGCAGTTTGACTTCATCAGATGTTTTATTCGCATCTGCAGAAAGGAAGGCCCTTCTTGTGTAATCAATTTATTGGCTAGGAAAAGAAAAAAGCCTTTGAGAATACACCAATGTACAGCTCACATTTCACTGAAATCACATTTTACTTTACGACAAACTTGTCTCACTCTGGTCAGTTTGCTTAGGATATTTGAGGTGTGATCAAAAGTGACAGCAATCAATGGAATATTCTCTCCTGAACAAATTCACACCGACTGGGTAGGGAGAGAACACTGCGCCATAGAAAACAGACACCTCTCCAAAGGACAGCATCCATTAGCACAGTAAGTAATATGCCACAGCAGTGGCTAAAGTGGCACTCATCAGACCACACAGGACTTGGAATGAGATACCAGCAGGTTAGCTGAGATTCAAAATCTTCATATTCCAAAGCACCAGAACTGTTTCAAACACAGTATTCCATGCTTTTCAACTGGAGGTTTTCCCACCCACGTTATTAAAACCCACATAATGCCAAAATGCACAAAATGAAGCTGAGGGTGACACTGTTATCGTTGTGGCACTTTGGAAGAACTGTCTTTAAGACCTGCTTATGCTCTAGATCAACCAAATACTCCCAAGTCATTATGAGACTCAAACTAGTTAAACAGGAACAATGCAACTTGTGGTTATTTTTGTAACTAGTTAGCAAAATTTATTTAACCTGATTAAAACCTCATGGATTGAAGTTTGCTCTTCCCAGGTACCCGTAGAACCGTAGAGCATCTCAAGTTGGAAGGGACCCATAAGGATCACTGAACCCAACTCCCTGCTCCTCACAGGACTACCTAAAACTAAACCATATACTGACAGCATTGTCCAGGCACTCCTTTATCTCTGCCAGGCTTATTGCCATGACTACTTCCATGGGGAGCCTGTTGCAAGGACTGACCACCCCCTCAGTGAAGAACCTTTCCCTAATGTCCTGACACAGCTTCATTTCATTTCCTCATGTCCTACCAGAGAGAGGAGATCAGCACCTCCCTATCCATTATTTACTGTAACTCTTTGAGCCCAATTCATGAGCCAATTGCTCACCCAAAGTATAATGGACTTGTCTAGCCAGATGCTGGACATTTTATCCACAGGGATACTGTGAGGGACAACATCAAAAGCTTTGCTACAGAACATGTACTTTGCCTTAGCTGACAAAACAGTATGCCTCAAGAGAGCTATGACACCATTTCAACCTACAGAAAGGCTTGATACTCATCTCCAGAGCTGTACATACTTTGAAAGCACCTGGAGAATTAGAGTCAACACATTCTTACACTGCATACAACAATGCATATCGACAAGAAACAAACTGTGTGATGACCTGTAGAAAGAAGTATGGAAATGTCTGAGATGTTCTGACAAACCACATTAGAACTGGTAGCCAACCAGCTACCTGCAAAGCCTGTCACTTACTCTGAGTTAGTCAAAAAGGAAAGTTTGCTTTAGGGTAACAACTCAGTGGAAGACCCATTGCATAAAAACATTTTCACTATGTATGTTACTGGGTGAGATGGACAGCTAAGAAATCAGTGGTACAGAATTTCTGAGAGAGGACTGTAACAAATCTCATGCTTTCTGCACTTAAATTCTTGTCCAAATAAAAGAACATCATCTTCTAACAGACACTACACCAGTTAGCAGAAGGTTTTCAAGGTGCACCTAAACAGAAAACCCATTTCAGAGGCCAAGTACATACTACACGGTCATAGTGAGACTCATTGGTATTCTGCAGAAGTGTGCTTAATGGGCCATTCGATTCTGTTTTCTAAATATAGATTTAAGGTTCAAGTCTATGGTGCTAGATTCCACTTTTGAGAGGAAAAGCTCTGAGCAGTAAACTCTTGACACAGCTGACACTTCACATTAAAGTAACCTCAACAGAGAAGGTAAAAAAAGCTGGGAATAAGCTCCCCAGTTGCTAGGAAACAAGCCTCCTCTCTTCAAATTTACATCTGTACCTGCCACTGTGCTTCAAATTTATCAAGGAAAACAGCGCTTCCATCTCCATCCTGTTTGATGCAAGAGAATGCTGTCACAACAGGGTGGCCCAAAAAACCCCATTAACGAAGAACTCGAAGAAGGCTTGCTTACTCAACACATCTATCCAGGTGAGGCACATTACTCATGGTCATGTCTGTACATGTGGTTTGTTACTGTTAACTGAGGGACTGAAATACCTGCAAGTGCTTAACGGTACCACTAACAGATATGAAAGCTCCTTTCCTTCCTCACCCCTCAACATTTGCTGATTCAAGACCTATTTCCATAGTCTAAACACACTGAGCTTCCAAGCCCAGAGCTCAATAAAACCTCCACACTCAGGCTGCCCCTCTGCATGTGTTTGTCATACCTCCAAAAGGTGTGGGGAGGCACAGTTCCTCCCTGTGAAGCCTTCAAGAACACATTTAAAAGCAAAGTTCTGAAGAACAAACCACCTCAGGGAGCAAAATTTCCCTATTTTTATGATGGAAAGATTTTTCTTTAAAAAAATGGAGCTTCGAAATATTCAAATTGCTGTCTAGTAGAGCCCAAGCTAAGATGATTTAGCAAGGCCACATTATTCACAGTGACACTGAGCTGCTTTCATCACAACTACCTTTTAGCAACACAATACTACTACTGCACAATGCAATTTAAAATACAGCTCTCTTTTGACTTCAGATCACTGGCTCCCCACCACAACTGCACCAAGTAATTCCTTAATACCCACACATCATCTCTGGAATCACCTTCTTACCTTCCTCAGCTTCTACTGGTTGCTGGGATAGAATTTTGAGAAGAACTGGATGTTTCCATATTCCTTCCCTTGTGACATCCACCAGTATTTGGAGGTTGTTATTCCCAAATTCCAGCAAAGCATCATGTGAATCCTACAAAATGTGACAACAAAAAAGTCATTAAAAGGCTCTGCTAAAAATTAAACTGATGTGATTTTACATTATCTGTTCAGAACTTCCCAAAGTACTGGAAGTACTGGAATGACTTGAATCAAAAAGCCTCCCCTGCAGTTGTAATTCTGCAATGCACAACACTCCCAACCCAGCCCAAACTCGATCATGAATAATTTCCTTTATTAAGATGGAAACATCCTTCTCCTGAATACAGATTCCCTCACAAAATAAACCATGCCCAGTGGTCACTCCAACGTTCAGAGGTTCCCAGTCCTGCAAGTTCTGATGCTGTGAAGGCTGATGCAGAGACCCTCCACCCTCAACAGGCCTCCAGCTGAAGTTCATCCACCAACCCTGTGCCCACAGCAAAACACCCACCAGAGATTAGGGCCCCAACACTTTTAATTCTGGAAATCAGAGGAGTGAAGGATGAGACACTTCACATGGAGAGAACTTGAGAGCCTAATGCAGAAAAATAGGCAACTGCAGAGGATTCCAGCACTTCATGTGTCCATCAGGAAAACCCATGCAGGGTGACCTGCACTGAAGAACTGAAGCTCACTGAATGCAGTTTAACTACAGTCAGTAAAACTGTTCCTCACAGGAGCCACAACACATCTCACATTTAAGAACTGATTTGATACATGACATGTCCCCTGGTTCCAGTGAGCTGTGGGTTCAGTGGGCAGTACTTTTAACACTGTTATTAACCTCAGGCTGGCTTTCAATAGCCTCTGTTCTATCCTCTCTATACACCAGACAACTCCATGTTCTCAATGGTCAGAATTAAATGGGGCTATGCTATAACCACTGGGAATAGCAGAGTAACCAGAGTCCTGCAGCATGGGCTGTCAAAGGACAGCAATAAACTGCATTTCCCATTGCAACACACAATCAAGCTCTCAAGTTACCTTCGGGAACCAAGTGAATCTGCTATGAAAATACCCAAGGCTTTCCCATTAACCATTCAGAGTAAAAGGCATCTTTTTATTTAACAATTAGATGTCCTTTAATAAATTTGATATTCACATTCAATATCAAAGGCTAACTTCAGACCAACTTCAATGTTTTGATATACCCATTTCCTTTCTGATACTGCAGCAAACTGCACTTCATGGGTCTCTGGAGAAGAGAGCTTGGATTTAACTCTTGGGCAAAGCACCTACCCACTAAGGATTGAAGCTTTATCCCCAGCGAAAGATTCACCAGGAGGAAATCACATTCCTTCAGTGAATGTTTCTTTTACTTGGTCCATAGCTGTTGTAAGTCAGAGTCTCACAAGTTTCTGAAGGGACTCCTCTCGAATGACTCTGAAACCATACTAGCAGACATGCTACTTAGTAAATCCCAAACTAAAGTCAAGTGTCCAGTGGCAAGTTTATGTGGATCTGTTCATCCCTTGGATAGTCCACCCATCTCTGCAACATGAAACTAAGTGTATGAGGCTCTTCAGGCAGTCTGTGCATCCGGATGACTTTGGGTCAATTCCTGCACTAAATCAAGAGCACAGGAGAGTTTAGAAGAGAGTCATTCCCAGTAGATACTAAGAGAAGATTCCAACAATCAAAAGGGAACCAGGGGAGGACGCACATACCCCTACAAAGCTCACTACAGCACCCACCTTCCTGACTGCTCATCTAGCCCACAGTGAATTGTGGCATTTTCGAGGATAAGCAACACTGGGTGGTGTTCTGCTACACAGGATATGTACCTGTATCTTGCATACATGTAGGATATTTTGTAGGATACATGTAGGATATCTTGTCACAGGCAGCACAGGGAAGTCAAGGAAAAGTAATGCACATTTTGTATGTTCCCATGTAAGCTGATAAAATAGCACAAAACGTATTCTTGATTCCAGAAGCTGGTGTTGCTGTACTCCATTGCTGGGCTGATCTTCCTATGCTAGTCATAACATTAAAGACCTCTGAACAGACTTGATTTCAGCTATAACCAACCTTTAATGCAATAGGCAAGATGGGAAAGGAGGAAGGAAACAAAACAAGTTATCAGTTGTGATTGTTAGAACCCTATCTGACCGTCTGACACCTTCAGGTGCTCATCAGACTTCATGTCTCCCAAGGCTTGGTGCCTGGGGGCCAAACTAAAAGGACAGGAGCATCTGTTTGGTCTTCTGCACTTTGCTGAGGAAAAAACGACTGAAAGCAAAAGCAAGCTCAAGAGAAATGTGAGAACAGCTCAGTAAGACAGGGTATCAAATAACAGAGGCCACGGTACTCAGGAGCTTTGCCTCAGGTTTTACTGTTAAGGTCTGCACTTTGCCCTTCCTGGACCCTATGACTAGTGTCAGAGTTGGAGAAGAGAAGGGGCACAAAGCAGCACAACAGATGAGATGCTAGGACATGTTACCAGACAGAAGCCAAGGGTCTTGATGGAGATCATGGCCATCACCCCAAGACCCATAATAACTCTGAAAGGTCACAGCCACTGGGAGAAGGTCCCAAGTGACTGGAAGAAACCACCAGTCCGTTTGCAAGACCAAGGGGAGGAGAGCCTGAGGAACTATAGGTCCAGCCAGCATAACCTGTGCTCAGACAGACTATGGGGCAAATTCTCCTGGAAAGCACATCCAGGCACCTGAAGAACAAAAATGTGACTTGGGGCCAAGTGCAAGTTATGTTTTAGCAACCTATTTTCTGTGGTAACAGGCTACAGATGACATTAGAGTCATCAGGCCCAGCAAAGCTTCCGACAGGCTCCCATAGTAGCTTTAAACCCAAATTGTTAGGGTACGGGAAAGTGCACAACAATGCAGATGGAAAAACCACTCAAGCACCAGGCTCAGGCTTGTGACCAACTGGCAGCTGCCTCCAGTGGTCAACACTGAGCTGAAACTTCTAACACCTTCATGATTAGTCTGAATAAAAGGACACAGCATGTTCTCTGCCAGCTCACAGCTTGTACAGCACTTGGAGAGCACCTGACACCGACCAGGCTGCAGAACATCACTGATGGGGACGTACTGAAGTTCCAACACCAAATGCTGCATCTGGCACAACCCCAGGTGTCAGCACAGGCTGGTGACAAGCTGGCTGCAGGTTCCAGCGTGGCACAGGCAGCCTTTTGGGTCTGTAATTAAAGCGTAGGTCAGCAGTGAGCCCTCATGTAAACAGGCAAACTGTGCTGAACACTTTCAAGCGCAGCATAACCAGGAGGTTGGCAAAGGGTTTATTCCTCTTCAGGATTCCTGAGACTCCACTGGAGTAAAACACTAAACTTGTGGCTGTCCTCTACGACTCATTTGCCACAGCAGAGCAAGTCCAGCCAATGTCACAGAGGACCTATAAATTTTAGAGCTGCCTTATCTTCACTATACTCTCCAGTAGACAGCTGGAGCTGGACTCTTTCTGTCCAGAGTCAACAAGTCACATAAAGGGAAAGCCTGTGAAGTGTGTGTGGGAAGCATATCACTGTTCAAGTAGCCTCACTTTGAAAGGACTATGTGAACTCAGTGCTATCTCCGTTCTTACAGACACTCAAAACTTGGTGGGGAAGGGCCCTAAGCAACCTGATTCAGCACAGCCCTTACTCTGAATGAAGAGGTGGATCAGGAAACTGGAGCTCGCTTCCAACTTCAGCTCCCTTGTGACTCTTCCACAACAGACACCTTCAGAGCACCGCATATTCAATGCATTTACTGGACATACTGAAAGCACGCTCAGTGGGAGCTGGTGCTTCTGTCCTACACTAGTTCTTCTCTGGCTGCAAGAACAAAACCAAACCAACATCAGAAGAGAGGGAAAACGCACACATCAGGAGCTCTTGCCAAACTCAACTGTACTGCAGGATTCCACCTGCTAAGGAGCACTACAGTTAAAAGCCTCACAACTGAATGCAACAATGGAGCAGTTTTGATACCTTCATTTCAATTTCCTTCACAGAAACCAGGACTGTAAGTGTAAATACAGCCCCAATGTTGATTTTGTTTGTAGCTAACCCCTGTAACTGTGGTCCAACTCAGCTCCTGGCAGACTTGCTAAGTGAAAATCAATAATTAAAGACTAAGCTACTTCTAAAACTGATTATAAAAGCTAACAAGTGAGCTACTCGTGAGACCACATCAAAATCAGTTGTTATCAGTAGAAGAGTTGGTGCTAATTACAGATGCAAAGAGAGCAAAGTATGATGCTTAAAATCATACCCAATTGCTTGATTTTTTGCTTGGAGTCTGAAGCATCACTCACAAAGGGTTGTTACAGCTGCACCCTAAAGATGTGAGTGACTTTGTATGTTAACCAGAGCTCAAACTGCTCCTAACCAACAGCACTGAGACCAATACATGAGCTACAACACACAAAGTTTTCAAGCAACCCTTACAGTCCCACAGCTGCTCCTCCTCTCAAGTATTTCCTTCCTGTGCAAGCTGGATCAGGAAACCAAATTTAGCAGAAAGAGCCTCAGGGGAGGAGTGGGGTTGTTTCTTCTTCTTTTGTTTTTAACATTTGAAGCACAATCAATTCCCCACTTCACATGCAGCTAAATGCCAGTAGGATCAGGCAGGTGAACTGCAGACCTAATTCAAGTCTGCTGCTGCCAAAAGATGCTCGTTATAGCCTCAGGCCAACTTTAGTAATCCCAGTGAAAACCAACAAACTGATCTAAACTTGTAGCTATGAAGTATATAACCACGAGGCAGAGTTTTGTAAGTGGCATTCAGGATCATACAGGAAGTCTGTGTGCATCGTTTTATCCTCAGACTTGGGTGCTATCAGCAGCTATACAGGGTCAGAAAAGTTTTCATTTCATACTCATCCTCAATACACAGAACTTGTCTGAAGGAAGCATTCACACTCTGTCAGGTTCAAAGGGAACCCTGTTCCATAACCCATCTTCAATTCCCATGACAATACATTTCTACTCCCACTAAAGCCATTTCTGAATGCACCGGTTTATCTTCCTCAACTGGCCAGATTACATCCATCCCCAGAGTACCTCTCCAGAGCTCCAACCCCAGATTGGGTTTACATGCATCAAGAGCCCTGCTGTTGTTTGACTGTTGTTGTTGGGGATTGTTGCCCCAGTCCTTTCACTTGTATTTTACAGCATCTGCTCATCTATATTCACATGCTTTCACTGCTGCCATTGTACAAAGTCTGCATTTGGATTCCTGCCACACTATCTCACATGTTGTTTTCATTTCACACAGGCTACACTGGTCTTGCTTAGAGACAACAAAACTGGACTCATAAAAATCACAGAATCATTCAGATTGGAAAAGATCATCAAGCCTAACTGTTAACCCAGCTGGGGTTAACACCCAGCACTGCCAAGTCCACCACTAAACCATGACCCTAAGCACCACATCCTAGTACAAACACAGCAAGACTCATCTAACTCAGTCTTCTCACACAAACCATCACAAAGACCAAGATTTGCTACAACTGCCATTGACTATGTAGTTATAAAATACAGCCTAAAGCTGCCAATACTGTTGTTGCAGTTGGCTTTTTGCTGCTCAGAAATTCTTGCTGCCTGGAAAACATCAATCCAGGACAGGTGGAATTCAGTGGAAGGAGAGGAGAGGAGGAACATAACAGCAGCTTTATTTATTAGGCTGTAAAAGAGACAATCCAGAACACTTACCTGTATGGACTGATGGAATCCCAACCACACCTCATGTGGCAATTCGCTTTCAGGAATTGAAAGCAGTAGCTCAAAACAACTCCTGGAAGAGTAAAAGGCAAGTAAGCAAGCTGTTCTTGAGCACATTCTGAACATCTGTGGCACGTGTTACTTAGCATTCAGGTAAGAAATGACAGTAACATTAAAACATGCTTGCCTGCACAAATCAAAGGCAAGAAATAGTCCCAGAATCAGGCAGGAGTCATATGGAAAGAGTGCTTCCTCTTACTGTGTACAACCTCGCTGGGATGAGATTACAGCTACTCTTATAATCCAAGGTATCTTAGAACAGAATCATAGAATAGTTAAGGTTGGAAAGGACCTTAAGCTCACCCAGTTCCAGCCCCCCTGCCATGGGCAGGGACACCTCACACTAAACCAGGTCACCCACGGCTCTGTCCAACCTGGCCTTGAACACTGCAGGGATGGAGCATTCACAACCTCTCTGGGCAACCCATTCCAGTGCCTCACCACCCTTACAGTAAAGAACTTCTTACTTAGATCCCATCTAAACTTCCCCTGTTTCAGTTTGAACCCATCACCCCTTGTCCTGTCACTACAGTCACTAATGAAGAGTCCCTCCCCAGCATCCCTATAGGTCCCCTTCAGATACTGGAAGCTGCTCTGAGGTCTCCACACAGCTTCTCTTCTCCAGGCTGAACAGCCCCAGCTGCTCTGTTCAATGTTGCTCAGGAACACTGCAGTACAGAATTGCTGCTCCTTCCTCTCACAAAAGAATCCCAACATTCACCTTGAATAAACCTCATTTGAGCCCTCTTGGTCTCTGCCTGGAGTTAGAATGGAAGTCAGCTTTACCTAGCAAAGTGTCAGTGCTGAAACAGGTAAGAAAATAAAGCTAAAGAACAGCTTGACAGAAGACACATAGATTAGAACAGAATGGGACCTAGAGAACATCTTCCCAACAGTAACCTAGAAGCAGCAGCTGTACCAACAGGTGCATCAGCACAGAAATGGACCAGCAGAATAGATTCCTAGAAGCACCTTATAAATCTTTCATAAAGGGGTGGGAGCATTCA
Source organism: Neopsephotus bourkii (assembly GCF_033783945.1). Taxonomy (NCBI): domain Eukaryota; kingdom Metazoa; phylum Chordata; class Aves; order Psittaciformes; family Psittacidae; genus Neopsephotus; species Neopsephotus bourkii. The sequence continues at coordinate 869,398 of NW_026902107.1, read as the reverse complement.
AATATCTATGGTGCGAAGAGCAATGCTCACCAGGCACAAATAGACCCCATCCACACCGAGAACACATATCAAAGGTGTTCAAATCTAAATCAGCGCTAGATCAGATTATGAAATTCCAAGTGCTTTAATTCAGGGAGCTGCTGTATTTGAGGAGCTCAGTTATCTATACAACACAGTGGAGACATCATTCCCATCATCAGACACTGGAATCTCAATCATTACTGTGTTCATGAACAAGAGGGCAACAGGACTGTCAGATATCCCAGCTGTCATAGGCCTCAGGATTATACAGGAATCAGGACCTACTTCTCCCTTGTACCCAAGCTTGGCAATACAAGTTATTCACCAGCCCAGATGTCCAGACTCAGGTGGCTGCTATCAGACTATCAAACACCTTCATCAATTCTCACAGTAACTGAACTCTATTTTAACATAAGCAAAACCCCTACAAACAAACCCAAAGAGGGACCTGCTACGTGTCCAGTTTCATGGACATCATACAGAGAATATCTGCAACAAATAAAACATTTGCAAACTTCAGGGTCAATGTGCTTGTGGAGAGTCTTTGATGCACAGCTCATTTTCAGACAACAAGTGAACCAATCCTATCTACTTCCAAGCTCAATTCCTGGAAATACTTTTTCTGGAATATTACTTTTTCGTGGATATATTGGTTAAATAAAATATCAGGTTTCAAACAAAATGGCAAAGCAAGGTTTTACAAATCATTTTTCTATACTTAACCCTTCAGGTGCTACTCAGTGAAAGAAAATAGCTGAAATTAGATTTTTAAAGCATTGTGGTCTCACTGCTGGTAACATGAATGCGGCATCACAGCACACACAGAAAGAAGAGCACTCACAGAAGCTCAAGAGAAAGATGAGCTTCAAGGGCTTCCTGAGCTCCCTGAGGATAGCCAGCTCACCACATCTCAGGGACAGACACATTTAAGATGGTTGAATTGTTGTTTTTTCTAGAGAGGCATTACCTTTGGTATAGTAATACTCGGGGAGGCAAGGGGCGGTGTGAGAGGAAGGTGTTGTGGAAACAAGAAGTCCAAGTTCTACTTGACCAAGGCAGGTATGTGGTGGGCTGATGTCAACCTCATGAAGTTTAACCATGCCAAGTGCAGGGTCCTACACCTGGGTCAGATCAATCCCAGGCACAGCTACAGGTTGGGCAGAGGAGAGATTCAGAGCAGCCCTGCGGAGAGGGACTTGGGGCTGATGGTTGATGAGAAAATGAACATGAGCCGGCTTCAGTGTGCACTTGCAGCCCAGAAAGCAACCGTATCCTGGGCTGCATCAAAAGCAGTGTGACCAGCAGGTCATGGAGGTGATCCTGTCCCTTTACTCTGGCCTCATGAGACCTCACCTGGAGCATTGTGTGCAGTTCTGGTGTCCTCAACATAAAAAGGACATGGAGCTGTTGGAGCACATCCAGAGGAGGCCACGAGGATGCTCAGGGGCTGGAGCACCTCCTGTATGGAGCCAGGCTGAGAACGCTGGGGCTGTTCAGCCTGGAGAAGAGAAGCTGCGTGGAGACCTCAGAGCAGCTTCCAGTATCTGAAGGGGGCTACAGGGATGCTGGGGATGGACTCTTCATTAGGGACTGTAGTGATAGGACAAGGGGTAACGGGTTCAAACTGAAACAGGGGAAGTTTAGACGGGATCTAAGGAAGAAGTTCTTTACTGTAAGGGTGGTGAGGCACTGGAATGGGTTGCCCAGGGAAGGTGTGAATGCTCCATCCCTGGCGGTGTTCAAGAACCAGGTTGGACAGAGCCGTGGGTGACCTGGTTTAGTGTGAGGTGTCCCTGCCCATGGCAGAGGGTTGAAACCACATGATCTTAAGGTCCTTTCCAACCCAAACTATTCTGTGATTCTATGTCCCTTCATGGCCATGGCTAAGGAGAACATCCCTGTTCCACCACAATCACCTGCCAAATCTGTAAACTACAAGAGGCAGCACTCCAAGGCTTCCTTTTACTTCCTAAGGTTAGCGAGAGAGTGGTCCAGCAAGGTCTCACACTGTACCTGCATCATGTTTCTTACGGGTGGCACAGCCTCTACGTCAGGTCACATTTACTGTGAACACACAACTGGTCAGGTGGCAAGGAAAACCACAGCAATGCTGTGTTTTGCTATTAGTGGCTCACCCTGCTGAGAAGTTCTTTCCCCCTTCTCTGGGAGGGATGTTGGAAGGGAAGTAGCAAGTAGAGCCCTTTTGCTTTACAACAGGAAGCTTGTTTGTTTCATTTCTCATTGGGCTTCAAGTCTGATAGCATGCATGACAAAACCCAACCACAAAATTGCAGTTACAAGGCAACAGGACACTTTCCTGTCCCTACCCAAATAGCCTTCCTCCCTCATGGAACTTAACCTTTAAATCCCTCGTCTAACTCCTCTCTCCCTTCCTTGGAGACCCTTATGCAAAATAAAACCATGGGAGAGTTGACTTCAGTTATGCCGTTTACCTCACCCTATCTGCAACCTCGCATTGTCTTTATCATTCTTTAGATTCCTCTCAAATATAATCATAACAAGAACAGGGGAGATTCCAGCAAGTCAGCCTTGCTCTGTCCTCCAGCACAAAGTTATCTGAACACACAAGGAACAGCAAACAAACTCCCCTCGCTGAAAGACAGAAGAAGCCAGATTAGCAGAAGACTCAGATTTTTCTCAACAAGAGAAAAGCAATTTTGACAAAGAATTGAGGTTCCTGCCTCAAATTATCCAACAGTGGCAAAACGCACAGCAGGGATGGATGACCCGCATACAAAGACAGTGAAAGACAAGCTTTGAAGTGACATGAGTAGGAAACAGGCAGAATACACAAGCTACTAAGTGATAATATGATGAAGATAAGAATCCTTTATCCATAAAGGGACCGTCTGCAAAAGCAATTCAGATATTTTGTATTATGTAGCAGGTAAATGATTTAGCAGCTTAAGTCTTCAGTTTCCCTATTGAGAAGACAAGACAGACTTTCCCTGACTTCATGTGGTTCTCCTTCTTTATAGAGAATTACATAGAAAAATAAAAATCACTCCTAGTTCACATATTTCTCATAACTCAAAAAAACCCAACCATGTAAAAAATTCAAGGCATCAAACAGAGATATCTGGTTCTGAGCTTTGACTGAAAATTAGAACATCACCAAAACCCCCACATCTGACCAAGGAGTTCATTGCAAAATCCTTCTCCAAAAGAACACTTGATTTCAGCCCACAAAGTGAGTAAACTCCTGACAACAAAGAGAAAACAGTCCCCTGAAAAACTGTCCTAGAATTACTTCATGGTGACCTTTATACTCAGGGCTTTAGATCTTCATCCTCCCCTTCGAATAAAACCTTACCAGCAAGGAATGACCTGCACATCAAGTTATCTTTGCAGGTCAAGGATAGCAACTGATTCTCCTCCAATGGGTGTGAAAGGCCTCAGGCTACTCTTTTCAATCACAAATAGCTGCTTCCCACTTCCAACAGACTTGGAGGCACCACAAGTTATTGCAACTTAGCTGAAGGTCTGTAGAATAGTTGTCTCTTTTGTTTCAACAATTGCTGTGCTTTAAGTCATGCCTACTGGCACTTGTCAAAAAGCTCAGGCTGAACTACTGTGTTCCACCTTGCTATCCTGCAGCAACAGCCCACATGCACAACTTGCTTGCCATAAATACAAACCAGCTCATCCTTTTCAGAAAGGAACATGTTGAGAGGACACTGACAGCAGCAACCACACAGCAAGTGATCCAGGTTTATCAATCCATGCATGGAGGTCTAGTATAAAGGCTTCTGTTCCATGAGGACCACACTAAGATTTTTCTACAGGAAATTATTCTTGTTTTCAGAATTTCAGTATCTGCCTGATTATCCTGACACAGCAGAACAGAGCCTTACCACTCGTTTACATCCATTAGCAATGCTCAAGTACATTTCTGTGGTATGATAAAAAACCTCAGTTCTTAAGACATTCAATCATAATCAAAGATAATAAATCAAACACAGTTGTCAAATGAAGCATCACATTAGTTCAATGACTTGTTCTTACATTTATAAAGTACATATTCTCATTTATTTCTTTCTTAATAAGGTAATGTCCCAACTTAAAACTTACAGCACCAGCCTGCCAAGTACCAGAAGAACATCTTCACATTCGGTAGTCAAGTAAGGTCGTGCATTAGCGAAGCTTTGGATGGAGATTCGATATACTTCCAGAAAAGGTAAAACGTGTTCGGATGCACCCCGACTGCCAGCATACTGCAGCAGTGTCTGAAAGAAAAGGAGACAGCATTAGAAGTTCTCAGCACCCACTTTCACCTAAACCCCAAATACCAATATGCAATATCAAGCACATGCAGTGGAAGAATTCCTGGAAATGAGCAACTTTTACTCTGAAGGAGAAATAAAATTGTAGCTTTTCTCCTGAGCAGAAGTTCTCCCTTTTATTAAAAAAATAAAAATTGCATTTATTTTATTATTTTGGACAAAGTTATCAGAATTTCTATTGAGGAACAAGCTGGATGCAGTTGGCACAATGTGAACTGTTTAGTTTAAAAATCAGGGGGGAGCTTTGCACTCCGGTTCAACTGCTATGGAGACAGGAGCACACGTGTAACACTGGAATCTTTATTTATAGTGAGAATGTAGACAAATATGCAAGAGGTTCCAAGATGAAGAACAAATCATCCAGTCGTGGTATTTTAAAGATGATGCTGTTACAAGGGGATACAGAACCCACATCAGACCTTTTTATGTAGCCAGTTTTCACATGTGGAATTATCCTACATTTTGCTACTTGCCCACAGCAATCCTACACTATCCAGAGGCAGCAATGAAGAAGCAATGGAAAACAGACAGTTTAAAGGGAAACAAAAGTCGTTTCAAAGATCAGCACAGGGATGGCAGTAGTTATCTCCCAACCTTTTTAAAACTTCACTATGCCACCATGGTGCTTTCCTACAGTTGTAAAGGAATATTGAGAGCAAGCAGGGCACTGAGCTAAGGACACCTCAGCTCTACTGCCAGCTTGCTTCATAAGGAACATCTTCATGCATGTCCTCCTGAAACTCTACAGCAATACGCCTGTGTCCTTACCAGTTAGAATCCCTCTCTCTTGCTGCACCCTCCCTAAGCCAAACAAGGTACGAGCTGCAAAGAAAACACAAACCAATGAAGATGATGATTGTGCTTTGTGCAACCCTTAGGGCCAAGATCATACGGAAAAGAAGTTCAGAGTGCTCCATCCTATCATTTAATACAAGCCAAAATGTCCCAAGAGGATGACCAGGTCATATCAGGCTTCAGATTACTTCAAGTTGGGACACTGTCAAAGGATTTGACACCTATAAACACACACATAGGATCATATCAGATTATAACTGGAAGGAAGACACTACTGATGATCCTACAATGAGCTTCCTAAAACCAACTGTGGTCATAATAGTCAGAAGCCTCTAAGATGAAGCTTAACTTTGAACACAGCAAGAAATAATGTGGCCAACTTCACACTATTTTGTGGGCTATTTGGAATCATGCCAGTGATCTAACTGTACAACACTAGCCCTGGGGTAGAAATCACATGCAGATATCATTGGACTGACACAACCATGTGTGATGTTTAAGAGAAAAAACACACTCTATAAAAAAGACCATTGAAGCATCAGTAAAAAAATCAAGCCCAATTCATAGATTATTCTCCTAGAACTCAGTAACACAACACTCAGTTATGAACTCTCCAGAAGACCACACAACATTAATAGTTACAGACATAAAGAAAGGGAAGATTGAAAGCGTACAAGCATCTTCCTTAAACAAAGCACTCAGATCATTAGCAGAAGCAATGCCCAGTTAACTAACCCAGCCTAAGTGCTTCTCTAACAGCTTAATGAAGGATTTAACCATACAACTCAAATTACATAGGGCATGAGAAGCATTAAATTGCATTCAAAGGCTGTCAAGCTGTAGTCCCTAGAGAGACCCGATTGATGACTATCATGTTTAGTAAACCCAGCAGTAAGGCTCTTGTAGCAACTACACAAACAAATCAAACACTCAAAACTCTGCACTTCTCTAAAAATATATCCATTAAAACCTATCTATTTAAAAAGCCAAATTTAGCATTAAATGATTTTGATAGACCCTGAGATCATCAATTACCTGGTCTGTATAAACCCATAAAACATGGCAGAATGTTCCCTAAGATTAAACAAACTTACTAGGAAACACTGCACCGTTGCTTGAGTGCATTCCCAGCAGAGACCAACAGTCTTGCAGCTAATATTAGCAATTCATTGAGTAGCCATTGATAAACCTTCCCCCAGAGACAAGCACTGCTGGTTTCAGTGTATAAGACAGGTTCAAGAGAAGAACAGCTTGAACTTCCAAGATACATGGGTTTGAACATTCTTGTGCTATTAGTATTAGTGTACTAATAAATAAGCAAAATGCAGTAACTGTATTACAGAGGCTCTTAAAGGCCCCTTTGCTATTTCACAAGGATTACAACTTCAGTAGTCCACTAGAGACTTTTCCTGGCAGTCTATAAAAGTAAAATTAGATCATTTTGAACTTGTCAGAAACGCATAACCCACGTGCTGAAAGAACAGTCAAGTAACACTTCTATAACCTATTACTGCCTTACAGCCTAATTACCTGAAGAGAGTATTCCAGCATTTTCAGTCTGGTTAACACACAGCCACTTAAACTTTACCCTGTCCTCTTGCCTTTGACCACAATCACACATCTAAATCGTGAGTGGGGTCAGAAGCAATGAGGTCACACACATCCACCTACCATGGCATCTACAGAGGAGCCCAGGTCCTCCATGCTGCCTAGGTCCTCATGTCCTGCAATGCTGGGATACCTGCTTAGCTGCATTTCTTCTGAAGCATCAATTTCTTGCTGAGAACCTAATTAAACAAGTCCAAGCTGCCTGACCTGTTATTACAGCTTTTAAGGAAAAAACCTCAAAAACACAAATAAGAAACCAACCAACCCAACAACAACTTCCACTTCTTAAAAACACCACATTGCAACTGACAGTCCTCAGCTGTGTCACCTTTAATCCCTGCAGAAAGCCAACACATGCTGGGTATTGGCAGATGTGATGCTTTGATGTCCTGCATCATCTGCTTCACTGGTAACTTTCTCCGTAGCACAAGCTCACACACAGTGTTCACATGGAGCTCCCCAACAAACAGGTTTTTCCTAAGGTGAATATGCAAAGCATTCATGCTTGTAAAGTATAAAATTGCAGAGCCAAGCCACTAGTTAGGATTCATGAGTTTCATGACACCAGTGTTACTCTCCTGCTCAAAAAAGAGGGATCTTCAAGGCAATCATGCCATTCAGCATCACTCCCAGGAAGAGCTACTGGAAAGCTGCACATGGGTTTACATGTAGGAAACCAGAGCATCTGGAGAGCTCAAAGCATAGGAAAGCTACTGATTCGGTTGTGTCCTGGCAACTTTAGGAACTTCCATGGCAAACAAAACACCTTTTAGGACCTTACCACAGACACAGGATGATGGCGCATCCATGGTGATGACACTCATCACAGCTACTTCCCCAGACTGGATTTAAGGCCAGTTAAGTTCAGCTTCTCTCTAGGCATGTTCTCCTGTAGCTTAATAAGCTTGTGACAAGACACCAGTGGTACCCTCTAAGTCATTAATACAGAATTAAGTCGAGCTCCTTCAATTTCATAGGGGCAGACCTTAAGTTATTTTTAAGTCCTCTCTCTCAAACTCAGTGCAAGAGTCACAAACATCTCCAGACAGAAGGAGAAACCAAGATGTCAAAGTACACCTTAAACACAGTGGTTTGACTGCACAATAACATCACAAATTCAAGCTTGAAGTTTCTGCATCACAGAGGAACCTCTTCACATTTCCCACTGTATCTCTTGGTGTCATGACAGTCATGACAATCAGAAATGTCCCGAACTGATGGCAACCCGGGATAGATGGTTTTCATTTTTATGTGGATTATCACAGAGCTCTAAAACAAGACCACCATTAATGCCAGCACAAAGGCCTGGAGAGGTGCATGCTTTCAGAGCAACAGCCGTTGGTGGGGTTTTTTGCTTGGTTTTTTTTAGGTAACAGAACTGTCTTCCATCAAGTACCTCTACAGCTTCCTCTGTACCAAACCAGGCCAGTGACTGGATGTCTGCATACGCCGACCACCTTGAGAACCAATCCTAAGTGTTAATTGAATATCTGCTGTGATACAATGAATGCCACTGGAAACTGTTTCAGCAAGAGAGGAAGTCACCCAGGTTATCCTGGGCCGTGTGTCACTGCAGGAGCACAGACCTGAACAGTTGGCTTCCCTTGGGCCATACCCAGCAATAGGCAACCGCAACATCCCGCAGTTTGAGAAACAACAGTTCTGAAACCCAACAAATAGACTCCTGTTGTTGTTGTGGTAAGGGATGAGCTACCCACCCTCCCAGCATGGGATGGCAAAGTACACCAGCTGGGGATGTAAAACCCAGGACCCTGAAGGGGAATGTCACTTATCTGTAACACACCAGGAGGATTCTTTTGGTCTCATCTGGTACACAGCTTTGCCAACCTCCACTCAAACACAAGGGCTGTATCAGATGAAGCTGGTTAAATTAGCTTATAAACCAGATTTTATTTTGCATTTTAGAAAGCACAATCTCTCCAGCATCAAGAGGGACAGCTCTCCGACCCAGCAACACTTACACAGCCTTAGAGCTCACGGTAAACGATGGTGTGGTGGAAGCAAGCACTAATGAACCACTGAAAGAATTTATCTAAGTTCTCTCCATCACTGCGAATTTAAACATTCAGCTCTTCTTCTGGAAGCGAATGGCTCAATTCGGACATTGCTGATCCTCGGCCTGAGCTGCATTAAGCAAGTATTGAGACAAGATCACCAGCCTACAACAGCTCATTCAGTGCCTTCCCACCAGCGCAGGCCCCCACCGGCCAGCACGGATCCCAGTCAAGACCAAGCACACGGTTCTGATCCCCAGGCACGTAAGCAAACAAGAAGCAACGCGAAGGTCTAGGAGCGGAGCCAAAACCGCACCGAGCGCGGTGCGGCCGCCACCAGCTCCCCCTGCCCGAGGCCCTGCAGGAGCCCAGAGACTTCCCCGGTGCAAGGGCCCCAGCACCGGAGCGCCCGCGGCGGTGCCCCCAGACCGGAATTCCCCTTCCGCCGGGCGGGGGGAAGGCCCGCCCCGGCCCCGAGCCCCGCCGTCCGGCCCCGGCCCGCAGCGCGGCCCAGCCCAGCCCTGCGCGTACCTGGCAGAAGCCGCGGCAGTAATTGCGGGACGAGGGCTCCGACACCTCCTGCTCACGGAGCTCGGCCTGCAACTGCCAGAGGCGGGCCCGCAGCGCCGCCACCACCCGCGGCATCTCGGGCCGCGGAGCCGCCTCAGCCTCGGCGTCCGCCATCTGCACCCGGCCCCACTGCGCGTAGGCAGCGATCACGTGACTCGCAGCCGCTGACCTCATCGTCCCGGGACGGCGTCACGTGACACGGTGGGGGAGCGCACGTGACGCCTCCTGGCGCGCGCGTCCGCACTGACGCCACCAGCAGGGGCAGCGGGAGGGGCCGGGCCAGCGGCGTCACGTGACGCAGGGGGCGGCCACCGCTCCCCCCATACAGCCGGTGAAGGGAGCACGGGTCCGGTACCGGCAGCGCCCGGAGCCTCCGGGGGGACCCGGGTTCAGCACCGGCCGCGGTTCGGCCTCACCGGGGGGAACCGTGAACCCGTGCGTGGCAAGGGCGGAGCAGTGACTCTGAAGGTGCCCTCAACCGCGATTTGGTGCCGGGAACGGAGCGAGCGGGACAAACCCTTGTGGAAGGGCCTTTGTCCGTCCCTGCGCTCCCCCTCCGGTATCGGTCCTGCTCCCCTGCTGCAGTGAGCCAGGGGCAGGGCGCTGCAGGCAGACTGGAGCTGAGCAACGATCCCGTCTGCAGAGGCTGCCCAGGGCAGGGCTGGGGTTACCGGCCCTGCAAGTGTTCACACCCCGTGGAGACGAGGCCTCAGCGCCATGGGTTAGAGGTGGCCTTGGCAGTGCTGGGGTAAGGGTTGTGACCTTAAACGTCTTTTCCAACGTAATTCTATGGTTCTGTGATTTCTCCTCCAGCAACGGGACAGAGTGGGCAGGCAGAGGGAAACGTGGAGACTTGAGTACACCTGGAGGCAAACAGCAGACATTGCACAGAGAGCGGTGGAGGATTTGTGTTTGACAGAGATAATGCATTTTATATGCGGTTATACGCCTTCATACACGTTATATGAGTTTAAATGCATACAGAGAATCATAGAACGGCTAGGGTTAGAAAGGACTTCAAGATCACCTAGTTCCAACCCTCCTGTCATGGGCAGGGACACCTCGCACTAAACCTGTATATATGGATACATAAAATATATGTTTATACTGACATGTGTATATGGGAGCCACTGAGGTAGTTGGAAGAGAAACCTTCCCCTTTACCCTGGAGAAACATTAAAGGCTCTTAGGGCCAGGGCATTGTCCTTAACCCGTGTTCTGTCCCATGGCGGGTACTTGGGATTGAACAACTCCTTGCCACTGGCTGCTTACAAGCCCTTTTCATAGTACATATACATATACATATATATGTATACATAGAAATGGGTGTGATGTTTCCCCTCTGCCAGCCACAGCTTTTCAAACATGATGGAGAGTGGCCTGGCAAGGACATGAGCCAATGCAGCTTTGTGTCCTGCACCTCAGGTGTGGGAGCAGGGCCTGGGTATCTGCACTGAGCCGTGCTCCAGGACTCCAGAGGCTGTTTGGAGGCTTAGGTTGGTTGAAGTGGTCCATCTTTTCCTATGAAAACCCCGGAATGTGAGGTGTAACCACCCCTCACCAGGGTACCAGTTATGGCTATAGGGAAAAGGGGATGTTGCTCCTTTGAAGACGGGTTTTCTTGGTTGTTCCCTTCACCAGCCATAAACATCCTACGCACTGGGTGCTCTGGCTGCCTTTATCCCAGGTGGTGGTGGTCCCCTTTCCCCATGGAATGCGGGAGGGTGGTGGGGCCTGGTGTACCTGAGGCACAGCTGTTCCTTAGGGAGCTCATTCAGCTCTTGGCCTCTGCTGGTCCTTCAGTCTTTTGATGGCTTGGAGCTCTCTGAGCTTTTTGGTTTTGGTTTTCCCATTTAGAACCACTCAGGGTTTTTCTTCTGCAGCAAGAGCTCCTGCATGGGTTGGGGTTCAGCAGCGCACCCATCAGCAGGTATCCTTACATGAAAGCATTTTATTTCAGGTTAGCAGGTCTGCATTGGGTGTTTAGGGAGGGCACAGGGGCTGATGGGCGCACTTTGGGAGCTGGGCTGGGTGGACAGTACCCAGATGGAGTTTTAGGTGGCAAAGCAAGGGTGGATTGCCATGGTGGTGGCACTGTTCCGGAGCTCACCATCTGCAGGTGATGCCAAGCACCAGCTTCCTGTCCTAGCACCTTAGGCTTAGGAACTGGGGCTGGACATTTGCACTTTGGCAGCTAGTTTCTGAAGCATCCGAGGTGGCGAAGGGAGAGAGAAGTGTGGCACAAGGAGCTAGAAAAGGGGATACTGGGAATGAGAGGGATGGGAAGCAGGAGAGAAGTGTGATGAGAGAGGAAAATGGAGAGATTTGAGGGGAGAAAAGTGGAGCGATGGAGGGTTAGCATAAGGGATAGGCCAAAGCCCACTGGGGATCTGCAGCCTTGGTCTATCCAATGTCCTCAGCAGCCCCTTTTCCAACATGCAGGCAAGGCAAAACATCCTTGAGAACAGTCACTCCTGTCAGTGCAGGTCCCAGCCAAGGGATGGGGATGGAGCAGGAGCCACTTTTCCTGTGGCAGCTCCATGCTGGGGGCTGAGCCTCCAGAAACGTCCCCGCTGTTCTGCACACACCCGTGCATGGGCAGAGCTCCCGTTCTGGGGGGTTCAGGGCTCAGCCCCTTGCTCAGGGAGGCCGCGCTCGTCCCCAAGCCCCCTGTCATGGTCCTGGCCCTGCCGCCCGGCCCAGCACTCCCGCAGCTCCTGGTACAGCTCCTGGTGCTCCTCCTTCCAGCGGGAGAAGCGCTCCGAGGTGAGCGCAGCATCGCTGAGCACCTGCTCCAGGGCCTGCAGCTCCGCCAGCTTCGCCTGCTGGCAAAGAGAGCTTGTTCAGGGGGGGAGGCACCCATGGGCAGGGTGCTCTGCGGGGTGAGGGGGCCGTGGGCTCCCACCTTGAGCGTGCTCTGCAGGGCCCGCACCGCGTGCACCTTGGCGTTGATGAGGGGGTTCTTGCTGCGGCGGATGAAGGACTTGCGGTACTGCTCCTGCGTCAGGACCTGCTGCCGGCCCATGAGGGACACCCCCCCCTGCTTCAGGCACCGCATCAGGCACTCGAGGTCCTCCCCACTGGGTTCTGGGTGAGGAAAGGGGCAGTGTTGCAGCCCCAAATCCCAAGGTGCTGCCCCTGCCCCGAGGGAATCCCAAGACACTCCATGGTTCACAGCCAGGTACATCCCAACTCAAGTCACACACGCACCCCCCCAGCACACATGCACACCAAAAGGGAGGCCCTAACTTAAAGGGTTAACACAAGGTGACAGATGTCACCCCCCAGCACTCACCCGTGGATGCGCAGGGCTGGGGGCTGCCAGGCTCACTGCAAGCTGGGAGGAACTGGGCTTTCTCAGGGGCATTTTGCAACCTTTTCTTTGGCTGAGGGAGAGATGGGGTGAGACAAGGATCCTCCATCCTCTCCCCACCGTGTCCCCAAGGGGAACTCACCAGGTCACAGCCAGGCCTGGGGCACTCATCATCAGGGTCCTCAGCTTCTGTCTCGCTGTAGCAGTCTGGAGGTGAAAGGGGAGGACAGTGACAGCAGAGGGAGTGCAAAGCCCCTGCTGCCCCCCCACCCCAGCCCTCCGAGGGCTCAGCATCACCCCAGACCTCCTCTCAGGGAGCATTTCCCACATCTCCCCTAGATGATGGGAATGATGGACCGGGCATGGCTGTCCCACCAGAACCTCTCCGCAGGGTTCCCATCTCCCCCAGGGGAACCGACCCCATCTCCCACCCCAAGAAGGGCCAGTTACCTTCCTCCCTGTCTGGGACCAACTGGTGGGCCAGCGTGTACTTTGTTTTGGCTGTTATTAAGTGACTGACCCACCTGGGGAAAGAAAGGACACACACAGACAGGTCATGGCCAGCCCTGTGCTGTGGGACCAGCACTGGTGGGCACTGGCTGGTGCATTACTCACATGCTCAAATCAGCCAGCGTTTCTGCAGCGAAGATGAAGGGCTTGTACCTCTGATGGCAGAGCTGGAACACACTGGAGCAGGGCAAGCAGGCAGCTGCTTTTGCTGCTGTGGTTACCCAGCACCAGAGCCAGTCCCCAGCCCACATCCAGCCTCTCCTGTACCACAGCCCCACAGTCCCAACCCAGCCCTGGAGTTCAGGCTTTTCCCTGCCATTGAAGCTGCTCTGGTGCTCATCCTTGTCCCAGGTAACACCAGCAACACAACGCACATATTGCTCAGAGCAGGGGCTCCCATGCTGAGGGATGCAGCCCTGTGGGGACACCACCAGCCCCAGGGCGACCCTATCAGGCCCATGGGCACATGCAGGTGGTACCCAGGAGGCCCCTTCAGCACGTGCCCTTGGGATAGCATCATCCACCCCCTTCCACCACCAGCCAGGAGGTCCATGGTGAGACAGACCCCACTCACTATTTCTTCTTCTGCTCCCTTGTGCTCTCCAGGTCATAGGTGGCTACATTGAGGAGTCCTGCAGCCTTCTCATCCTGCATGGGAGGCAGCTGTGTCCAGCACCCGAGCGAGTGCTGGGGACAGGAGCCCCAAGGACACCCCGGGGGTGCCACTCACGTTGGGGTGATGGTACCAGTAAAGCGTGTGGCCCTTCAGCACAAACCAGCATCGCTTCCACTTCTGGGCCATGAAGCCCACATGATCCTTCTTCTTGAGGAGCCAGCCATCACAGTCCACCCGGCCCAGGTCCCGGCACGAGACCCGCCGGCGGCTCAGCCTGGTCGCCACTCCTGGCATTGAGGGGGGGTCAAGAGCAGGGAGGGGCAGCAGGAGGCAGAGTTTGGGGGAGCCCCCAGCCCCTGTGCACATCAGCCCCAGCAGGGTCCCACTCACCTTTTGGTCTGCGTCCTCTCTGGGGGCTGCCCTGGATGGGGAAACAGAGACAAGTGCTGAGGGGGGGGTGAGCACAGGGCAGCATTAGATAACCCCAACTCCCCCCCAGCAGTAGCCACAGCCCCTTAGGCACCCCCAGCTTGCACTCCCCTCAGCAGAGAGCTCACCCCAGCACAGCTCTAACATTCATGTCCTGTCTGCCCCACACTGACGTCCTCCCAGTGTCTGTGCCCCCCCCTCCAAGGCTCAGTGCTCCCCTCCCACCAGTTCTCACCTCCCGAGGTTGCTGGCTGAGGTCTGCACCCCCAGCCCCCTCCGCAGGGGCTGCCATGGGGCTGAGCTCTGCAGCAAGGGTGCCCGGTGGGGAGCTGCTCTCCCGCGCCACCTCCTCCGCAGCACCTGCACACAGCAATCAGGGCTCAGCTTCCTGCCCCAGGGGAGGGGGGGGCTGCACCCCAGGTACCCGCTGTGCTCCCCTCCTACCATAGCTGGGCAGTGCTGGCAGCTCCCCCACAGCCACCCTGGGCAGCCTCGAGTTCTGCTTCTCCTCTCCTGCCTCTTCGTCCGTGACAGGGTCCAGTGCAGAGTCTGGCCCTGAGTCAAAGTCGGCAGTGGCAGCGCTGGAGGAAAAAGGGATCCTTTAGCTCCAAAACCCTTTGAGCACTGTGGGGGTCCCACTACTGAGCTCCGACCGGCCCCGTGCTTGCTCAGGCACCCTCAATTCTCCCTGCCCAAGGAGGAGCGGGGCTGGAGGCAAGAGAGCAGCTCCTGCTACCGGCTCCAAGCACGCCTTTCCATTCCGGGAGAGGAGAAAAGTCACGTCTAAATATAGCCCCAACCCCATTAAAACGTTACCAAGTGAATGAGTTACAAACACAACCGCTTTTTTTTCCATTCCTTAAGACCCCTGGCAGCTTCCCAGCACGCTTGCAGCAGCGCCTCCTGCTAGGAACAGCTGGGAAGAGGCTTCGGATGCAGCTCCATGGTGGCCGGGCTGGAGGAGGCGGGGTGCCAGGGGACCGGGCTCACCTGGAGCTCAGGGACACGGGGCTGCCTGGGCACTCACTGCTTCTGGTGCTGGTGGAATCTGCAGCATCCAGAAAGGCTTCCAGGAGCTGCGGATGGAGTGTCAGGTGACATCCCGCCACGGACCCCAGAGCTTGAGGGACCACCAGGGTGATGGGAGATGCCCCAGCTCCTAGCATCCCTGCGGTGTTCCCAGTATAGCCCAGTGTGGCACTGGGAGCACTGGGATCACTCACCTGCTGCCTGGGAGAGGATGGGGAGCCAGGCACGTCGAGGGGGATCTTCTTCAGCACCAGCGTCACTCTGCTCACATTCTCCAGCAGCTTCTTTGCCAGGTTGATGCGTGTCCAACCCACCTGCACGCACTGCCTGGTGAGCCACAGGGGACACACACTGCCCCACACTGCCCCATGGCCTCCCAGCCCTATGCACTCCCATGGCTCCTGCATCCCTCAGAGCTTCCCAGGCACTGGCTTCTGTGACCCCCCCCACCTTTCCCAGCCATGGCTCCTGCACTCTGCAGGGCACAGCTCCTGTGTCACCCCCCTCCAGCCCCCCCCAGCTGCAGGTCTCATGTCCCCCCCAAAACCTTCTACCCATAGGCCCTGTGTCCCTCATCCTTCCAGCCCTGCCCGTCCCCATCCATGACTGCCGAAACCAGCACCACCCCTGTGCCCATGTGTTCTCCAACTCACCACAGTCTGCTCATTGACCTGCACGATCTCATCTCCGGGCAGGACGAGGCCCCTGTGGGCAGCCAGGGCCTAGGGCAGAGGCAGGGTGGGATTGGGGTAACGGGCACTCAGGGGTTAACCATTAAGCAGCACCTGAGCTGGCACAGCACTGGCTGGTAGGGCTGGGGTGCAGGGGGGGCTCCCACCACGGGCTAGGCTGTGCTCTCTTAGCTACACGGTCTTAGCTGCAGGCAGCCTCCCCCAGCTCGGGACTGGGAGGGGAGGCTCAGGGGCTCTGTGAGGGGTGACAGGAGGGGAGGGGAGCCCCTCACTCACCTCCGAGGTAGCTGCAGACACAAAGTGGAGGCAGGAGGTGGTGGAGGTGATCTTGAGGCCCTGGGAGGCGACAGGAGGGAGGTGTGAGAGGGATGCCAAGCACTGGGGAGGGCACCGGGGCAGCGGGGACTCACCAGTGGGGCAGTGAGGAGTTGGGGGGTGCTCCCCAGGGGCTCAGAGGGTGGCGTTAGGGTGTCAGGGGATGTCGGGGGGCTCCCCCACGGGCTGGAGGGCAGCATCAGGGTGTCAGGGGACCCGGGGGGACTGCCCTGCAGCACCACACGCTGCAGCACAGCCCTGCGGTCCAGCAGTGCCGGGGGGCTGCAGCCCACGATGCTCTCGCAGATGCCCACGATGTGCTGGCACTGCGGGTGACAGCGGGGGCTGAGGAGGGGCTGTGGCAGCATTAGGCCCCCCCACAGTGCCTGCCAACCCCTCCTCACCCAGCACTTACAATCTGCAGGATCCGGCTGTCCCTCTTGGCCGCAGGACAGTCCTGGGGAGGCAAGGCATGGGGCTGAGCAGGATGGGATGGTTTAGCCCCCTTCCATCCCAGCTGCTGAGGCCCCGCAGGGAACCCCCCTCATGTACCACATCCCCCCTTGCCCTCACTCCGGCAGGCAGAGCTTTGGGGTACAGCAGAGCAGGGGCTGGCTCTACCCTTACACTCCCCCCTCCCCAGCATCACGCCCATCACCATGGCCTTGGGGCAGCACCACCACCCTGGGCACCCACCTCCTGCAGCGTCGCTGCCAGCTGGGCGCAGAGCAGGACGATGTCCTGGCTGGCTGAAAAGTCATTGAGGGTGGAGAAGAGGTACCTGGGTAGGGAAGGGGAGAGAGCTCAGCCCCAGCTGCAGGGGGCACCCAGCACCCACGGCTGCCCTTACCCACCCCAGACCTGTTGAGCCAGGAGAAGAGCCCCTTGGCAGCCCTGACCAGGTCGACGACACGAGCCAGGAGGGCGAGGGAGGGCGGGCGCTGGGCAGCCCCCGCCGGCAGCCCCCCCAGCACCAAGCTCTGGGTGCCCTGTGCCAGCTCCTGCAGCCTCTCCGTCAGCGTCCGCAAGCTGGTGCTCGCCAGCCCCGCTTCCTGCGGGGACACGGATGAGGACAGTGGGGGTCTATGGGATGCTCCCATATCCCCACCTGTACCAACACCACCCCCCCCGCATCCACATCCCTCCTCCCACCTTTGGAGCCCTGCAGCACCCATGGGTGCCAGCACTCACCAGGGCACGGAGCTGCTCCACGGCCTCCAGCAGGAGCTCCTGGTGCCCCAGGCGCCGCACTCCCAGCGCCTCCAGCGCCGCGGCCGAGAGCCGCAGCAGGTCGGGCCCCGCCAGCCCCCACGCCTCGAAGGGGTACCCCTGCACGGCGCCGTCCAGCCCTGCCCAAGGCCGCACTGAGTCGGGGCACCCCAGCACAGTGTCCCTGGGAGCCCCTGCCCGGGTGACCCCCGGCTGCATGCATGGAGTGGAGCCGGTCTCAGCCCAGACGGCAGACCCTGACAGACCCCCCCCCCCCAACCCGGCTGGGTCCAGGGGCCAACCCTCACCGGGGACAACGGGAAGGAGCCCATGGGTAACCCCAGCGCTCACCTCGGAGCCAGGCCGCTGCCTGCGCCGGGCCCCAGGTGCCCACGGGCTCCATGGCGGCCAGGCCGGAACGGGCGGCGGGAGCGGCCGCTCACCTGCGCCAGCGCCGGGCGGCCCCATTGGCGCACACGCGCGCCGCTCACCCGGGACGGCCCAGAGCGGGGCTGCGGGGCGAGGCCCGGGCGCGGCTCCGTGAGTCACGGCCCGAACACAAACGGGAGCCGGGCCCCGCTCAGGGCAGCGACAGCGCCCCGGGGGTGCGCCCTCAGCTCCCCCTCCCCAGGCAGGGCATGCGGTGAGCGCCGAGGCCTGGTACAACCGGAGCCAGCGGCCTTGGGGGTGCGAGGCTCGGCTTCACAGAGCCCTCGGGGGCTTCCTTCGCACCTGAGGCAGGGGCAGCCCCATAGCACAGCCCAGCCCAGCGCTCCCGTCCGTGACCCCGCCAGAGCTGCCCTGGCCCGGCTCGGCCTCACCCCCCCGGCACCTCGGTGCCCGCCTGCCCCCGCCCCAGCCGTGTGCGCTTGGGGGAGCAGCAGGCGCTGATCGCAGCTGACAGCGCTCGGCGCTCGCTGGGTGCGCGCTGCACGGCCCGGGCTGGGGGGGAGCCGTGGGGCAGGCGGGGCCGGACGCACACCCCTCACAGCGGCCAGGGTGAGGGGCGTGAGGCGGGGCGGGGGGGAAGCGGCCCCGTTGCTGCCCCACGGGGCCTGATCCCGCTGCTCCCCGCTGCGCCATGATCATCCGCCCCAGACGCTTAACCCCGGGGTACTTCCGGCTGCTCCAGGTAAGGGGGGTCCCAGGGGGGGTGAGGATGGGACCCACAGGGACCCCTGTGCTGCCCGACAGGCCTGAGAGCCGTGCCCGGCTGTAACCTGCCTCTGGGTTAGCAGCGAGGGTGCTGCTGGAGCCCTGTGAGCGCTGCACCGGGCACCCCTGGACCACCACCCCCCCCGGGGGACCACAAAGCTGTCCCCATTGCCCCCGCATCCCAGCTGGGAGTGATGGGGATGCTCAGGGCACGGCCTCCGGCGCTCTGCCCCCGTGGGTTATGGGGCTGTGCCTCATGTTCCGCTCCCCTCTGCTCTCCTCTCTCCCCTGCAGATGCAGCTGAGAGCAGGGCGCGGGGCCGAGCCGGGGGGGCGGCTGCTGACCCCCCTGGCTCTGCTGCTGGCGGCTGCCGGGCTCTGCCTCTCCTTCTACAGTGCCCGCAGGATGGCCGACCCCAGCAAGGCCCCCCCGGAGCTGTGAGGAGGGGTCCAGCAGCGCTGCGGGGGGGTCAGGGTTCCCCTCTGCCCACTGGCCCCCACCTCAGCTCTGCTGCCAGCTGCGGCATCTTCCCAGCTCATCTGCGCCATGTCCAGCCCTTCCTCCCTGCCCCGGCAGCACAGAGCCCTGGGGCCAGGCCACACGCGCCTCTGTCCATGTCTGTCCCTGCTTTTGGGAGCCAGTTCATCGGCTGAGATGGAGAACACAGAAGTCACCTCCTGGCTCCAGAGGAGGCCAAGGCACTGCAAGACACCGGGATCCAGCCCCAGGAGCAGAGACCGAACAAACACACAAGACGGAGCAGCTGGGGGCTGCATCCCTTTTCCTTTCCCCTGTCAATAAGAGGTTCCCATGGAGCCACCCCGCTGGTGGCCAGGTGCAGGCCCCCACCATCCACATGCAGCCACTGCCAGCAGAACCCCGCAGGAACTGAAACCAACACTGAGCACCATTAATGACACAAAAGGAGGGTTGGGACCTGCAGCAATGGGGAGCAGGGCTGATGGGGCCATGGGGTCACTGACTGCCTCTTGACATCTGCTTCCTTCTGGGGTGGCATCTGAAACCTTCCAGCCCTCCCTGCACCCACCAAACCCTCCCAGAGCTGTAACACTGCATCTCCCTGGAGCTGGGGGAACAAACCCGGGTAGGCTGCATGGAAATAAACCCTTTCCTGCTCAGCACAGCTGTGGGGTTGCTCTGCTTTTCTGCTGCTCCAGCCCAGCACCACAGCTCGGCAGGAGACACAAACCTCTGGCACAAGGGGTTTGCTGCCAGGGCTGCATCAGCAATGTGCTGCATCGGGTGGTGACAGTGTCACTAAGTCCCAGGCAGCGTCACCAGCGGGATCACAGCATCGGGCTGGTGCACGCAAGGCAGGGAGCCTGATCACAGCACACATGCAGCCCCGGCCCTCCACTTGTAGGAGTTGGGTTTTAAGGGACAGGAGCCTGGAAGTGTCCCTGCTATGGGACACCAGCACTCCCTTCTAGGGGCCCAGCACCACAGGCTGCTTTGCCAGCCTGGGACAAGGCTGTTCCTCTGGGGTGGTGCTGTTCCCCTTTGCATGAGCAGGAAGAACAACCAACAAGAGGCTGTGCCCCAAGCAGGGCAGGCACACTGACAGAGAGCTCTCAACACTGCCGGGCTGTTCACTGATGTGTTTTAATGGAGGAGTCTCTGGAGTAACCGCTGACCCATGGAAAGGGGCCTGAAACCGCTCCACAAGCAAAGAGGAGTGCACAGTCCTGCCAGCACTGAGGGAACAAGCGGCCTGCCCCTGCCCTGGGAAGATGGGGGCACCTGGGGTCTCGCTGGCTCCTTCTCCTCATTAGAGCCGTGCACAGCAGCGCTGCCAGGAGCAGTGTTTGCCTGCTGGGACGTGTTCTTCTCACACAGCTGAAGACAAAGGCACCCTCACAGAGCCACTTGGCCCCTCAGTCCGTGGTGCTGAGCTGGACGTCTCCATCTCAGTGACCTCCTCGAGCGCCTGGGTTTTCACCTCCACCTTCTTTGGGGGGATGTAGGACCCCATCCCAGCGGCACGCTCGGCCTCCTCCTGCGTGTACGGGGCCTCCTGCAGCTGCTTCAGCCTGCGGGGAGGGCGGAGGGGGGGGGTGAGGCTTTCAACGCCAGCTCCTCAAACGCAGAACCGGCGCTGCCTCACCCCGATGAAGCGGATGCCGGTCACAGGACCACGGGGTGGCTCAGGACCCCCCGCTCAGGCACCCCTTTACCTCTTCTTGTGCACCTTGGACCGGAAGTGCTCCTTCATGCTGGTCAGGTCCACAAAGTAGCGCCTGGAGGGGTACAAAACAGAGGGGTCAGGCTGGGGAGTGCCAGACCCATGGCTCTCGTGTGTCCCCCTGTGGCCGGTTCCCATGGGGCAGGACCCCCAAGGGTCCCCACAGGGGTTAGAGCCCCCCCACCCCGACCCCAGCCCCGGTCCGCGGCGAGGCGCACGCACGCGCAGTGCAGGCAGTAGAACTGCGCGCATCCCGGCAGGTCGGGGTCCGGCTCCTGCCGCAGCAGCCGCGCCGCGTTCTCGGGCCGCAGGTCCCGGTGGATCTCGTCCAGGTCGCGCCGGCGCCGCTTCGTCTTCAGCTGCCGCGCCAGCGAGTGCGAGCGGTGCGCGCCGGTGCGGCGGCCATTGCGCGGCGACATGGCGCGAACCCACGCGGCGACAGGCCCCGCCCACCCAGCGGACGTGCGTCTGCGAGCCCCGCCCACCAGCATCAGGCCACGCCCCCAGCTCCCCCTCCTGGCCCTCCGCGGCCCGCACTGGGAGCAGGGCTCTGCGCTGTCCCGGTCACTGCTGTGATGAGCTGGGCAGGGCTCAGCCCAGAGCGTCCCGGCCCCGATCGTGTTTCGTCCGCTCCGGGTGATCAATTACAGATGGGAGCCCATGGCCGGATGAGTGCGAAGCCCAAGCGCCCGCTCTGCTCGGCGGGCTTGGGGCAGCCCCAGCCCTGCGGGGCCGCTGTCGGCACGGGGCACTGGGGGGGCTGGGGCGGGGGGGCATTGTGGGGGTGAGGAGCTGATGAGAGCGGCTGATCCCGCGCTGCCCCGGCTCCGGCCGGGCTCAGGTTCCCCTTTGTGCTTGGAAGGAGCCCCTGAAACTTTAATGAAGCCACCGGATCGCCGGGGCAGCGCGGGGCTGCCCTGCTCCCCACAGCACCCGCCGGCTCCCAGCCCCGCAGAGCCCCGCACCATGGCCCAGGCCTTCTGGCAGCTCTACAAGGCCAAAGTGCTGCAGACCCTGGGGGAGGCTCGGGCAGACGGGGCGCTGCAGGAGGAGGTATTGGGGGGGGGGGTCACCACCAAGCCTGGGTCCTCCCAAAGCGGGGTGACCGAGCTGCCTGCCCTCCCCTTGCCTGCACTCCTGCCCTCACTTTGGGGCTCGTTGCAGGGGGACCAGCCTGAGCTGATGGAGATGGCTGAGCCACCCGTGCTGATGGAGGAGGGCCCCAGCCCCGTGTCCCAGCTAGCGAAGAAGGTGAGGAGGGGGCTGGGGGAAGCCGCGGGGGCCCTGCTGAGACCCAGGGGTCCCCAGTAAGCCCAGTGCTGCCTCTCCCCTGCAGGTGCAGGGGGTGGGTGCCCGGGGCTGGCGGACGCTTTCATCCTTCTTCACCCGCGAGGACGAGCACCAACTGCTCAGCCCCGAGCTCTGCGCAGACCAGTAAGTGGCACTTCAGTGGGGGGGACCCCAGAGCCTGGATCCAGCCCCTGGGAGCTCACGAGTCCACACCCCCCCCATCCCATCACCCACATCCCATCACCTGCATCCCCCTCTCTGCCAGGTCTCATAAGGCTGGGCTGGGGGGGCAGCATGGAGGGGGGCCTTGGGGGTGCCAGTCCTGGCCACGGTGGGACGCAGTGAGAAGGGTCCCTACACCGACATGCCCGTACCCGCTCTCTCCCCAGCCCCCTGGCTGCCTCGCCCCCGGAGCCGCCCCCCTCTGAGAAGGCTTCCAGCTTTTGGGATCTCTTTGCTCCCAAGTGGCAGCAGGCACCGGGGCTGGACAAGGAGGTCTCCCCCCCGGAGCTGGCCGAGAGCCCCGCGGAGCCATCAGGTGACGATGGCAGCGACCTGCGGGAGCCGGAGGAAGGAGCCTTCCGCTGGGGCTTCCTGACGGGCAAACTGGCCGAGATCCGGAATAAAACCGCTCCCAAGGGCAAGTAGAGGAGGACGCGGCCGCGGGACCCTGCAGCAGCACCAGCGGCTCCGGAGGGCAGCCCCTGCCCACAGCCCAGGGGGGCTCCGCGGTGTTCCGTGACCTGTCTGCACTAAAGACCCCGAGGTGCCTCCTTCTCCCCGAGCCCTGCCTGGTGCTTCCTTCGCCCTTGTCCCCCCCCAAGAGCCCTGTTGTCCCCGGAGCATCATGGCCCCACCGCGGGATGCGCAGCCGCATCTCTCCCCGCCAGCCTGAGCTCTGCCCCACACGAACCACACGCGATGCCCTATAAAAACAGAGCCAGGTTTATTGAGCGCTGCTCCGGCCCCAGCAGCCAGTTTGCTGCGGGGTGGGCACTGCCTGCAGTGGGGGGCTCGGGCTCTGCCCACCCCATAGCTTCCAGTTGGTGCAGGGCATGAGCGGAGACAGGGAGGATGGAGCTGGGTCAGGCACGGCGGCAGCAGCCTGCCAGCCCTGCGGACAAGGAGAGACTCCCCCAGGGGAGCCCCTTTCCCACCTGCCCTCGGTGCTCTCATCCCTGGTCCTGGGTAGACCTGGCGGCCCTCTCAGCCAACGGCTCCGTAGCACCAGAACGGGGACATCACCGGGGCTACCTCCACTTAGAGAGCGGGCCCCTGGGCCGCCACCCCCGCTCGCTGGCAGTCGTAGAGCCACTTGATGATGCGGGCGTTGCGCTCCACCACCGAGACGGCAGAGCCCAGCCGAGCATCCGGCTCCTCCTCACCCGCTCCCACCTCCCCATCGCTGCCCGCCGAGGCCTGCCCGGGCTCCGACTCGCAGGAGCCGTGGAGCTGAGCCCGGGCGTTGTCCCAGCCCGCGGGCACGAACCTCTCCCGGCCCAGCAGCTCCACCAGCGCCCGGTCCAGCCCGCAGCAGTTGAAGAACCGCTCCTGCTCCGAGAGCGGCAGCGACAGGCGCAGACCCAGCGCCGGCTTCCCTGGGGGCTGCGCCACGGAGCCGCCGGGCAGAGCCACGATGCCAGCGCTGCCGGCACCCGGCGTCCTCGCCGCCTCCTCCTCCTCCTCCTCTGCGGGCACCCACGGCACGGGGGTCCCGGGGCTCTGGGGAGCCGGCGGCCCCTCGCCCACCCCCATGGCCGGGGACGACCCGGGGCGTTTGTCCCTGCGGGGGCCCTGGCAGAGCGGTCGCGGCAGCGCGGAGCCCTCGGCGTTCTCCTTGTCCCCGTCCGGGCAGTCCCGTCCCTGCCGCTGGATGAGGAGGGCCTCGGGTCCCAGCACCGGGCTCTGGCACAACTCGTGCCGCTGCTGGCGGGCGAGGGCGCGCTGGGCTCCGGGGGAGAGCCAGGGCGAGCGGCTCCGCAGCGCCGGCTCCTGCCGCCGGTTGATGACCTGCAGGGACTTCACGTACTTGGCCTTGTCGGCCTCCAGCCGCTCCACGGCGCTGCACGTCCGGGCCCCGCCGCCCCCCGGCTCCCGCGGCCACCCGGGGCTCCGGTTCAGCCGGGCCAGGGGGGAGCCGCGGCCGGGAACCACGAGGCGCAGGCTGCTGGAGGCGCAGGCAGCAAGAGGGGGGCTGCCCGGGGGCACCATCGCCCCCAGCCCTTGAGTGTGAACCCCGGTTGCTCTGTTCCCCCTCGAGTGGCTGAGGAGGGGTCCGGTGCTGCGGATGGGGAGGCTCCCGAAGCTTCGCTTGGCTCCTGGATTAGGCCCTGGGAGGAGAGAGGAGATCCGGGTTCAGCACCAAGGATGCAGCAGTGGCAGGAAGTGTATGGGGGGATAAAGCAGAACTGGGGCTTCCCTTGATCCCATGCTTTGGCCAAGCAGGGAGCTCTGCCAGCCGGGCACAAACAATCCATGGGCAGGAAGAGAGAAGTGCTGAGCATCTGCCGGCTTCACCCGCACCGCAGGAGCAGCTTCCAACAGGAAGGAATAGCAGAGCCTCTGCCTTATCTTGGAGCACAGGGACAGGAGAACAAAGCCCCTGCACGGGAGAGCTGCGGAGCTGGGCCCCTGCGTGGTGGCACCAGGGCAGGGGCTGCAGGATGCTCTGGGGTCCCGGGGTCCTGCTCCCTGCAGCCAGGCTGAGGCATCTCCTGCTCAGTGAGGGGGGCATGGAGCAAAGGGGCTTTATCAGCCCTGGGGCGTGATGGCTCTTGCTCGGCTGTGCCCGAGCATCCGTGCACATCCAGGCTGTGGGTGCCAGAGGAAGGGGGTCTGGAGCCTGGGCCCGGGTTTGTAAATGCCCAAAGCAGGTTGGTTTCACTGAGCAGAGAGACCTAAATGGTCATGGAGAGCCAGCCCATTGCCAGCAGCAACCCAGCCCCGCAGCCTCTCCAGGTGACAGCAGGGACATGGGACATGGGGCTGGGCAGAGCGGGATCACTGGAGAGCAACAGCCCAGGAGCCCTCTGCCTGCTCAGCTCCACACAACCCCACCGCCGCATCCAGCCCTGTACAGACAGGGAAACTGAGGCGCGTGGTTTGTCCGGTCCCATGCTCCCAAGGGCTGAGCTCCCCACTACTGGGCAGAGATCCCCAGCAGCTCAAGGGAAGGTGCCCCCAGCACAACCCCATCCCCTTCCAGCTTTGCTTTGGCAGAGCCAGCGAGCCCAGTGCCCTGCACCATGCCAGGATCATGCCCAGCACCTGGGCTCGGTAGGTGGAGGATGCTCTCGCTCACCTGAGCCCACACAGGGATGCAGGGATGGGATGTAGGATGCTCTGTTCTTGCTCGGCTCCTGAGCCACCACAGGGATGAGATGTGGGATGCTCTGTTCTTGCCCAGCTCCTGAGCCCACACGAGGATGCAGGGATGGGATGCAGGATGCTCTCTTCTTGCTCAGCTCCTGAGCCACCACAGGGATGCAGGGATGGGATGTGTGGATGCTCTCTGCTCGTTGGGCTCCTGCCCCTCTGCCGGCCACAGCAAACTGAGCCCAGAGCAGGCAGGAGCCTCATGTAGAGGTTGAGGAGGAGCCACCCCATTAACCCCTGCCAGCCCAGCCCCACCAGCAGGAGCGCTGTGCCCCAGCCACAGCCTTCACCCCCTGGAGCCCAGCCAGCATCACAGCTCCTTCTCCTGCAGCCCCAGCTCACCTCAGCAGCTCTCCTCCTCCTTCTGCCACCTCCCGATAGGAGCCTGGCCAGGATTCTGGGATCTGCAGCAGGGATCTGCCTCCTCCCAGGCAGGACTGAGTCTTTTCATCGCTCCCCAGCACACAACGCATCTAGGATGGGACAGAGAAACCACCCTCCTCCATCCACCTGGGTGGATGCTGGGTGCGGATCCAGTCCCTTCCCCATCCAGCGAGGGAGGAGGAGGAGGGAGGCAAGGTCCCTCTGGCACTTCCCGTGCTGGTGGCGAAAGGGTCAAAGCGGACCAGGCAAGTCCCTGCCTCCTCTTCCCCCCTCCCCGGGAAGGGCTGTAAATCGCAGGAAGCCACAATGGGCTGGAGCCGGCCCAGGGGTTATTTTTACCTCTGCCCAGGGCTGGGTGCTCCCAGGGGCACCCCCCCTGTTCCCCGCTCCTGCCTGGGGGGCTGTGAACGTGGGGCTGCTGTGGCCTGGGGCGGGGGGACACCGGCTCCCTCCATCTCCTGCAGCTGGTGTGGATGGAGATGGATGGAGAGCACTGCCAAGCCCAGGCTCCAGCAGGGACAAAGCCCAGGCATTTGGCCTGGGACCAACTGGGACCATCCCAGTTCCTTCATGTGGTGCTGCTGCTCAGGAACTGGGATGTGAGCAGTGCCAGGAACTGGGTCCGCATCCAGCACTTCCCTGTGCGACAGCACCAGTGCCAGGACTGGACTGGTGAAACCAGGATGAGAGCAGCCAGGGCTTGTCCAGGCTCTGCAGGCCCTGGGAAGAACCCCAGGAAAAGCAAGGAAGGGACAGGACCCATTCTATTGCAATAAACCTGGAGAGGAGCAATGCAGGGAGCTGCCTCTTGCAGCAGTATTCGGGCTCTGTGTGCACGATTCGGCCATGCCAGAGCAAATCCAACCACCTCCAGACGGGAAAAGGACGGGGGTAAGTGATGGAGAACCTGCAGCAGCCCCAGGATCTGCTGCAGGAAGAGGGGCACCCACGCTCCCACAGGGTTCTTAACTGCAGACAACGTGAATCACTGTTTATCAGAACAGGTTTTGTTTCCTGAGCAGGAGTAACGGGAAAGCCACAAGTGAGTAAGAGCAGCCTCATATTCCCCTTTCCCCGGCGGATGCAGGGTGTTCCCATGGGATGCTCCTACCAAACGCCTGCCCCTGTCCCAGAGCTCCCCTCTCCAGCTCCTGCTCAGAGCACAGCTGAACTGGTTCATTTAGGCAAAGCACCTTCCCTTTGGGATACAACAAGGGATGATTTGAGGAGCCCTTCCTGGCATCAGCATCCCAGGCAGCTCCTGCTTCCCCTGGGGAGGCAAATGGGGTTTTGTCACTGTGACTTCTAGGAAGGGATTTACCCGATTTACCAGCCTCTTGGTGGCTTTTCTGGGTCCCGTGGATGCTCAAAGTCCCTTGTTCTCATTGCAGAACACTCGGAGCTCTCACAAGGCGCTCTCTGCTCTGCACTGGGGCTCTGCTGCCCTCCCAGCTCACTGGGAAGCAAGCAAGGTACCAGGCAAGCAAAGCAGCCCTGGGCACAACCCAGGCACGGCCGGTAACGAACCCTCCATCCTTGCAGCGGGTGAGAGGAGGCTGAGGAGCCCTCAAGGAGATTCCTTCTTCTTCCAGCACCGTTTTTCAGCTTGATGACACAGCCCTGCTCCTGCAGGCCCCCTCACGGCAGGGACAAACCTGCCCCCATCCAACCCCTTCCAGGTGCATTTCTCCTTTACACAGAGAACTGCAAAGCCCCACTTTAACTCCCCCACCACCAGGCACAGGCAGGACCGCAGCACCCGATAGCATCCACCTGCTGCTGCCTGCTGCTCTGCTTTCACATCCCACAAAAGGCCCTTCGTGGTCCCAGCTCCATGCAGATGCCTGGAGAGCAGCCCCTGGGAGCTGGGTGGCTGCAGGGCAGTGGGAGCCTGGGTTGCAGGCACTTACCCTATGGGGAAGGCAGGAGCAGAAGGCTCGCTGTACCATTGGCACCAATGGGCTTGAATAACCCTGAAGCCATCACTAACCTAAGGTACCAGTAACCACAAGGAGGAACCAGACAGCAGCGGGGCTCCTTGTTGAATCCTTGCCGTGGGGGGCTTCAGAACCTGATGGCTGCAGAGCAAAACAGGTCAGAACCATGACCCCGAATGCAGACAGAGATGGAGGAAGGGGCCAGGACTGAGGGCAGCATCCCCGGTGTCAGCGGCGAGCACCTGGGCTGACCCCACCGCCTGCTGCAAGGGACCCACAAAGGTTTTTAGGCTGCATCTCCTCTATCTGATTAAAGAGGCCTCTGCGCAACCGCACTCTGCCTCCTCAGGAGACAGCAAATATGGGGCAGCCCCACAGAGAACAGCTCCAACCACCCCCGGGCAGCTCAGCCCAGGCCCCTCCTCACAAACTGCAGCCCTGATGCAATCCCTTTTCACTTCAGGCAGGCAAAGACTCTGCACATTCACGTGGGAACAAAGGGATTGCACAAGCGCATGGGCTGGGCTGCAGCTCCCCTCGCAGCGCTGGTGCTGGCTCATCCTCCAGGTCACTTCTCCCTGTTTCATCTGCTTTGCTCCCAAGAGCACGCAGGCCCCTCCTAATAAGCTCATCCCTCCTCCCTCATAGCACTTAAGGGATAGAAACTGCACTTTGCATCCACAGCTGCCTCCGACCAAAGGGGGAGCTAAACCCACAGCGCCCAGTGAACAGTCGGGGTTTACTCGCTCCAGTCCTCTGCTCACTGCACAAACCCCCAGTAAAGACAAGCAGTGCTTAACAACCAACGTGCCATGGGAGGATCTGCAGAGCATCCGTGGAGCAAAGGGAAAAGCCACACAAAGTCCCCCATTTGTGCTGCCCCACAGTCCAAAGGCCACCTGAGTGCATCTGCCCCGCACCTATGGCACAGGGAGGGGGGGGGAAAGCTGCTTCTTCAAAGCCAGGGCAGCTTTCCAAGGGGTGGACGAGCGGGACAGCAGCCTTATCTCCACCACAGAGCAACATCTGCCATTACGCTGCAGTTTAAACCAAACACAAAGCAAAACCAGAGCCAAGGCGAGCGCTCAAGGCCTGGATCGCCCAGCGAGGACCTGCCCAAGGGAATGGAACAGGCGAGATGGGGCCTCAGTGTCTGCACAGCGAGGAAAACAAAGCAGAATTGGGGTTATCTGAGCCTTGGGTACATCCAGTGTCAGCACCAGGGCAGTGCCTTGCAGGTTCCTGCCCTCCCTCCCAGCCATGGATTAGATACAGTTCAAGGCTCAGGCTCCTTTGTTTTGTGCGGGAGGAATTTAGCTTGTGTCTGTATTGAAAACCCCCACTCTTCCCACGAACCCAAGGTGTGACCTTCTCCTTTCATTAAGGTGCTTATCCTCCAATACAGATCCTGCCAAGGGGGGAATCTGCCTATTTCTGGCACTGGCATGCACAGGAATCTGCAGATGCCGATGCAAGAGCACAGCCCATGTGGCTGGCCTTGGGTTTGCTGCAGGGATAAGAAATGGCAGGACCAACCTGGTTGCGCTATTCCCAGTCCCTCTGCTCCAATGGTAATGAAAACATTGTCCCGATTTCAGCTGTAACCAAGTTCATTTTGTTCCTAGCAGCTGGTGCAGGGCTGTGGTTTCAGCCTTAGTGGGAGAACACCACTGATAACACACCAATGGCTTGGGTGTATTTACCCTGAGCAAGGACTTTCCAGTCTCGTGCTCTGCCAGTGAGGAGGAGCACAAGAAGCCAGGAGGGAGCAGAGATAGGACACCTGAACTAGCCAAAGGGATATTCCATCCCACAGCACATCATGCCCAATAGAGAAACTGGGGGGAGCTGGACCCAGCTCAGGTCAGGCTGGGTATGGGTCAGTGGGGGCTCAGCAGTAGGATTGCACATCACTGCTGTTAGTTGGGGTTGTTTTGTTTGAATCTTTCCCTCTTATTTCCCTTTTCCTTATTACTCCTATGCCTTAATTATTGCACTGCTCTTATCTCGAGCCACACGTTTTACCTTCCTTCTGATCTTTAGCTGCCAGATGGAGTTAAAACCACAACAAACATGCAAAACACTACTATATTTTTGTATTATGCCCAAGTACCAGTGGCTCCTGAGCTCTATTCCTAAGGTTCCTCAGGGCACACAAGACCACAGGCCACAGTACCTCACACATCTCCAACTACTTACACCTGGTTGAGGTCCCAAGAGCCAGCACATGCCTGCTCCCTCCACCAGCTCCAGCCAAAGCCAGCAGTGTCTGGCTTTGTCCAGGAGCACCAAAGGGAAGCAGGGCAGAGCATACATTCACCATCAGGCCTGTGGTACAACAGCTTTCACCCACAGAACAAGGGAGGGGAGCTTTTGGTATGAAATCCTGCTCCAGCAAACACAGGAGCTAGAGAGGAAAGACTCGCTCCAGGACACTGGCAGCATCTATTGGCATCCTCAGTAGTACCAGTAGTAGGTCAGCCCATGGTGGCACTCAGTATGTTTCTAATAACTTCACGTATGTACTGGATGCAAGTACTGCACTTTTCATCTTTAATCCCCTCTTTGGAAATGAGGTATAACCACAAGAACAGCATTTTGACTTAAAAAGGCTCAGCAGAATGCACAGGGTCCACACGGACATGGCTCACCTCAGGTGGTCTGGAGCCAGCTCCGTTTTCACATGCATTCAGCCTCACTGTCAACTCCTCCAGCTGCACATCACACATCAGTTAAAGTCTGGCACTGCTGCTACCCAGAGAGGATGAGTGGCACTGCTATTAACCAAGCCAGCATCCTCCATGAGCTGAGGATAACCCATAGGATGACTGTGAAGTGCTACAGCCTACTTCTGCCCAAAGCACAGCAAACAAACTCCTGTGTAGCACTGCAGACAGCCAGAGGACATTGCACCGACTGAGAAGAAAGCATTTCTCTGGATAAATTTCAACAACTTCATTGAAAATCAGGTTTTATTTCAAAAAAAACAGTCATGAACTGAAATTGCACAATTTTCCTCATTATAAATTCTTTGTAAAATATATTTTACAGTTTTTAAACAAAGATTTGAAAAAGAAATCTTTTCTAAGTGCTGAAGAAGTCTCTTGACTTTGTGTCACGCTGGTGAGGAACTCCAGAGCTGCTACAACGATGTGATTTATCAAAGGTTTTAAAACAAAGACCTCAGACAACAGAAACCAAACAGAACACAGACTCAAGGATTCACTGTTAACCAAGGAAAGACTCCACAGCAAGGCGAAGCACCATGAGGGGGATTTCAGGTACCCCCATGCTTTAAAGTGGCCATCAGTGCAAAGAAACACTTGGGAAGTCAAAACACCCATTTCCTGTGCCATTCACTCCTTGCTGCACTGCATGCAGGCAGCAAGTTCAGTGTTCAGCCCTTGAAATACTTCAGAGAAGAAGATTTGCAAAGCACCTTAGAGAGAAAGTGTTATTGTGTAGTAAATGCATACTTCAAGCTAAGAGCTGATTCTGACTTCTGGGGGAGGTAAGTGAGGAGGAAGTTGGCAATGGACTTTTTATAGAGCTCCTAAGTTCAACATGGAAAAGTTCTATGTCCTCTACAAACTCTACTCATTGAGTGCCCATGCTGAGATAAATGTAAGCACTGTGAAACAGTGTTGGCACAAACAGTGAGTGGTTTGTTTTCCTTTCCATAACAGGCCAAGGCTTC
Source organism: Neopsephotus bourkii (assembly GCF_033783945.1). Lineage (NCBI taxonomy): Eukaryota > Metazoa > Chordata > Aves > Psittaciformes > Psittacidae > Neopsephotus > Neopsephotus bourkii. Next base: position 837,931 of record NW_026902107.1, on the reverse strand, counting down.
AGTTGTACTGAACTCGGTTAAAATGAGAACACACACATCTGTTTGCAGAGCATAAGAAAAAATAGATCTCTTCTGATGGCTACTCACAGATAGGCTCCAAATCTTCCAGAGACTAAAGTCTCTGCAGGGAAGGAGCAACACTGGGACACCTATAGAGGCAACAGGCTGTGTCCTCAGTATGATGCAGTCACCTCTCCATCGCTGCCCATCTACACTAGAACCCTACTGCTCTGCTGTAGTCTTCTGAAAGTTACTTCTATAGCATCTTCTAAACAACAAACATTGCTTCGAAACAGCAAAGTATCATCTGAGAATCACTCAACTTCAGGTTGGGAAGTGAAGCTAAGGTGTAGTGAAGCAAAATGACAAGGATTAAGGACTAAGGCTCCCTAAGTAAATGCCAGCAGGTAAGAGCCACGTGTACTCTGTAAAGCCTCAGAAGTTTGGCAGAATCAGAATCTTTTGCTTGTGGAAGAACAAAAAGCTATGTTTTAGGCAGAATAAACAATGACTAACCAGAACTGCTCTCATCACAGCACTAACAGGGAACATAGCTGAGAAGTAAATTACACAGGGAAATACAACAGTTTCCAGGTAAATTTGGGGGAAAAAGAAAACCAAAACACACTAGGTTGATTTTGTGATGAAAACTGGCCTTTGCTGGTGCTTTAAAGGCAATTCTTTAAGACTCTACTTTTTTCCAGAAGGTCAAATAGATGAGAGAGGTCATAGTCCTTGGCATATCAGTCTGCTCCTGTGGAATAAGAGCTGAGGATAAGCAGCCTTTCAACTGCTTCAAAGCTACATCTCCCCATCTGTGTTTTTAAGTAAATATTACTTCTTTGAAAGGAAAAACACTAACTGGAAAAAAAAGAGCCAAGGTTGCTACATAAATGGGAGATACCTCTCACATACTGGTTACTGAAGAGGTGTGTGCTACAAGACAAACAGTCACGCCTTTATCTCCTCCTCACTACCACATTAGAGGTAGGGCCAGAAAGGAAGACGCCATGACCATTATCACTGGTCAGATGCAGTTAATGGGAAAACCACCCCCATATTTTAAAGAATCTTAAAAAGAACACTCTACGCTGCTGGATTCCCTCATCCATTTTCCATAAGCTAAGCCCAAAGTACTCTTACTATAAATCCTCAAAGTGCTACTGAATTATAGATAGAGGAGTAGAGAGCATGTGTGAAAGTGTAGATTAAGTGATTAATCAAGTGTTTGACCACTAGGAGAAAGCAAAACTGAATGATTAATGAGCAAGGCAACATGCTAGCACCCAACTGCATACGGTTCTGACTCCCTTAGTGACAAGCTCGTGAAGCTGTAAGTGCTCAGCGTGGCCACATCAGCACTTTGAGAACTGCTGAGCCCCTTGCATTGCAATTTCTCTTTGTCAAGTCTCAGAGCCTCTCTTTGACATTAGATAACAAAAATAAATAATCAAGTTATTCAGGCCTGAAGGAGGAGGAATGCTTCTCATCTATCTTCATCTTGTTTTCTAGCAGACCCCAATCATGCAGACCCACGCCAAATAATTTAAGTGGCATACACTCCCAGTCGCTCATATACATAAATATATACACAGAACTACTTTACAAAGCTTGAAGATTTGCACTACCAGCATGCAAATCTTTTTTTCCATTAGAGTTCCTAATACTCACATAGGAAACTGGAATGTATGAAATACTCCATGACATAGTGCTAGAAGTCTCAGCTCTTAAGACATCCCGCTGCCAGCATACACCGACAAACACTGTCACATCTTACACTTGCATGTAACATCCTGGTATTATACACATCAACGCACAGCAGCCACCTCAACACTCGTATCATGAGACTCAGAAAGAGATTCATTTGGTAGAAACTACACCCTGCAGGTTGGAGTTCAGGCTCGTTTCTTTTTACTGCTGTTAAGCTGCACTATCAGTCCAGTGAGCAGCAGCTCTATCAGGACACACACACACACAACTGGGCTCCCATCACGTGTCCCAGCTGCTGTCCTTAAAAGTGATGTTGACTAATCGAAGCTCCAGCTCAAAGGCATCGGGGCGGTCCTGGGGATTGGCAGCCAGCATCTCCTTCAGCAGCCGTTTCATCTGAGCGTTCATGGACTTCTTCTTCACAGGGATGAGCAGCTCCATTTTGGGGTTCTCCAGGAGGGCCTCTCCAACGGGCACGATTGCTGTCCCCTGCTTGACATAACTCCCCAGGAGTTCTTTCTTTGTTTCTGTATCTATAAATGTGATTCTTTCCAGCATTGCCCAGATTATAATCCCCAATGCAAAGATGTCTGCTTTGGCAGTGTAGTGTCCTTCCCAGACCTCAGGGGCCATATAGAAGTCAGTCCCACATGCAGTTGATAGAAAACACTTATTTACGTTGACTGGCTCCTCAGCATTCTGTCCTGAGGCTGAGCATACTTTACTCAGCCCAAAATCAGCCACTTTCAGGGTAGGCTCCAAGTCACTTGCATCCATCCTGCTCTGAGAGATCAGAATATTGTCAGGTTTGAGATCACGATGAATAATCTGATTTTTGTGCAGGAATGCCAGGGCGCTGCTGAGCTGAAGCATGAAGCTGGTGTTGGTCTTGCGGTTTGGCTTTCGGGACAACAGATACTCATTCATGTCTCCTCCATCACAGAAATCCATTACAAACCAGAGGTAATAAACACTCCTGGGGTCAAAGACTATTTCTCCTTTTAATGAGGTCTCTACCAGCTGCAACAAGGAAAAGAAGTATCATAACTACCTGATGATCACAAGAATGTAAAGATATGATGGATAAACACGTGAAGTTTGGATCCTCCTCTCAACAGTCCAGAGAGGAAGATACTTTGACTGGTGAAAAGCCAAACTCATGCCAAGTTTCTGATTTAAAATACTAGAAGTCACAGTGTTTGTTTGACAGCCTCCTCATTTTCATGCAGATGAAGCATATCAAGCTCATGCTCTTGCCCAGAAGCTGAAGCTAGACCCAGATAACTATTCTGAAAGACACTCGGTGGCCACTGCACTCCCATCTGCTCCAGCTGGACAGTGTCCCTGCCCAACAAAGCCCGTCCCACCCATTTGGTCAACAACTTCAACATACAAACAAAGTCTTAACAAGCAACTGAGCAGTGCCAGGGGCTTGTCCGCTCCACAACAGGTTTTTAAAGACTCTTCTCCATTCCGTCCACAGGAATGTATCCTAGCAAGCATTAACACAGGATCCCTTCCCTCAGGAGAATGCTAATCTACAGGCACAGCTGCTGCAGGAACAGCTCTCCCACCATCACAATCCATTAGCTGTTTTCTACAACATAAATAGCGAGTAGCCCGAGCAGCCAGTTCTAACAGCTGCCTCAAACAAAAAGGAAACTAAAACCAGCAATCAGTTTTACTAATCCCATTCACACAAGTTCACATTTGCCTCTTCAGCGGCTCTAAGCAGCAGGTAAATCCTGGTGGGAGTCTTGCAATTATTTGTTAGTAGCAACCAATGTGTACGAAACCAAACACAGCTCCTACAGGCTTGCAAAAATGGAGGTAGCTATTAATGTTTAGAGCAACATTTTGAAGTGCTTTGAAGAAGGGACCTTTCCCATCCAAGAGTAAAATTCCTAGCAATTTATAGCTAGCTAATTGCTAGCACAACTAGTACCCAAACCAGACCAACAGTAAATCCAGGTTAGAACTAGAAAACAACCTATTTAAGGTCTACAATCAGTAACTGAGATGAAGGTGCCACAGGGCAGCAGGGTGTCCCCTCTGCCAAGTGAGCACCAAGACACAGCTCTTCCCCCCACAACTTTACAGAAGCTGTAACTGCACCTTAGCTCAGCATTAAGGCTCTGCTACCATACTGTGCCAGCTGCAAAGCACCACAAGATCAGGCTGGTTCAGGACTCTCACTTCACTGACTTAGTTCAGCTGACATCAGCGAAGCATCTGCCCCACAGCCCTTCAGGAGACACCAATATCCCTTTCCCCAGGCAGCCTCCTCAGGCACTACATCAGTGCAGCTGTGTAATGCACTACTTCCCCCACCTGGGGCAGGGAGAGTAGAGGGCAGCCAAGCGAGATCTGATTTTCTCTGTTTCAGCACATGCTATTATAAAGTGATCCCAGCCTCATCAGAGTCAGCTCTGCCCTTCACTCCTTCCTGCTCTGTCCAGCTTGCACCCGACATAGGGGAGATTTACATGCTGCATTGTTAACAGGCACTACCATCAAAAGCTGCAGGTGACCTGGAAGCTCTCCTCACCTTCCACCTTGGGGGGTTTTTAAGTTTCTCTCTGTACAAGTGCCCACACCTCTCACAGACCCACTAAGGACTAGGAAAGTAAGGCACTAATACCTCCCACATGAGTTGGCCAGTATTATTTTACCCTAATCCCTTCATGAAAGCAGGTCAGTAACAACTACCGAGCTACAGCAAGTTTACAAAGGCAAGAATCCTCTTTCTCAGGCTCATAGAGCACTCGGCACGACAGGATCTGGACAGCCGTGAAGGGCTGTCAGATGAATGCTCACCAACAAAAGGCCCTACATTAGACATGCAAGAATGATGACAGGAACTGAAATGCTAAAAGCTGACTGCGGATGACACAACAAACATCGAGCAGGCTCAGGACTGTTTAAACCAGAGACATAAATCCCTGCCAGGGGAGGACTTCGAGTTGGGGCAGCTCCTTAACAAGGGAATGAATGTGATTATCTTTCAAAGTCTTTCCAGAACTGCTTATTCTTCAACCATCTGCACCTTCAAACTTAAGGAACATTTTCAGTAGCCAAATAAGGGGAGTGAAATTTATTCCCTTATCACACCTTTACCTCTCCTTGAAGATATTAATAGCTATTCAAAACCAGAAAATGGCTCACCATATGCCAACGGCAACTTTTCTGACAGAATTTTAAGAGTTTGCTTCCTAAATCAAGACTGTTACTTCCTCTTCCAAGGACATTCAACATTAAGAAAAGCTTCAGAGCAGCCTCCCAAGACGTATCTGCTCATTAACCCTGCAGCAGGCCTTCTACTGAGGAATACAACAGCCTACACCTCCCCTGTGCTTTACCTGTGGTGCCTCCTCAAATTATCAAAGCAGATTTGCATTTAACCTCCCCCCAGGCTTCTGGAGTGGCACTGGCTTCACATTACAACACACAGGCAACTGTTCAATAGACAGGCTCTTTTAAAAAGATGTAATTATTTTGGGGAGCCAACAATGCAAACAATACCCTCTCCTAACTATGGATACCTCAAGAAACCCCAGAGATCTTAGCTCCCCACCTCTTCCCTCCCAGCTACACATTCAGAATGATGACTTTCACCCCATTACCTCAGCTTCATGTACCTGTAAATAAAGGGAGGAACTGGAGCCATGGGACATCTTCTGCACCATACCATCTTTCTGCAAGATGCACTCCTCCAGGTGAATGACGTTGGGATGCTGGCTCTTGATACTGCTAAGTGCCCAGAACTCACGCAGAGCTAGTTCCACGTTCTCTGGAGCATGGCACCGAATCTTTTTCACCGCAACCCGTGCAGAGGTCTTCCTGACGACTGCTTCGTACACCACACCATAACTGCCACGACCAACCTCTCGTATTAGATCGTACTTAGGCTGGCTACTCACCATCTTCAAGACCAAGGGTTCTGGGGAAGGGGGGAAAAACCCACAGAACTAAAACTTATGAACAAGAACTGGGCTGTATTTTCCCCCATGTGGTTTGGTGCAGCAATATGAGGCCTACCAAAACCCTGCCACTAACAGGAGAGCGCCTCCGAGCATTACACTGATGCTGCATCCAAGTGCTGAGACATTCCAGAAGCTACTCTGTAAACCTGTACCTGTTGCCACGGACCAGTGAAAGGTGAAATTACATCATTTTGATGGGACTATTAACATTCCAAACACAGCCCAGTTTTCAAGGTGGCAACAGTTCAAACCTAGACTTGCATTGCACTGAGAGAGGACTATCCCATATGCTCCTGCTCCTTTCTCTCAGTGTCGTCTGTGAGCATCTGCAGGAATAATAGTATGGTACCATGCTCTCCATCGATGCCTGGCAGAGCAAGGAGAAGTTCTAGTTGAAGCCTGTGGGCAAGCAGTAACAGATCTGATTAACACTGCCTGTTACACAGATGACTCTGGAAATAAATGTTTCAGGTATAATTTCATCATGAATTTCTTTCACTGATAGCAAGACAAGCAGATGCTTTGGACTGCTTCTGGTTTCTAGTATTACTGTGATTTTTCACCAAGTCTCCTCTGATTGAGGAGCCTACAGCTGCAGAAGGTTTAAAGGGTAACTGATTGCAGAAGCTTGTGCCCTGCATCTGACTTTCACTTCTGCTCAACAGAGCGAGGACAAAAGTTAGGATGTTGCTCTGTAAGTGAAGTGAGACACACACCAAAGCAAAAGCCACCAAACACTGCTGTAGATTCATGACCCTCTCTATACACCTCCCTGCAAGATCACAAACCAAAACCACACCACCACCACCTTCACACAACCAAGCCAAAAAGGGACACTGACTATAGACAGGGGGGAAAAAAGCTTGGCCAGCCAGTTATCACTGGGCAAACAGAGCCAAACACAACACAAATAAAGCACAACTGAAAGGGTTTGTGACACTGCCAGGGATAAATGGAATTTTCTTTATGTCAGTAAAGCAGTCAATAGGAAACACATCAAAAAAGGCTTTTCAAGTATCTCCACTCATTTAGGAACTTATTTTTCTTTAAGAAAAAAAATAAAAAAATAAAAAAAAAGGAAAAAAGAGAGAGAAAAAAAGGTATCATCAGCCTCAGAGTAACACCACACACACATTGTAACCGTCCACAAAACTCTGTGGCACGCATGTATGAGAACACCACCATCACATTCTGCTCATCAGATGCACCGAGCCTGCACCTGCGAGGCACAGATTAAGATTACAGCCTCCACATTAAACTACGGCAGGCCAAAACCCCTCCCATGCAGGGGAGAAAAGCAGGCTCTGTAATCTCACCAGCAGCCAAATAACTCCTGAGGAAAAGACTGCTTTACACCCTCACCTCAAGCTCAAAACGAGCAGAAAACGGCCCCCCCCGTGTTAAGAGTCGGTTGCTGTGTGTTGGTACCAGAGAGAATGGGTCACTGTGCCAAGCGTCGGGGCTGCTCTCTGCCTCCCTTCACCCCCACAGCGGGCCCGGCTGCTCTGGAAGCACCGCCGCGGTTCTTGCCTAAACCCATAGTAAACACCGCCTGCTCCCCAGGGCAGCGACCCGGGCAGCAGGGACGAGCCCAGGCTGGCAAAGCAAACAGGCTGGGCCTGCTGCAGCCGGTAACGCGTTCCCTGCCGCGTTAGCAACAGCCACAATGGAACAAACCACACCCCCCCCGCCCCGCTCCTGCACGGAGGCCCTGGAGCTGCCGTCACACCGGGAGCCCACCTGCACTACGGGGACCTGGCTCCAGCGGGCAGTCACCGAGGCACCGCTCGCTGCAGGCGGAGGCCGGCAGCGGGGCCTACACCCCGCCAGGCGCGGCCTGAGGGGCAGCCGGGCCGCTGCACCCCACCCGCCTCGGTGGTTACTGGGGCCTCTGCGGAGCCTCGCGCACCGCTGCAGCGGAGGCGCCGCAACTGCGGGCCCGGCGCGGCCCCGACTGTGCCGAGCGGGGACAAACACTCGGCCTCAGGCCCGTCCCCCGGCCCGGGCCCGGCCAAGCACCACGTTACCTCCGCGCCGCTACCGCGCTGCCGCCGCCCGGCCGCCATTATAGGGCTCCCCCCACTACTGCGCCGCCGCGCGCACGGCCCCGCGCAGGCCACGCCCCCTCGCCTCCGCTGCGCCCTCTGATTGGTCTGTACGGTCCCAGGCGGTTCGGTTACGCCGGGCCTCGGGGTGCGCGGCGCGGGGTCCCGCTGGGTTCCGCTTTATCCCGCTCTATCCAGGTCTGTCCCGCTTTGTCCCGCTCTATCCCGCTCTCTCACGCTCTCTCACGCTCTCTCACGCACTGTCCCGCTCTATCCCGCGCTGCCCCTCTCTATCCTGCTCTGTCCCGCTCTATCCCGCTCTGTCCCGCTCTGTTCCGCTCTGTCCCGCTCTGTCCCGCTCTATCTCGTTCTGTCTCGCTCTGTCCCGCTCTATCCGCTCTGTCACGCACTGTCCCGCTCTGTCCCGCTCTATCCCGCTCTATCCCGCTCTGTCCCGCTCTATCCCGCTCTGTCCCGCTCTATCCCGCTCTGTCCCGCTCTATCCCGCTCTGTCCCGCTCTATCCCGCTCTATTCCGCTCTGTCCTGCTCTATCCCGCTCTGTCCCGCTCTACTCCGCTCTATTCCGCTCTGTCCCACTCCATCCCGCTCCGTCCCGCTCTGTCCTGCTCTATCCTGCTCTATTCCCCTCAGTCTCCTCTCTCCGCAGGCTGTGAGTGTGCCCCATGAACAGGAATTGGGGGTGCAGCGCTGCTGCCATGGCCCCGCTGTCTCCTCCACCCCTTCATTGCGCAGCCAGCACCGGGGGAGAAGCCAGGGCCATCATCCACTGCTGGGAGCCCGCTGGGAGCCAAGTGGAATCCGTTCAGATACGCTCCCACCGAAGCATCACGCTCCTGTGCTCCCTGGTCCATTGGGAACAAGCCTGATGCTGATCAGTTTTCAGGCCCCTGCCTAAGCTGCCCCAAGGCAATTAGGGGACAGCAAGTCCCTTGTGTTTTCCAAAAGCTGATTAGGACATCACAGCCCCTTCATTACAATGAATCCCCTTATCTGAGTCCAGAAGCAGTTAATCAGTGCCACCCCCTGGCAGGGCCAGCTCATGGGTGTGGGGATGGGTGCACATATGGGTGCCTCACCCCCGGCTGTAGTCAGCCGCCAGCTCCCACACTGCCATGCCAAGTGTCCGCCAGCCCTGCCTGTGTGCCAGCTCCTCCCTGGAAGAGCTCCAAGTGCTGAAACGGGGACAGTTTTGCAAGATGTGCTTGGCTGGTCCTAGCACAGTCACTTGATGACAAGTGAGCCTGCCCGGAAGGAGCACCCAAAACAACTGCGGGGCTGCCCTGCCCTGGCTGGGGGCTGCCTGCAGCCAAAACAGGCTCTGTGCACCCAGATGCTTGTGTACCTTGCACCCATGAACCGCTGAACCCGTGCATCACTGCACACCTACACCTATGTACTTATGGACCCTGCACCCGTGCTCTCATGTACCTGTGCATCCGTGTACTCATGTACCCGTGCATCCATGTACCCATGCATCCTGAACCCATGAACCCCTACACCCATGCACCCATGATCCCTGTGTACTCATGCAACTGTGCACCCATCTCCCCTTGCATCCTTGTACCCATGCACTCATGCATTGCTGCACACCTACACCTATGTACTTATGGATCCTGCACCTGTGCACTCGTGTACCTGTGCATCCATGTACCCGTGCATCCATGTACCCATGCATCCTGAACCCATGAACCCCTACACCCCTACACCCATGATCCCTGTGTACTCATTTCCCCTTGCACCCTTGTACCCATGCACCCACATACCCATGCACTCATGCACCCCAGCACCCGTTCCCTCCTGCCTGCCACCGCTGTAGGTGCAGCAGCAGCCACCACCCCTCATCACCCTATTCCCCCCCAGCATGACCCAGAGGCAACAGCACAACACCCCTGGCTCCTCATGCAGTGTATTTACAGGTCTCCTGTGGGCCGGCGCTGGCATTTGGCACGACCCCTTGTTTATCACTGCAGCAGCCGTGTGCGCCGGGTGCTGGTCCTCAGGGGCTGTTTCTGGGTCAGGTTTTGCAACCAAGCAGAGGGGCCGGCTGCGTTCTGGCAGCGCATGGCAGCACGGGGGGCAGCCTGTAGCTCCCTCTGCATAATACAGAAGAATATAGGATACAGGGGATACAGAATAGCCCCTCAATCCCTGTGTGGGATAGGAAGGGGGGAAACCTGGTGCATGTGCTGCATCTCCCTGGTGCTGCCTTCCTCCTCCAAGCACAGCCTCAGCACCGTGATGAGGCTGCTTTTGCACCCAAGGAGTGGTCACATTTTGGGGGTGCTCTGAATAAATCACCCGTTGCTGCCGCTGGCCCAGCTCTGTCCCATTCCTGGCACCCTCACAACATCTTAATGACCACAGGGATGTTGCTCACCCCTTCTTGCCTCCACCCCAGTGCCGTTGTGGGACCCACTCCCTGCTGCCCCTGGGGATGTGCAGCCAAGCCTGGCCCCATTTACCCCCCGCTCCGGGGTGGGTTTGCCAGCAGCCGCAGGCAGGCAGGGCCTCCCGTACAGCCTGTCCCCTGCTTGTTTACCGCCCGGTGGCATCCCGATGGCTCAGTCCCATGTGACAGGTGCTGATGCTTCCCAGGACACCCGACCCGGCGCTGGCGTGACCGGGAAGTCACTTATAAATAGCGGGATGAGGGGTGCCACCGACAGCCGAGCGCGGGCGAGAGCAGCCACCACTGTGCCGATGGATTTCCAAGCCGGCATCCTACGGGATGGCAACCCCATGGAGAGCCTGGAGAAGCAGCTCATCTGCCCCATCTGCCTGGAGATGTTCAGCAAACCCGTGGTGATCCTGCCCTGCCAGCACAACCTCTGCCGCAAGTGTGCCAACGACGTCTTCCAGGTGAGAGGGGGGTGCCTGCGCCCTTTCCCCCCACCCCAGCCTGGGTGCTGCGGTGCTGTGGGGATGCTCACGGCGCTTCAGGGATGCTCGCGGTGCTGTGGGGATGCTCATGGACACCCCAATGTGCATCTCGCAGGCTGCCAACCCCTACTGGCAGAGCCGGGGCAGTGTGATTTCGGGGGGCCGGTTCCGGTGCCCGTCGTGCCGCCATGAGGTGCTGCTGGACCGTCACGGTGTCTATGGGCTGCAGAGGAACCTGCTGGTGGAGAACATCATCGACATCTACAAGCAGGAGTGCTCCAGGTAGGCAGGCATAGGGTGGCTGTGGCTGTTGGCTTGTGCCTTGTCTCAGTGGGGATACAGGGAGATGGGGACACAGGGATGTGGGGATGCCCAGCTCCCAAGCCCCAACACCATGGTTGGGACTACAGGAGACTGCATCTTGGGGAGAAACTGGGAGGGATTTTCTGCTGGCCTGACCCAAATCTTCCTCCTCTTGACCCAAATCCTGCTCCCTCAACCCAAATCCTCCTCCCCCTGTCCAGTGGGGTTTGGGTCCCTGGGCAGCTCAGGGGAGCTGCGCTCTGTGGCTGAGCTGTTTGGTGGCAGGGAAGAGGTGTGGGGGACAAATCCAAGCCCCGTGCATGACAGCGGGTGCTGCTGGCTGATAAGGGGCAGAGGGACAGTTTAGGGGGGGCCCCATTCAGTAAAAGGGCTGGGGGGGGAGAAAGGGGGGTCACAGGATCTCGAGGTGGAGCAGGGGCCCCGGCCAAGCTGCCTGAACCACTGTAAATATTGTTTGAGAGCCATGGGGACGATGGCACAGGGCAGGTGTCTGCGCCCGCTGGGGGGGTCACTGGGCTGGCCTCTGGTTTCTTCTGCGGCTTGGCTTGTCCCCATGTCCCCCCTTGCTGCAGAGGGGACGCTTCAGCTGCAGGCATTGGCTGGGTCCCCCCCCCAGGGGGTTTCGTGGTGCCCCCACCCCAGTCACATGCTGAGTGACAACAATCAATCCCTGCAGCCCAAGGCTAAAATTAGACCCTTGTGCAGCACACCCGGAGTGGGGCCCCAGGACCCCTCCGCTCACCACTGCCGGCTGCTGCTGTGCCCAGTGCCACACTGGTTTACACTGGGACTCACTGGGCCCGGGGCTTAGGGAAGCATGGAAGTCGGTGGCCCCTAAAGGAGCAAGTGTGGGGTTATGCCAGGATCTGTTCTCTTTCCTGTGAACCCGGCTTTGGGGTGGCCGTGAAGCATCAGTGGGGATGTCACCCCAGTGGGGATGATGGAGAGATGGGGTGGGATGTCATCGCGCAGGGATGTGACTACAGTGGGGATGTCACCATGGTGGGGATGTCACCATGGCTGTGCTGCTCTCTCCAGCAGGCCACTGAAGAAGGGGGAGCACCCCATGTGCAAGGAGCACGAGGACGAGCGGATAAACATCTATTGCGTCACTTGTGAGGTCCCCACATGCTCCATGTGCAAAGTCTTCGGTGCCCACAAAGACTGCGAAGTTGCCCCCCTGCAAACCATCTTCCAGGGCCAGAAGGTGCCTTGAGGGGAGTCGAGGGCGGATGCAGGGAACACAGCTTGTCCCATGGCAATGTGCTGAGCTGGGGCAGCCACAAATAGCACTGGGACTTGCTCACTCGGTATTAATAGCCCCCGTGTGACTCTGCCCAGGACACAGCCTATATTTAGAGTGGTCGTGGCCTGTGGGAGATGTGGGGGGAGCAGAGCTGGGGCTGGGCATGTCCCCATCCCCACTGGGGTTCAAGCTGTTTCTGTCCATCCATCCCTGCCCAGACCGAGCTGAACAACTGCATCTCCATGCTGGTGGCGGGGAACGACCGGATCCAGACAATCATCTCCCAGCTGGAGGACTCGTGCCAGAGCACCGAGGTGAGGAAAAAGGAGCCCTCCGAAACGCAGGGGTGAAACCTCAGCCCATTTGGGTTGGCTGGGAGGGAACTGGAGCCCAGGGACTAGGCAAGCCTCTGGGATGCTGCTGGTGCCGAGGGACACCGGTGGCATCCCTCACCCCTTGTCCCTGCAGGAGAACAGCGAGGCGGCCAAGCGGGAGCTGTGCACTCGCTTCGACACCCTGGCAGCGCTGCTGGAGGAGAAGAAGTCGGAGCTGCTGCAGCGCATCACCCATGAGCAGCACCACAAGACGGGCTTCGTCCAGGGCCTCATCCGCCAGTACAAGGAGCAGCTGGAGAAGTCAAGTCGGCTGGTGGAGACGGCTGTGCAGGCCATGGAGGAGACAGGGGGAGCTGCCTTCCTCATGGTGAGACCCCCAAACCTCCCTGCTGGTGCCCCCATGGGGTCCCAATGGCTTGGGGACGTCCTGGTGGCTTCATTCTGCTCTCCTCTTTGCTCCCCACAGAACGCCAAGCAGCTCATTAAAACGTAAGTGCCCAAACTGGGGATGGTTTGGTGATGCTCAGGCCCTGCTGGGGCTTTGACAGTGGTACCCGGGTGGCAAGTGTGGGGATGCTCCAGCCCCCGTGGTTGCCCAGCTTGGCAAGGGACAGGGTGGGACATGGCTGTGTTCTCCCTGCCCAGGATTGTGGAGGCCTCCAAGGGTGACAGGCTGGAGAAGATTGAGCAGGGCTATGAGAACATGGATGCCTTCACAGTGAGCCTGGAGCACCTCGCCGAGGCAGTCCGCACCTTGGACTTTGACTCTGGTAAACCAGTCCTCAACCCCAATGCCCCTTTACCAGCACTTTGATGGCACCCATCACCTTTCCCAGTGGCTCTATGGTGACATTTGGCCACTTGTTTGCAGCTGAGGAAGATGAGGAGTACTTTGATGGGGAGGAAGAAGAGGTGGAGGAGGATGCGGCACCCGAAAGAACAGTGATGGGTAAGAGGTGGCACGGCTGATCCCCCTTCCCAGGACCCCCAAGAACCTATGGGGGAGCTTTGGAGGGATGGGCCCCCCTTTGATCCCTCCATTCCCTCCCCTTGTAGCTCCCCAGTAGCCGCAGTGGTGTTGGCAGCATGGGAGGAACGTCGCGGGTGCAGGATGTCCGTCGACGGGACTCGGGACACAGCGGAAGCACCATGGGGTCTGGTGGCCTCGCAAGCCAGCATCTGCTTCAGCACAGGACACTTTTCTATACGGGTGCAAACAGGACAATTCCTCACGTTTTGTATCTTCCTTGTTTTGTATATAATTGTCATAGATTAACATTTTGTGTACTTTGTAAAGAAAACTGGTGGTTTGGGTGCCTTTGTTTGCTTCGCCTCTTCTTCTTGGCTTGATGGGCACGGGGCGTGCATGTGGGTTTGCCAAGCCCGTGCCATTGCTGGTGTCCCTGCCAGCACCCAGCAAAGCAGAGGGATGCTTCCTGGTCCAGCACTTCATTTTCATGCTCATTAGCACCTCTGGCAGTGCTGGCTGCCTGCCCAGGGGTGTCACAGGCAGGATTTATCTCCTACTGATGGGATGCCCGGGACCAGTGCTTGCCCAGGCTTGTGGACATGGCAGAGGACTGAGGATGCTCTGAGCTGTGCCAGTTCCCCCCAGCATGCGGATGGCCTTGGCACTGAGCTGCCAGATTCCCGTTCGGCACCTGGCCAAGGGGAAACTGAGGCAGCACCCAAAGCGGTGCAGTCAGCCCCAGGGGAAATGGGGCTCCTCACCAGGGCAGGGTCACTGCGGGGGGGTGACATGGCTGGATATGAGCTGTTGGAGCAGGGAGGGGGTCACCGGGTGCCTTTGGAGGGAGGCACCGCGGAACGCTCCATCCTCCCCTTGCCTCGGGGCTGCGTCCATGCCCCTGTGCATGGCTCCTGAGGGATGCTCACAGCGGGTCCGGGTGCGGGGCGAGCGCTGCAGCCGCCTTGCGGCCGGCCCGGCCGTGCCCTCCCTGCTCCGGCCTCCTCTGCACACGGGACCCCGCCGCTCCACACGGGCCACACTCGCAGCCACCCGCACCGCAGGACCATGGCAGCGCCCGAGGAGGAGCGGTACCTGCTGAGCCCCGGGGCAGGCGGGTAGGGGCGGCCGGGAGCCGGTGCGGGGCTGCAGGCGGGGTCCCTGCTGGCTCCGGGGCCGGGGTCCCCCGCACCCCCTGAGCACCCCCTCCCGCAGCAGGTCCTACCTGGGGGCCGCGCATGAGGACGGGCTCGGCTCGGGGCAGGGCCAGGGCCCCGCGCTGGCTCTGGGGCCGCGGCACAGCCCGCACTGCCACACGCGGGGAGCCACCGGTGCCCGCGGCCAGCAGCAGCAGGCGCGCAGGAGGCTCTACCTGGCCGCTGGCATCTGCCTCATCTTCATGGTTGGGGAGGCTGTGGGTGAGTGGGGGCCGCAGGGTCTGCTCGGGGGGGGGGGGGGTGTCACCAAGGGACACCCCAAGTGCCTGCCTGCAGCACCTCTTGCTCCGATTCCCCGCAGGCAGGGTCCCCATTGGCTTTTCAGGGGGGGTGAAGCATCCCAGTGGGCCCCCCCACTCAGCTCAGCGCAGGGTGGGTGGGAACCCCCCCACTGCCACCCCAGTGTCCCCATAGCCCCTTCTTCACAGGCGGGTACCTGGCGCACAGCCTGGCCATCCTGACGGACGCAGCGCACCTCCTGACGGACTTTGCCAGCATCATGATCAGCCTCTTCGCGCTCTGGGTGTCCTCTCGCCCCCCCACCAAGACCATGAACTTTGGCTGGCACCGGGCAGGTAACGGGGCAGCAGCACCCCTGGGATGACATCCAGCTCCCGCAGACCGCAGGGAGCACTTGGAGCATCCCAGGGTGCCTTTCCTAAGGGGAGCCCTGGGGGCATAGGAAGCCCTGGCAAAGCCCCTGCACCACGCATATGGGCAGGGAGCAACCCCAGGGATGGGTGCTGGGCGCTCACCCCAAGCCCTGGTACTGCCTGGGCCAGGAACGTGCTCAGGCTTGGGTGGCAGCGAAGCAGCAATGAGGGGGGCTCTCTGCAGAGATCCTGGGGGCCCTGGTCTCCGTGCTCTCCATCTGGGTGGTGACGGGTGTCCTGGTCTACCTGGCGGCCCAGCGCCTGCTCTCAAATGACTACGACATCGAGGGTGGTGTGATGCTCATCACCTCCGCCTGCGCCGTGGCCGTCAATATCGTGTATGTATGGCCAGCTCTCACCCTCCCGGTCCCCAACCCTGTGCCCAGTGCCCCCAGGGGTGTCACTGCTGCCCTGCCTGCAGGATGGGGGTGGCTCTGCACCAGACTGGGCACCATCACAGCCATGGGGCACCCAGTGAGCAGCCCAACACCAGTGTCCGTGCCGCCTTTGTCCATGTCTTGGGGGACCTGCTGCAGAGCGTTGGTGTCCTCGTTGCATCCTACATCATCTTTTTTAAGGTCTGGGTAGCTACTGGGGGTAAAGGGGGTGCTGGGGACACAGGGAGAGCATCCTCAGCCAGCCCTTAGGGGCCAATGGGGATTTGGGATGGGGTGATGGTGCCGGAGGGGCCTCACCCTCTCCCACCCCTTGCAGCCCGAGTACAAGTATGTGGATCCTGCCTGCACCTTCCTCTTCTCTGCACTGGTGCTGGGGACAACGCTGTCCATCCTCCGTGATGTCCTCCTTGTCCTCATGGAAGGTAGGGACCCAGCGCAGGGGGTCTGGGCTGCAGGGACACCCCTGGGGTGCCATGGCTCCTCTCCCTCCAGCGCTCAGGGCTCTCCATCCCCAGGCACCCCCAAAGGGATTGACTTCAACGCCGTGCGGGAGGCTCTGCTGGCGGTGCAGGGGGTGGAGGCCGTGCACAGCCTCCACATCTGGGCGCTGACAGCAGCACAGCCGCTGCTCTCGGTGCACGTCGCCATCAGTGAGTATCGCGCCCTGGGGACGGAGCCGGGGTTCACCCGCACCCCAACATCCCCTGCCCTGCTCCTCGCAGACGCCGGGGCCAGCGCGCAGGAAGTGCTGGAGGAGGCCAGCTCCCGGCTGCAGGGCACCTTCCACTTCCACACCACCACCATCCAGGTGGAGAACTACTCGGAGGAGATGCAGGACTGCCGGGAGTGCCAGCCGCCCCGCGACTGAGCCTCCCACAGCCCCCTTGTGTCCCCAGCGGGGCTTCTGATGGGGGCAAATAAACTGGAGCACAGGGCTGGGTGTGCAGGTGGGGATGTTGGGTCTGACAGCATCGGGGCGGTATCTTGGGTGTCTGCTAGGAGCAAAGGCAGCAGGGAAGCCCCACAGCCGCAGGGAGGCGAGGAGGCTTCGTTTTCCCTGTTCCTATTCGGGGGGAAGGCAGCTCAAACAACCCTTTCTCCCTTCTTCGGCCAGCGCTGCAAGGCAATGGGGTGCCTGGAGCTGTGGGGGGAATCATCCCAGCCTAGGGGAGGGAGAACGCACGTGCTCTGCTCTCACTCTTATCGCTCTGTTTGCCCTCAGGAATCCAAAGGACTCGCCCTTCCCAGGGGCTGAGGATATTCCCAGGGTGCCCGGATGGGTGCCAACAGTAGAAGCACGGGTGCATCGACACACCAGTGCTCCCAGTGGGTACAGCCCGCTCCCCAAATCCCACAGCCATTGCCAAGCCTCTTTCTCTCCACCCACCTTTATTGCATTGGTAAAACCCAGTAACGGGTAAAACCCCGTCAGCAGTAACCAACTGCTCCGGGAGGGCTCCATGTGCCAGGAATGGGCCACCCGGAGCCAACCCAAATCCCCAGCAGCCCTCAGGGTTTATCCAAGTGTGGGTATCTCTTGCGCAGGATGGAGACCTGGTCCTTGAAGAGGACTGGGTCGAGGCGCAGCTGGGAGGACACGAGGGGCATGTAGCCAAACCAGTCCACCAACTGGTCCAGGCAGTCCTGTTGCTGGGAGAGATGCCGGCCACCGGTTGTGCCCTTCCCCTTGGCAGGAGGAGACCATGGGGGTGAGGGGCTCTGCTCCCCGGCCAGGGGTGTCCCTGCATCCCCATCCTTGTGCCCTACCTGCTGGGGCTCTGCTTCCTTGTGCTGCTTCCTCTGGGCCACCTTAATGGGCGGCAGCTTGGTGACAGCGGCCACCAGGATGTTCATCAGGATGTCCTCGCAGGCAGCCAGGCCGCCCACCAGCTCCCGCAGCCCCGCTGGCAGGTACTGGGTGAAGAGGCTGTGATAATACCTGGGGAGGGAGAGGGATGGGGCAGGATGCAGCCAAGCCCACCAGCACCAGCACCCCTCTGTGTCTGGGTACCTGTGATAGAAGGCAGCGGTGGTGAGGACGATGGAGAGCTCGTTGGTCCATTTGGAGGTGTAGCCCCAGCGCCTTTGCTCAGCATCCCAGAAGTGGCTCTGTGCAGGGAAGCCCACGATGCGCTCAGGGAAGCTGCGCCACACCACGAAGGCAAAGTCTACCTGGCACGGGACAGGGGAGGCTCTCACTTGCCTGCAGGGACCTCACCCCTAGAGGTGTGCCCTGGGCAGGGGGACATGGGCACAGCCAGCC
The DNA here is from genome assembly GCF_033783945.1 of Neopsephotus bourkii. Taxonomy (NCBI): domain Eukaryota; kingdom Metazoa; phylum Chordata; class Aves; order Psittaciformes; family Psittacidae; genus Neopsephotus; species Neopsephotus bourkii. The sequence continues at coordinate 819,888 of NW_026902107.1, read as the reverse complement.
CCGCGGTGACTGCTGAGCATCCACAGCCTCACCTCACTGGTTGAGAGGCTGGTGTGCTCGTCCAGGCTCAGCACGGCGTCCGTCTGGATGGCTGCATAGGGGAAGAAGCGGTCACTGACCTAGGGAGAGGAGATAGGTTGGGATGTGCCGCAGGGTGGCTGCTCCAGCTCCTCGACCGTGTCCCAGCTCCCTGCCATCATCCCAGCTCTTCTCACCTTGCTCCTGCCCTGGATGACAGTCAGAGGCACAGTGGTCTGGGGCCATTTCCCACTCGGGGGTGAGGGCTTTTCACTGCTCCACAGCACCAGGATCTGCAGGGGGAGGACCAGCGTGCCCGGGGGTCTCTGGCTGGGCTGACCCATCACGGTGGCCACAGTTGAGCCCTCCCCAGCCCTGCAGCAGGACCTGCTCCAGCCCCCCCCACCGCACCCCAAAACCATCTCATGGCACCTCGGACCGGAATAAACCCCGGGTGGTCCCGCATCTACCCCAGACACCCCTCACACTCCCAACACACCCGCACCCTTCCCAGCCCATAGGACCCTGCCCCATCCCTCCCACTGCATCCTCAGGAGTGGTGCGGGGCTCAGCCCCCCTACCTGGGCGCAGTACTGGGATCCGGACACGGCTTGGATGAGCCTGAGGATGGGCTGGGAGAGGGCCCCCCCCATCGAGGTGGCTCGGATGAAAGCCGTGAACTTCTTGGAGGGGCTGGAGCCTGTAAAAGGCAGGGAGAGGGTGAGCGCTGCGCCACGCACCGGCTCTGCCGCGCTCAGCTGGGGCAGGCAGGCTCCTACCGCGCTGCAGGTGGTAGAAGGGGAAGTCCCCGAGGTGCGTGGAGAAGTCGGGCAGGGCCAGGAGCCCCCCGGGCAGCGTGTTCCAGAGGAAGCGCGAACGGGAGCGGTGCTGAAGCAGCCGGTCCTTGATGATCTGACAGAGGCCGGAGAGATGCTCCCAGCATCCCGGCTGTGACCCCGGGGGCTGGGGAGGGGGGAGGTTCGAAGGCGGGGGCTCACCTCCAGTGTGGTGTGCACAATCTTGTCCACAGAGGAGAAGTAGGCATCCCACAGGAACTGGGTCTGCTGCTGGAAAGCCAGCACACGCTCCGGATGGATGCAGCGCACGGCAGAGGGGATCTGTGCCACCGGGGAAGCGGGGGGCTTGTTTCTCACCTCAGTGTCCCCCAGCCCCCTGGCAGGGCTGCCTGGCCTCTGCCACCTCCGTGCCATCCCAAGGGACCCCCATCAGCCACTGCCCTACTGCAGCTCTGTCCCCTCCTCTCCCTGGAATAGGATCTGGCCCAGGACCCCCAAGGGCTTTGGGTCTGAGATGTTCAAAACTCCCCTCCCTGAGCTGAGTGATGCTCCAGGGATGCTGTTGGGGTGAGACCCCCTCTCCTCCTGCCCACAGGAGGGCTGAGGAGGTTTCACCCACAAGATTGGCTGGGGGCTCCACCATTGCCATCAACACCGGGGGACCCTTTGTGTCCGGTGTGGGGCAGGATCTGGCCGTGGTACCTGCAGGAGCAGTCTCTCATTGCCCACGACAGCAGCTTTGCCCCAGTCGATGGCCTCGGCGAAGGGCAGCTCCCAGCCATCACTCAAGAGCACGGGGATGCAGGCAGCCTGTGGCAGAACCCACACAGGCTGGGACAGAGCCCCCGGACCCAGGGAGGGGCATCCCCTGTCCCCGCGGTACCTGCAGTGCCTCCAAGAAGCGGAATGAGCCCAAGCGCCTGCCCCGGGGCACAATGCAGAAGGTGGAGTTGTGCAGCAGCTCCTGGTAGTCAAACCTGGGATGGGAGATGGGGTGAGAGTCAGGCTCGGTCTCACCTGCGAGCATCTGGGGTCTCGCTGGCACCCAGCAAGGATGAGCATCCCTGCCGGGGGGTGGGGGGAAGGAGCCAACCCAGGGCAGTGCTAGGATCAATCTGTGCTGATTCGGCTCCAAACACCCTCAGTTCCACCAGGCCAGTGAAGCAGAGGCACCCTGGGTGATGGAGGGATGTGCCTGTGCACTGCTGAAAAAGGAGGGGTCAGGATAGGACCCCGGTGTCCTTTGAGGGCTCCCTCCACCCACCCGCAACGAAACCACACGCAAAGCCGGCGCCTGAACCCCCAAGCCCGAAACTGCGGCCGCTCCTGTGCCGTGCCCGGACTTGTCGGGCAGGACCAGCCCTGCCTCCCGAGGCGCTGCGGTGGGGAGCAGCCAGCGCAGCCCCCCCTCGGCCCCGGCCGCGCTCGTACCGTGGGGCTATGAAAGCCCCTTCTGTGCCTCCGGTGGGGAGCGGCGCGGCTGCGGCCGGCCGGAAAATCCAATGTTAGGCTGGGACAGACCCCATCTGTTCTGCCCAAGGGGAGGGACGGGCGGAGGGAGGCAGGGATGGGGCAGCCGGGTCCTGGGGTGCGCACGGTCCAGCCAGGGGTGAGCATGAGGCCAAAGCGCTGCTTGAAATGTGCTGGTCCCCAGCGGCAAGGGTGTCCCCGTGGTGCGGGTGTGAGGCTGGGTCTAGCCTGGGGGTTGAGGATGTGTCCCCTCCATGGATGCTGGAGCACCCTGCAGCATCCTGGCACCATGGGAGGTGGGAAGTTGTCCCCAGTGCCAAGGCACAAGGGTTTACAATCAAGACCAGATGAACAACCGCCATGTCTCCAATGGATGCTGAAAACCCCATTAGCACACCCTGCCTCTGTAACACCCAGCTCCCACCTAAGTGACCTGCCAGGAGGGTGAGGGCAGCTCAAACAGGACCCAGACATCTCCCCCCTCGCCATGAACCCACAGCAGCGACATCCCCTGCCGGTGTTCACCCTTGGGGCCACCCTGCTGCCACCTGCTCATGGGGGGACCCTGTGGTCACCCCCAGCACCTCCATGGGGCTGCTCCCAGCGCCGGGGCCGGGTGGGCAGCAGGAGGAGCCCCGGGGCTCCTCGCAGGCAGGCACCGTGGGGAGGCTGGCGCCGGCCGGGCTGCGGGGCCAGAACCTCCCGATGGAAACCCTCGGCTCCTGACGCGCTGCGGTTTCCGGGTAATCCGCACTCAGGGCTTCCTTGTTTTGTTAGGAGCTGGGACAGGCGCCCGCTGCGCTCCCCCCACGCCGCCACCATGGCCCCTGCGTGGCTCTGGCCGGGCACGGTGCCACCGAGGACCCATCAGTTCCAGAGAGCTTTTCCCACCCTGCTCCAATGGCTTTCAAGCTGGGGCAGCCCGCAGCAGGGCCGGGCTGCAGCGCTGCTACAAGCCACCCTTTATCCCGGCACAGAACTGGTTTGTTTTAGGCAGCCCCTCCCCAGGCACAAGGAGGGGGGCCTGATGACTCCCAGCAAGACCTTCCTCCACTCCCCACACTGCCCTCCACTGCATGGGCTCCCACTGCCCCAGGCAAACGAGGACATCCCCATGGGGTAGCTGGGGTCTCACTTTGCCTGTCCCCATCATCGGTCTGCCTGGCTTTGGGGACATCTTGTCCCGGTTCAGGAGGGCATAAACCCCTGTGGGAGGTCGGGCAGAGCAGACCCTGCACAGTGGAGATGCTGACGGCTTTTTGCCCGGGTGTCCCATGGACACGAGCAGGATGGTGGAGAGTCGGGGTCACGCATAAGCACGCTGTCCTGTGCCACGAGTTCCCCATCTATCTGCTGCCTAAAGCCGCCCTGGGAGAGGTGTAAATCTCCCCACACTTCAAACAGCGTTAGTGGATTACTTGGGCCGGGCAGAAGGGCATTTCCCAGCCCACGGAGCCTGGGCATGCTGCGGGGCTGACCTTGGGTTCCCTGTGCTGCCAGCCCACTGCGTCTCCCACCCTCCTGTGATGCCTGAGCTGCCCCAAAGCCCCTGCTAATCCCAGCGCTGGGAGCACCCCGGCTCCACTTTTACCTCCTGGCACCTCCTAAGACGCTTTGAGGATGATGCCCAACACGGCTTCTCCCCATCTGCTCCCTGGCTGGGTGGCTGCAGGATGTCCCCAGGCAGCGGGACAGGGACCCGCTGGGATGGGATCTGTGTTTACCAGCCCTGGACAGGGAGGACCAGCAGGACAGGGAGGCAAAGAGCCAATGTGCATCCCTGCAGCATGGAGCTCCCCAGACTCACAAAGCTTTGTGTCCCCCCTGTTCTCCTGCCAAGGTCCATCACACACCATCCCACCTATGAGGAGGGACGCAGGGGTCCCCCCACCCCTCCATACCCGGGGGAGCTCAGGGCTGTTCACACTGGGATGCCCAAGGACCCACCAGTTTTGCAGGAGTTTTAGTGGAACCAGTGTGGGGGGAGATGTTTCAGGCTCATCTCCAAGAGAAATGTTTATGTTAGGGGAGGGTGGAAAGGGGGAGAAGAAAAGCATCATTCATCAGCGTTAGGAAAAGGGAAATCATATTAGAGGTGGCTGCAGTGACTGCAGATAAGAGCCACTCTCACCAGATTAATGAAGCTTTAATACAGAACAGGAAAGCCCTGAACAATCAGTGCCTCCCTCCCCACTATGAAACCCTCATTATATCAGGAGACCCCAAAACTTTCCTCTCTCCCCACATCTGGACACGCAGCCACCACGGACGGGCACAGCTGCACCCAGCAGAGAGGCAGGGACACCCGTGGGGTGTCCTCCTCACCAGATCCCCTTTCCCACCCCACCTCGGACTCACTTTTCATAGTTGACGTTATCCTTGTCGCAGCGCGTGTCCTTGTGCCTCTCCCAGTCCTTGCCGTGCTTGCAGGTGGTGAGGGAGATGATGTCCTTCCCGTTGTGGATGTGGTGCAGCGCGTTCCTGGTGCTGGAGCCGATGCCGGTCAGGTACCGCTTCCCTTTGAACACCAGCAGGTATTTCTTCTTTGGGGGGACCGAGTCCTGATACAGCCACCCCCTCTCCCCCCCACGCTGCGGGTGGTCCTTAGGGAAGAGAGGGATGGAGATGTCGAAGCCAGGCCTGAAGCTCTCCGTATAGAAGCTGGCTTTGGCCAGGATGGCCTGGCCGATGTCAAAGCCCAGGTCCTCGGTGTAATTGGGCCAGGTGCCCGAGTAGAGGTTGAAGATGAGGTGGTTGCGGCCACTGTTCCACAGCGGGAAGCCACGGATTTTCTCATCAACATCGTGGATGTATTGACCCGAGAGATGGTCGCGGTCCAGCGTGTCGATGCTGAGGATGAAGAGGCAAGCTTCCTCGGGGTTTGGGGTGTAGTAGCGAGAGCGCTCAATGGAGGTGAGGATCTTGCTGTAACTCTCTGAGATGGGCTGGTCTCTGTCCCGGGGGTAGGTGAACACCCTGAAGCCGTGCTTCTCACATCTGGAGAAGTCAAAGCAGGTTTCCATCCGGCATCTGCTGTTCTTGTAGATGCTCAGCTGTGCCGCCCGCCGCTCCCGGGGTGAGGGCACCGAGGGATCCCCATCGCTCTGGAGCTCCTTGGGGTCCGCAAAGCTTTTGAGGAGGGACTGATCAGTCCAGTGGGGCCAATCCCTCTGGGCTTCAGCTTTCCTCTCGGAAAAGAAAGCGAAACGGCGCAGTTGGTCTCCTCCAAAGAAGAAAAGCAGGAGCCAAGAGGCGAGCAAAGCAAGGAAAATGTACTTCTTCCTGGTCTGCATAGGTTCACACGTGGCTCCAGCTCCTCATTGGGCCCGAGTCTGTTCAAAAGGCCGATGTCCCAAAAACCCCCACGCGGGTCGTGGGGTGGCTCCCAGCCCGCAGGTATCGTCCTGTGGCCTCTGCAGCCCGTGGGAGCGCGGATGAACCCCACAGTCCTCCTGCTGCCCCCTCCAACCAGGGCTGCGCCGTCCCTCTCGGACTGCAGGGCTCGGTGCCGCCGTGTCCCGCTCCCTTCCCCGCAGCGCAGCGGTTACTGAGCCGGGCCCCCGTGCTGTGACAATGACATTCCCATCCCCGCTTGGCCCGGTTTCAAATCCCTGGGGAAGGGGAGAGGTCGCGCCGTCACCGCCCGGCCACCACCGGCCCCGGCACCGCAAGCGTCTCCCCGCCTTCCAGACCCCTCCTGGGAATAAAGCTCCCCCTCCCTGCGGATCCCCCCTCCCCGTCCATGCCGCTGGTTCCCCGCTCCCGTTACCTCTGGGGACACTCAGCCCCCGGTGGGCTCCGGCCCGCCGTGCCCCGACGCCTCGACTCGCAGCTCCCCGCGGCTCCGGGCTGCATCCCCGGCTGGGGCAGGCGGCGGAGCAGCCGCCGTGCGGGGCTCCCGGTGCGCGGCCGCGCGGGGCAACCGGAGCCGCTGCCGCTGCGGGAGGCTCCGCACAGCCCTGGCCGGGGGCGGGGGTGGATCTGGGGGTCCGTGTCCCCCCCCTTGTCCGCCTGGCTCTGCCTTGGGCTCGGTCCCCGTGGACCTGCGGCTGCCTGCGCGAAACCTCAGCTGCCTGCACCGCTTGTAGCTGCCTGTCCCGCACCCCCCCGCTGCCTGTCCCGCACCCCCCCCGCTGCCTGTCCCGCACCCCCGCTGCCTGTCCCGCACCCCCCAGTGCTGCCTGTCCCGCACCCCCCGCCTGCCCCCCTGCCTGCCGCACCCCCCCGCTGCCTGTCCCGGACACCCCCGCTGCCTGTCCCGCACCCCGGGGCTCGCTGTCCCCCCAGTCCCCCGCCCGCATCGGTTTCACCGCGTCCCGCTCCTCCCGTAACCACAACATTCAACCTTTAGCCCCGCCCATCCACTTCCCATTGGCTGTCCGGGACCCCCCGTGGGCGTGTCCCGCGGAGCATCCTCCTGCGGAGGCTTCCCATTGGCAGCGCCCCGCCGCCCGCAGAGCGCCCACGTGGGACGGGGACGGGGGGTGTATCCCCACGCGGCGGGCGGTGGGGGTACCCCGAGGGCGGGGAGCTCCGCAGGGTCCCTGCGCCGCCCGCCCGCGGTGCCGGTGACCGGGGGGAAGCGGCCGTGCCGCCGGTCTCAGCCCTCGGGTGCGGGGTCCCTCAGCTCCCCCGCGCCTCTCCCGCATCAAGCGGCCGCAGCCGGCTGCGAATGCTCCTGGCTGGGACAGGGGCTGAGGGGGAGCGTGCCCGGAGTTAATCCCCCTAAAGAACACCCCAGCAGGCAGCGTGCGAGTCCAGCGCGGGGATAGCGCGGTCAGCAGCAGAGCCGGCCCCAGCTCTGCCCCGGGGGCACCCATGGAACCGGGACCCCGCACCCGTGTCCTGCAGGGCTCCATCGCGGGATGGCCCCGAGCAGCCCCTGCGAGCGGCTTTGCTGGGGCGATGCGGGGTGCTGGGAGCTGAGCCCCGCTGCGGGAGCTGGCGCGGGCAGCAGGGACAGGCCGGGGCTCGCCGCTCCGTTCCCACCCTACCCTGGCATCCCCGGCCGCGCCAGCCGCCCTCCGCCCTGCCCCATGGATGGAGCGACGTGGCTGGGCTCAGCCTGCGGGGGGACCGGGCTCTGGGCTCCACATAGGGCAGGGCCCCCCCGGGGGGCTGTGCTGGTGGGTATGGCCGGGGTGCCCTCTCCCTGCCCCAGCAGCCAGGTGGGACCCGCTGCCACACGCAGTGACAGCCCCAGGGCCCCATTCGGTGCCCAGCCCGAGCCTCAGTTTCCCTGTGTACCCAAGGGAGCGCAGTGGGAGCCGGAGTGGGGCTGCTTGGTACGGATGGGTTTATACCGAATCCAGGCCTGCCGGGCCTGGCCCTGTATGGAGTTAATCCTGGGCACGGAGGGGATTACGGGGCCGAGCGCTGCTTTGGCTGCAGAAAGCGGATTAACTGAGGACAGGGAAGTTGGGGACGGGCAGCGGGAATCCCGGGGGCACCTCTGGGGGTCCCATGAGGGCAGGAACGCTGCTGGGTGCAGACAGAAGCAGGGTCCCCTCCGTGGTGGGTGCGATGGGGGGGACTGGGGTTGCGCCCCGCACTGGGGGCACTGGGAGCTGCAGCGCGCATCCGCGGGTGGCACCGGGAGCTGCAGTGCAGGGCGCGCTGGGAGCTGTGACCCGGTTCATGGCAATGGGTTGGGGAGGGGGGATTGGGGGACACGGGGGGAAACCGAGAGGTGGGGGAGCCCTGGGACCTTGGGACGGTTACTGGGAGCCGCTGGGTGGGAGGCACTGGGAGCTGCGGGAGCACTGGAGGCTGCGATGGTGTCTGGCGGCGCTGGGGGGAGCATTGAGAGCTGTCGTTGTGCTGGGGATACTGGGAGGTGTAGTCCGAGGGCCTGGTGCATACTGGGAGGTGTAGTTCTGCACTGGGAGGATGCAGACCCCATCTCCTGCTGTCCTCCCCTGGATGCTCGGCTCTGGCAGAGAGCGCCACACTGACCCCTCGCTGACACATCCCCAGTGCCACCCCGGCTCTGCAGTGTCCTCCCAGTCCTCAGCATCGGGGGGGGGGGGGTGGCAGGGATGGGGACAGCTGCCCCCGGTCATGGCTTTGCAGCATGAAGAACAGTGCTGCAAACACATAAGGCACTGTGGAAATGCCAACAGCACGTTCCTGGGTGACACCGTAGCTGCTGGAGCAAGGGGCAGTTTGTAAAGGGGAGTCCAGTCCTCATCCATCCCGACAAAAGGCTGAAGCCGGTGGAGCTGCATGGATTTACCCCACCAGAGACGCTGCCCCGGGTCCTTACTGGCACTGTGATGGGAGATGCTGCCCCTGGGAACACCTAGGCTCCTGGCACATCATCTGTTTTGTCATTGTCCCACTGCTGCCAGCATGGCGTTCCTGCTGGGAGCACGGGGCAGTGACAATGGGTGACATGGGTTCCGGCAAAGCCTTTCCCCAGGGGAAGGAAGGGGAATGGAAAAGCAGCACCTCACCCACAGGTGCTGAGCTGTTTGTGTCCTCCTTGCTTGATGCTCCAGGATGGCCTCAGGGGCAGGACACAGCTCGGTGCAGCAGCCGAGGGTTCACCCATTGATGTCTCCTCTGCTCTCAGGGACACAAAGGACTGCTGTGAACAGGACCACGAAGAAAGCAGTGCTTTTGAGGCTTCCAGACTGATTGATCTGAGCTGTTTTACACCTCGAACAGCACAGCCCGGGAGCCTCAGGACTGCTCTGCTGAGATGCTGAGGGTGAGCTGGGGACATGCAGGGTTGGTGTATGTGATGGATCATGTGGGCAGCCGCGGGGGATGGACAGAGCCCATCAGGTCCCGTTTTAACACTGAGAGACAGCGACTGGTGCAGAAATCAAATCCCATTTTCCTCCCTGAATGAGCATGGCCGGGATCGGGGCTGGCAGCTACAGGGGGGCGGCCCCGTCATGGCCCAGCTGAGGCAGGCTATGAATTCCATGAGACCCTTATGCAGAGGCTTTTGGGGCTGTGCTCAGAGGGTGCCTCTGACATTCATTATCCCTCAGGCTCACAGCTGCTTATTCCCATCCCAGTGCTGGGCAGGTTCCTTCTGCCTGCCCCTGAGCTGGCTTCTGCACCCAGGACCTGCCCCTCATTGTGCTCTGGAGGCCACAAGAGAGTCCAAAAGAGCCCCGGGGTCCCCTTGCAGGGCAGACACCATCGGCCCTGCTCTGCTCTCTTGGGATGTGGTGATGCAGGAGCCCTCTCTGAGCGTTTCCCAATGTCACTGCCTGCACCTGCGCTGAGATCCAGCCTGAAGCCACATCCCCATTGTACGCTCCAGCCCCAGCGTGCCTGAAGGATGCAGCACGAGCCCGTGGTGTATCACGCGAGGAAGGAGTTCCCCACATCCCAGCTTGCTTGGGTTGCTTTGATGGGAGATAGGAAAGAAAGGGGCTGGGGCAGCTCTGCCAGAGCCAGTGTTCCCCAGGCCAGCCATGGGCAGGGGCAGAGCATCGTTCCCTGCTAGCAGTAACCAGAGGGGGGACCCCATGGTTTTTGGGGTGGCTTGGGCTGCTCTGGACTTGCAGGAGTGAAAGGTTAGCCTGGTATGGGCTCTGCCACCAGCACCAGCTCTTGGTTGCTGTGTCCTCACAATGCAGAAGCTCAGTTTTGAACGTGAACCAGCAAGGGTTTGATCCATCAGTGCCTTGTGGTTTATCCACAAAGGGGGGTTCGCTTCCCAGGGAAGTGGGAAGGAAACACCAACCCCGTTATGGCAGGGGGGCAGCCACCCGCAGGTCCCCTGTGTGAGGGTTGTGCATTGGAACGGGTTTACTTCCAGCCGAGCATCTCCGTGTCCGAGCTGCTTTAATATTCCACCCGGTGGCTTGAAAAGTGATAACAAGCAAGAACCTGCTGCCCATTTGTATTCCCCTCACAGCCATGCCTGCTCCATGGCTGTGCTCTGAATGGGCGCATTCCTCTTCCCCACGATGCAACCTCTGCGCTCCCACCCGCTTCGGCTCCAAAGCTTTCCATGCTGCCGGCTCGGAGCCGCTCTTGGTTTCTGAGTCTTCTTCCCACCCTCCCCATCCCGGCTCCCTCCCTCCCTCCGGCAGATCCAGATTCCCGCATATCCCTCCCCATCCCGCTGCTCACACAGGCACCAAACCGGAGTTACCGGCTCCAGCCTGCCACAGCATCTGCTGCTGCTTGAAAACCCCCTCATTTACTCAACCAACTTCCCCGTCGATTTAATTAATGCAAATTGAGACGTGCTAAAACCTCCTTGTAATGACTGGGACACTGTCGGGGGGTGCATGTATGTATGTATGTATGTATGTATGTATGTGGGGTTTCCTTGTATGTGCCAGGAAAGAACTAAGGGGGACTCACAATGGCTGAGGAATGCCCAAGCTGAGCCCAGGCTGGCAGTGAGGGCTGCACAAGCTCTGGTGTCCGGCCATGAAACCAGCCCTGAGGACCAGTGGGGATGTGGGTGCATCCTGACCCCACTCCTTACCAGCCTAGGCAGCACCCTGGGGAGCAGGGCTCCTTGGATTCCTTTGATGGGTGAGTATAAGCTTGATTTATGTGTTGGGTTTTCCATTGGCAAATCGAAGCTTTGCTCTGGGTGCAGTTCCAAAGGAAAAGATCAAGTCTCTCCATCCCCAAAGCGAATCGTTATCATCTGAGTGCTCACCAGTTATCATCTGTAGATCATCAGCTCCAGGCTGTGCTGAGCTGGAAACCCCCATGCTCGGGGTCACAAGGAATTCATCTCAGTGTTGGCACCTCCTCAAGCCCCAGCTCCTCCTGGCTGGGTCACTGGGCAGGACTGGGGCTCTGCTGCATGGGCAGACCCTCAGTGTCCGGCCGGGTTGCAGGCATGATGCTTGCTGAGTCCCCTGGCCTTGTGAATGTGATGCTGCAGACCAGAAGGGCTCCTGTTCTCTCAGCCAGCAGCAGCAAGGGTATTTTTGAGGGTACAACTGGGGTTTTGACAGCAGAAACCCCATTTCAGGCTGGAGCCGTCTGTTGCTGACCATAGGGATGGTTCCTGAATCAAGAGAGAAAATAAGGGCTGAGAAGGGAAACTGAGGTGCTGGAGGAGAGAAGGGGCTGCGTGAGGACTCTCTAGTTCCAGACTACTCCAAAACCAACCTGAAACAGATGGGAGGGACGGGGTTTGGTCAATTCCCAGATTTCCCCCATTTTAGGGATCTAAGCTCAGCCCTGTGGATGCTCCTGCTCTTCACCCCAATGCGAGGAGAGGGGAGAGCAGGGACCCCACACATCCCATCCTCCTTTTAAACCCTGTTTCTCACGCCTTCACCCTGGACCGGGGTGTGGGGATGTGCTGGGACTGTCAGCACCCATCCCATGGGACACAGCAGCACCGGACCCCCCAGCCCCTTGCTTTAGGCTGCCTTCATCTCCTCACATGCTCTAACAGCATCCCTCACACCAGGCCTGCGGGGGGGGGGGGTTGGTTTGGTTGTAATTAAACTGAATCACAACAGGAGTCCCTGCGGGTATGGCTTTCAGTGCATGGCAGCAGTTTGCTGGTTTATTGCATAGGAGACAGGGATGTGCTTTTCCTCCAGAAAGGCTGGCTTCGTTTGCCTCTGCTCCCCGCTGCACTGGATGTGTCTGCTCTTTCTTCTTTTAATATATATATTGATCTATGATGAATGCCAATTAGCAGGGGAAAGAGGGATCAAACACTGAGCAAATGTGAGGGGCAGGTGCTGTTTTCATGCCGGTGCTGCTGATTCCAGGCAGTGGGTGAGGAGCCAGTGGGATGGAGTGGGAATTAACCCGTTTTTATGCAGAATGCTTGGTGGAGCTGTGGAAGCGTAGATCTGGGCTCAAGTTAAAAGGTGCCATAATAAAGCAGGGACTTGTTTCCTTGGCTCACAAATGCCGTGGGAAAGGCATGTTTTATTCTGGTGGTGTTATGGTTGGGGACACATCTCACCCATAAACAGCACCTAAAACACTGAGCTGTGGTGTGGCACTTGGGCAGGTCAGCATCTCCTGTGTTACCTGGGGAGGGATGCAAAGAGTGGGGGATGCCTCCAATCCCTGCCTTTGATTGGAATCAGCCTGCAGACTGAGCCCCGCAACCCCTCCTGCTCCCAGGAGCTCCGTGAGGGATAACTGAAGCCTGCTCCCTGACATTGATTCTGTCAGTGAAACAGCTCTGAGAGCAAAGAGCCCAGAGCCCTGCACCGAGCATCATCCTCCCGTTTGCTGTTAGTGGGAACAGGGGGCTGGTACAGGCTCATCCATATTGTTTACTTGACAGCGGGGAGGTCGTATTCCTTTAAGAGGATTTCCATCCCTGAACTCCTCCCATTGTGACACTTCCAAGCTACATTTTGTCTTGACAGGGTATATTTTTAACTATATCATGCCAGGTTAGTGTTGTAACACAATGGCTTTGCTGGGCTGCAGGTAGAGCCCAATCCATACCTTCAATGCAAGGAACTGGGGAGCAATTAGCGCTTTACCCATCTTTTGTGTCCATCTCCCCCCCCTTCATTTCCAAAGAGCCAAAGCCAACGTTTTTACTGGAATCTTCTATGGCTGCTGAATATTTGATGGCTTCCCGAGGCATCGCTTGTCAAAATCCCAGTCTCTGCTCTACCCCAGCTGGAGGGGCTGACTCTGACACCTTGAGATCTAATTAGCGCATCTCCTCTCGGCTCCCACGCAACAAACCCACCCCAACCCATAACCCCTTTCCTCGTGCTTTCTCCCAGCCCCTCACTAGCACTGGGGGGGTGCAGCTCTGTGCATCTGAGTTATTTTTGAGCCCTCAGCGGAGTTGTTTATGGGCTGCCGTGAATAGCAGAGCTCCTGGTGCTCCATATGGGAAATGCAAATCTGTGAGCTCCTGTCGGGAGCAGAAAGGGAGAAGCAGCAAGGATGCAGAGAAATGGGGCGAGGCAAAAAAGGGGGAGCAATGTGAGGAGGCCTCAGGGTCTTTCACTGGGTGCTTCTGGGCGTAGCAGAGGTGGGAGCCAGCATCCGCATGGATACGGGACAGGGGTGCCGGGAGAGCCCAACCGCACATGGGTGTCCTGGAGGATCTGCTGGTGCCATGGAGGAAACTGCACCCGCTCCTGGGAGCGGCTGTGACAGCTCCCGCTGGTGTGAAGTCTTTGGGCTCTAATAATAGTTGGGCTTGTGCTGAAAGCCTTTTCCTCGCTCTTGCCTCTCCCCAGCCATCTGTTCTCAAGAAATGTGTGGAATTCATGTCACTGAGCTCTTATCCATGTTTATTGCAGGGACAGAGACTGCCTCCCAAGCCTAAGAGCTGGGGGAGAAAGCTCCTCGGAGATACACAAGTCGTTCCATCGCTTTCCTAGGAAACAAAGAATGAAAAACATGCCAGCAGATCTCCCAGCAGGCTGGGAAGGGAATTGTGCTGTTCCTTTGCCAGGCTGGGTACAACCCAGATCTCCTCCAGCATCCTGGTGTGGCCAGGATGAAGGTGCTCACGCGTGTGACGCTTCAGGGTTACATTGCCCCAGTATTGAAGCTGTTAATTTATGTTTTCATAGCTCTGATTGAAAACAATTAAATCATTTCCAACAGCTCATTGGCAAGTGTAAATTTGTTCCGAAGGGAACATTTCCTTCACGGTGTTTCCCAGCATAAACACAACATCCACCTAAATACCTCCAGTAAACAGCAATTCCCTTAAACAGTTCTTACCTTTGGGAAACCAAAAGTCTCCCCAAAAGTCTCATTTTCTTATTGAGTTCTATGGGTTCCTTGCCTGTGTTTGGATTGAACCAGGAGGTCAGTTCTGGGCCCCTCAGTTTAAGAAGGACAGGGACCTGCTGGAGAGAGTCCAGCGCAGGACAACTGAGATGATGAAGGGAGTGGAGCATCTCCCTTATGAGGAAAGACTGAGGGAGCTGGGTCTCTATAGTTTGGAGGAGATTGAGGGGTGACCTTATTAGTGTATATAAATATATAAAGGGGGAGTGTCACGAGGATGGAGCCAGGCTCTTCTCAGTGGCAAACAATGACAGGACAAGGGGCAATGGGTGCAAACTGGAACACAAGAGGTTCCACTTAAACTTGAGAAGAAACTTCTCAGTGAGGGTGACGGAACACTGGAACAGGCTGCCCAGGGAGGTTGTGGAGTCTCCTTCTCTGGAGACATTCAAAACCCGCCTGGACACGTTCCTGTGTAACCTTATCTAGGTGTTCCTGCTCCGACAGGGGGATTGGACTGGATGAGCTTTTGAGGTCCCTTCCAATCTCTAACATACTGTGATACTGTGGTACTGTGAGACCTCTGGAGCCACTGATACCTTGGGAGGCCTCTCGGGCTGCAGCACATGGGAACAGCCGGCATGGAGAGGGGGAGGCTGCGGGGTGGGAAACACTTGCCTGAATGATAATGCAAAGACTGGGAAACACGGATAAAAGGAAACATGGATAAAAGGAAACATGGATAAAAGGAAACATCCTTCTGCTGCCAAGAACAGGTTTCTTTTGAATGACTATCTCCACTAGCAGGTTATTTATTGACTCGGGTCAAACGCTGTATTGGGTTGCTGGTTGACTCGGGTCAAACGCTGTATTGGGTTGCTGGTTTTAGGATGAACTTTGCTAATACAATGCCTGTTGCCAATCTTAGCAGATATTTGCTAATATTACTTACCAAAGTGCTTCAAAATACTCTCTGATGAGCAAACAGCTGTCAGCCCTTCCAGCACCAGCGCTTGAGGGTGGCAATTTGATGCTCAGAAAGCACATTTTCTCATTGGAGATGGAATATTTTTGCGGGTTAACAAAGCTGCTGTGGGCTGAGTTGTCTCCTGGTTATGTCAGACTCCTCGTGGGATGTTTTGAGAAGCACAGAGAGGAAACGCTTTAATCTCGATGCTAAATCTGAGCGTGTCACGTCCTAAATTCACACGTACAGGGAGTGTTCTGACGGGGCTGTGATGGACCTGTTCCACTGAGAGCACAGTGTGTGGGACCAAGGGGGCCTGAGCACCCCCTGAGCTGTGGCATGACTTGGGTTGCACAGGGCAATGATTTAAGTGGGTGCTGTTATCCCTGGCTCGGATCCATCCTCAGGGTAGGACACATTCCTAATTTATGGAGCCTTTGGCTCTTTCTATTCTGGGAATATCTGTAGCAGGTTCTGCTGTGGTCCTTTGTTATCCTCAAGATGCAGAATTTCATCTGGCTGATGTGGCTGGAGTTGGGCTTGAAATGGTGTCTTCCATCTCAAACACTGTTTTGGGGCTAAATAGTGACACGATGGAGGGAACTTCTGCTGCTGCCTCCTCTTTTCCTTTGGGAAACCTGGAATTACAGCGAAAAGCTTTTATTGGCAATAAGGGATTCAGTAGGTTAAAAACCTGCCACAGGCACACGCTGCTGGAGTCTGTTTAGAGCTGCGGTAGATGTGTCGATGAACACAAATCAAATGCAAATGAAATAAAAGCTTTTCATATTCCCCGTTCTGCTCGAGATCAGACAAAAATAAATTCCACAGAGAGAAATGGGTTTGATGAAACGCTCCCAAAATAAAACTGCTCTTGCAACGAAGCCAAACCCGAGATCGCCCCCGTGCCTCCCCAGCTGCCAGGAGCCCTTGTTTCTCTTTGTACCCCAATAGTGCTCAATGGTTTGGGTTGAAGTTGGGAACAGCCGTGGCAGGTGTTGGAAAGGGGTTGCTGAAGAGGCTCAGCATGGAAAACGCCAGAGCTGAGAACAGACCCCAGCTCCGTGCCTCTCATCAATAAACCAGGTTGCCTTTTA
Source organism: Neopsephotus bourkii (assembly GCF_033783945.1). NCBI lineage: Eukaryota > Metazoa > Chordata > Aves > Psittaciformes > Psittacidae > Neopsephotus > Neopsephotus bourkii. Next base: position 803,866 of record NW_026902107.1, on the reverse strand, counting down.
CATCAGAGAGTTCTTATCTGAAAGGAATGGGTTTGGCTTTAAAGCCGATCTGCAAAGGAACGTAAGTTACATTCAGGTCCTTTTTTCCTTTCTTTCTTTCCCCGTGAGAAGCCCAGGAAATAAGATGGAAATCACGGAGAACAGCCCCTGCGGGATTCCTGGTTTTATCTCAGCCTGCATCCCTTCCTCAGTGGTGGCAAATGATGTTTCATCATCACCTCTCAGGCTGACTGGAGGCAGTCACACAGGTACCAAACAGAAAGCCCTGAGCCCAGGAAGCCTTGTTTCCTCTGGGAAATGCTGAGCTCATCCTAGGATAAGCTCACTGATTTGACTAAAAAGCATTAATATTAAAGCATCCAACACACTGTTGATCTACACAGACGACAATTAATCAACAATCAAGTAAAACAGAGGCTGATGGCACGCTCTTTTGGCTGCTTTGTCTTCCAGCAGCATTTCATGCAATGTAATCCAAGCATTCAAGATGTTTCACTTAAAAACACGTGTTGTGTGTGTGCTGTCTGCGCACCCACCGCTGCTATTGAGCCAGGAGCCCTGTGACGGCACCAGGCATGACCTGAAGGGCCAAGCAGCCACAGCATTTGGACACTGAAACCCCTTCAGGCACATGGAAAGGCTCTAACACGCTGCTGGAAAATGGCTCTTCCCATGCCCAGCAAGGCGCTCCAGCAGAAAACTCTCCCCAGTTCTAGCAGCTCGGTGGCTGGATGTGGTTTCCATGGAAATAGACATCAGATCACTGAAAAACAGGGCAAGTGTTTAAAATAATCTCTGTTTTGAAAGCTTTGTGCGGTTCTGTCACAATATTACCCGCATGCAAGGTGGGGTTTTTGTATTTTATCTTTTTTTGGTGCAAAATCCTCGTTTTTAAGGGTGCGCACAAGGGTGGGGCCTTTGGAAAAGTCCTTTCTTCAGCCCTGAGGGTAGGGATGCTGTTGTTTTGGGCTTGTGTTGCAGCAGAACGTGCGTGCTGTCCTCTGGCCATCTGCCTTTGTGCACGTTGACTCTCGTGTAACTCAAGTGGCTGGAGCACGAGGCTACCGTGGGGATTGTGCCCAGGTCATTTGTATGGAGCATGCACAAACGCAGCCGGTTCATTAAAAGCACATTTGCATGAGAACCACTTCCCTGCGCTTGGCAATAGCTTTATCTTGGAAAGGGGAATGCTCACAGTGCAGCCCATGGGGCAAGGATGGAGCATCTTTACAGGGCCGTTACGTGCATGCCATGGAACCCACACGGACACGGGTGTTGCAGATGTGCTTTGACTCCCTGCTGTCACCCCACAGGGGACGGCCACGTCCCCAGAACGCACTGCAGGGGCCATGGGGCGGCCGCACCACCAGCGCCGCGGACCCGCTTTAGGGCTGGTCTGCACCGGCCGCGACCCGGCGGGGACCGGAGGCACGCGGTGATCGCGCTGCCCCCGAGCAGCGCTGCCCGTGACGGGACCGAGGGCTCCGAGCTCAGCGCCCAGCCCCGTGCCCCCGACGGGGCGGGCGGCCAAGGGGGACCGCGGCCGCGCTGGGGCCGCTCCTGGCTCCGCAGCGGAGCAGACAAAGGGAGTCCTGGAGCCGTCGAGCACGGGGGGAGCGGGAGGGGGACGGACACCGCCGCGGGAGCCCGCACCCCCCGCGTGGGACCCGCAGGTCCGGGGGTCTCTGCCCCCCCCGAACCCCGCACTCCCCCCGCCCCCGAGAGCGCGGGACTACACTTCCCGGCATGCACCGGGCGGCGGGGAGTGGGCGCGCACCCCCCACCTCGCTCCTCGCCGCCGGCCCCCTCCCCCTCCCCTTTCTCCCCCGCCAGTCCCCCGTCGGGCGGCACGTGCCGCCGCGCTCGGCCAATGGCAGCGGGGCGGGGCGGGTCACGTGCCATTGTTTGGCGCTTTTGTGCGCGGCGCGGCGGGCGGGAGCGGAGTGCGGCCGGAGCGGCGGCGCGGGCAGGTGGGTGCGTGGCGGTGGCGGCACCGGGACCCCGCGAGCGGAGCGGGGCTTCCGCGGCCCCTCGGTGCCGGCAGAGCGGGGGCGATGCCGCACGGAGCCCGGGGCGCTCCGAGGGAGCGGGTGGCGGTGCCGCAGTGGAGGGGGTCTAAGGATGGGGGGCAGGAGGAAGGAGACCGCAGCGGGGGCCGCAGTCGTTTGAGGGCGCCTGGGGAAGGGGCGCTGCGTCCGCCGCTTTTTGTCCGTTCTGATGGCGGGAGTCGCGGGAACAAAGGGAAGGGAGACAATGGGCGGGGGGCGCCGCTCGCGGCGCCGAGCGCGGGGTCTTTTGTCCCGGGAGCGGGCGACGCCCTGCTCGCGGCGGCGGCGCCCCCTCCCCTCGCTTACAGGACCCCGCCATTGTTAGTGGGGAAGGGGCGGCGCCCGGGCGGGGCGCCCCGACGCTGCCGCGCTCGGGTTCCCGCAGCTGAGTCCCGCTTAGCGAGGGGTGGTGCGGGGGCCCCGGCTCGCGGCCCCAGTCTCTCCCCGTTCCCCTCGCTCTGGGGTGGGGCGTGGGGCCCGCACCTGCGGCGGGGGGCGGCAGGTGCCCGGATGTTGCCGTTGGCCCCGCCCTCCCTCTAGCCCCCCGCGGGATCGCGCGCGCGCGCGCTCTGCCTCCCCGGCGGTTTGAATTCGGTGCGGTTGGGAAGGCGCGGGCGGGGCCTTGGGCTCGGCTCCCATTGGCTGCGAGGCGGAGCGGGGGGCGTCGCCGTTGGGAGGCCGGGCGGCGCCGGGAGCGCGCACACGGCGCGGGGCCGCGCCTCGGCGGCGGCTGGGACCAAAGCATCCTTCGCGGGGTTAACGCGCGTTGTGGCACTGTTCTCGCGTCCGTGTGCGCGCTCCCGACCCGCTCCAGTGGCTCGGACCAACGCGGGTGTAAAGGAGCTCGGCGCGGCTGTGCCGCCCTGCCGGGCACCCGCCCTGCGCAACACCGTGGCGCGGCCGCTGCTGAATGAGCGGTCCGATGGGAGCCTTTGTTTGCGGTTCTTAATCACGGTGGAGCAAACGGGGACTGAAACCACCCATCTGCAGCCATACACATAGATCCTGCAGCACCCATAATGGGGAACATTGCTGCTGTTCATGTACATCATCCTCCAAGGCTGGAATTGCTGACTGCATTAACTGTCTTTTGTTTGATTGTGCTCAACCATTTTTATTAGGAGGCAGGTGAAATTCATGTACTTGCTATTCAAAAGCATCTTTCTTTGTTGTCTAGGACTCCAGCTGATTGGCGTTCTTGCAGAGCTGGTTTCTGGACTCGTATTTTCTTGGTCATGGCTACTTCTGGTATGTGATATTATGTGCTAAATACTCTGATGTGTTTTTTTTTCCTCCCAGTTTCCTCACAAATGATTTGGAAAATCCAATCTAGTAAAATCAAGCGTTGTCACGGGGGTTTTCACCCATCTCGAGGCTGCTTGGGAGAAGCTGTTGGAACTGGGTGCTTGTGACAGCATAACGAAAGCCCTCTTGGAGGAGGCTGGTAGCAGATGGGCTTCAGCTCAGCTGCATGCCATCTGCTCTGTGAACAGAGCTGACGATCATCTTGGTGATCAAAGCTGGTGTGCTGGTACAGCTGACATCATGCCAGGGCCTGCTGTATCTCCTCAGAGGTGTTTGAAGAGAGGAGGCTGGCTTGCATGGTTCTTTGAAACCTGGTGTCAGGTCTTTAGGCAGACACCTTGAAACCTCCTTAAACTTGTCATTGGAGAACGGGTGAATTTTCCTTGGCAATGGGGATAATCTTGTTTTCATGGCCCTGGATATTAAAGGCTAAAATCAAATGCCAGGTGCTTGGATAGTGTAAATGTGCAATGAAAAACTGCAGACAATTGCCTGCTGTGGTTTTGGATGGTGATGATGCTGCTTAAAATTAGAGCATTGGCTCCCATTCTAACTGCTTCCTCAAGTGGGCTTTGTTGGTGCTGAGTGCTGAGTATTTGGAGGCTGTTGTTCGCGTTACTTCAGTTCCTAGCTTAAAACATTGTTCTGTTTCTTTGTTGTGTGTCCCCCCCCCCATGTTCCTAGATATTCAAGTGAAGGAACTGGAAAAGCGTGCCTCTGGGCAGGCATTTGAGCTGATACTCAGTCCCCGCTCAAAAGAAGCCGTTCCAGAATTCCCTCTTTCTCCCCCAAAGAAGAAGGATGTGTCATTGGAGGAGATCCAGAAGAAATTGGAAGCAGCAGAAGAGAGGCGTAAGGTAAACTTGAATCAGCCTAAGTGAGCTCTGCTCAAGCAGTCTGGGCGAGTTGTTTTGCTTCCTTGTTTGACTTTTTAAATTACTATTAATGGCGTGCGTGGGACAAGTGATTCTCAATTTGTATTATGGTAAATGGAGTATTCATTGAACTACTTTGGAGTCTCTTGAGGCTTTTGGGAACTTTTGTTATGGTCTGCAAAGCTCCAGCTTTGTTCCCAAAGTGGTCTTGAGTGGTCACTTGAAAAACTGGGAGAGAAAATGTGTAGTTGAGAGGGGTTGTGCTTTCAGGATGAAGTGTTTCCTGGTCTTTGACATCGTAAGATCCATTTCCTCCTAGAAGACATAGTGGTGAATGTGCAGTGAGAAGGTGTGTGAATGCAGTGTCGAACTTGGTGCAGGATCTTGCTGTTGAGATGTAGCTTGGAGCTCTTGAATATGCAGAGGCTTACGAATGGAAGCGCCTCCTGTATGACCCGAACCACAGATTCACTGTTATGAGAAGTGAGAGCCTTCTAGGAAAGATCCATCAGTGTTAATACTTGAATAAGTTTTTTCCCCTCCAAAAAACCCCATTTAACAAAACCTGTGTGTTAACAACAGAAACGGAAGTCTTGTGGGAGGTTGTGATGGTGAAATACGGGTTCTGTGGGTAGGGGAGCACTGGGGAGCTTGGTCCTGTATCAAAGTTGTGCTGTTGTAAACCAGCAGCAAATCCTTCCTCCTTGGAGCTGTGAGCAGCGCAGCTGTAGCTGCCTGCGTGGTTCCTCTCTCATGGTCAAAGCACCCCTCCTCTGTTTCATTAGTCTCATGAAGCAGAAGTCCTGAAGCAGCTGGCTGAGAAGCGGGAGCACGAGAAGGAGGTGCTGCAGAAAGCCATTGAGGAGAACAACAACTTCAGCAAAATGGCAGAGGAGAAGCTGACCCACAAAATGGAAGCAAACAAAGAAAACCGTGAGGCACAAATGGCCGCTAAACTGGAGCGCTTGAGGGAGAAGGTGGGTGTGGAGTCCCAGTTCCCCTTTGGGAGTGAGTTTATCCATGCTTCCTACTTCAAATCCTGCTTAAATAAAGCCAAGTAAATGGCCAAGTGAGGGGGGTGCTATGAATTTGTAGACATACAACGCGGTGGTTCTGTGCTGGTCTCATACTGAAAGGCTAAATCTGCAGAAGACTGCAGAAATCCTCCTCTTGGGGGAGAGGGAATGGATGGAGTTGGAGCAGCATCTCCCTGCTTTCTTACATGCTTCATCCTGGAGCAGGTGTCAGTAACCCATGTGGGAAGCAAGCTGGAGCCTGCCCGTCAGCTAACTGCTTCCTTGCTGTTGTCTTGCAGGACAAGCATATTGAAGAGGTTAGAAAGAACAAAGAAGGCAAAGACCCTGGTGAGGCTGAAACCGACTGACTTCATTCTGGAAACTGACTCTCTCCCCCTCCTCTAAATATCCAAAGACTGTACTGGCCAGTGGTTTTCTCTTTGGTTTTGTTTCGGTTCTGTTTTCTTTTTCTTTAAGTTTCTAGAAACTGATGTAGAGCTGTAAAATTAGATCCAAACTGTACACTTTGCTTGGGGGCTAGAGGAGAGACGGTCCATGTTTCACTTTTTCTAAAGTGTTGTCTTTCCAGTGTAGCTATCTTCTTGTTGCATCCTTTTCTACTCCAGCGCGCTTGTTGCTGGGTTGATGGCTAGTACTGTATCAGCTCTGTAAGACGTTTGTGAAAGGAATAAGTAAAATATACTGTTCCATGCTAAATATGTTACACTTCAAAAATCTGACTCTGTCCCAGTCTGCTAAAATACTGCTGTAACTGAGTGACTAAATAAAGCTGCACAGTGCTGTTATGAGAATGACTTCTGGCAATGACCTGAGAAACCAAATGGGTTGGCTGAGGTGGGCAGCAGGCTCCCAGTGATGGGTGGAAGGGTTCTCACATCCCCGGCCATGCTGCTGCCTTTCCTAGAGCACTCCCATTGTCTTAATCCTACAATCAGAGCTTTGTTTGGACACCTCAGCAGGCGTCAGCTGTTGTGTGTTTTTGTGCAAAGGAGTTCAGAGCCACCTCCCTTTGGGTGCTGATGCTTCAACAAACGAGTCCTTGTTGCCACATGACTGATCTGAGCCTGCTTTTGATGAGGGTTGCTAGAAGATGGCTTGTTCTATTCAATGGTGACTTGTGTCCCGCATCCTGCCCTGTCAGAGCATGGAAGGCAGGAACCTGTTCTGTGCTGGGATCCTCCACCTGCCCCAGTGACAATGGTGCTGTGGCCAAGAGTTGTTTTGGTGTGTGCCAGATGCCTTGGGTCAGTGCGTTGGGCCCTGGGATGGAGATTAACTCCTGTGTGTAAGGAATGGGTATGAGTGCACCTGTGCTCTGAGGAAAGGTGCTTTTTCGGTGGGTTGGGTACGAAGTTGGTGTAGGGTACAGCTGCCTTGAGAACACCCCAAACCCTTCCCTTCTGTAGGGGCTCATGCTCCTCTGGGGGGAAGGCAAGGCTGCAGTTGGGGTATGAACAGCCACGGAACTTCAGTGTAAAGCTTCTGATCTGAAGTGCTGTGCTGCAGTGTGTGTGTTCCCTTGGAGCAGGGAAGCCTTGGGTGTCAGACACTGGTGGCACTGCTCTTGGTGAGCAGCTGTCTTCCTCCATTTGCACTCCCGATCTCAAGGCTTGGCTGCAGGATGGCTCCAGACATGGAGCATCCTGCACTGCCCAAGTGACATTCTTGTTTTCTTTAAGGGGCTAATGCATCCTGGACTGCTTGCCCTGTCTTATGGGGCCTGCTAAAGAAGGAATCTCAGTTTTGAGAGCTTTTATGTATCACACTTGCTACCCTTGATTGCATAAGAGTTGTGCTTAACCAAAAGCTGATATTGCTCTGTTTGAATGAAAGAAGAATTGAGATAAGCCAGGCACAGGCAGCCCTGATTGGATCCTTTCCCTGAAGGAGTTTCAGAGTGTTCTGATCCTGTACTTTCACCCCCTGGGAGCAGCCACCCCTCTGCAGCAGAGGTATAGGGCAGGTTTAGGGCTCTTAATGGCACGTGTCAGTCTTGTGTAAGCTGAGAGCATGGGGCTGTGGGCCAGGCTCCATGTGCAGAAGTGAGGGCCAGGGAATACAGAGCTGACCTTTGAGGCAAAAGCTTGAACCTGCTCCATAGTGTGCTTCCCAAAGAGGCTGAAGATCTAGTGCTGCATAATGGAGCTGTGAGTACTGGGTCAGATGCCATGTACAAGATCAGGCATAATTAGCAATGACAAAACCCTCAGGTCATTATTAATACATTCCTTCACTTGTTGAGAAAAGAACGAGAATCCCAATACTGTGTGTGGGGTTCCTCCTGTCTGTTCAAGGGCTGGAGGAGGAGGGTGATGGCACTGCCAAAGCCCAAATGCTTGTTAAGCACAGAGACATTGAGAGTGAGTTTCTGACTTGCCAAAGCTGTCACATCTCAGCTCCGGGCCTTCTGTTCCCCTGGCGTAGTCCTCTGTGTGGCTGCCTGTGTGACGCTTAACTGGAGCTTTATGGCCAGGGTCTGAGCTTGGTTTTACAAATACTCGGAGCTGCTGTGGGGCAATGGAAGTTTTGGGGGGTGGGAATGAGATTTGGGGGGAGCAAACAGTGAAAGGACGCAGTGATCTGAGAAGGGAAAAGGGGAGGGGAGGAACCAGCGGCTGCTCGGGTACAGCGGGACCGGTGTCTCCGGCAGGAAAAGCGGCGCTGGAGCGAAGCAGAGAGGATGGAGAGCCCCGAACGGGCGCGGGCAGGGATGAGGGGGGCGCGCAGCCGGGGCAGGGGCGGGACGGGGCGGGCGCAGGGGGCGGAGGCGCTGCGGGTCGCGGTGCGCAGCGGCGGGAGCGGAGCGGAGCACGCAGCAGGTTGGGGGGGTCCCAAGCTTGGCGGGGGCGAGGGGGGGAACGGGAGGGGAGGGCCCCGAGAGCGGGACCGATCCCTGCCCACCCCGGGAGGCGCTGCCCGGGCACGGCCGCTGCGGTGAAGGTGAAGGCACGATCGTAGCTGAGGAGAACGGGATGGGTAGGGATGTGCGCGCAGGGGAGAGCGGCTGCGAGCGCCGCGGCTGAGGCTGTGTCCGTAAAGGGAGGATCCAGTGGGATGGGTGGATGCTGCTTGAGACAGGAAATGCTCTGTAGGGAATAACAGGCGTTTGAGGCGACGTTATTGACATCTCGTAAGTCTGAGGAGGTGGTAAATCAGCGTACAAGGCAGATTAATGATTTCCAGCCCCGCAGAGGATGTGCTCTGTTTGTAACCGAGCATTGCCCAAGGCTTCATAGCTTGGGAGAGCTTTGCAAATCGACTCCTGCTCCAACAAGTTCTGGAGGACCTGAGGTAAATACCGCTCCTTTTCCTGCCTTGTGCTCAGCTGCCTGGAATGCAGCTTCCCCCCCCTGCTGCAGCATCTCCCTGAGCAGAGCCAGGCATTTGTATTCTGGTGGCTGTGCCGTGGTCTGGAGCTGAGCCCTGCACCCGGATGTGCTGGGCAGAGGCAGCCCTGGCACAGAGCAGCTCTCAGTTCAAACTGCCCCTTGAATCGTGCTCAGCACAGCTCACCCCGGGGAGTTCTGCTTTGTCCTGCATCTCCCCGGCAGGACTTGAGGCTGTGAGTTCAGAAGAGGTTGATGAAGTCAGGTTTTCACTGCAGCCTCTTCATGTCGTGGTGGTACAAGAGGGTTTAGGAGGCCAAGGGAAGGTCGGGACTGCTCTCTGGGAGGTGCTGGCCCAGGCCAGGCTCGGGGCCTCTTTAACCTGGGTAAAGAGTAGAGAGGAGGGAAGCCACGCAGCAGCCTCAGGCAGGCTCAAGTTACCCATGGATCCACTCTGTTTTGGTGAGGAAATTGCAGAGATCTTAACAATAAACAGTCCCATCCCCACCTCCTCCTGTTCCCGAGCCTCAGAGCTTTTCCTGTCTGAGCTGTCCCCAGAATGACTGCACTTGCCAGGAGATGAGGTGTAAATCAGCACCAGGGCTGGATGGGAGTTGGGCTTCAGAACCTGCCTGAGCAAGAGCAGGTAGATAGGAGGGAGGGTAGAAGCCCATTTCAAGCACGTTCTGTTCAGTGTGTTTTGAAGGCTGCCATGAAAAGGCAGAGCAAGCCAGTGGGGCTGTCCTTGTCTTGATAAGGGCAGCAGCTTCCAAATGGCAGATATGGAAGCGCTGGCTCACACAGATGATGCTGCTGGATCTCGGTGATGCAACCGGATGAGCTCACTCAAACTGTGTTGGTTTTGTGCAAAGCTGCCTGGAAAAGCAGGAGCTGCAAAAAGGGGGCCAGAACTGCAAACACAGAAGTTAGATCTGTTACTGCCATTGGGTATTTATGTTCTCAAATGAGAACATATTATGTTCTCATGAAGCGGAGCAGGATGTCCCAATGCTGTGTGGGAACATGGCTTGTTCTTTCTAAAGGCAGATGCTGCAAACCAAAGGGGAAATGCAGGAGCAGGAGGATTGTTTAGGAGGTTTGGGTTGTTTGGCAAGGTGCTGGGAAGGGGTGAGCTAAGAACTAGTGCATCCTGGTGTGTTGAACACTGTCAGTTAACCCCATACTCGTGTCCTCTACCTCGGTGCTCCTGCAGACCAACTGTCTGTGCAGCATGGGGCACTCCAGGGGTTCCTAAATCTCCCTTTAGTCTCCTTCCTGTCACTATTTTGGGTAATGCAGTTCTATTTCAGCTCTGATGAGGCTGTTCTCCAGTCACTCAGGAGTTTATGTTATCTCAGGGGGGAAAACCCCAAAGTACTCAAAGAGCCCCTGCTTGGTTTGGTTTTATTTGCTGTAAAGTCACTTTTAAACCCCAAAGCAAAGCTCTTTCTTTCCCATCCCAGAGGTCGCTTTGTGTGGCTGGAACCCCCCTGTTCAGCTGCATCATGGCAACGGTGGTCACCGAAAGGCTGAGCCGGCTCTTCATTAACGTGCGGCAGATCCCTCAGCTGCTGGCCCCCCTCTCTCCCTCCACTGTCAGCAGTTCTGAGGTGCCAAAGGTCTTCTGGAAGCCCTACATCCACACCGGCTACCGGCCCGTGCAGCAGACCTGGCGCTATTACTTCTCAACGCTCTTCCAGCAGCACAATGAAGCCATCAATGTCTGGACACATCTGGTGGCAGCGCTGATCCTGCTGCTGCGGTTCCAGCAGCTCTCTCAGCGAGTGGATTTTGGGCAGGACCTGCATGCCCAGCCCCTCTTCATCATCATCGTGGCATCCATCACCTACCTGATGTTCAGCAGCCTCGCTCACCTTCTGCAGGCCAAATCTGAGTTCTGGCACTACAGCTTCTTCTTCATGGACTATGTGGGGGTTGCCATCTACCAGTACGGCAGCGCTCTGGTGCACTACTACTATGCCATCGAGCCGAGCTGGCACGAGAAGATCAAGGGGTTCTACATGCCAGCAGCAGCCCTGTTAGCGTGGCTGTCCTGCACCGGCTCCTGCTACGCTAAGTACCGGTACCACCAGTCCACTCGCCTCCTGAGCCGGCTCTGCCAGGAGCTGCCCTCTGGCCTGGCCTACATGCTGGACATCAGCCCTGTGGCTCACCGCATCTGCACCACGCCGCGCTCCGAGCGCGATGACCCGGCCCTGCTCTACCACAAGTGCCAAGTGCTCTTCTTCCTGATCGGAGCCTTCTTCTTCTCACACCCTTACCCCGAGAAGTGGCTCCCTGGGAAATGCCACTTCTTCGGGCAGAGCCATCAGATCTTCCATGTGTTCCTGGTGCTATGCACGCTGGCACAGATCGAGGCGGTGGTGCTGGACTACGAGTCCAGGCGCCAGATCTATTCCACTCTTCAGGGCGATTTGGCACATAATTTCTCTGCCCTGTGCCTCTTCACTGTGACCTGCTCTGTCCTCACGGCTGCTTACATGGCCCGGAAGGTGAAGAACAAGCTGAGCTTCAAAGAAGAGTAAGAGCTCTGAAGGAGAAGTGGTTGAGCTCACCTGACCGGTTGCTCTGGAGCCAGATGATGCTGGCACGAATCCGGGCGCAGACTTAGAGAAGAGGAATGAAGCGCTTTTGTGAGCTGTTGCTCAGCAGTGCTCTCTGTAGGGAGGGAAAGAGCAAAGTAAGAGCTGCGTTTTATGTTGTAATTCAGAATTAACTCCAGCTTGCACTTACAATGGTCCCTGCTTTAATTCACATCTGAATAAACAGCTGGAATCATAGAATGGTTTGGGTTGGAAAGGACCTTAAGATCATCCAGTTCCAACGCCCTGCCATGGGCAGGGACACCTCACACTAAACCAGGTCACCCAAGGCTCTGTCCAACCTGGCCTTGAACACTGCCAGGGATGGAGCATTCACAGCTTCCCTGGGCAACCCATTCCAGTGCCTCACCACCCTTACAGTAAAGAACCTCTTCCTTATATCCAATCTAAACTTCCCCTGTTTCAGTTTGAACCTGTTACCCCTTGTCCTGTCACTACAGTCCCTAATGAAGAGTCCATCCCCAGTATCCTTGTAGCCCCCTTCAGACACTGGAAGCTGCTCTGAGGTCTCCAAGCAGCTTCTCTTCTCCAGGCTGAACAGCCCCAACTTTCTCAGCCTGGCTCCATACAGGAGGTGCCCCAGCCCCTGAGCATCCTCGTGGCCTCCTCTGGATTTGTTCCAACAGCTCCATGTCCTTTTTATAAATACAATAATCTTATGCTAGATATGGCATATTTTATATCTATATAATCTTATGAATGCAATAACCTTGGCGCTGCCGCCCTGTCACAGCGGTGCACTGATGCCAAAGCAAAAGGTGAGGAGATGCCTCCATTGCTGCTGTTGGCAGTGGTGGGATCCTGCCCACAGGAGCAGGCCACAGACAAGGGAGCGGGTTTATTTGTCACCGGTTCAGGCCCCTTTCTACGGCTCTGGGCGTTGTACGGAGCTCCCGTGCCCCCAGGGCCCTGTAAAGAGCGGGCCGAACGCCCGGTACCTCAGCTGAGCCCGGGCCCGCCTCCGCTTTTTATAGGGCACGGCCGGGGGTGGGCGGGGCTCCACCTGCCGCTCATCCCACCCCGCTGCTCTGATTGGTCAGTGTCCAAGACGAGCGTGCGCGGTGGCGGGAGCAGGGGGCGGTCCCGCGCAGGGACGCTGGGGGCTCGGGCATGAAGCGCGGGAGCGGTGCGGCCGCCCCGGCTGGGGGCTGCGATGTGTGGCTGGACACGGGCGGGCTGAAGCGCGGCGGGGAGCAGGTGCGGCCCGGCCCGGCCCGACGGGGGGCACCGGGTCCTGGAGGGAGAGGCCGGTCGGGGGGTGCGGGCGCGGTGCGGGCGGCGGAGCGCGGTGGGAGCGGGCTAAGACTGCGGTGCTGAGCATCCTGCTTGAACGGGCTGCGGCCGCGGTGCTGAGCGTCCTGCTTGAACGGGCTGTGGCCGTGATACTGAGCACCCTGCTCCGTGAGCCTCCTGGGGCTTGGGCGAGGTGACCCCACGGGCCCCTTCCCGCAGGAAGAGCTGAAGCGTTTAGCAAAGGTGGGAATTGCGCCGCAGCGCTGGAGGAGAGGAGGAGCTGGTTCCAACAGCGCGCGTTCACCTGGTCCTTTGCTCACTCAGCCCCTCGGAGCCAACCCCGCAGCACCTCTGCGGGTCCTGGGAAGGAGATGCTGCTCCGCTGCTTCCACACAGAGCAGAGACTCTCGGCCGCACATGAAGCAGACCAGGATCTCGTCCTTCTTCAGCAGAACAGGTACCTGTGTGTGCCCCTTGGGCTGTAGTGGGAATCCCTCTGCGCTGTGCCCTCGGCAGCTTGGCTGGGCATCAAAGTGCATTTTGTGGCAAGGACAGCAAAGGTTAAAGGGTTGCATTCCCCAGAGGGTTTTATTGCGATGGTTGAGATGAATGCAGGCACCTTTTCCAGTGTTAGGTTAAAGCGTAGGTGAGAGCAGTCACAGCCAGGCTTCACTGGGGAGCAGCCTCAGCGCTAAGGACAGCCCCAGGCTTGGCTCCCAACACCGGAGTTCTCATTGGAGCGTTGGGAAGGTTGATTGAAGCCCAGCACTGACATGTATCCAGGTGAAAGCGTTCCCTTCTGGGTTCCTGATGGCATCACGTGAAGGATGCTCCAGCTTGGGCTGAGGTGGGGTTCATGCCAGGTTTGTTCCAAACAACAGCAGCCCTAAACTGCTGGTTAAGTGCCCTTGGAAGAACGCTGCAGCTGGAGGTGAGTGAGGAAAGGGTTTATGAAGGGGTGGACAAAGCCTTTTCTGAAGAGCAGTGTTTAATCCTGGCTGAACCAGTGAAGGAATTGCAGGGGAACGGGAATATCCCTGCTCCTTCTGAACGTGTTGTGTGCTTTCCTCTCCCCTTTTTTGTTGGATTCCCTCAGTCCAGTGCATTTACTTACTCACTGTGTGCCTTTGGCTTCATCACAAGCTCCTGCCTGGTCTGTAGGAGTGGTTCTCTTCGTTGTGGGGTTTTTTTTGCTCATTGTTCTTTTGGCTTGTCCTGAAGTGGGAATGACCTCACTTATACTGAGAGATTTATCAGTATTTATACAGTGTATCTTGACAGATATACTGTATTAGACTTCATATGGAAGGGTTTCAGAAGGAAACATGGGACTTGGTACCTTCATCAGGCAGCAAAAGCTGTCAGAGTTTCACTGTGGAGTTCTGTGTTTTGGGGCTGTTCTGGTAACGCCTGAGCTGCGGCTTCTGAAGGGGATGTCAGGAGGGAGCTGCCTGCATGCAGAGGGGAGGGCCTGGAGCATCCCACCGTGGGGAAGGTGGCCGACTCCAGCTCCTCCAGTGGCTGAGGCTGCCGTTCACCTGCAGCAGCCCACAGGGAGGTGGTGGCAGCACCAGCCCAGCCTCCTGAGCTGAGCACCAAGGAATGGTAACGACTGGCTCTGAGCAGTGTGTGCGCCAGCTCGGATTTTACCTGATTCCTTCTTGTTTTCAGATGAAACAGACAAAGAAAACTGCAGGCCGCATCCTTCCATCCCGCATAAGGACTGGAAAGGAAAAGGTATTTCTATGGCTGCCTCCCCTGTGAAGATCTTGGCTTTGCCGCGGATGGAGGGAGCCCAACACCAACCACCCTTCCGAGGCAAGGAGGGGACAGCACCGGTTACAGCCCAGTGTTGTGCAGATCCTCTCACAGAGCCACAGGTGGAGGTCTCCAGTGGGGTAGGAGAGGGTCGCTGGTGCTCCAGCCCCGCACGCGGTTCAGAGGGCACCCAGCTCATCCCTCACACACACAAAGCCCAGTTGGTGGCTGGAGAAGCAGCTTCATCCAGCAGCAGCAGGGGATGCAAACCAGAGGGCCTGGAACCCCCTGAGGAGGCAAAGGCAGGACTTGACTTCCACTGGAGACTTGGTGCAGAGCAGAATAAGAAACCACAGCAAGGGAGCAGTGTTAATGCTTTAAGTGATTTCACTGAGAACAGAAACCCCGCTGTCATGAGCAGCAGGACCGAGGCTCCTGGCTTTCATCTGTCTCCACAGGGACCAGGTAGAGCGTGGCCCCTGCGAGAGCGCAGCCAGAACGCGGGTGCTGCTTCAGCTGAGGCAGGATGGGACAGTCCCCGCAGGGAGCTCTTCACCCAGGACTCGGAAGGGAACAGGGTGATCGCTCACTGGGAGGTCCCATCTCCATGCAGGCAGCTGCCCTGCTCTCCCTCCAAGGGCTGTTCCAGCAGTGCTGCAGGATGGAGCTGGAGCGAAGGGGAGCAGGAGCCGGAGCTGGGCTATGAGCTGCTGTTCACGCAGGATTCGGAGGGGGGCAGAGTGATCAAGCACTGACCCGAGCCCTCGAACGGGTTGGGCAGCCTCTGGAAAGCGTTTTGTGAGCACTGGGGAGGTGCACCCGCTGCTTCTCTATGTGTGGTAGGCAGCAGCGGCAGCAGCCCCGTGCATCAGGCAGGACCTCTCTGTGCACCGAGATTATGCTTTAATAAAGGTAGAGCTTTGAATCACTCTATGTGCAATGGTTTGAGTGTTTGACTCCTGGTTACAGCCCAGGTGCCTGAGGCAAGTTTCAAAGTGAAGCTGTGGCAAAGAGGAGGAATTGTCACGGTGCATTAGAGTGAACAGTCCCAATGCGGGGCTGGTTGCTCCTGTGCAGGTGGGATGCAGCTCGGTGCAGTGGGGCTGCCCTCCAGCTGTTGCTGTGGGGAGCAGTGAGTGCTTGGGCAATACAATGGGTCTGTGCTGGTGTAACTGCTTGTGGCAGTTGCCAGTCTCAGTAACAGCAGTGGAATGTCCTGTATGCACATCCTGTATGCTGCATGTTCAACATAAGCCCCTGCTTTTGGATGGGCTACCTTAGATGTTATCTCTTTTAAAATGCAGAGACCAGCTGCTCCAAAACCCCGGGGTCATGAGCAGCAGAGTCCATTTGTGAGCACCATCAGGCTGCAGAACAGCCTGCCCTGGCGGCAGCAGCAGCCACCTTTTGTTCTTTCTTTTTAAATGTCAGGTATGTCCTCCTTTACCACTGCAAATGGCACCTTTTGAGACAGCTTCACTCTCCCATTGGGCCAGATTAATGTACAATAATTACAATGTACAATAGAGCAAACTAGAGTTGTGCCATAGCTCAGAAGTGAATTGTGCTGATACACTTGTATATCCAGTCTGCACATGCAGCAGGCTCCTAGGAACCAGGAACTCTTTGTTACAGGTCCATCTTATCCACGGGCAGGTGTATTGCCATCAAATCCTTATACTGGGACAGGGAGAAGGGTCACATCATCCGCTGGCTCTTGGCCCCATCTGAGGGGTAGGAGCTGTATCAGCTCCCTAAGAAGCCAATGAAGTCTTACCTGCTACCCCTGCTCCCGCTGGCCAGAGGAGGTACAGGCCTCTTTTGCTTTTAAGGTGGGGATGAGGAGTTAATTGTTCCAGGGCTGAGGGCTGGTGCATTAACAAAGGCTTTGGCATCTGAGTGTGCTCATCTCCAGCACCACCAGCCAGGGCCTGGGCCACAGCAGCTGAACTGTCACTCCCCAGCCTGCCCAAGATACAAACGCCCCCACTGACATGACATGTTTGGACACGTGCATAACAATAGCAAGGACAGCCATTGTCTTATTAAGGCTCCATTTTATATAAAGGAAAAAAACCCAACATCCTTTAAATACAGCCATGAGAACACTGCAGAGGTGTAGCTGAAGGAAAGCTCTTCAGTCAGTGAGAAGTGTAGCCACAGGCAATGCCAAGCTCCTTCGTCCCCTTCCTCAGTGACAGCTCTTGTGGCGGGTGCTTGGTTCTTAGCAATAAATAGACCTTCTGAGTGCTAAATAAAGTACATTATCTGAATACAAGGACTAGTAATGAAACATTGACTTACTGGCAAGAAATGAAGGCCATTCTGTCATGCAGTTGTGGGGTAACTTACTTGGAAATACCCAGGGCAGCCTAAAACCACCCCGTGGCCCTTCGGTGGGACCGGCTGATTTGATCACTGCCCATGGGTTCATCCTGCCATGGGGCAGACACAGGTACCCGGAGGACAACTTCTGCTGCTGTCATTTAACCACCTCCTAAACACTGAAGGCCTGGAAGCGCTGGGTAGCTTATTCTCAGTAGCTCTGTACCATGCTCAGGACAAGCGACAGAACGGGCTCTTTGCCATTCCTTTATACTGGAAATGGTAACTGGTCACACTGGGACGAGGCCGGTACAAGCTAATGCTTAATGTGAACCTAAGGAAAACTGTAGGTGGGAAGAACATCATCCAGCAGCACGTGTTTCACTCTAGAAGATCCTCAGCAATAATCAACATCAAAATACAGGTGGAAAAGAATTTCCATCTTCTTAAAAAGGTTTGTCTTAAATGTAATAATACATGGAAAACACACCAAATCCAAAGGGTCTTTCCTAAGTCAGGGTCCAGTGCAGAAACCATTTCTCATTGACAAAAGAGGCAAAAGGCTCCATCCTTAGGAAGGCAGCTACTGTGGAAAACACTGTGGGAGCAGTAACGCTTGCAGAGTTTAATGCCAGGAGCATCACTTCTCCTTCAGGGCCAGATCTTCATCCTTGAGGGCAAATTTTCTTCTCAGAACTTCTGCAATGAGAACCGCCGGGTCCTCCTCCTTCAGCGACATTCGGTTTCTGCTTGGAAGACAAAAGCACAACGTGTCAGCCAAGAGAAGTGCCAGCCCGATGCTTTACAGCTCTGGCTTGAGAGTCTTAAAGTATCTTTCTGCAGCCTTTGTCATGGGTTTAAACTGAAACTGGGGAAGGTTCAGGTTAGATCTCAGGCAGAAGCTCTTCCCTGTGAGGGTGCTGAGGCACTGGCACAGGGTGCCCAGAGAAGCTGTGGCTGCCCCATCCCTGGCAGTGCTCAAGGCCAGGCTGCAGAGAGCCTTGGGAGACATGGTCTAGTGTGAGGCATCCCTGCCAGTGGCAGGGGGTTGGAACTGGATGCTCATAAGGTCCTTTCCAACCCAAACCATTCTACGTTAGCTTTTGTCCAAGCGGAGGAGACCCAAAAAGCATTTCAAACTTAAAAGCAGTCACCTTAGAAAACCTGGAGCTCATTCTGTGGATCAAAAGCTCAGCACTGAAACTCTTTATAATTTTTATTCAACTGTGTTAATAACAAGTAAATGAAATAGAACTTCATTAATTATTCACAGCAACATATCCTCAACAGGAATCTGCAAGTGGTGGTGGAGGTAAAGTCCTGGAAGGATTTTTTCTTTTTCAGGAATTTTGCTACACAATGGCTAGGTGCTCTCCTAATTAAAGATGGGTATTTACATGTATTTTAAAGGAGAACTGGTGCACATTTCCCTTTGCTTAGCTACTATACGTGTTTTCCTGTAGTGTTCTGTTACCAAAGCATCTTGCTTCTTTCAACAAGATGCTGAAAGATGTGAAACATGCACAGTTCTGCAAATGCTTCTCACTCATTCCTGAAGCTTCCAGGGTTGTGTTTAAGTACCTAAATAGGAGCATCAGGGAAGCCTGTGTACTTATCTCATTAAGTATCATTTGGTACTTTCACCTACTTAAAAGCATCACACACCCTTTAAGTGCTACAAGTGCTACATGAGCAGAACTGCACATCACAGAGTGAGCACAGGGCTGCTCACACCTCAGCATCAGCTCCAGGGAATGGGGTCTAGGAATTAATGCTCATCAAGTGATGAACATCAGGGATTTAGGATTTATTTAAGGTAATTTTCCAGCTACCTGTGATTTGTCAGCTTTCCTTAAGCAACAAAATGTCACTGTTGCATGCAGGAAGCAAGTTAGAGGCTGAGGTGGAGAAGCAGCTGAGGGGACAAGTTCTGCTCCAGCAGGAACAGTCTCCAACTCTTGTGTTGAGGTGTTCCTAAGGCAGCTGCAGCAGCATGACCCAGCTCAGGCTCACTGGTCTGTCACAAGAGGAGAAGGACCCTTTTGTCCCCTCTGTGCCCAACGAGGAGGGATCTGGCTGCTTCCTCCTCCCCCAGGTATCCCCCAGACCTAACTCGTTGCTCTCCCCCATGTCCTGTGATGCTAAAAAGCATCAACCCTGCTGCTGAAGCCTTTCTTCAAGCACAAGCCTCCCACTCATCCACACAGCTGCTCCCCCTGGGTAACAGCAAAGGCAGACACTCCACCATTATTAGTTTTCATGCACTCTGTTGAGGAAATTAAAGTAAAACTGTGACCCATTATACCACAATGTTCCCTGTCACCCACGGGCTGCTTTTATCAGCCTCCCCCCATCACCTCCCTGCCCACAGGTAAGAAATGTCTTTCCCCACCATGATCTGGATCTGTGCAAGGGGGGTTTTGCCCCTGAATAACGCACACTTCCCTGTTCACCTGGCACAGACAGCAGCAGTTTTCTCACCCGCAAAGTCTGCCTCCAGAGCAGGCTGACACACGGGCTGCACTAACTGCAACACTGAGAATCACGTTGTTCCCTGAGCATCTCAGCCCTAGAGGTACACACGTTTAAACTGAAACCATTCCATGGCACAGCATGAAGCATCTGCAAGCTCCTCGAGTTCCCAGAGCCCAGGGATGCCCGTTAGAATGGTGGTTACAGGCTCACAGCAAAGGTGAAACATCACCCTAGCCCCTGACCCCCCCACATCAGGATTTTGCTTGAGATTCTCTCTCTCTCTTTGCCTAAGAATTCAAAGTCATTTTTGGATGACCAAAGCACTGCTTTGCAACAGACAGGGAGAAGGAAGAGGAGCAACACATCTGTGGTCCATGAGTCCTACTCACCCCCAGGAGAGACTACAGGCATTTATATAAAGTGAGTGAGTGTTCGAGCTTCAAGTAATCTTTAACACCTAGGAAAGCTGAACACATTTCCCTCCTTTGACTACATCATTTTATTTCAGTGCTGAGAATTTAATTTCTTTTGAACTGAATTAAGCAAAGAAATCCTGGCATCACACAATGCAGAAACGTGACACGACCTAATGGTTGGATTCAGGCTGGAAAATGGAACTGAACTTCCTCACTGTGATCTCACACTAAAGCAAAAGCAGCAGAGCTGATGTGAAAGCTGTTCTATCAGCTGGGCAGAACCTTGCATCATCATGAGACAAGCAAAACCCTGCCCAAAGCTCAAAGCTGGGCCAGATCAAAAGCTGAGAAGCTCCATGTGTTAATTCCTGTATGTGATAAAAAGCTGCTGAGCTTCCAGGGAAGCTAACCAGGCCTCCAGGATGCTGTAAGCACCAGACCCTGGAAGCACTGCAAGCAAAGCAGGCTGCTGATCCACATGGGCCTCCTTTAGTGTAGGTAAACAAGCTGGAACAGGCAAACATTGTGCTCATTGGTGCAGGTTCCCCTCCACTGCTTTCTATCCAGGCAGATAAAGCCACCATTAAAGATCCCCAAACCCAGATACACGCTACCACATTCTGCTATAAAGAAGAATTTCCCCACTGTGACTCACAGAGCAGCACCAAGGAGCAGGGAATGCAGCATCCAGCCTCTGAAGTGATTGGACAGGCAGGAAGAAAAGGAAAGAAGATAAAATCATGGGTGTTCAGGAAGCACTTACAAGTCTTTGCTTTGTTTCATCCTATGAATGTCTTTGAGGATGCCCATCATGTCTGCGAAACTGCTGGCCTTGGACAGAGACACAGAATCCTCCTCATCGGGATCCTTTGGCTCTGCTTTGTAGCACTCGGAGGCTGTGGAGCAGAGCAGGGACACGGACGGGAGCTCGGGGCTCTCCAGCTCTGCCTCCTCCTCCGTGATGTCACTAATGACAAAGGAGGTTGTAGACTGGAAAGAGGGTCCGAAACAAGGTAAAGGAGAAGACGCATTTGAACTTCCTGGAGACAGCAAATCTGGTGTGAATGAAGCAGAAGCTGAAAGAGAAAACAATACAGGTGAATAGATCAACTCACAACAAACAAAACACAAACCAAGAGGCATCATCAGCCAAGATATGAGAGAACAAAGTCATCCTATTCTCTGATCCCCTCCATGCCGACTCTGCTTCCTACACCATCACATTCCAACGCAAGACCTCCAGTACCTTTCATCTCACCACCCCCCTCATGTATCTCTATTCCTGTCATGCCCACCAGCAGATCACTCCTCCAGTTCCCCCACTGCACCCCATCCCTGCTGCCAGGCCATGCTAATTCGTAATGGTTTTACAGGTAAGGAACAGAGATGGAGCTGCTGCTCCGGGTCCCAGCGGGAGCCTGCAGCAGAACGCAGGTCTCAGTTGCTTTTAACTTTTCTCCTGCTTTTCTTCAGCACCATGAGAACTTCTAGCCTTGCTGTTCCTTTCACACTCCTTCCCCCCATAACCATCCCACCTGGTGAGAATGCAGAGCTGGTTCAGGACCTCCAGCATTTTACACTAGACAGTCACAGTGATTCACTCGGTCACTGCAGGCATTTTGACCTGTTTTGCTTTCCATCACCATCTGTGCAATGAGAATAGTATCCCCCTGGTTTTGCAGGGAAGACAGGATTGATTTGCTCACACTTTAAAACACAGTGGAGGGATCAACAGCTGTGTAAATTCCAAGTGCTAAGTGAAAACGAGTTCAGTATTTCCAGTGTAAAACATTAAGGGAAAACAACCAAACCCTCAGAAATGCATTTAGTGTACATCTCTGTGAAAGACCCTTCCTGTACTGAAAACAAACTGCACCTTAAAGCACTAATGCCCTTGGCCTCAGAGCAAACCTGTAGATAGTTATCAATTTCCAGTGCAGGGGTTTCTGTAACAGTATATAACAAAGCAGATTGCACAGTATTTCTTCTTTGACATCAATCTTTCCAAAATAAGTCTGCTAAACAGTTATCTCCTTCATCAGATTACAAGACACAGCAGGGCTCTACATCACAGCTCCCTGTTACTGACTTAAAGGACATGAAGTCAATAGGAACTGTCTCAAATGCCAGCTGGTAACAGCCAGCCCCACTGCTGAGTGAAGAGGGAGAGAGAAAGGTATTAAATGATTAAATCATTTTTCTCCCATCTGGATCTCAAATTTCCCTCATTATTACTCTCCTTGAATTAAAACTGACTTTTCTAGCACACAGCAAGTGTAGAGGCTGACACAACACTCAGAAGGAAAACACAGAATTTCCCCTGTTCTTTATTCCAATTCAGCTGTTCCTCTGATCTTGCATAAAGAAAGAGAACACATGCAGCCTGTCTGCAAGGGACATCTGTGATGCCTTGTCTTATGCTTGCTCCCTGCAGAGCTGAGGGTAATGCATCTCCCTCATGCTCAGAGTGGCCTCAATCTCATGTGCCACTGTGCCAGTGGAGGCAAGTGGTGTGTCAGGATCCAGTGTCCTGTGAGAGGAGCAAAGATGATGAGAAACACCAGCACAAGGAGATGGTGCTCTCCATGTGTGCATACAACAACTACAAAAGTGCGATGAAGATCATCAGAAGCACCTCATCTCATCTACAACTCTGCACCACAACTAAATGCATCCCATGGGTTGTCGTGTGGTGGCCTAAGCATTTACATTACTGATGTCAAGTAGATTCTTGGAGTCTATTGACCAAAGTGAACAAAGCCCCAATCCGAATCTGCCACGTAGAAAGCAGCGTTTTAACTAAATCAAACACCACAACTCTATTTCCTGTTCAAATGCACTGAGGGGTCGCGGATAGCTGGGTTAAATATAAGCTGTCATTAAAGCTGCAAGCTGTAGATTGGGCTCCAACCATCAGGCAACCACCAGAGGTTTGGTCTCTGCACGCTGCACAGTGCAAAGCAGCCATCTGGGAATTAAAAACATCACTTGCTTTCAGATGGACGATAAGCAAGGTTTCATCAGCCACTATTACCCACCAGAAACAGGAATTCACCTGCCTGGTATCATTTCAAGCGTGGCAAAATCCCTGTTTGTTGTTGTTGGGTTGTTCTTTTGTTTCTTTGGGGTTTTTTAAGCAATGGGAAGAATTAGAGGAGCTCCTCCTCTGGGAAGCAACAACACAGCTGCTGCCTTGGTTATTGGCATGAGTGCTCTGCAGGGAAGAAATGCAGCTCTTTGGAAAAACTGTTCTCAAGGAGGACTAAATTCCTTTAGTTTGCAAAACTGTTCAGTAGTTTTTGAGTGGGGAGAGCAACATCTCTGCCTCTGAATACTTCATAAATGGATACCAAGGTGTTTATCTCATTCTAGTTTCCATACTCTGGACCGGCCACTGTAAAAGCAAAGACCTGTAGAACCACTTGGATGTGGATCTTACCAAATATCACTGTATTTTCAGAGCTGAGTATAGAGGAAAAACCATGAAAGGAAAAGAAGTAAAAAGCCTTTCTTCACAGCCAGCTTTATGGCTAAAACATGGCTTTTAACTGCACACAGTTTTACTGAAAGAAATACATCAACCAGCTCAGCTCTAAATAAACCAGCTTTTCCCCAAACACTTCTCTGCCACAGAAATGGCACTCCCACTTTCACACCAGAAACAAACACTGACATCTCCCTCGTACCCATATCAAGACATAACCCTCCTGCTCATGGCCAGCTTGGTGCTGGAATGGCAAGAATAAACCAAATGTTTTCATGAATTGAGGTACTCAAGATGCCTTGGCCTCCACAGCAAATGCAGTCACAAAGCAACAATTGTTCTATCTCACAAAACAAGCTAGAATCTTCCAATGAAACAGATGCAAACATCTAAACACAGAACCAGCGGAGAGCTGACACCAAAGGTGGCATCCCACCACCAGAATCCACAGCTCTGCTGGATGCAAGTCTGGTCAGCATGGGGAAATAACATGGTTCACTAAGTCAGCCCTTCTCATTCAACAAACCAAAGTGCATGATGTTCCTACCTGATTCCGCAGCGACTATTTTAGCTATCTGACTCCGAAGGTGACTCAGCTCATCCTGGAGCTCTGTTGTTCGGCTCAGTGCTGGTAAACCAGGTTTCTTCAAGGCGAGCAGCTTCTCCTCCTGCTTCCTCAGGTTGGGGACTGAAGCATTTCGCTGTATAACAGTGAAGGGACTCGGCTTCCACTTGTGCTTCAGCGGGCGAGTGTCGCTTCTACAGGACAAAACCCCATTGATCACTTACAAGGTCCAGATCCCTCCATGACAACAATGTGGCAAAGCTCTGCCTCCACCTCAGGACAGCAGAAGACTTCAACACAATGAATTACTGTGCCACTGTGCTCTATGTGCCACTGTATGTGCTCTCTGCGTTACAAGCAATGTGAAACCATAGGAAATTATAAGGAATACAGAAACCATGACACAAGATCTGCTGGGAGGATACAGGGACAAAAGTTGGGGCATGCTCACACAGTTTCAAGTCAGTTCTCTCCTGGTAGCTGTGTTTTCATGCCAGGCAGCGTGCTGGCTGCACGAGAGAACATCACTTACTGATTAACTTTACCTCTGACTTCAAAGTCTGTTTGTCTTTCACAAGATACCTGTTACTATTGCCCTGCTTTAAGTACAAAAGTTCACTTGACCAGAACCAAACTCCTGGGGCCAGAACATTTCAATCCCAGGAGAACTAAACTCTTCAATTTTCTAACCAGAAAGTTACCAACTTTCTAACCAGAAGCTAACATAGATTAAGGGGGCTGCTCTATGCAGCTCTACCAGTAGGTAAGACATGGCATGACACAGGCTCCTAGCACTGCCTACAGGAATTCCTCCCAGCATCCTTTGTCCAATTTGGTTTTTCTCCATCTCCACCATTGGGAAAACGTCTTTCAACAGGCACCACATCAGACCTTGAGAGGGATGGAAGTTGCAGTCATTTAATCAATGTCAGACCTATGCTGTGAGAAATAACCCACCATATAGAAGTAAGGACCAGCAGACACAAAGAGGAACCCAACCTGACTCTGGCGTATGTTTCCTCATCATCTGCTGCTATCCACACAATGTCTGCCAAGGTGGGGACTGGAGGGACATCATTTAAATAGAGCTCCGAGACATTAGGTAGAACCTAAAAAGAAGGAAGTTACATGAAGAAGATGGTGACCCTGTTTCCTAAAGCCACCCCAGATGTGCTGCACTGGTTGTCAGAGCCTCTCCTCTGTCCAGGCTGGCAGCTGCATGTGTTGATGTGTGACAGCAACACCATTTGGCTGAGGCAGACATCATCTGTTGGCTCCTGGGTGTGTGGTATGTTACCGTGCTCTCCAAGCCTGAGCTGCAAGGCAGCGAAGGGACACTTGATCCAGCTGAGCACGCTGCCAAGGCCCATGTGCAACACCGTGCCTCTACAAGTCCCAGCGCTGCCCTTGAGCTCAAACAGTGACGTGCTTCCAGAAACCCCTTTCTGTTTTGCAGCACAGGCCCAGAGGGCACGTGGCTGCTGGAGGTCACACAACAAAGCTCTGGTTCAGCAGCTCAATACTTGTGTCTCCTGCAGCTTGCTAACCCAGTCTGCAGACAGCACTTGAGCAGGCACCTTCTGCTGCCAACAACCACTTCACAAGAAGAGATTTAGAAAGAAATTAAGGAATCTGAGCATTCAAGATCCTGCAGCTCTACAGGCACGAGCAGCACCACACGACAGTGCCGTGTCCAGACCACCACATCCCTGATGAGTTCTTACCTCAAAGGTTGCTCTGGGACAGGGCTTTAAAGGGAGGTTTGACCCGATTCTCCTGACAACGCTGCGTGCTGAGCCATGGGGTTTGTTCTGCCAGATGGGGATCGTCTATAAGAACCCATGTGATAGAATTAATGTTTGAATTCACTTCTCCTTATTGAGATCTTGTCAAATTGGAAACTGTCCTGTAAAACGAGCTCGGGGCTCTGCTCTCTTATTTGTTCAGTGATGATCTGAATTGGGAACTTGGTAACAACCATGATCTTTATTCCACAAAACTCTGTTTCAGCTGAACACAAGTGAGAGCCAGGCAGTTCCTAAGGGGCAAGTTAAACACGGGAGGAGCATCCCAGAACTGACAACTAAAAGCAGTCAGTTACAGACACCAAACAGCAAACGAAAAGGGATCGGAAGAGAAACCCAGCGTCACGGGAGGGGCCCAGGGGCCAAACGAACTTAGGAAAGAGGCTTATTGAAAGGGACACCCTCACTTCCACATGCTCCTTAACAGCAGCAGCACTGTTGGGTGGCTGTTGACAGCAAAGTGACGAGTCTGCTCAATGCCTCTCCCAGCCGGGGCCCATGGGCACAGCCTTGAGGGGTGTTTTCAGACAGAGCGACCTGCGGGTTCTGCTGCACCGGGTTCGGGTGGTGAAGTTCCCCGTGCCAGGGTGACGGTGCAGCACAAGGCTCCGCACGGAGACAAACCGGGCTCCAACCCGGCTCCAGCGCTCGGTTCACCACCGAGGCCCCTCACTGCTGGAGCTGCGCAAACCGCGCCCGCCCTTCACTTACGGACTCCGCTGCCATCTCCGGCGCTGGCGGCGGCCGCGGGGCGGGCTCAGCGCTGGCTGCTGCGGGCCGGGCTCATCTTACCCCGCTCCCACCGGGTCTCACTGCAACACACAAGGGACTCGCTGCGGGCCGTGCCCCCCCCCTCACCCCGGGGACGGAGCCCGCCCCGCTCCCTCCCTCCCTCCCTCCGGTACCTGCGCTCCCGGCCCCTCCGCCGCCATCACCCGGAAGCAGAACCCACCCCTCACACTTCCGCCACCGCCCGCGCATGCACCGGGCCCCGAGGCGGGACCGGCGCCCCCCCCCCCTCCGGCGGAGCAAGGACTGGACTGCGGAGGCCGAGCTCGTGGGACGGGTTTAACGTGTGACAGCAGCTACAGCCGCGCCCGACCGGCACCGACCCGGCCGCTCCCACCGCCCCTGGCCGGCAAACATCGGCCCTGGCCCCGCCGCGGGTTTCAGGCCAGAGCGTCACCCAGCACAGCAGGGGCAGGGGCTCCTCGGCCGGTACCACCGGAACACGCACTCGGGTTACAGAGACAGGAAGCTCGGAGCTGGTCAGCGGCTCCTGCCCGGGCTCCCCTCGCCCTTCGGAGCCGCCGTAGCCCCCGGTTTGCCAAGCCCCGACAGGAACCATCCCGGGCTGTGCAGCCGCTGCTCCCTCCATCCCCTCCTGCACACAGACGGAGCAGAGCCTCCGTTCCCCGACAACAAGCGCCAGACGCGGCTTCGAGGGGCTCGGGAAACGGGCAGCAAGCAGACCTCGGGAGCAGCTCTGCAGCAGCCAGGAGGGCCCATGGACGCCGGGCCGGGGGGGGCACAGGCACTCGCTCCTTTGGGCCAGAGTTCCCTTAGGGGACGAGGCCAGCAGTCAACAGGAGCTCGGTCTCAAATGCTGCCCGGGGGCTGTGGCACTGTCTGCAGTCAACAATGCTGCCCGGTCCCAGGCTGCCGGTACTGCAGCCCTTGGAGTGGGTAAAAGTGCAGAGGTAATGCATAGTTAGAATGCCGATACTGAGAAACAGCCCAGGGGGAATTCATCCTACTGGAGCAATTAGTGAAGCTACACTGGCTCAGCCTGGAGGTTGACCTCAGCCCCGTGTACAGCCGGGAGGGCTGGGGCAGGGTGGCAGATCCTCACCCCTGGGCTCCTCCCAGAATAAGAAAACCATAAAAAGCCACCCAAAAAACACCCAAAGGTTTCCCTCCCCCCGTGACTTGGTCCAACAAAACTGTGCTTCAAGAAAGCAGAAAAAGCATCCCCAGCCATGGCTGTTTGCAGCCATCTACCGAAGATGCTTTTGTCTCCTCACCTCTACAGGAACAGGCTTTGAAACCTGTTTCATTTAACCCTTCCTTGTCCAGATTATGCTCACTCTGTAGAAGGCATTGGTACAGAGTAGGAGCAACTGCTCAGGGTGGTTACAGGTAAGTGAAAATGGCACTGTCCAAGGCATTTCTCTGGCAAACTCCTGGAATTTCCATGAGTGCTGCTGGCTTTTAGAACTGCTCAGTTCTGGGCCAGTTAATGCTCTTGGGGCAGTTCCTGAAGGGAATGTCATGGTTTCTCTTCAGTGGGGCTTGCAAGCTCAAATCAAACATGGACAGAGCATGAAACCAATGCCCTCCGAGCAAAGCTCCCAAAGCTAGGGGCTGGGAGTGGGGCTGGGCACTGCTCACTGCCGTGTCCCACAGCCTGGAATGCACATCCCGCAGGACTCTGACCACTAATCCCTGTTAATCACAGAACCACAGAATGGGTTGGGTTGGAAAGGACCTTATGATCACCCAGTTCCAACCCCCTGCCATGGGCAGGGACACCTCACACTAAACCAGGTCACCCAAGGCTCTGCTCAGACTGGCCTTGAACACTGCCAGGGATGGAGCATTCACCACTTCTTTGGGCAGCCTGTGCCAGTGCCTCACCACCCTCACAGTAAAGAACTTTCTTACATCTAACCTGAACCTTCCCTGTTTTAGTTTAAACCCATCGCCCCCTGTCCTATTGCTCCAGTCCCTGATGAACCCATGCCTCTGAGCTGCACCGTACTTCTAAGGCCATGGTCTCCGGTCTACTGTGCCAACCTCATCCAACCCTTGGATGCATAAAGAAGACCACTCTCCCACCACCGCACACAGTGCTGGGAGGAGGCCAGAGCCGTGTGCTCCAGCTCCACCTGCGTTTACATCTACCCATGATCAGCACAGTCCATCATGCACTGGTGGCCACTGCTGTCCATAAATGCTGCCATGGAGAGCTGGTACGTGACACGAGGTGTGTGTGGAGGGCATTGGCTACCAGGAGGGAGCTTCCCACCTGCGCTGGGTTCTGCACCATCACACCACAAGGGCTGGGTCTAACAGTAATGCTGCTCTCCAGGATCCAACACAGTCCAGTCCTGAGGTCAAGGCCTTCTGGGTGACGTGTGGTAGAGCTGGTACATGACTTTCACCTCCAAGTCTGAACAGGAGCTGGAAAAACATGAGGGTGGGTGGCAAACCAAGGAGTATGCACCAAGAACGGTTACAGATTCAAGTGTTCTCACTCCTGTCACAGTTTGCCTGACCTCAGAAGGGCAGATTATGTAAACTGGTATCACTTGAACTGCCTCAAGCTAACATCAAGAGCAAAGCCCCAGCCCTGGGTCTCCATCTTAGCATCAATGTCTGGCATAAAGACAAGGAAGAATTTCTGTAGTCAAAGTAGATCTCTGAAGTCTTTGTCCATCTCTGTGGGGCATTCAGGTGCCTTTGGTTTTAGGTCTGCAAGTATGGCTTTGCTCTTTGCAGTCCTTCCTTCAGGAACTGGAGGTAAGTTGCAGTTGAAGGGTCTTCAAAATTGGTTGAGAAACTAAAGATGCTGCTTTCAACATCTTCAGGCTTCATAGAAGTAATGTCCAGGAAGTAGTTTGCATTAATATGGTGAATCTGGGAAACAAAACAGATGAGAAGAATTTAAGGGCCAGAACAACTCCCTATCCACTGTCTTGGCCTCTAGCCAGGATGTGACAAGACTGGAACAACTCTTAAAGAATCTCTAATACTTTGCAAATGCTTATTCAGCATCCAGGCTTCAGGGTTTGCATTTTACAGTCAGATTACAATGTGGGAAAGACAATGGTCTGTTTCTTTCCCCAACCAAGAGTGCTGACCCCTCACTTAGGTTAAGAAGATGAAGGTGATTTGGGACAAATCAGGCAGGAGTAGAACCTGGCTCTAAGTAAGGACTGGGAGATGCCAGCCCAGCCATGAGTGCAGCACAGCCCAAGAGCTTCGAGTGCAGGATGTCACTGCCTGTGTCACAAGCTAATACCTGGCAAATGTGGGCATGATCAGATTAGCCGTGGCAAGATCCTCCACTGCAGACAGCCCAGCTGCTGACACACACAGCACTGCACTGTCAAGTGTCAGGAACTGCTGTTGTTCTTCCAACTCAAGGGGGGTGCTGCTGGGGAGCACAGCAGAGCTGAAGAGTGTGGACTTGTTAATGGCTATGACAAACTGGGGAATGAAGAGAGAGAAATGTGCTAGAAGGTGCTGATGAGGAGAGGTTTTCTGCAGAGCACCAGCAGAAGGAACAGGAGGTGCAGGAAAAAGCTACAGTGGCTTCCCAAGAGTCACTGACTTCCACCAGGGACAGTGAGGAAGCACAGGCAGACATTTGTTTCAAGTCTGACTGTTCCCCCACCTGAGCTGCTATTGTTCTGTCTCTGTATAAAGAGACGCTTCCAGGTTTTTTCACAGAGTTGCTGTCTGTCTGCCACAGCATCCCTGAGAGCACAGCATTGGGAGGGACTATGGCCCCAGCAAGGCTCAAGGAGCCAGGGAATGGCTGCAGGAGTGGACACTCATTCCAGGGTCTGCAGACAACCCTGAAGAGAGCATGCTCTAATGGGAAGAGCCAAGCTCAGCTGCAGGAGTAACCAACATACCACCGTGCCATTAGGGAGGCAGATGATCATCTCAACGGGGAAGTTGTATTTCTCCAGGTGCAGGTCAGCCAGCTTGCTGTAGAACTCATTTTCTCTGTTGTTCTGTAAGGAGAGAGCCCAAAGAAATATGTTTGCATACACAAAAACTAGCAGAACAGTGCGGGAGGAGTACATTGAACACAGGAGGAAGGGAAGGACCAAAGAGCTGCTTTATAACTGGTTCTTTTTGCACCATCTGCTTTATGATACTCTTCCAGTCAGTCTCCCTCTCACGTATTTCAGCTGTAGATTCTCCCCAAACAACAAAATCACCCATCACTGGCAGTTCCCAGGCACACCAAGAGTCTGATCCAAGCATTTCCCCGGAGTCTCCAGCTCTATGACTGATCCCAGCTGACAGCACAGGCCCAGAGACAGGGTCACAAGTGGGGAAAGGTGCAATGGGAAGACTCTGGGTTCAGACAGTATTTGGTTGCTCCCTGGGTTATAGAGAAGTCAGTCTGTTGATGGCACAAATAGCTTTGGGCAGAACTATTTCACAGTGAAGCATTTGGTTTAGCTTTTAAAACTGGCACCATGACAGAGAAGTCCTTGTGCCATGTGCTTAACCTGCCTCCATCTGGTGCTTGCTTGCCCCCTGCGATCACTAGGACAGGGAGGGCTTGGAAATGAACACACACCCCACACACACCCCCCCCCGGCACAGGCATGAGCTCCCCCCTTGTGCCAGGCACCATCTGCATTCACCAGCACCAGCTGCACTGAAGGTGGATGTGACACTGACCTGCAGCTCTTCCAGCTCCTTCACCAGTGACCAGCTGCTGATGAAGCTCTCATTCAACAGGGTGAGGATGGGCGAACTTTCCAGGACGGTCTCCCGGAGAGTTCGCCCTGAACCTGGCCCAGGAGAAGCAGACAATGGTTTGCTGTGTTTCCTCAGCTGGCTGGTGCCATGTTTAATGCCACCACGATGCCAGAGCTCTGGCTGCTGTCGCAGCTGGCTCAGGCTCCCCCCAACCCAGCACATTGGATTTTTTCTCCTTGAGTGACAGACTTCCAAAGCTGATTGTATCCCACATGTGCTGCTGGCAGAGAGGCCTCACTCCAGCCACTTGCAAGGCAACAAGGACCAGGACATGCCTGCCATAGAGGTGACTGGTGTGGTGCATTTAGAAAATGCATTAGGCCCTGTGGATCCAAACCAAGTGCCTTGTGCTGTTCATGCTGAGCAGAGCCCACACATGCAGGAGAGGTTTTAAGGCAGATAGGACTAAAGGCACCCAGCCCTGTCGCACCCATTACTCTGCCCAGTGTGGCATGCCCTCAGGTGCAGGGGGTGATCAGTGATGCATAAGGACAATTGCAAGCCCACATCTGGCTCTGGTGTCTCCTGTGCAGGTGCCAGGGACACAGCAAAGAGCAGAATCCCTTTCACCCTGCAGATGCTGCCTCTAACCAAGCAGACTGAGAGGGAAAGAGAAAGGAGAAAGACCAGACCCATGCATTCACCTTGAGAAAGGCACCTGAACTGGTGAGTTCATCTAGGGCTTGTCATAAATAGATCTCATCCTGCCACTGGGGCCTTAAGATCTGATCAATAATTCCCCACTTCCAGCCTTTTCTATTCAGCATCTTCAGAGCCAAAACGAGTAGCACAATGTTTACTGCTGGCTCGTGACCAGCTCTCTGACCCCGAGCTCTCCTCAGAGCCTGAATGAGGCACATCATTCCTCCAGCCACACTGGGAATGTCCTCACCTCAGCAGGACTGGTCGTCCAGGGCACCCCACAGCAGGATCGAGTGCACCAACTTCTTTTCTGCTTTTGCTCTCTCAAAAGCTTGTGTGAAGGGAAGATAGGAGACCTGGAGGCAAAGAAACAAGACACAGAACAGCCCATCTCAGATACAAGCAGGGTCTGAAGGAACCACAGGTGAAGTACACAGTTGAACCTGCAGTAGATTCTGCAGATTAAAGCAAATGACAACTGTGGTGGTGTCCCCCAGGACAACTTCATCCTCTGCTGAGATTACAGCAAGGCCCTCAGAGTGTGTGGGCTGTTACCAGGACCTGCAGAGCCCCATCTTCACCCACTGCAGAGAGCATCTGCACAGCTGTGAGCTGACTGGCTGCAAACTCCCCTCAGCAGCCTGGGAAATGTGGCCTTGAGGTATTTGTTACAAAACCTTACTGAAAAGGCCTAAAATCTGGCTGTGAGGGAGCCTGCACAGAGATTATTCCAATCACTCAAATGAAGGGAACTTTATTAACATCTTGGCAGCTCAAAGGGACATTTGTAAGCTCAGGCACAAGGAGGCAGCCATTGAAACGCATCCCTTCAGCCAAGGAAGCAGTGACAGGCAGTAGCCATCTGCTCCACAGGCTACTGGCATGTTAAATAGTTTGGGTCACCCAATGCTATCAATTTGTGTCTCACTGTGGGATGCAGAGGCACAGGCAGATTGTGTGTTTGCTGCTGATAAGGAAAGCTTGGTCCAAAGGTAGCTCAACGTGGCAGAAGTAATGCCAGAGGAAAAGCATTTGTAAGCTGCCTCTCTCAGAAATCACATTGGCAGCTGGTGATAACAGGAAGGAAGGATGAGCCCACATTTACAAGCCTGAGACACATGACATCAGGCTTTGCTCCTGCCTGTGCTGCTGTGCAACCAAAAACGGCCTTTTAGAGATGCTGTACTCATCTGGAAACTGGAAGTCCATCCAGTCACACACACAGTGACTGGGAGGAGACCCCCACACTATGCTAAATGCTGATCAGGCTGTGGCCTCTGGTTTCTGCTGGTCCTCGAGGTGACTGGACATCCCAGTGAAGACAACCTGCCCCAAATAAACATGCAAGGAAGAGTCCGATCCCTCTTCCTCACCTTCTTAAATGGATACATGGCCACTTCCAGTTTCTGGGCTGCCTCTTCCCAGGGTATTTCCTGCTGCCAGGTTATCTCTTCAAACACAAACTGGATGGGCTCCCCTGAGGGATCCCTGCTGTCAATCACATTTCCATTCTCATCATGGATCACAGAGGGGATGGAAGGTCCAGTTGATTCAAGCTCCATCTGGAGGAGAACAAAGAAGCAAAGCTGGACATTGCAGACATTCCACTTCTGGTTTATCTGTATTCCAGGACAGGATGAATAGGCAAAATACGACTGTGCAGCTTCCAATGAAGATACAGCTCCATCTGTTGTCTATTGGAGCTGCACTTTACCAGTTGCAGATGTGTTTTAGTGGGGAACAGCAGGAAAGCAACTTCATTTCCTTCTGTTACTGTCTGACTGTGCTCTTTAGATGGCAACTGCATGAGACTTGCTCACTCCGTGTTCCCACCTTCCCAGTGGAGGCTTCTGACAGTGGGACACCAGGTCCTTCAAATCAGAGCTCCACAGGGCTGGTTTGAAGTTCTTGCTCATATCTCCTGCACAGCTCTTACCCAGCTCGTGGCTAACCACGAGAGGGGGCAATACAAAAGCTGTTCAGGAGCTTCCCCCAGTTCCCCGTTCTGGGACAGCTCAAATGATTTTGCAAGTCTGTTTTCTCAGCTCTTGGCAATTAAAAAGAAGCATCGATCTAGTTTAAGACCAAATGGGACTGTTAAATTCAGGCATTTAAAATCCTGACTCATGTTTCCTGTCACAAGAGCTGGGATTACCACAAAATAGAGGAATAACCTCATGCAGTTTCTAAATTCAGACACGCTGTTGTTTGTACACCCCTCTGGGCTCGGGGCCTGGGTTCAGATCCTCATCTCAGACAACTCTGTAAAGCTGGGAAGTGGCACAGGTCTTCGGGAGTGCAGGATTCAACCCACACAAAGGGAAAACTACAGTGTCACAACAACTGGTAATAGGGAGCCACAGAGCTGCAGAGGACATACACAGATCAACAGAGATTATACAATTAGATTGAAATATGCTCGAGAAAGCTCTGAAGAACAGGGACAGCTGAGGTCATACAGCTCATGGCCATGGCAGCATAAATCCCTGCTGAGCTGCTGCATGTGTATGGAGGACTGAGTGTCTACAGACCTGAGGCAGGTATCCAATATCCACCTCCATGTTGCTGCTTTCACTTGCTCCATACAGCCACTCCATATCAACATTCAGAGACCTGCAAGGTGAACCAGGGATGTTCAGAGTCACCCAAGGATAAGGCTGTGTATGGCAAACCCCAAACAGATGACAGCATCCAATGCTCCTCTTGCAGGGTCAGCATTAAAGCCCAGAGGCCCTGCCTCCTTGGAGATCACTGTTCCTTGCACAAGACCAGCAACACTGGAGCCCAGGATCAGGGTCCAGGCACCCACTCAATGCTCTGGGCAAACACGCTCACACGTTTTAAGTACTGCCAAAGTACAGGGAAGAGGTGACTTTGCTGCCCCTTCCTTCACAGCACTCAACTTGCACATTCTGAGCCTGCGGAACTTTTAAAAGTGGTGGGGTTTTTCTGGAAGCAAAAGGCTTTTGTAAGAAGTTGCTGGCAGAGATGCAAGTGTCTGCTTGCTGTAAGAAATGTGCTGACAGAGCCATAGGGGTTGAGTCGCCAGGGTAATGTTATAATAGAATTTTCACTCCAGATGTCATGGGTAAAGAGATTTGAAGCTTCTTTCCCCTGAAACACTTCCAGCTACTTGCCAGACAGCAGGAATGAGCTAGTGCAAAGCTCTGCACACAAAACCTCAACCTGTAAAACACCAGGCAAAAAATATGCTGAACTAAGAGCATCAGCCTTTGCTTGATTTCAGTGCTTTAAGCCAGGCACTGGGATTGCCAGGGGCTGCTGCCCACACCCTACCCATCCCTCCCCATTCTCCAAGTACCAAGGGACAGTTACTGGTGATTGAATCAGACCCTGAAATGGGTCAGGGATCCTCAGCGACCGGTAGAGATGCATTTGCCAGGTTTACAAGCAACAGCAGAGCTCAATTCACTCAGATTTTCCAGGAACTTGGCTGAAAAACGTGAGCTCATCCATCACAGACACCCAAGGAGCCTTCTGCAGCCACATTGTCACCACAGGTATGTGACAATTGCAGGAGTCCCTGTCCCAGTTGGAAACTGCTGGTCAAGGGGAGCAGTGCTGCTAACAAAGAGGATGCTGCCCATCTCTAGGGCAGTGGAGGCATGATGGAGGACATCAAGACACACAAGGATGAGGACAGGACATGATGACTGTGATGACCACTAGCAGTGAAGGATGAGTGGGGAAAGCAGATAAGCAAACTGTAGAACTAGGCTGCCCAAAGCTCAGCCTGCCTTGCACAGGCCAGGATGCCCACATACCACAAGGGACAGGGCTGCTGCTGCACTTATACCTTCACATAAAGAGAACCCATCAGCCTTTCCCCATGCACAGCCCCAAGCCCTACACAGGAAAGGATCCCAGAGCCCCTGTGTTCCACTGGGCCTCGTTTATACAAGCCTCAAGTCTGTTCAGCACCCAGAAAGAGAAACAGCTGTACCTGTTGTTAGGGACAAAGAGCTTAAATTCTCGGACATGGGAAGAATCCTTGGAGAGGATGATGTGACCTGTGAACTGGCCTGGGGAAAACCAGAAGGGGAAGTGTGGTGGCTCATTCAGCTGGAACTCGGCGTGGATCCTGAAATGAGAAGGGAGCCATGAGCTGCAGTGCCGGGAGGACAGAAGATGACAGCAGCAAAAAGTTATCTCCAGGCACCAGGAATTATGAAGCTAAATTGGGGCAGAGAGGTTCAGTTCAAAAAGCTTTTCATGTCACACAGTGATAAAACACTGGAGCAGATCCCTGGGGTCACAATCATCTCCACTACTGATGCCTTTTGGAACTGGGCAATAGTGTCCATCCAGGAAGGATGAATTATGTTATTATTCCTTAAAACACGGAACAGCCTAAGACCCCTTCAGCCTCCCTTCCAGCTTGATCAGGCAAGTAAAAGCTGTGTGTAACACTCCCAGGAAAAGAAGTCTAATCAGACTCTCTCCTTTCAGTCAGGGATAGCTCCAAACCAAGGGCAATGTCCTACATCTGGGCAACAGTCCCTGCCCCACCAGGGGCTCTGGGAGCATGGGCATCAGCAAAGCATCACACATTGGCAAGAGCTGGTTGTGAACCACCCTCTTCCTTGAGCTGCTTTGCTTCTCTCCCAGCCAGGACACATCTGGTCTTGCTGGGGAACACAACATGCAGTGACACACACACTCTCTGCTACAGGCTCACAGCAGCCTTTTCTGTTCCCTTGAGATACAGAACAGATTCAGAAGCTTTCCTCTAACCTCAGGCCATGGCCTCACCTGAAGGCGATGGTGTAGTAGAAGGTGCTGATGGCTTGGATGCAGGCCACAGCTCCCTGCGGAGCAAAGCGGGTTTTCACAAAGGGGCGTGGGTGGAACATGCTCAGAAGCTTGTGGATGATGATCTAGAGAGTGAAACGTAAGAGAGCGAAAATGAGAACAGTTCCTTCACCACAGGCCAGCTGCAGCTCCAAAGTAGCTCCCCACCAGATCAGGAAGGCAAGAGAACTGCTATGCTATAAAAATCAGCTCAGAGACCTACCTCATCACAAAACAAGGAGCTAAAGCAAGAGACTGGGTTTAGAATTAATCCATTTCCATGCTTTTTATGCTCTTCCCATTGTTTCCAAGTTTCCATCATCCCAGCCCGAGTTACTCAAATCAGCCTCATTTGGCCCTGACAAATACCCAGAGCTTTTGCCTGCTCTCAGTTTTACCTCCAATTTAGGAGACAGTCTTCCTGGCTGCAAGCTGCAGCTTTTTTGCTCCCTTTAAAAATCCAGGGAGACAGAATGCAGTAGCCTTGTCCCTCCAGGGATTCTTGGGATTCATCTGGGCTACAAGGCAGAACATTTACACAAACTACTTCTCAGGTATATAGAAACTGAGTATCATATCTCACCTCTTTGCCCTTGGGAGGCGGAGGGTAAAATCTGTTGTTGGGAAGATACCCAGTGAAGATGTTCAATTCACTAGGAATTATCCACCATGGATCCCCGAGATCCAGTTTATTCTTTGGAGGAAGAAAGGCTTTAAACTGCCTGGCAAGCAACACGCTCATAGGGGCTGCTGGGGCAGTCCAGTTCCTCAGCCCAGAGAGGGCAACATGAGAAATCTGTGAACAGAAGACACTGTCAGAGCCTCGACCAGCTTCTTCAATCCTGCAGTCATGCTCATGGATGTACGGAGGCTTTGGAGAAGGGGAAAAAGAATTCTAATGGTTTAAATTCTTTTTACCACCCCAACTACTACCAAATAGTTCTGTCAATTTTTAACCATGTCAGTAATAGGAAGTGGGAGAGGGGAACGTAGCACATACTGCTGCTTCAAGCTTCCCAGGAAGGGTGCATAAACTGGGGCACAGTGATACCGAGTGTGCTGAGAACAATGAACTGCTGCAGAAAGCTGCGAGTTTGCTCATCAAAGCAAATCCCATGGCCTTGAGCAAGACTATGTCCCCACCCTACCATGCCAGCACTTATTGCTGGTGATGTTACCAGCCCTTTGCATGTGTTTATACCAGAATTTGTGGCCATATACATCCTGCATGACACCTACTCCCAAGAAACCGTCTTTGCTCTTCGTCATCGTTTCCATGACCAAAGGCTGGAATTTAGCCACGATGGACAATGTCTCCCCGCTTGTATCAGATGTCTCCTCCTCTTCAAATTCTGAGACGGGAGCAACCCCTAGACAAAGGAACAGAAATTTAGGCAGCTGTTTCCCTTCCCTCCCCTTTTGAACAATTGTGAAGTGATTACACATTTATCCTGGCAAATCCAGGAGTACTGGGAGTCTCCCAGCTCTTCATCCAGCAGCAGAACTCAGACACACCCCAGGAACCAGCTGAAGCAGAGCTCTCCTTTCAGCAGACAACTCTCTAAACCCCATAGTTTGGCTGAACAGCCTCACTTCACCTTGGAGGGTCAAAACACATGCTTTACCCAGTGAATTACAGCACAAGCAAACAACTGTATTGGGAATGCACTGTACACTATAATCATCGCACTGTTTCTTGTGTGGCACCACCAAGATACAGGCTGACAGAGCCTCCATACGGGATCACTCACAAACTGCTATCTGGAAGAGACACCTCAGCCAGGGTATGAATGAAGCACTGCCACTTAACTAAGCTTTGGCCTTGCCTGGGCTGAGCTGTATCTGTTGCATTCACCCACCCCAAATCCCCTTTAAGCTCTAGACAAAGTAACTTCTGTGCTTTGCTAGCCCAGCAATGGGAACTTTTGTCTTACAAACCCTCTACTTTGTGGAAGTGATATATGTCTAGTGCTTAAGCCTTTTCAGACCCTTGTAAAGCTCAGCAGCCCCTCTTCATGTAAATAAGACTCAAAACAGTGCTCTGAAAAAATAAAGACATGAATAAAACCAGTTCAGTGCATTACCCATGGCTTTTACTTGGACTGTGCAGAGGGAGCTCTGCAGGCAGACAGATACCTACCTGTCAGCTTCTCAGCTATTGGCTTGAACTCTTCGGGACTGAGGTACAGATCATTGTTTGTGTCCAGAGAAGAAAAGAGAAACATCCCCTCACTTCCCAAAGACTTCAGCGCCAGCTCCTAGTTCAGGAAGAAGCAAGAAGTGAGTGAGATTTCATTCGAGCCTCCTGCAGAAATTCACCCGTGCTCCTCTCAGCTTCAGAGTTAATTTAAATTCTTTCCAGCACACAAACACAGCCATTAAATCAAAAGATTAACGCCCCTTGGCAGGATTTTGTGCTATTTACAATAGGGATTGGTGTCCAGGAACTGCTGGCATGAGCATATTAAAACTACATCTGGCTAAGTAATTCCAACTGAATCGTTTGCTCATAGTCAGCCTCAAAGTCTTTTGTCAGAAAAAAAAGCCAACTTTTTCCAGACAGTGCTAAACCTGCAGCTATTGAGAGCACCTGGAGATGGTGATTCTGTGATTAAGTGATGTGCAGTGAAACAAAGGCAAAGCTGTGACTGTCTACATCACAAAACCACAAAGGAAATGAATCGAGCCACTTACACCCGTGCAGAGCTCCATGCCACACCTCTCCTGGCACACAAACAATTCTCTGCTCAAGTCTCCCCTCCAAAATTCCAGCTGCAGGACTGGATGGAGCATTTTGTCTCCTGCCTAATCAGTCAGACATACACTGGGGAGCCACACATCCCATGGGCTTCTCCAGAACCTTCTGCAAGACCCCAGCCACACTGTGCCTCAGTTTCTCTCTTTTCAAAGTCCACCAGGAGCTCATCCAGTGGAAAACACCACTAAAATGCAATGTCTCCCCTGGAGCAGCTCCAGAAAGGCTCTAGATGCTTCTGGTCATTTCTATCCTGCAGCATTCAGCACTGAAGGGAAAGGGACAAGTTACAGGCAGAATAAGAGAGCTCCATGTTTGTGAGAGGAAGAGAGAGACATAGAGCAAGTCAGACAAGCCACATCATTGGCAGACAGCCTGCAGCGCATCCCCTGTGACCCATCATTTGGGACCGCTTCCCCTGCCACCCCTGTAAAAGCCTAAAGCTGCAGGATAAATACTCTGTATTCTGCTGTTTAACGGTGTTTATTCTCTATTGCCTGCAGCACCACCACCATCCCCAGAGCTCCTGAACTAGTTTATTCTCCATCTGTTGCCTGCCAGCCTGAAGCAGCACTAATGCAGCCTGGAAGGCTTTGCTCCTGTCAACTGAAGCAACAAAAGCACTTAAGAGCCTTCCAGGGCACATTCAGGACTGAGACAAACAGAAATAAAGACCCTGGAATAAAAAGCAGAGATCTGGAAGCAGACATGGCTGTGCACAGACAAGGAGGGGAGCGTGCAGGAACTATACAGCTGAAAAAAAGGAATGAAGGATTCTCTACATACAGGAACAATCCTCTCTCTGGGCTGTTCATGTTTCTGGGGCCAGAAAATATGCCTTTGCTCTTCAAATGAACAGGGATGCCCACCCCTGTAAATGGATAACATTTTCCTGAGCAACTTCCCCAACAGCCAGGCGCCAGGGTCATGTCATGGAGCCTTGGGCCAGGTTTCAGTATCCCTCTAACCTCTTGAGTGAGCTTGTGCACAGCACGGAATGCATTAACCTCACAAGGGCCCATGTGATTGCTCGCCTGAGAGTGGGCTCCTGGAGCAGGGAAGCACGCCTGGAGCGTGATGGCTTCTCCTCTGCAGGGGAGCCTGTCCTGGATGTGTACTGAGCTCTGAAAAGATGTTCCATTTCCCAGTCATCTCTACAGCACATCAGCCACTTCCTGCTGATGAATCTTTTAGTCTCTCTTCTTTTTGCACTTCACAGACAGGGACCTCAAGGGATGGGAGACAAATGAGCAACAAAGTTTGTAGCTGGTTAGACTGCCTGCTGCTGTAGGAAAAAGTCGTGATCAGTGCTTAACAGGGCTGAAAGCAGAAAAAGAACCAGTCACACCCCACACACAGAGAAGAACATCTCTGACTGCGTCTAAAGCAGCAGGATGTGAAGGACAACATGGATGCTTGGGTGTTGGATGTTAGCATCCAAAGATCAGTTTTTAAGCAAGCACTGAAAGCACTTTCTCATCCCCTCAGCCTGCACTTTCACACAGGTGAAGCAATAAACCCCCACCAGCTGCAGAACCATCAGATAATTATCATGGAATGGTTTGGGTTGGAAAGGACTGAAGATCATCCAGTTCTAACCCCCTGCAGAGGCAGGCATGCCTCACACTAGACCATGTTACTCCAAGCCCCTGTGTCCAACCTGGCCCTGAACACTGCCAGGGATGGGGCAGCCACAGCTTCTCTGGACACCCTGTGTCAGCGGCTCAGCACCCTCACAGTAAAGAAGTTCTTCCTTATATCTAACCTGAACTTCCCCTGTTTCAGTTTGAACCCATCACCCCTTGTTCTATCACTGCAGTCCCTAATGAAGAGCCCCTCTTCAGCATCCTTGTTCCCCCCTTCAGACACTGGAAGCTGCTTTGCGGTCTCCACGCAGCTCCTCTTCTCCAGGCTGAACAGCCCCAGTGTTCTCAGCCTGTCTCCACACAGGAGATGCTCCAGCCCCCTTATCCTTGTGGCCCAACTCCAGACTTGCTCCAACAGCCTGACCCACTGGCACCCTGGGAGCATCCAGCTGGCCTGGGAGACCCCAGCCAGGGAGGAACAACGGCTTCCCAGAGCATGCACCAGTCCAAAGGGATGATGAAAGCTGGGCTTAAAAGGGGAGTGAGATGTCAGGGCTTGGCCTTTTGCTTTCTGATAACACCCACATCAAAGAAAGTGCTCCAGAGCTTGTGGATTTTCTCTTTTTTCTTTCTAAACTGGGATTGTAAGAAATAAAAAGTTTCCCTGTTTGTGCCAGAGGAGTAAAACCGAGCTTCTGCAGGGGAAGAGAGTTGGGGTTTTTCACAGTTTTCTTCCCCCACCTGCCTGTGCCTTGTGTAGTTACATAAACATCCCTATGGAAGCGACAGGATGCGTGTTTTAAGGAAAACAAAGGACAAATCATCCCCTTCCTCTGTTCAGGTTTTGTTCCCTCCAGCAGCCCCCACTCACAGCCTGCTGCCTGTGCTCTGCAACACAAAAACCTCCCGGAGAGCTGGCCAGAGGCAGGGCTGGGTCCTCCCAGCCAGGACCTCCGGACCCAAAACAAACTCTTCTATTTACCTGGTTTGAGCCATTCTCCCCCTCCTGCAGTGCAAGAAGAGACAAAGGGAAGAGGCCTCCTTTAAAAACACTTCTCTTTTCACCACAGAAATATCAAGAAGTCTGCTCTTTCCTACAAACCTCTTTAGAGGATGCCAAAGCAGGATCTCCAACAGAGCCATGCCCTCTTCAAAGCACACAGCAGCCATTTGAGTTACAGGAATTCCAACCAAACCCAGCATCCATCAGGGCACACAAAACGTACATTTCTAGCGAGAAAAACCCCACAAACACCTGAGAGTTTGGGGCCTTTTCCAGGGAACAAGGCAGGCAGGAAGGACCTGGTGAGAGGAGGTGTGAAGCTCCTGCTCTTCCTCCTTTTCCTGGCAGGAGCAGGCACTGCTGGTGCCTGGTGCTGGCCACCACAGTCCCTGTGACCACTGCAGGGTTGAAGCCACCAGTGCCCTGTGGCTACCACAAATCAGTGGCAACCACCACCCTTCTGTGGTCACCTCAGCCCAGTGGCAGCCACCTCAGTCCCCATGGCCACCTCCACCTCAGTGGCCATCTCAGCCCAGTGGCAGTCACCTCGGTCCCCATGGCCACCTCCACCTCGTCCCCATGGCCACCTCGCCCAGTGGCCAGTGGCCATCTCAGCCCAGTGGCAGTCACCTCAGTCCCCATAGCCACCTCCACCTCAGTGGCCATCTCAGCCCAGTGGCAGCCACCTCAGTCCCCATGGCCACCTCCACCTCAGTGGCCATCTCAGCCCAGTGGCAGTCACCTCGGTCCCCATGGCCACCTCCACCTCAGTGGCCACCAATACCTGGCGGTGACCTGAACCAGGCCACAG
The DNA here is from genome assembly GCF_033783945.1 of Neopsephotus bourkii. Taxonomy (NCBI): domain Eukaryota; kingdom Metazoa; phylum Chordata; class Aves; order Psittaciformes; family Psittacidae; genus Neopsephotus; species Neopsephotus bourkii. The sequence goes on along the minus strand of NW_026902107.1, from coordinate 761,473 downwards.
CCACCTCAGCGCCAGTGGCCACTGTGTGTGGTGGTCCCCTCAACCCCCGGCACCCTCCGTGCGGTCACCTCAGCCCTGCTACCTCACAGCCAGTGGCCACCGATGCCACTCAACCGGTGGCCACATGAAGCCCCTTTGCCCACTACTCCCTCACGGGTGCGGTGCTCCCCTCGGCCCTGCAGCCCCCTCCTCAAGGCCGGGGACCCCGCGGCCGCGGCGCCCGCCATTTCAACCCTCCCTCCCTCACAACCCTTCCCTCCCTCCTTCCTTCCCTCCCTCCGTGAGAGGCCGCGCGGCCTCAGCACCGCCCTCCCCGCCCTGCCCGGTACCTGCTGCCGGGCTGCCTCAGCGTCCCGGTAGTACTTGACGGCGACCAGCGCCGCCAGAGCGGCGAGAGCCAGCGCCAGGCGCGGATGGGCCGCGCCGGGACCCGCCATGGCCGCGCTGCTCAGCGCCGCCACCGCCGCCCCGCCACCATGGCCGCCCGGCCGAGGGAGGCGTCAGGCGGGCAGCGCCTGGCGAGGAGGGGTCCGGGGCCTGCGTCCGCCCCGCGGGGCCCCTTTCCCCGCCCCCGGCCCCGCGGGGGCTTTCGTGCGGTGCGGAAAAAACGCGTTTTGGCCTTAAATTTCCCTCTGCATCCGCGGCCTGTGCAGCAGCCCCATCGCTTTCAGTGGGGTTTGCTTTTAATTATCCATGGGAGAGGGCTGTGTCCTGCCCCCATGGATGAGCAAATTCATCTTCGGTCCTTAAGTCAGCATTTCCCCCCCCCCGAAAAGCCGTATCCTGCTCTTGCAGCCGGTTTCGGCTCACAGCTGGATACCCTTCCCGGTATGGGTGGTTTCACTTGCAGTGATTTCACTGGGGTTTAGCCCGAGAGGGGATGGATGGCAGGGATAGGGATGGCAGGGATAGGGATGGCAGTCGGGCTGGGTTGGATGTTGCCCCCATGAGGCAATGATACCCATCTACAGCCATGCCCAAGCCCCATCCTCCTGCCGCCACATTGTGATCCCCAAGTTCTGAGCCACTGCTGCCATCACCCCACAATTTGAACCATTTCTCCTGTCCTTTACAACACCCCAACCTGAACTTTTCCACCCTCCCCATGCTCTTTGTGCCTTCCAGGTTCTTCTGCACGGTTGCCTCGCTGCCCCCGAGCGCTGGCTTGGCCAAGGATCCAGGTTAGTCGTTGTAATCTCACAGCTCAGCCCTCGCTCCTCCTGCAAGCCTGCTCCGCCACGGAAATCCCCTGATTGCTGCGGCAGATTTAGTACCATTTGCTGCTGCTGTAGGGCTAACAGCATCCAGTGTTTGATCTCTCCAAGGGTAGCAGGAAGCCGTAGCGGTTAATCCTTTGAAGCTTTGGCTGTTTCCTAAGCCTGCCTAATCAGTTTTGTTTTAGGTTTAAAGAGCGTTCTGGTTGGAGATGAGGGGAGCATGACCAAGCCATAAAGAGGGCTGTGGCAGCTGCATCAAGCAAGCGGGAAGAGGATGCTACCATTAGGGAGAGCAGGCTGGAGGGTGGGGGGATCTTGCCAGCAAGCCAGACCGAAGGGAACAGGGCTTGGGTACAGCCTTCTCCTTGGGCATTGTTCCTTTCCCCACCATAGATCCTCACACAGCCCCTGGTGTTTCTCCTGCAGTGATGGTGCAACACAATGGACCAGACTGGGGAGCCCAGCAACAGCATAAACCCGGGGTTATTTGTAACTCAGGTCAGTGTCATACATCTGCACAGCCCATGGAGGAAGGAGAAGGTTCCTTCTGCCAGCTCCACCACGGAAGAAAACGTTCATGAAACTGCCACTGCTCTTTGCCCTCCACCGCCCCATCCATCAGAGTACTGGTGCTTGAGCCATGGGGAGGAGATGGGAAGAACTGAATTAGCAGAGCATTGAAACAGTGTCTGGCAGCGGAGATGGGTGTGAATGGGTTAAGCACTCAAAGCACTTTAAGCAGATGTGCTTTAAAACTTGCCGGACTCATTAGATTGAGCAGCGAGGTGTGGAGAGCTGCTGCTTACCTCAAATAACCTAGCAAGTACCTTTAGAGCACAAAATGTAACAGGATGAGATAGCTTTCAAACAGGATAAATGCGCTTGTGTGTCTGGAGTGAGAGCAAGAGGTGAGATGAGTTGACCAAGCCTGCAGACACCTGTATGAAGAAGGAGACCTGAGAGGATGGCTGGCAGAGCCAAGATGATATCATTTAGACGAGAAGCAGAGGGGCTCGTTTTACATCTGAATCATTTCCAGTGTCACCAGCGACCATATAAAGATGACAAATGGATGAATTATTTGCTAGGAAAAAGAGGGAAAGACACAAGGTGAAGTACTTCAGGGCATCCACTGGGAACTAACTCTCCTCAAAAGAGAATGAATGCAGCAGCTCCTGGCTCTACACTGCTGGTTCCTGAGATGATGGGTTACAGTGCTCATGAAGCATTTTAAGTACCCAGACATCTGCCATGGGGCCCATTCAGTCACACCTATATCAAAGGAAATCCTTGTGGTAGAGAAAGAACCAAGAAAATGCACCCAGCTGGAAGAACTATCCCAGATTTCCCCTTTGCCAGCAGGGAAAGAGCCTGGCTGAAGGTAGGAAAGATACTGAGAGATCCATAGCAGGGATGAAAAACTTGGACTGACTTTTTTCTGCAGCAGTGGGATGGGTTTTCCGTATGGAAAGTCCATGCAGTAACTCCACATTCCAGAGCAGAGGAGCTGTTTAAATTGATGGCCTGAAACCACAGCCAGTTTGAAAGTCAGAGCCATCATGGTGTAATGGAAGATGGCATTAAAATGTGAACTCTGTGCACAGATTGAGAAAGCACCTGGAAACAGATCTCCCCTTTCCCCCCCTGGAGGAAGCAAATCCCAATCAGACTGAGCCAAACCTGGGTTACCTCTGGGAAAAGTAAGGAAAAAGGAGTATTCAAGTCTGCTTTCACATGGGCTTTTTGAAGGGAACAAGAAAATGAGAGGTGTGTTTACTGCAGAATAGGAGCTTGAATCTTGCTCCGGATGCACTGTGCCAGGCTTCACAGCCATGGCAAAGATGCAGTTCATCCTGGGAAAGAATGGCCAGCAAAGGCTGCAGAATGAAATGCAGTTTGATTGAGACATTTCAAAGTAGACCATTTAGTTGAAGAGCAAGAGCCAATGCCTGCCCACTTCCCATGGGCCTGAACTTCTAACTCCCCTTTGGCCTTTCCTTATTCCAATTGGAAGCAATCCAACCTGGTGGGTCACTTGTGGTTCTGACGCTCACCGGCTCTCACTAAACAAAAGCAATTACAATGCAGGGGTGGTTTATTGAGACGATTCCTAATTACAGCACAGTACCTGCTTGAGGCTCCCCAGGGAATGAAGCCAAAGACCCAAACGTGATCAGAAGTAACTGCTGACACTTTGAAAGTGCTGCCACTGGGAGCCAGCGCTCGGTGCATCACATGTGGAACAATCAGATAAATAGAGCAGATCAAAACGTATGTGGAAAAATCCCACGGCTGCCAGGCTTTTGAATTCAATAACCAATTGCACGGAAAGCCTTCCAAGGGAATTGAATAACGCTGTAAAAATGAAGTGTGGCTTACAAAAAGATGCATTTGTTTTCTGCATGGTTTTGTCTCCCCTCCTTGTATGGGCGGTGACAACAGCTAAGGCGTTCTACGAGCAGTAGGAGCTTTCATCTCTGTGACTGATGCAGCTTTCTCATTAAAACATCATTTACAAGAAATTCCTCCCGACATAAATAAGGCCACATGTTCTGATGGTGAAACTTAACATGAGAACCACTGCTTCTGAATGTGAGTGTAACAGGGGAAACGGGAAATCATGTAGGCCCATCGCATTTCCTGGTAGGGTAACTCCAAAGTAGAAAAACCCCACTGTAAATTAAGAGCAGAATTCCCATTGGTGCCCCACATGCCTGAGACTGAAAGGCAGGAAAGCAGCTCAGACATCCCTTCCCAGGTCCTTTCCATTAGACATTTAAAACCAAAGCTCTGGTTCAACATAACACCCCATTTCTTTATCTACTCCAAGTCTGAAGACAAAGATGTGCATCGTCCATCTGGATGCAGACGTCCCACCACCCCACCGAGCAGGAGGACACATGGCAGGGACTCTTCATTAGGGACTGTAGTGATAGGACAAGGGGTAACGGGTTCAAACTTAAACAGGGGAAGTTTAGATTGGATATAAGGAGGAAATTCTTCCCTGTGAGGGTGGTGAGGCACTGGAATGGGTTGCCCAGGGAGGCTGTGAATGCTCCATCCCTGGTGGTGTTCAAGGCCAGGTTGGACAAGGCCTTGGGTAATATGGTTTAATGCGAGGTGTCCGGGCCCATGGCAGGGGGGTTGGAACTTGATGATCTCAAGGTCCTTTCCAACCCAAACCATTCTATGATTCTATGATTCTAAGCTGAGAGGGGACATCCCAGAACCTGCTTCCACACACAGAGCTCCCAGAGCTGAGGGCTCTGCTTCAGCAAGAGCATCCAGCCAAGGCTTGAGTGTGCAGAGGAGCAAGGCAAGAGCATGAGCTTTTCAACACACCAGTGGGGGAAACATCCCCGTTACTTGCGTTGTCATAGGACAGAAAATCCCAGTTGTGGATCAGCGCCAGTCCTTGGAACAAAGCTGATCCTTGGGATGAATCTTTATTCCTGCTAAACACATGCATGCTTAACTTGGTGCCTGCGATTAATCCGCTGGCCTCAGGGCTTTAACTGTGGGTATCTGTGAACACAGGCAGAAATAGTTGCAGGACTGTGGTATGGGAGAGCAGCAATTTCCAAGCATGGCTGTTTGCAACACAAAGCTGTTGCTGTGGCTGGTGCTAAGCTCCATACAAGTGTCTTGGTGAGCAAATTTATCAGGAAGATTTACATCACCAGGCAGCTCAACCCCCTCCCTGTTCGTGATGCAGGCACTGAGGTGCAGGAAGCAGCAGCCCTCCTCCAGCAGTGTGTGGATGGGACTTTACGAATACCCTGCTTGCTCACTTGTGTGGAAGAGAAAACAAGAGCAGGGTTTTAATATAATACCAAGGATCTATTTCTAAAGGAAAGTAGAACCATGCTATTTATTTTGGGGATTTACATTTTGCCAGGCAAAGAGCTTTGAGTTGCTCCAAGAGCAGGACATTTTTATTTATGGAATTCCCTTAATCCATTATAAAACCCCTCTGAGCTAAACCAGCTTCCTGGTATCCAAATCTCTCTGATAACTCACTCCCAAGATGTTTATTTACCAAAACCCATTCCTCTAGGCCAAGCTTACCAGCCAGCAGCTTTATCCCTGGGATAATGCTAAGTCCCCATCCAACAACTGTATTTCTCTTGGGGAATTACACAGGCATGAATACAGAAACACATCTTTTGTTTTCCCAGCTTGCTCAAAGCAGCTTTCTCTTCCCACGTTGCTGGATGAAGCAGTTAGCAAGAGAAGGCGCAGAACCCTTCACCAAGGGCCGTGCAGCTTTGCAGTGACCAAAGGAACGGCTGCTGGGAGGGAGGATGCAGCTTCCAGATCCCAGATCCAGCCCTGGTTGCAAGATGCATGAAGCAGGTACTCATGGCTGGAGCAGGAGCTGTGTGTGAGCATTCCTGCACACTCATCCCCCTCGGAGGACGCTCAGGGCCTGAGGCATGGAACAACCTGGCTTCGGGCTTTTTCCTTCCCTTTCCTTGTGTTACTTAATCCCAGAAACAATGCACACAGAAGCGCAAACTTGGCTGGGGATTATTTATTTGTGCTAGAAAAATGAGACATTTAGTAGAGCTTCTGCTAACCCCTATCAGATGGGCAAGAAGCAGTGTAAGAGAGCTGGTGCAGATGGGAATTGCTGTCCACACACACTGGCTACAGGACTCTGGAAATCAACATCTATTGTGAAATACTCTTGAAATCAAGGAGTATTGTCACCTAGTTATTCCAAGCATGATGTAGCAGGTCTCTGGCAGATGGCTTTACAGAGGATCAACCCAAACATGCTTTTTATGTTACAAGACTTTATTCTGTTTCACAGATTTGACTATTACAGCAGTGAAATTATTACAAGTGACTCATAACATTTAGTTCCAAATGAAAAGTAGAAAAACACAAAACCGATGAAGGGCAGTGAAATGAGATGCCACGTGTGGGAAATGTGTTTTAAGAGCACAGAAAAAGTATACAAAAACACGTTAGAATCAAGAACTCTGCAGACAGCGTTTGATTTAGTTACAGCTTTGACACCACAGAATCACAGGATGGGTGAGGTTGGCAGGAGCCTCTGGGGCATCTGGTTCAACCCCTTGCTCAAGCACGGCCACCCAGAGCCCCCTGGGCAGCCTATGCAGTGCTCAGTCACCAGCACAGGACAAGAAGTGTTTCCTGATGTTCAGGACTCTCCTGTGTTTCAGTTTGTGCCGGTCCTGTCACTGGGCACCACTGGGAAGAGCCTGGCTCCATCCTCTTTGCACCCTCCCTCCTAATGTATGTATATATAAAAGATTCCCCCTGAGCCTTCTGCAGGGTAAACTGTCCCAGCTCTCAGCTTCTCCTCATAGGAGAGATGTTCCAGTCCCTTAATGATTGTTGTGGTCCTTTGTTGCACTCACTGCACTATGTCCATGTCTGTCTTGTACTGAGGAGCCCAGACCTGGACACAGCACTCCAGCTGTGGGCTCACCAAGTGCTGAGCAGAGAAGGACCACTTCCCTTGCCCTGCTGGCAATGCTTTGGGGCTAATGCAGCCCAGGATACCACTGGCCTTCTTTGCAGTAAGAGCCCATTGCTGGCTCATGGTCAACCTGGTGTCCACAAGACTCCCAGGTCCTTTTCTGCCAAGATGCTTTCTAGCACATGCTGGAGCATGGGCTTGTTCCTTCCCAGGTACAGGACTTTGCCCTTCTGCTTGCTGCACTTCATGAGGTTCTTACCAGCCCATTTCTCCAGCCTGTTGAGGTCCCTCTGGATGGCAGCACGACCCTCTGGTCTATCAGCCACCCCTCCTAGTTTTGTCATCATCAAACATGCTGAGGGTACACTCTGCCTCATTATTCAGATCATTAATGAATATGTTAACCAGGACTGGACCAGTATCAATCCCTGTGATACTCTGCTAGCTACTGGCCTCTAATAGACTTTGTGCCACTGATCACCAATGCCCAACCATCAGCCAGTTTTCAACCCACCTCTCTGGCTGCTCAGCCTATAGATCAACAGCTTGTCTATGATGATCTCCTTTGACAGTGTCCAGGAAGACTCTATCTGCTGCTCTGCCCTTATCTACCAGGCCAGTCATTTCAGCATAGAAGTGTAGCAAGTTGGCTAAACCTGACTCCCCTTGGTGAAGCTCTGCTGGCTACTCCTGAGGAACTGTTGGTTGTTCCTGTGCCTGGAAATGGTTTCCAGGATAACGTTGCCTTCCCAGGGACTGAGGTGAGCCTCGTGAGCTCATGGCTCTCTGGGTCCCCCTCTTTGCCCTTCCTGTTGACAGGAGGAACATTTGCTTTACTTCAGTCTTTGGGCACTTCTCCCAGTTGCCACGGTCAATCAAAGATTATTGAGACAGTGACATCTGCCAGCTCTCTCAGCACTTGTGGGTGCATTCCCAAGGCCCATGGACTTATCTATGTACAGTTGGCTTAAGGATTCCATGATCTGATCCTCTTCCACCAAAGGTACATCTTTGCTGCAGCCTTTCCCCGTGGTCTATGGAACCTGTGATTCCTGAAGACAAGTCTTGCTAGTAAAGACTGAGACAGAGGTGACATTTGGTATTTCAACTGTTTCCATGTCCTGTGTAATCAGGTTCCTTGTCTTACTGATCAGTGAGCTCTTTCTGGTCAGGTGGCCTACAGCAGACACCCATTATAATGTCAGTTGTATGTCTTCTCTTTAATCCTAACCCATAAGCTCACAGTTAGCTCATCTATCCCTGGGCAGAGCTCCATGCACTCCACCTGCTCTCTCACATAAAGGGCATCTCCCCTTCCTCATGCTCCTGTCCTGCCATTCCTAAGTGCCTAGGAAGCACCATATATTGGCAACTGTTCATTAGAAAGGTGATCAATCCATGAGTATATAAAAGGCAAAAATGAAACTGAGAAATGAAAGGAGGATGTGTGTGTGTGTGAAGTCTATTTTATGGCAAACTTCCAGTCCTTTGGCCACTATAAAGCAAAGTCAGTGGATTTCATATAAATTCTCTGTATAAAGGAATGTCTATGAACTGTGTACAATATGGCCCAGAATAAACATCTCAGTATCAGGCTAATAGAGCTCCTCACAGAGGAAAAGAAGGTGCTTACATCATGGTTTCATCTTCCCCATACAATACTGTCCGGAATTGGACTATTCCCCAAAATACCATTTCAGGAACAATGCAAATTCCTTTAATGGAAAGGAAAAGCCGAAACACAAGGAGGCTGCAGCAGCAGGGCCTGGGCAGTGGCCTCACTGCTGCACGCTGGCTTTAAAGTTCGTGTGGTTGACTGGCAGGGGGTGAGCCTCTGTGTTGAACACCCAGTCGTCCAGAGACAGCACGTCATCTTCACAGAACAGAAGATAGAGGTACCTGGAGCCGGGAGGGAGATGGAAGGAAACCCAAATGGGACTCCAGGCACACACAAGCACTGGCAGCAGGACTGTGATAGGGCTGGCCATGGTTTATGGTGATGCATTCCCCCACTCCCTGCCTCACTCTCCTGCTTGAAACTCCCAGCCCTGGTACAACTGTGGCACAACGGGAAGGGCATCTGTGATCAGCAACAACATTAGCTCATGCTACCTGTGAAAGGCAGCTCTGCACCAAGGGGCAGCAAATTCAGGCCACAGTCACGTCTCCTCTGTATACAGGGCATCAACCTGGCAGAGGAGACAGGCTGTCTCTTAGCTAAATGCAAGGGAGCTCAGCAGTCAGAGCCTCCCACTTAGAGCAGCTTAAAATCACAGGAAGAGTCCTTTAAATCCCCCCCATCAGCAAAAACCTTGAGAGTGCCAATGACAGCAATAGTTCTACAGGAGGAAACTACCAAAGCTTTGCAGCACCCACAGCCTTGCCCAGTTTTCCCCACAGAGAATAAGACTTCCCCCTTATTATTAGAGCCTAATAAAGCAGACAAGAGTGTTGCTGCTGCAGGAATTATGCTACTCTGAAAGGCCTCTGTGACACTGGACTTACTTCAGAGTCTCTGCAAGGAAAAAACTCTGTTGCATGTTGTCATGGGTCGGGGTTGTGGTATAAACATCTCGGATGCCAGAGAAACCAGCTTCTACTCTACAATGCTTTTCCAGGGCCTGCGAAAGGAAAAGAAATCTCAGTAACACACAACAGCATGGGGCAGTAACTCATTAATCATCATCAGGTCTGTTACAAGTCAGCTTTACAAATCAAATTCCAGGATTACAGTAGGCTCTGTCTCTCACTAAGAGTGTGGTGATTACTCCAGGCTCTGGAAATAAAGCTGGTTCTAATGAAATAGCAAGAGAAACATCAACCACCTAAGTTAGTTGATTCATTGACCTTGATGTTACAGAAATAGCACAACCAGATCTCAAGTGGTAACTCGCTGCTTGTGGAGGCTCTTTCCCAGCAAGAAGACAAATGACAGTTGTGCCACTGAAATGCAGCTCCTGCCAGGATGTGGGCAGGGGCTAACAGGCTATTGCATGAGCTAGAAAGAGGTGAGGGGCTTTCTGGCTGGGACATCTTTGTGGGTAGAAGACAAGACCCAGGGCAAAGGCAGGTTTCCTGCTTTTCCCTGGCCTATTACAAACCCATGGTTCTGAGCAGCCTAGACACTGCAGATGGAACATTGACTCCTTTGTGCAGAGGGCTGTTTCATTAATAGCAGGTTTTGCTGTCTGCAACACTCCTCTCCATAAACCTCCACTGTTCTGACTGTTTTTAGTGTAGCCCAAAAGGCAAACACTCACAATGATCAACAGACACCACACTACATCGAGCTGTTTTGTGCATTCCTGCCCCACGGCTGATGTGTCTTAGTGCCCAACACGACTGAGAGTCTGCTCTTGTCTCTCCAAAGGAAAGAGCTGTGTAAGAATCCAGCAGCCTGGAAGCGGTATTCCAACCGTACCTTCACAACCTCCCAGCCCCACTGCCTGTACTTGGGATCGTGTGTCAGCCGCCACATGTACATGTAGCTTTCCACCACCTCCGGCCGCAGGATGTAGTAGCGCTCGCTGAGTCTGGTTGCCATGGCTTCAGTTCCAGCATCAAAGCGAAAGGCTTCAGGGCCCAGTTTGGTATCTAGACAACAATCACACACATGCAATAATCATTCTGAGCAGAAGGAAACACACTCTCCACGTGCTTTTATATTGCTCAGGCTGCCAACGTGTCCTTAAGGCTTGCGAGAGCAGAGCAGTCGTGCTTGTCTATCAGATCAACCTCATACTGATGTCAAAACAGGGGCAGCTCCACAGAGTGCACAAGCTGTGCCCACTGCTGCTCCAGGCGTTGCTCATGCTGGGGTATGTGGGTAATATCCAGGTGAGGATGAAGTGTTTCTGAGGGTGGAAAAACCCACAAACTTGGAGCAGATTTGAGCATGCAGAGGGCAGGCACAAATCTGCCCCATGGCCTGGCACTTTTGCTGGGCTGGTATTTGCTCCTATGAATTGCCTCACAATTATCTGTCCACCAGACTGAGCTGTTCCACCTGCACTGCAGCAAGGAGGATGTAAGAAGTGGTACCTGGGACCTGCAATCACTTCTTCTGCCTTTCCTCTGGTCCACAAGCAGCCTCTTTGAGAAGGAAGACATCAGGATGATGGGGAAGGCTTCATCGATTTCCCTGGGGCTTTATAAGTAACACATTCAGAGTACCTGGGTCTTTTGGAGTTTCCCTTACATGAGAATCTCAATCTCTTGCAAGCACTGGCTAGCACTCTGATCCCTACTTCCAAAATGAATGCTCTCCCTTTCAAAAACCAGGCAAACTGAGCACAGAGGTTGATTGTGAGGGTGGTGAGACCCTGGCACAGGCTGCCCTAAGAAGCAGTAAATGCTCCATCCCTGGCAGTGTTCAGGGACAGGCTGGTCGGAGCCTTGGGCGACATGGTCTGCTGTGATGCATCCCTTCCCAAAGCTGGGAGCTGGAACTTGATGATCTTAAGATCCTTTCTAATCCAAACCAATCTGTGACTCTATGACTGTGATCATGCCACAAGGTTTCTCTTGCTGTTCCCATGTGTGGCTGTGTTTCAGGGAGTCATTTTCTTTCTCCAGCTGTGTTGCACTCCTTCCCTGGGGCATGGGGATCTAACAGTGCTGGGCCATCTGCTGAGAGCCAGGGTGACATGCACAGGCATTCTCTGTAAATCAATGAGCTTGCTGAAGTGACAGCACTGTCACCAGTGCGGGCAGGTTGCTACCATCCTTTCTATGCTGATGGGTATTGCTGAAGGTGAAAACTGGCTCCAGGCACTCACAACCAGAGGGTTATTAGTTTGGGTGACTTGGTTTAGTTCTGGAAGCACTGGGGGGAAAAAGAGAGTTATTTGTGAACATTTCAGGTTAGCTTTAAGTTTATTGGGCAAACGTGCTGGACACTGGCTCCCAGTATGGGCTTGCTGATGTGGTGAAGGTGTGAAACAACCTTTGGGAACAGTTTGAGTAGACAGACCTGTGCTTGACAAGGTCCCAGAAAGCAGAGTGCTGCTTCGCTGCCTGCAGTCTCAGAAGAGCTACAGAGATGCCTACAAAGGAAGGAGTGATGTCCAATGCAAGCCCCTCTTGCTGAAAGCCCTGCAGGCACAGAATAACCCAGACTCTCATTCATCACGTCACTGCTCACCCAAAGCCCTCCCTGATAAGCACACTGAGTGGTGAAACTCATTTTCTAGGCCTTGGGAAACATCAAGATTTAGCCAGGCTCTCTTCAACAGCAGGAGAGACTTCATTTGTTGTGTTCCTACCCGCAGCTGCAGGTCTCCCACACTCTGCTGCTGGGCTTCTCAGCTGCTCTGCTCCATCGAGTGGGATGCTTTGCAATTAATCTGTTAAGCTCCCATTTTTGTCTGCGAAGGGATGTGAAAAGATAAGACTCAAACTATAGTCTAGCTGGGAGAAAGCCAGTTCTGTGACTCGGAGGTGGGACTAAGCTATGGGTTATTTTCCCAGCTCTGCCACAGGAGCTCCCATCTGCCTGTCCCTCTGCTCCAGCTGTAAACCAGATTGCTTTCTCTTCTAGATAGCCCAGAAAAGACAAGTGAAAATCACACACAGGGATGCAAACCTCTGCCACACCAAAGCTCAGCTTCCTAAGGCTGTAGGTGACCCCTCACTAATACTTTCCAGGCAGTCCACAGATTTACCTGAGCGTGCATAAGACTCATGACATGTGCTTGTTATCTCTGCAGCGAGATCCATGTAATGTTGCTTCCTCTCTTCTCCAGCGTGCTCAGCTCCAAGGGCTATCATGCCCCCAGAGAAACAAGCCAGGTGGCCCATTTTGTGATCCAAGACACCACCCCTCCACTCAGCGATGTAGGTCAATCCTCCAGCTGACTTTTTGACCAAATGCTTTTCTATTGCCTGAAGGGATGAAAATCAGGATGTTAAGATACATTGTGGGCAGTAAGTCACTTACTAAGTATTTACTTAGTGGAAAGAAGTGGAGTAAATACCATAGAAACACAAAGATCTGGGATATTTTTTGCTGAAACGTTCTGACGACCAATGTCCTCCTCCCCCAAAATACAGAGCAGCAATTTGCTCCTTACCTCTAGTGCATCATCATACATCTTTTTAGCTTCAGAGTCTTTCTTGTCCGACATCAGCCAAGATTTGATGAGATATTCATAAAAGCTGTCCCCAAGCCCCCCAATGGAGACGTGGTCTGTAGTGGGAAAGCCAGAAGAGAACTTCAGCTTCACAATATACAATGAGCAGTTGCTTTACAAAGAACAAACAACCATGTCTTGTTTAATGCCCTTGTTCTCTCTGTCTTCTTTCCAGTTTCCTGGGGAGAGCTTGCATTTCTTTTTCAAAAAGCAAGAAAGGTGGAAAGTGCAATCAGAAGAAAAATGTTCTGTCATTTTACAACGCATCAGTATCCCTTACCAAAACTATGCAGAGGTCTTGCTTTGCAACTTATTTATACTGCAACTTGAAGATGCTTCCTATTTATGAAGCAATCATCATAAATCCCAGCCTCATAAATCAAAAGCAATGGCAGGTATTGATAGATCTCTTATATGAAGCCACTGGGTGCTGCCTCCCTGCCTCAGGAAAGCGAAAAAGCATGCTGGATCACACAGAGCTGCCAGCAAGGGGCTGCTGTAGGGACCTCTCCATCATGCCATTTGTATTCCTGGCTCATGGTGGGACTCAGTGCCCTGGGGAAGGCTGGGGCTGTTGGCGTATTAAAATGATAAAGTCAGGTCCAAGGATGTGCACTGAATATTTCCTTCTGCAGAGATTTTCAAGGCAATCGGCTCCGAGCACACAGAGCTGTGACCTTACAGGAGGATGCTGAAGAATTGCACTGTGAAATGGGGATGGCAGCAGCAGGATCCTGCCTGGGTGAAAGGCTGGCTGCTGTGTATCTGTAAACTGTACCACAGGGGGAAAGGCAGCATCCATTCTTCCAAACAGCCAAGTTCGCCCCTTTTTAGAAGAGCAAGACCCTGGACTGAACCATCCCTGCTAAAGGAACAGCGTCCACCTCTTGGTGTGCATCCTCATTGCCAATGAAGCATATGCAGGAGGGTTTGGAGTTAGCTGGTCAGATTTGTATTTTCCCTATCTCTGTACATTTATAACATCCTGAGACTTATTCTAAATGCTAAATCCTACCAAAAGAAGAGCTCAACAGCCATGACATCCTGACCTGAAGAGCAAATATTGCTGATACAGTGTGCCCAACGATCCAGGAATAATCCAAAGCAAAACAACGAGATTAGATGCATGACTTCAACAAAACAGAGGACAGACTATTTGCAAACACAGGCTGCACAGCCTGTCTTTACAGAGCAGCTCTGTGATCCTGAGCGTGTCATTCATAAAAGCACCAAAGCAGGAGCTCTGGGACATAATTGTTTTCCATATGGCACCAGCTTTGCCAGCATTTGCCTCCAAGGCACTGCATAATCAAGTTCTTGATTTCATCAGGGGACTGTGCTTTAGTTCTCTCCAGGTAAGGGCTGCATTCGGGAGAGGCGCAGCACTGCCTCTTCATTGCAAGATGTGCTCATTCAGGCAGGTCAAAGATACACCTTTTAAGAAAATCACAGCAATTCCAAGAAAAAACGCCTTCCTGCAAAGAGCTTTAATGACAAGAGAGAAAATGAGAGCCTGGCACCTACAGGGGACATCTCTGTGACAGGCTGCAGCTGCCTCCCTGCTTCGGTCCTAATCTCTTTCTCACCACTGGACATGCAGAAGAGGCTGATTCAGACCACAAGGCTCTATTATGAACCACTGCTGCAACAGCCTGCCCCATGAGCTGCCCTCATGACGTGGGGCTCTAGGAGAGCTCTCAGCACCCACGAATAGGCAGAACTAATGCTGTGTCTGGTAGAATGTGCAGTGTGGCTGCCAGCTGGGAATAACCCATGGAAAATGGTACCTCAGGGTGCGGGAGATTTGCTTTCCAAGCGGAACATACTGCAGCAACTCTGCAGAGACCAGTGCGGAGGAGCAGCTGAACTGCTTACAAAGGGACTGGATAACTTTGAACATCAATGAATGGGACAAACACAGAAGCCTATTTTCTTCCCTCATGGCACCAAAGGACAGCTCTGGTTTAATGGGACAACTGGAGCCATTCAGATGCTTTGTTGGGACACCTTTCAAGCCAAGCCCTGTCAATTACCATTAGAGGTGCTGCTGTGACAGTGAAAGGCCAGGGTTAGAGCTCCCACTCTGTCTCATGCAACTGCCTGTCAGCTACAATCAGAACCATTAGCACAGTAGTTAGGAAGGGCTGGAGGAGAGCAAACAGTGCAAGAGACAGGGGAACCCCAGGTAATGCAATAACTCGAAGAAAACTGCTTCAACAAGATAAACATAACCCAGGGACAGGTTAAAAAGAGCTTCTGCAAAAAAAACCCAACACTTTTCCTTCCTTTGACAGAGCAACAGGAAAGCCAGCAAACAAACCAACCAACCAACCCCAACAGAGAGGTCAGAGATGTGGGGCACAGCAGCAGAAGTAGCCTTTCATGTGCCTACCAGAAGGCAAGCTTCTGCCCTTCGGTGGCACAAAAAGAGAGGTACAGTCTCTTTTCTGGGTAAGGAAGGGGCTGTGTGGGTAGAGCAGGGAAGTAAATAACCTTCCCCTGGTTACACTGCTTCTATCATTTCCTTGCTCTTTTCAAGTCCCTTCCTAGTTATCACTCCTCTTTCATATCAGAGCAGCAGCTATTCAATGCCTATGTCTTCACTGCTGGCCACTGCTGAGTTCCCAACGAGAGAGAATGCATCCTTGTACCCTTGTACCAAACTGCACCACGCAGAGGTACCATGGTAAGAGGTACACAGATGCATACAGGAGGATGCATCCCTAGATCCTCGGGAGATGTGGCTCCATAAGCCCTCTGCCTGTCCTGGTGATTCCTTACTTGCTGCAGCACACTCAGGAAGGAAATCTTACTGTGCTTCTGCTCACAGCCACACATGCAACTCCCAGGCAGGCCTATGTGATGCCTGCAGGATGAGCTCTTAAAGAGATGTGCTGCTTTCTAACATCTGTGTGATGAACCATGTACCATTATCCTCCCCCATGCAAGAAAGGCCCTAATTCTTTCTGGAGGTGAGACACTCAGGCAGAAACAAGCCTGATGGAGTAAGTGTACAATTACTATATTGCATCTTACAAATGGGGCTGTGTTATCTAATCACATGTATAACAGGCTGCCTGACAAGACATTTTCTTGGCGTGCTGCTCTGACAGTTACTATTGCTTCCTAAAGAGCAATGCAAAGACTGAAATGCTCCCGGCATGACTCTGAACGCAGTGATACCTACGCTGCACCCAGTTCCCTGTCACCGGGCTGAGGAAGTTGGGATAAAGACCCTGTGGCTTCTCAACTCTGTTCAGGACCTTGCGGATGTTCATCACCTAGGAGAGATGAGAGACAAGAGCTCTGTTACTTCTCTGCTGACGAAGCCAATGGTCCTGCAGTGTCACTGAGAGCTCTGCAGCTCCACAGTGCTGGGCCCTGCTGAGCACACACAGCAGCCTGCGAGTCCTCACACAGGCAGAGCCCTGTGACAAGGCTCTGCAATGGAGAAGCAGCTTTGGCTCCTCAGCACAAGCTTTGTCCAGCTCTGTGGGGTTTTAGAGATGATCCTACAAACCCTGCAAGGCCCAGTTCAGTTCAGCAAGCAGTGGGAACAGCTCGCTAACCATGCTGCAGAAGCAGTCCTGAGGATTTGGGATCTGGGTGGAAAGGTATATGATTTTTTCCTTTGATCCAAAGGAAAGCAGTGGCAGGGATGAGTGACTCACATAGTACTTGAATTCACCATGTGGTCGCTTAACATGATAAATTTGGGCTTTTAATTTCAACAACAGACAGGTTCTTTAATACAACAGAACAGCTGTAAAACCTCCCTTGGCTTCACCCCCATTAACTCCAATAGGCCTTGCCCATAAGGGACAAAGTTAAATGGTATGCAGCATAAATATTCTATTATAATCTATAGAGCAGCTAATACACTCTAAACCTTTTATCAAATTAGAGAATGTGTACACTAAAAGCTGGCTGCAGACTTAAGCTGGTGCTTCCAAGTAAGTCCTCGTGCTGCAGAGCATTCACTGGAGTTCAGCAGCGTGGCACAGTAATGACATGTTTGAATAGAAGACACAGATGGACTTTACTCCTGCTAAACTCACACCAGTCCCAAGCTGCAAGTTAATGAGTTAATCTGCTCCTCTCAAGCAGCTTCCCAGGGGATGGGCTGATGGAGCCCACACCATCCTCTGTGTTCGCTCAGAGGCTGGCAGCAGGAAGGTGAGGACACAGCCTGCAGCACACACCAGGCACACTCTGCTCAGCAGGCTCCAGTGGAAAGGTTCTGCCCTTACCCATCCCTGGGCTTATGAGCCTGGGGACAAAGGCTTGACCCTGGCTCAAAATGCCACAGTTTGGCTCTAGAACATGGATCCAGGTCTAGTTTTTAACAGAGCATCTTCTCACCCTTGTGATTCCAGTGCTCATCTTCTTCACCGACCCTTCCTTACATTCGCACACGTTTTCTTTCCATATCACTGTTTCCTTTACTGGTCTTTCCTCAGCTCCCCCCTTCCTCTGAGCAGTCTGTCATTATCACTGTCCTCAGGGATCTTCAGCCTGTCTCCTGTATTTCAAACCACCAGTCCTTTTTTATTTCCCCTACAGAGTTCCCTCTTGCTCCAGCTTTCCCTCACCCTCTGCTTTCCTCTCCTGCTCACCCCTCTGTGACATTCCTCTTGCTTACCTCACCCTTACTGCTTTCCATACACTTCTCTTTCTTCCTGTCTCTTCTTCACATTCCCTTCTTGTTTCACAACTGACAGATCTGCACTGGCCATTTCCTACACAAGTCACATTTTGAGCTTTTTATTGGCATTCCTAGAACCACTGCCTGTTTTCACCCCACTCTGGACAGGCCCCCTTTCCTTTGGGCTCATGGGGGCATTTGGATTCTAACTGGAACAGTTTGTCTCCCTCGAAGCTGGCTCCTCAGGGACGTGCAGCACAAGTCAATGGCTTGCTGGTATCCAGCAGCATATTTATTAAGTCGCTCTCACATGCACTACAAGATCACTTGTGGAAAAAAAAGCTCAAGGTAATGTATAATATTAATAGATTTTCAGTTACAAGTTCCACAAAAGGAATCCAATATGTCAACTGTCAGGCCTTGCCTACACAAGAAACCTCAGCAGAACTCTTGCTGGCTGGAGCGTACATTTAATGCCTAGTTAGAGTGAAGAGGTCTGCAAGTACAAGGCACTACTATTAGGATATCAGAATTAACAATTATCCTCACAGCCTCTCTCATCTGTTCATCCAACAGATGGTTTCATTTGGGCTGTGTCCTTGTCTGAGGGAGTTTTTGCTACAACTTCACACAACAGACACTGAAAAAGACATCTCTGTCTCCTCAGGGGCTGCGAGTGATGGAGAGGCAGGCAAAGGGGATGCGGCAAATGGAAACAGCCAAAGGAGGCACTGGGGCAGCTGCCTTCCAAGGCCTCTTGGTGTGCCAGGATCTCCAACAGGAGCCCACTGCCTCCTTCTCAGAGATGCTCTGAGGCCTGGAGACAGGTTTCTGAATGAATGTCCCACTCTGGAAGCTTTCTCCTCTGGTGAGCTCTACTGGTACTGGGGAAAAGGAACACATTGCTGCCATGTCACCTGCTGCAGGCAGACCACAGTGCTGCTCTGCTCCAGCACAGACACAGCACTATAAAGAGACCAATTCACTAAAGCCCAAGTTGGGAAGTACTTGCCTTTTCTGCAAACACGGGGTTGCCAGAGAGCTCCGAGAGGTGCAGGAATTCCAAGTGCAAGGTACCAAACTCTGCCAAGATGCTGCTTCCAGCAGATGCCCAGCCCCAGCTCCAACTCATGCCGCTGCAGGGAGAGGAAACAGAACCTTCACTGCCAAGACAACCAGCCTGAGGTCCCCCCAGCACAGACCCTGCCTTTGCTATGTGCCTGCAGCGTGCACCACGTCCCAACAGGGGCCATGGGAAGGACAGACACACAGTTTTAGGACTGGGAAGTGAAGGGGTTTGATTTTCACATCTCTGTTTGCAGCTGACACTGATGAGGGAACAGGTTTCCAGTGATGGGGAGGGTAGCACTAGATGGCGCCTGAAAAGTGTCTGGGTGAAGGAAAAGGGTTTCTGCTGCTTACAGGAGGCCAAAACTAATGGTCTTTCTGAGGGGGGGGGAAAAACTTCCCCTTCATGTGATCTATGGAAAACCATTTCAGGTCCAGAGCTGTTTATTTCGCCTCCAGACAAAAAAAGCCATTAGATCAGCAATATGTTCACACTGTTTCCAATTGCTCACTCACTGCCAAGCATCAGCCTTCCTGGGAAATGTCAGGAGGCTGCAGCACCAGCTTTTCATTTGAAAACACAGTGTGCAGCTGAAACCCAGAACACAGAGCGCCTATGGCACAAACCTCCCCGTGCAGCCTTCAGCCTGCCCAGCCTGATGCTGGCTTTAATATCACATTGGCCACAACCTGGCAGCCGCTGGGGGTGTGAAACCATTCCACCATGTTCTATCTAAAGGAGTCAATTACTTTTCCTTTATTTACTGCCCTGAAGGGACAATCTAACAAACACCATCTAACAAACAGAAGCTGTCTTCTGAGCCGGGTCAGACAGGCAGGACCTGGAAGCTGCTGAACGCGGTTGTATCCTCTCCTTCCTTCACAGAGACCCAAAGCCAAATCAAGAGAGAGACCAGGAGAGGATGATGAACTAAAATCTGGAGGTGTAAAGGGTTTAAGGGAAGGAAAGCAGGGATCACGGACCCAGAACGGGAGGCATCGGGAGAGCAATCACAGTGCAGCAACACATAGGAAGGGAGCACGGAGCAGCAGCTTGGGGAAACCCTGTACTCCAGGACCTGGCAGAGAGCGTGGCAGTTGGAGCAGCAGGATGGAAAACAAGCCTGTGTGAGATGATACAGAGCCTGTGCGAAAACAGGAGGCCACAGGGAAGCGCATCAGCGGAAAGGCGACACAAGAGGAAAAGGTGGTGTGATGTGATAGGAAGAGATAAAGGCAGTTAGCTCTGGGAAGAGCTGGGGGGTTGGGGTACTTGGGGCCTCAAAACCCGTGTAGGAATTGACATAATGCCAGCTTCTGTTTGTTTCAAATCTCTGGATGTCATTCTTAACACCCCCCCCAGGCCGACACCACCAAAACCTACACATGCTGCAAGGCTTCCCCCCTCAGAGTATCCTCTCTCTCTGTACGAGAGATCTGCATGTATCATAATAGCGCTTCTTGTAGATCATTCTCCATTTCCAGGGGGCCTAATTGCATTAGAAAAATCCCATGCATTGGACAATTCCCTATTACAGTTCAGGTACCTACTCTATAAGCTCCCATGAAGTTGTCTCACTTGGGTTAGTTATCCTGCTCTTCTTCACTGGAAGTACATTAAGGTCTCACGGTCTTTGGCAGGGAGATTTGTCCCACTTACTCATTCCCAGTTCCTCCCAGTCACTTCGCATTGCTTTTAATCATACCCACCATAAATAATTTCTCTCCAACCTCTATCCCCTACCCTTTGGGTATTTGTAAGCAGTTACATTCTGCCTCCATGATCACTTAACCAAGGATGGGCTAATGTAAGACAACAGCTCACCTGGAGCATTGTGTGCAGTTCTGGTGTCCTCAACATAAAAAGGACATGGAGCTGTTGGAACAAGTCCAGAGGAGGCCGTGAGGATGCTCAGGGGCTGGAGCAGCTCCTGTATGGAGCCAGGCTGAGAAAGTTGGGGCTGTTCAGCCTGGAGAAGAGAAGCTGCGTGGAGACCTCAGAGCAGCTTCCAGTATCTGAAGGGGGCATATAGGGATGCTGGGGAGGGACTCTTCATTAGGGACTGTAGTGGTAGGACAAGGGGTAATGGGTTAAAACTGAAACAGGGGAAGTTTAGATTGGATATAAGGAGGAAATTCTTTCCTGTGAGGGTGCTGAGGCACTGGAATGGGTTGCCCAGGGAGGCTGTGAATGCTCCATCCCTGGCAGTGTTCAAGGCCAGGTTGGATGAAGCCTTGGGAGATATGGTTTAGAGCAAGGTGTCCCTGCCCATGGCAGGGGGTTGGAACTCGATGATCTTAAGGTCCTTTCCAACCCTAACTATTCTATGATTCTATGAGGTCTCTCTGGAATTAGCACATCCTTGTGAAAACAGAACTGGAGGGAGAAAATTCCTTCTGGGCTTTGGTTTCGCCCTGACATTGGGGTCAGTGTGTGTGCACAGCACCACCTCCTCTGCTCCCACCTCCACAGGCACTCTCACACTGAGGAACCCCCTGCCCCTTTGGGTACACAGCCTCTGGCTGTTCATCATGTACCTGCAGCACTCAGACTACAGATTTAGTAGTAGCAGTCAGTAGAAATAGTCAGGCTACTTCATCCTTGCTCCCGAGCAATTGATCCTCTGAGCCTTCAGAGCACTTTCATGGCCCTGAAACATGGGTTCTGACTGCGGGCTCAGCACTGCTTTGCTTTGCTCTTAGTCAAGGTCATCAGCAAAACATGCTGGGAATGCCCAGGCAGGCAGAGCCTGTTCCAATTGTCTCCAGGAAGGGCAGGGGAGGTTTGGCATTTCTGTGAAAGGTTTCTCTGTGCCACAGAGCCCTCATCAGCCACAGGGGAAGCAGAAAGTCTCTTCTGTAAAAGCCACAATTGAAGTGGTCATGGTGGCTCTGTTTTTCACCAGGCTCACGTGCAGATGAGACAACTGAAGGGTGTCAGTGGTACCTGAGCAATGGAGCAGCTTGAGCCACACACCTGAAAGTCTTGCACTGCACAGAGACATGAATGGAACAGGAGAGCTGGGCTAAGAGATGAGGAATGATTCTCACGGCTCCTGCTTGGGGTTTTGCAAGAGGTGAGGATGAAAGGCTTCTGTTAACCCCCGTTTCCAACTGCCTCTGTTTCAGCTGCAGCTTTTGCCCAGGGGGATTTGTGTGGAGGCATCAAAAGGAGCCCATGAGCCCTCACTGGCAGGGAACACTGTCTGCTGGCACAAAGGAGAGGCTGGCGCTCCGGCTGCCTCATGTGCCTCTGCTCAGAGACCTTCAGCAAGGGATCTGATCCAAAGCTGCCCTCCAGCACGACACCACCTACCTGACATGAAACGTGCTGGCTCCAAGTGAAGGAGAACGGCTGAGTGCTGGCAGCAACTGGAGGATGTGTACAGTGCCCCCCTTTCTAGCACCAAACCTGTCAGCCAGGCCCAGCCAGTTCCTTTCCCAAGGTTTCCAAACACGGACAAATTCACACTCATCTTGTTGGGCGCTCTGCAAAGATACTGAGCTATGTGCATGCTAGGTGCAGGCTACACATCACCTTCCGAAGCAGGTGAGGGTGAGGAAACTGCTATTGCAGCAGGGAGCCCTGCCAAGAGGTAGAGGAGGGAACTGCAGAGAGCCCCAGGTTACTGAAACACAGCTGGGTTTAACTTGAGTCCCCTGCAATCCCTGCCAAGGCACCTCTGGGGTTTGAGTTGGCAAAGCACTAGAGGGGGGCACCTCAGGAGCTGCTGCTGTTCCTGCCTGAATCCTGGCCTCTTACAAACACCCACAACCACAGTGATGCGCTGGGAGGGACGTGAGCCTTGCCTGCCCAAATTGATGACGCCGCGCGGGATCCCCGTGGGGGTGTTAAAAGCCGGCAGAAGTTTCTCTCCCAGTTCCAAAGCTTTGCTCTTGAAGACCTGTTAAAAGAAGAAGAGAGGATCGGTATCTGATGGGCTGCTTGTGAACACCACTCACACCGGCTTCCTTCCAATACACCATTATAGCAACCTCCGCCTGCTGTTCCAGGTACGCTGCTGCCCTCGCTCCACTGCACGCCAGACCCGAACCAGAACTCTTGCTGAACCCTGGTATCTACCTGAACGTCATCTAAAAACCTCCCCTAGAGCAGGCCCATCCCCTGCCAAACCCTCAGCCTGGATGAGTGCAGTCAGAGCTGCAGAGCTCAGAACACCCCAGTGCCAGCAGCAGATCTCTGGGAGCTGAACTCATCCAAAGAGGACTCTTTGGGGCCAAATTCCACCCTTTTCCCAAGGAGGACACAGGGAGGTGAAATGACTGAATTGGCATCCAAAGATGTCTTTCTAGGGTGCAGCGTTGTTAGATTTACAACACTTGTGTCATCTCCTGTTGGAAAAAACATGGTTTCCAACAATCTTTCGCTTGCAACTCTTTTCCAGGAAGGATTCATGGTTTCGTGGCTGAGCTGCTCCTTTTCCATTTGTGATGCCTCGGTTTTGGGCTTCCAAATCAAGTTCTAGCTTATGGCGGTTTGCAGCACAAAGGCACCACACAATTACTTTGGGACAAACTGACACAAGCACCAATCTCTGCTCCAGAGATTAGTTCTGATCAAGGGAAGCCTGTAAGTGACTCAGGAGATAAAGCCCCCCCCCACCATCAGCCCGAGCTGCCACAGGAGTGCACAGAAAGCAGGAATTTATTGCTCTAAAAATACAGCACTGAGGAAATCCGAGCTCTCCTGTGGGGCTGCAGACCTCTGATCCGCTCCCAAGGAGACAGGGGTTTGGTTGTCAGAAGGGAAAGCAAGAGAGTGGGACACGAGTTTTGCCTTTCAGTGTGGTGACCCTGAGTGGGAATACGCCAGGCACTGCCCTGGCTGCTGAGCATCACTGCTGACTGCATCTCAAGAGGTCACTGCTGGAGTTCTGTGCTTTAATGCTGTTTCTTTTTGCTCTGTTGAAGTTGTGACCAAGACAAGGCCTGGGCTGGGGCACTGGAGTCTGTGAGAGTTTTCCCTAGAGGGATATCATGGAAAGAAGTCATTCCTGGAACTCATTTAAAATGCAACGAAAGTAATTGCGCTGCTCCTGTGATTCCACGGATCAGTGATGAGCCATCCCATCCTATTAAGGTGGACAACACCCAGCCATGGTCACTGCTTGGCATGGGAGCTAAGCTCTCATTTAAGAGCCAGTCTTCCAGTTCCTTCACTCCCAAAACTCCCCCTTGAATCAGAGTTTCTGCTTGCCTAAGACTTCCAGAGCAAAGGAATAATCTCTTCATCTCCCTACAGCCAGTTGTGGAATTGCAGGCCAGGCACATTATAAAACAGATTATGGCATTAAGCCCTGGCCTCTGCAGGCTGGAGAGAAAGAAGGGAAATGGAAGTGAGAGCCTCCTGCTCTAGCCAGAATGGGAGCATCTGCTGCAGGGCAGCTTCCCTATGATGGGCCTGTGACACTCACAGCTGCTGGGCAAGGGAACATGGTGCGTTGCTGCAGCACTCTGTTAGTGCTTCCCTGCAGCCCAGGGCACTTTGTCTTAGGAGTTTGGGGCAGTGGCCACTAAGCAGTTGCCCTCCTTAGTCTGAGGCAGAATCTGGAATGATGCTTGATGAAATCTTGCCTATGTTTAGAATACAAAGGGACAAGGACAAAGACAATGATGACTGCAAATGGCACTTCATCACCAGGGAACACTGTACCCAGCTGAAAACGGGTCTTGCTGGAATTGCCCACAGGAGAACAGATTTGCCAATGAGCCATGCACAGTGTGTGCAAGGTAATTATGTGAGACTTAATTAAAAGAACATTAGTGGCATATTGATATTGAGAAAAACGACAGGTTTGGCCTGTTCTCATGGAGGGATCATCTGATGCTCAGAGAAGAGCTGCTGGAGAACCCTCTCAGTTCATTACTGGTGACTGTGTGCGACATGCAGAGCTGCAGAAACCAACCTCTTCTCCAGTTAAGTAGTATATGGCCAACAGTCCTCCCACATAGCGGATGTTCACCTCGAACAAGGATGCTTCTCCGTTCTGAAATACATAATGATAGACGTGACTGCAAAGTCTGCACACACAAATGGCAGCTAAGGGAAACAGACTGCAGGCAGGTACTTGAAGTCTCCCAGTCCTCACCGACAGTGAAACACAGCTTTTTGTCTGAGATCTCACAGCACTTTATTTGCTCTACAAATAGCTTGAAGGGAGGAGAAACCCCCAAACTGTCTACTCATCCCCAGCTGACAGTATGTCAATCAGAGCAGGTGCATTGTCCATCCATTCAACCCTGACTTGGGCTATGCCTTGCAGAAAGCTGTCAGTCAGTTCAGGGCAAAAATCTGCCTGTTGAAATGTTTCATATAAAGGGAAAATTGTGCAGCCATAAGGGGAAATGACTTCCTGCATTTCCCTGTGAAGAGGGCACGGCACCAGACAGACCTGATGCACTGCCTGCTTTTGGCAGGTACTTTCTGTCACTCAAGAACTCGCCCATCTGCAGGCTGAGAGAGGACCGCAGCCTGCAGGGAGCCTGTGCTAGGCACGCTGACAGAGACAACCTGCATGGTGCCCATGTGCCACCACCACACGCAGCAGATGCACGTGGCCACGCTTCCCTGCATCACTCCACAACACGCTCACCTGGAACACGTTTTGCTCTACCTACTCAGCTGATGAGCAGCCAATGTCAAAATGACTGCATGCAAAACATACTGTCAAAAACAAGGTGCTCCTGGCTCTTGAATCTGCATGATAAAAGATTCCTACCCTCACGTGTATAGAGCCAAAACTCAGAGAGATCTTCCACCAACACAGCAACAAAGAGGCACCCACACCTCTGCACCAGCCTGCCCCTTCCAAACCCCTGCAGGTTACAGAGCAGTGCAAGTGCTTCCTTCAGATGATGACTAAAACCACACGAGCCATCACGGCACCCAGGTTCAACCAGAGCCCCATTTCTGGACTGTCAGTGCTCCTTGTACAGAGCCAACCTTTAACTAATTTCCCTCCTCTCCCCCTCTGCTGTGCTGCCTGACTCCCCCGATCAATCCCCAGCATTCACTCTTGTCTTTGCAGATCAATCTATTCTGCAGGCCAAGATTAAAAGCTTTTATGAAATCCAGATAAATTATCTCCCGGTTGATTTTGTCATTGTTTATTGATTCAGTAACGTACTGAGAGCATTCACCACATTTATCAGATGTGGTCTTCCTTTTATGAATACATGAATGTCAGTCGTGCCCTCCCAAATGATGCTTCTCTATGAAGCAGCTGCATGCATTGTTTCAATGGGGAGAACCATTTTGCACAACAGACAACAGGGCCGGCATTAAAAACCTCAAAGTTTAAACTGTGCTCTGGTTTTAACATTCTCCATATGCCCCTGACAAGGTCCCATCAGCTCTCCCATGAGAACTAGGAGATCTGGCTTGGAGACAACAGTCAGAGCTGTGGCAAGGGGCCCCATCCACAAAGGGAGATAAAGGACAGCATCCTTCATCTGACAGCAGGGTGCTGCACCCAGAGGCCCAGCAGCTCTAACACTAGCTCTGGGAAGTGGCTCGGACAGGGACCCAGGGAGCGATGGCCTTCTTCCTTCCAAATCCAGGCACTTGCTCCAACAGCTCCATGTCCGTCTTATGCTGAAGACATGAACTGCAGACAGTGCTCCAAGTGCAGACACTTGTGGAGTGTGGACACCTGTGGAGACACTGCACACTGATTAAGGGAGTGGAGCATCTCCCTTATGAGGAAAGACTGAGGGAGCTGGGTCTCTATAGTTTGGAGAAGAGGAGATTGAGGGGTGACCTTATTAGTGCATATAAATATATAAAGGGGGAGTGTCACGAGGATGGAGCCAGGCTCTTCTCAGTGGCAAACAATGACAGGACAAGGGGCAATGGGTACAAACTGGAACACAAGAGGTTCCACTTAAACTTGAGAAGAAACTTCTTCTCAGTGAGGGTGACAGAACACTGGAACAGGCTGCCCAGGGAGGTTGTGGAGTCTCCTTCTCTGGAGACATTCCAAACCCGCCTGGACACGTTCCTGTGTAACCTTATCTAGGTGTTCCTGCTCCGGCAGGGGGATTGGACTGGATGAGCTTTTGAGGTCCCTTCCAATCTCTAACATACTGTGATACTGTGATACACTGCTGTGCACACAGCACTGACATACCAACAAAGCACCCGGTCAATGAGATCAGCGTTTTCCATCTTAATCTATAGAATGCAAAAGGAAAACTTGTCTTACTACAAGCAGACATTTAACGGAGATGAAACAGAACTTGTTCTTTGATGAATAAACTTCTTGGCATACCTAGTAACTACAGCTGCCTTTGTAACCCAGACCAAAACACAAGAAACACTAAACCGCGAATCTCATTTCCAGGTAGACACTGGGAGCCTGATCTGATGGCCCCTGGCTGGAAGCCCTGTATAGGCAGAACAATCATGACAGTGGTTTCTTCCCCCCCAGACTCCACAGTTCCCCTCCCCAAATGGTTCTGAGAACGCTGTGATCAGAAGTGACCAAATACAGGGAATCTTGGTGACACAGACAGGCACTCCCAGGAACTGACTCACCACGTTCAAGTCAAAGCTCTTCTCCACCCACTTCTTTGCTTCTTGGAATTCCTCCTCGAGTTCCATGATGTACAGAGTATCTAAGGCATCTATCACTGTAGCTCCTCGAAGGCCTCCTGCATTGCAAACAGAACAGCGTGATGAAGCCCCATCCATGCAGTCTTCTTTAGCTCTGCATCAATGTGCAGAAGCTGGGACAGGCAGCAGCTCCCAGTCCCAATAGTGGGGATGTCTGGATGGGGTCCAGACTGGCTGTGGCTACCAGGGCCAGTGAGCTCTGCTATCCAAAACAGGCTGCTTTGGAGAGGCCCAGTTTCCAAGGCCCTCCTGAAAGAATACCCCTGAGGAGGAGCTCGGGGTCCACACTTGAAGCCACCGGGCATGCTGCATGCCTTGGCCTCACTTCCCAGTCTTGTCTACACCAAAGCGGTTCAGCAATCCCACCCCTACTCTTTGTTCAGCTGTAAACCCCAGTTCAGCCTCTTTCTAACCCGGTTATGAGCATAGGTAAGAGAACTGGTGCTTTTATTGTGCAAGAGCACCCAAGACAGGACTTTGGTCATTCTGTCCTGATGTGGTGTTTGCTATCGGAGGCTCATGCCATGACCCAGGGTTACCAGCGCATCACAGAACACAGCCTCACCAGCAGCACAGAGCAGGAGCTAACCTCACTGCATCTTCAGCAGGGAGTGGGTGGCCTCAGGGGCAGCTCCTGGCACAACAGTCCCTAGGAGCACACTCACCAGCCTCCAGCAGATGGCAATGGGACACATGCAGATGAAGCAAATGCCAACCAAGGACTTGGACCATCGATGCAAAACAACTGCATGCCAAGCATTGTCTTACACAGACGGGCTGCAGGAGAACTTCCAGTGAGACTGAATGACGTGGCATGGCATGGCATGCCAAGAAAACTACACTGGCTGTGGAGGCAGTCAGTCTTGTAGCAGTTGAGGTTAAATGAGACATGTTGACAACCCTGGGTCTGGAACATCTCAGTGCTAGTTTTATCTCTGTTAGCATTCCCTAGAATTACTCCTAGCACAAGAAAGCAAAGGGTAGGGAAGCACACTGTGCCTCAAACCCCTCTGTGCTTTAATTACAAAGGCCATCGTCTTCCTGGGTAACTCTGCAAGCACTAATGCTCACGTGGAGGATCCCAGTTTGGAATCATCATCAGTCATCCCTCCGCACATGTAACGCACCAGGGCCACAGCGTGAAGCTGCCTCTGTGTTGCTGTGACAGGCTGCACGTGCGGGCCCACACACACACAGCTCCTTTGCAGCCCCGTTCCTACCACCCCCTGACAGCCAGAGCTGAGTCTCTTGGAAATCACTTGGATGAGGTTCAGGTTTCATTTCTTGAACGGGCTCTGTCCCCATCATCTCCCTTCCCTCTGTAAGCACAAAGCCTCACACACACCGCTCGTGCCCAGGGGGTTTCCTGGGACATGTCTGTATTTGCTGCAGGCCAGTTCCCTCTGCTCACTTTAGAACACTACCCCAAGTTCCCCCAGCTTTCCCAGCCTTTTACTGCATGCTCACTCCTATAACACCTTCCGTGTTACTCCAATTCCAGTCCTGCTTGAGAGGGAAAACCCATCCGGATGCACTGTTGAGGAGCTACTGCAGAGGGGAGAGGAAGGCAAAGGCGAGTCAAGTCACGAACCTTCGGACTTTGGTCTTTCCTTATTAAGGGAAAAAAGCAACTGTGGATGCTTTTCCCACAGCAGAAGTGCTCAGATGCACTGGTTTCCTGCAGGGCTCCGTTTTGCTTTCAGCACTCCTCCCCATGAGGAAGGCAACCTGCCTTACTTTGTTGATGTTACAAGACTGCAGTTTTGACACTTTTCAGCCAGTCAGCACATCATTGCTTTAATAAAAAGCCAACCTAGACTTTAGTGCTCAGCTACAGATTGCTGCCTTTCGGACGCTGTCTGCATCAGAAACAGGGGCTGTGGGAAAAGGATGAGGGCAGCAGAGACAGCCTCTAGAAATCCATTTATTCCTGCAGGCTTGTAAAATGAGCATCTAACTGGAGCTATCTCCGAGTGTGCAATAGATGGAGTCAAACAGCCACTAGATCAACTGGTGGGTTCTAAAAGGCAACTGAGCTGATGCTTGTATATCATGTTTTCCACAAGCAGTGACCATGAAGAACAACATAATCGAGGCCAGAGCTGCTTTTATCAACCTTAATGATTCTTCAATATTAACGATTATGTGAGCTTTATGCACATTCCTATTAGCAGGGAGAGACACCAGCTCGCAGCAACGCAGGCAGAACGGTTTCAAAGGAGAAGGAAAGGCAATGCCACCTGAGCACAGCCCATCACTGCGAGCAACACCAACAGGCTCGATTGCATTTCATGATCTAATCCACGAAGCCTTTCATCATCTGCAGAGAGACAAGGAGAAAAGTTGGATTTGCTCAAAGGGAGCAAAGAGGCGGACAAGTTTCTGGGATGATTAACTGGAGTGAAAAATATTGCTTGAATTGAGGAAGCCTCGTATGTTTTTAGCAAGTAAGTCCATTAAATACATGAAGTGCACTGGGGATGAGGAACATGCTCACTAAAGCACGGCTTGGAGTTGCTTAGCTTCCCTCCCCTGTGTTTGACACTGGAAGGCAAAGCCTGCTTCCCTGCTGGGTTGTTTAAACACCCCCTGAACAGCGGGCATGTGAAGAACCGCAGGCTGTGTGCTCGGTACAAGGCTCTTGTTGATGTTCCCTTCCTTCTGCACCAGCTTTGAAGCAACTGCAAACTGCATGGCTGCCTTCTTCCTGCACCCAACAGCGTCCATCGCAATAGCGAGAGCCACCACGGCAGCTTCAGCCGTCATGGGAATGACAGGGAACAACCTCCACAACCACGCAGAGAGCAAACTGGGCACCAGGACCCTGGTACCTGCCAGGACAAGGGATGCAGAGGAAGCATCCTGACTCCCCTGTGCACACTGGCACGTTAATTCTTCACTATAGGAGCATCTTCCTGCTCAGACTTTGCTCCATCACATCAGGACAGAGCTCGTGATACAATGTCCAATGGCTCTGATTACACTCAGCTGTCAAAAGATGGTGCTATATGTGGTTTATCACAATGTACAGGCACCACTTATAAAGGTGGTGGTGATACTTGCTTGACATGCTGCTTATTTTGAGAGACATTAGAAAACAATTACCTTTCCAGATCTGCACGTTGTAATGTGAGGGATATAATCAAAGGGGAAGCAGCTTCAGAAGGAAACGGAGTCAAACCCCACTCTGTCACTCTTGGCTGCTGCTGACACTCCCCACTCTACGTTACTGGTTTCAGCCTCATTGTACTCTCTCTGAGGGAGTTTTAATGTAGAAACCATGAAATTCCCAAAAGAAACCCTTCTGGAAGTACCCAGAAATGGTAGCAATGACTGAAGCAGGATTCCGTGCCTGAGATTCTACCTGTCCCCACAGATCTAAGGCCCTGTGTGCTATGATCCTGCTGCAAAACTGGCTTCTTGGGGTGGAGATACACCTCAATTAGGAGAGGCAAGGTCACTTCATCACTGCCCAAAAGGGAAGGACAGAGGTCTGGAATCCACACCAGCTCCTACACCGCCCAGTGAGAGCCCAGGACCATCCTGAATAGAAGGAGGAACCTTGCACTGGGAATGGTGGGAAGAACTGGGACCTCAGGCACAACACAGGGGCATCTCTAACTGGAGGACTTCATGGCAGCTCTGGTGGCAGCAAGCAGCAGGGCCTGCAGTTCCAGCCCTGAGGGAGCAGCAGAGCACCAGAAGCAGCAGCTCGTGGTAGCAATACAAAGGTTCATCTCTTCTTGAGCTGAAGGAGGTCCTGTACCACCCCGTCCAAGCCCCATGTGCGTTTGCTCTTTTGAGCATGAGAAGAATGGAGACATCCACGTTGGCAACAAGGCTGCTCTGTTCCCACTCCCACCCACCCAGAGCAATGAGCATCCAATGTGAGCGCTGCCACAGAAACCACCAACAAACATCCCATTAACTGCTGCCTGTGAAAGGTGCTGAATGGGGCACTCCATGGGGAGGAGGTGGCACTGAACACACCCCATTCCTCACAGCCTCAGTGGGAATGGGCTTTAATGCTTGTCTGGAGGAGCAAGACCATGCAAGCAACTCAGTCTCAGGGTGGTCTTTATGGGAATTAATGGTAGTGCTATCTCTGAAGAACACAGATGAAGGCTGGCTATGAAGTGACAGGTTTGAGGTGCTGCTCCCAACCTGAGCAAGGATTGTCAAGGGTGAAAGCCTCCATGTGAGGTGAGTGGAGAACCTCTGCGTAGCACATAGGGCCCCTCTGCACGTCAAGCACAGCCCTGCTCTCCTCCAGCATCCCACAGGCCTGTGCCTGGAGCAGAAAAGGGAACAGCTTTCTTCTCAGCATATAGTTTAAAGGGAGGCCATAAGGGCTGATCAAAGGTGGAGAATACCTGCCCTACCTCCTGCCTAACATGTAAGGGCTAATTGACTTGAAAAGCACTTGCAAAGCACCAAGCAGGGACTAAATACAACCCTGGAACGATCACAACTGCTGCTGCATTTGTGAACTTCCTTTTAGCTCCCCATTATCTGCAAAGCAAACCCAGCAATTTAAGCAGAAACAGGCCAATCAAACCCACCAGCATCACGTATGCAACAGAAACTGCATGCTTGATGCTCAGGCAAGCAATACGAGTTTACATTCGACTTGAAGCTTTCCTGAGCCCATGTAAATTCAGCTGATGTGAGCACTTTGCATCTGCTCACGTTTACAAGCCAGGCTTCCGCCCATAGCAAGGGGTGCCCACATGTTGTATCAGGCTAGAACATTGATCCAGGCATTGCTCCCATAGAACAGCTGAGCCCCTCCATTAGAAAGGGCCCAAAGGACAGGATCACATTCTTTAGGAAGATGATCTGCAGAGCAAAAGACAAAGTCTTCACCCTGAAGAACTGCCTTTAATCAGGAGACTGTGACATCAGCCTGGGTTTAGCACTTTCTCCATCAGTCTCTGTGGGAGCTGCACACAACAGGAGACAGTTTATGTCAGAGAAACTTTTCCTATGGCTCCTTGCAGCCAAGGTCAAGACCTTCAGCTTGCAAGGACCTCTGCCTCCTCTGCACCCTGCGGGCAGGCAGGAGCAAGCTGAGCTGCACAGTCCTGGGTACGCTTTATTACGTGACTGAGGAGTGAGCAGGGACTGAAGGGAAGCACGGAAATCAGGAAAGAGGAAGAGAACCGGGCAATGAAGAAAGAAAAATGAAACCCAAAGAGACTGCAGAGCACTTGCAAGAGCATCCAGGATCTTTTCAGTGGCACCAGGAGATAAACTGTGGTTTTTGCTGTGCTCAGAAAATGGTCTGTCTTCTCCTGCTCTTATCAGTTCCAGCTGCCAAACTGCTACCCATCACAGAGGAAACCCATCCACCTTGCAGCCTCATGCCATCCCCTCAGCTGATACAGTCCAAAGCAAGCCCCATCACACTCCTTCCAGTGGGAACAGGGCTTGGGGTCTGTAGGCTGCTCTAATGAGGTGTCAGTGAGTCACTGACAAGAGAAGAGACAATAGTCAGGCAAGAGAATGACTCACTGATAACAAAGCACGACTCATTTACCTCGGACCTACCTCAAGAGGGGTTGTATTAAGTAGGATGCAGAAGAACAGGCCCAAAGAGAGGGGGCAGCCAGTCCAGCAGCTTGCATTCCACTCCAGAACACCCCTGTGCCATGCTCCCTGCACCAGCGCATACAGTTATCAAGACCTTGCTCTTCCTTCTGCCCTTTATGGTACCTACCCTTTATGGTTGGAGCTTGATGATCTTGAGGTCCTTTCCAACCCTAACTATTCTATGATTCTACAGGCTGAGGATCTACCTGTTCAAGTCCTTTTGCTCCCAGACGTAGCACAGAGACCTGCAACTGCTTCTCCCAATGGCTAAACAAGGGGCCCAACCCCAGGACCTATTCAGCCTCCATAGCTTAGCAAACGTTGGAATTTCCACACCAAGTGGAGCAGCTGTGATGGGAGGGACAGAGAAAGTCGCCTTCCATCACTCCCTCCTTCCCAAAATAGCCAACTGGGAGTATCAGAGGCCAGAAATGAGACTTGAAGGGCTCCCAGCTGCAAGTCTGCCCCTTGAGAGTCTTTAAAAAGGCCGCAGAAGCGATGCTTCAGCAATGGGTAGCTGAGAGTGGGGTCTTTAATAGCTTTCTCTATCAGGAAGGAGAAATGCCTTTTAACAGCCGCTAGGTGCAAGGAGTAACGATGGACTGAGCGTGTGCCTACAGGCACTGCCTGTGCTACACTGGATGCAGTGCCAGGATTCCTCAGAGCAGCTTCCAGTGTCTGAAGGGGGGCTACAGGGGTGCTGGGGAGGGACTCTTCATTAGGGACTGTAGTGATAGGACAAGGGGTGATGGGTTAAAACTGAAACAGGGGAAGTTTAGATTGGATATAAGGAAGAAATTCTTTCCTGTTAGGGTGCTGAGGCACTGGAATGGGTTGCCCAAGGAAGCTGTGAATGCTCCATCCCTGGCTGTGCTCAAGGCCAGGTTGGACAGAGCCTTGGGTGACCTGGTTTAGTGTGAGGTGCCCCTGCCCATGGCAGGGGGTTGGAACTGGATGATCTTAAGGTCCTTTCCAACCTGAACTATTCTATGACTCCCAAGCATCTTCACTAGCTTTTCAACACATCTCCCTGATGGGAGGATTTAGCTCAAATAAAATCCTACTTTGTGCCATATCACCTGCATTTAGAGAGTCCCATAGCCCTGCTGTTGCTTCACCTGATGCTGAGTTCTCTGCCACAGAGATGGATGGAAGCCCAACCTAACCTCACCAGCACAAGTATTCAGCAGGCAGTGGCAAAGCACTAGAGCAAAGAGGTTAAGCAATGTCATCTCGGATGTCATGGAGACTAAGACCCAGGGGGCCTGGCCCTGCCATTTGGCAAATGAGCCTTTATGAAGTTCCTCAGCGAGCAGAAACCAAATCCTTCATTTTCAACAAAGCCATTTAACAAGTCTGTACAGTAACGCACTGTGCCAATGCTTCAAACGAACAGCACAAGTCATTAGGAAGCTATCATACTTAATCTTGCATAGAGCGGGCCTGTTTATATGCTACAGAGCAGAGAGTTTCCAATAGCTTTTTCTGCAAACTTTAATAACCAAGTTTACAATTGAAAGGCAGGAGTGAAAGGGGGAGGAATTTAGATCAGCGCAATGTAAACCTAGATCAAAAATGAAAGGTCTTGACTCCCACTGCTCTGATGTCAGGTCGGATTTGTCAAAACAGAAATTAGAGCTGAAATCTTGTTTGGAATAAAAATGAGGATGCAGTTCCTACGAAACACGAAGCACTTGGTAACTGCTAAAGCACAAAGGACTCCAGTCGTTACCGTTGTTTATCTTCACCTCTTGGGGTGCGGGCGACGCAGGGCAGAACAAGAACCGAAAACACTGCGGTCCCTTCTTCTGGTTATGCTGGCAGCGACGGCTTCAAAGGCTGGGACTGGCTTTGATCAGAATCAGTGCCTTGTTAAAACAGGACTTTGGAAAGCGACCCCCTCTGAGCGCTGCTGTTCTGTTCCTTTGCTCCCTTTTCCTCATTGACAGCGCTCGGAGATGAGGCTGAACCTGACGTTTATCCAGAGCTTTGTGCGAGAAGCCTGGGAGCCGGCTGGGATCACATCACCAGATGCTCCGGTGGTGGCACTCTGTCCAGTTCCTCACCTTGGCACTGGGAAACTGAAAACCACTGCCCAGCTTCTTGCACAATTCCCTTTGCAGCAGAGGTTTGCCCATGCTCGCTGCGGAGTGCTCTGCATCAGGCAGCACAAGGAGTTGGCATCCTGAGCTCCTTAGACAGGAGCCAGGTTTAGGCCAGAGCTCCCTTCCTGCTCTGGGCCTTAAGTTTCTTTTCCCAGCAAAATAACAGGATGCATTTATCTCCAAGAGGAAAGAGTCCAGATAAAGGTAACGTGGTGGTTGCAGGAATGAAGAGATTTACAAATCCACATTGGAGAAGTGCTGCATCCGCTGACCAAAGTCTGTTCTACTCAGTTCCAGCGCAGCAAGACAAGAAACAGGAGTCAACAGTGAGGCACACGCTGCCCCTCTGACACTAAGGGAGGTGTCCCTTATCTGCTGGCCTGTCCCCCAGTCCGCTGCTCTCTCATCATCTGCCTTCATCACTTGAGTTTATCCACCATCGTCTCAGCTCCTGTTTCTGCCTCTGCTCATAAGCACCCTGCAGGACCTGCTCATCTCCCCCCACACAAAACCAATCCCACCAGCTGACTTTTAACCTGTCCTGTCGTTAACTGCCCTCAAGCACAGGAACCTCCCATGAGGCATCAGCGCCCGGAGGGATGCTCTGGTTCCAGATGATACTCTCAAGCAGAAAACCAACCTGCTCACATTCCACAGAGAATCAAGCTGGCTTCCAGTGACCTCTAGGATGCGGCTGGTGCTATTTATTCATCTGACACAAACAGAAACCCCAAATGGAACTAGGAAACAGGTTATGGGCCTGTTCAGGAGCAAAGAACTACGTCTTTACAAGTGCCTCATTATAACCCAGTCCTTCAGCTGCCTGTGAACAGCACCTATGTACTGCAGATGATGCCTGCAAAGCCAGTTCCACCAGAGCTGAGTTACAGCCTTGCCACTGCCTCTTAGTTACTGAGGTTTTTGTCCCTGAACCTGATAGTTGTAACACAGAGTAACTGTATTCCCTTTATGTAAGGCAAACTCAACAAATTGCATCTGAGTAACAAGGTAGCAGTGGAGAGATAAAGGGGACAAAAAGTAGCCCAATTACAAAAGATCTATGTTGGTTTTTTTTTATCACCACATTCTGCTGCAGACTACAAAAAAAATATAATCCATTAGCTTTTGAGCAACCTCATTTTAATTTCCTTTCCAAAGAAACCCCTGTACCTGTCCTTCAGGGACTCCATCACAGAACACTTCATACCCAAGGTTGTTTTCTGTCTCCTTCACGTTAATCTCCCTCACCCTTCTCTGCAGATATTGGTTGAAAGGTTATCCCCCAACCATCCTCACCCCTGATGTGCAGAGCAGGGGGTGAGGATGCAGAAAAGCAGAACCCACCATAGGGAGCCTCCAGGCAAAGGCAACACATGGGCACTGCCAGGCTGCAGCTCACCAGGCTGCTTGCCTTCAGAGCCTGCCTCTCCCTGCTGCTTGTCCTGCCCTGCAGCAGGGGCAGCAGACACGGTGGATCGTGCTGACCAGCCTTGTTTCCTTGATGCTGACATGCCACCTCTGATCCCTGCCATATCGTGATTCCTTACAGGTTTAGCTCTGGTGGCTGACAGAACCATGGCCCTGCCTTGCAGGCTACCAGCTGGCTCTGATCTCTTCAGCTATCAATCATCTGATCCCAAGATGCTGATTTTCCTGTAGTTTGGGAAGAAATATTTTGTGCATCTACTGCAGGGCATCACTCAACATAATGCTGAAGTTATTATTGTCACTCTGTGAGCTTCATAGGCTGAGAAAGTTGGGGCTGTTCAGCCTGGAGAAGAGAAGCTACGTGGAGACCTCAGAGCAGCTTCCAGTATCTGAAGGGGGCTATAGGGATGCTGGGGAGGGACTCTTCATTAGGGACTGTAGTGATAGGACAAGGGGTGATGGGTTCAAACTGAAACAGGGGAAGTTTAGATTGGCTATAAGGAAGAAGTTCTTTACTGTAAGGGTGGTGAGGCACTGGAATGGGTTGCCCAGGGAAGCTGTGAATGCTCCATCCCTGGCAGTGTTCAAGGCCAGGTTGGACAGAGCCTTGGGTGACCTGGTTTAGTGTGAGGTGTCCCTGCCCATGGCAGGGGGGTTGAAACTGGATGATCGTAAGGTCCTTTCCAACCCAAACTATTCTGTGATTTTATACCTAAATCCACTCAAAACCTAGTCCTATACACTCCAAGGTGGATACTATCACACTTGCTCCAACTAAGGAAAGACCAAAGTGCTGATCATTCCCTGAAAAGTTGCTTAGAAACAGGAGAGCTGCTAATACTGGAGCATGTGGCTGGGAAGAAGCAGAGCCTGTGGTACATCAGACTGTGCAGAGGTAACACCACCTTGAAAGAGCCATCTGCCAAGCAAGGATGATGCATCTCCCACCTAAAGGCAAGAGATTTTGAAGACTGGCATTAGGGAGATGGCCCAAACGTCTGGCCCACAAGACAGCTCAATCTGTTCTTCCTTGTCAGCAGGAGCCAGTTCACAGGGAGTGATAATGACTCAGGGTTCCAGCTGCACCAAGCAACGGGTGTCAGCAGATGTGCTGCACAGTCCCTAGGTGAATCTGGCATCACAGAGAAGCATCTTGAAGTGTTGCCTTTTAGGTTGCTATGATCAAATTTAATACAGAATGTGTTCCAGCTGGGGAAGAAACAGCTTTTTTGGATTACAAACCGCTCATGGTTTTCAAATATCAATTTCCCCTGAAGAATTAAGTCTATCATTCAAACTGAACGAGCACTGGCAGCTCTCCCCTGAACAAGTGATGGGGGAGAGATAGAAAGAGAAAGCTCATGCTCATTTAGGAACGTGGTAAAGCAGAATGTGTCTGTGGAGATCAGGCTGGTGGGAACAGGTTAGCAATACTCTTATTGCACACTGGGGAAAGAAAAAGGAAGGTGTTCAGCAGAAAAATGAATTGCTTGTCACAGTAACAGCCCTTCAGATAGTTACTTCCTTCAGTAGAAGGGGAGAGAAGACAGACAATAAGCACATATTGCTGACTGAGTCTTAAGCGTTTAATGCTTGGCAGCAGCTCCCCAGTTTAATCCTCTTCTCCCCAGTTTCTCCAACCATCTTTCATCATTTAGCAATCCTGTAACAACAGGCACTGTCCCATCACTGCGTGGCTCCAGACCTCCTGGAGCTCAAATCAAACTGTTCCTACTTGAAAGTGTCACAGAGGGGGAAGCAGTTTGACTGAGCCTCGGGAGCACAATCCCCGATAAAGGAGCGATACTGCAAATCCACTCTCCACAGTACCCAACCCATGACACACATTCTACTGCAGGCAGACTCTGCTGGCTCCAGAGAGCGCAGCAGAAAATTGAAAGCAATAATCATTCAAATGCTCCTTCGGGAAGGGAGCACTTTTTTGGGCAACAGGGCTCAGATGCCAGTGAAGTGGAGGAAATTGCTGCTGGCAAATACAGGTAATTCGGCAAGCGAGGAGTAATCATGGAGGAACAGTTCAAGAAGGTTAAGCAGAAGACAGAAGCAGCAGTACTGGTGGGGCAAACCACTGCTGGTCTCTCCCCTTCTGGATGCCTGCAATTCATTTTAACTGATAAAGGTAATCTGATTATATACTATTTATTGTTACTTCACATAGCTCCTTAAGGACTTGCATCGTTTAACGCGAGGAGTCCCAACAGGCCTGTTAAAACAAACACACACATCCTACCTGCAATTATTATCCATGGGCTCCAGCAGACCCAGGCAGCAGTTAATGAGCAGAGACTGCTCATTCATCTTAGAATTCCAAGGAGAGACACTTTGTTATAATAAGCAGGAAGAAGGTGCTCTTCTATCTTCTAAACTCTCTTCCCAAAAAGTGGCTGTGGCAGGTGTGTTAAGACAGCCCAAGAGGGAGATGCAGCTTGTATCTCCAGACAGCAGACTTCCATCAGCAGATAAGATAGTGCTGGAAGGGCTTTGCAGAACAGACAGTGTGTTCTACTTTGGGTTCTAAAACTGCTCACCCCTGATGTGGGTTTATCTGTAGTCCAGACAAGCAAACATCACCTCTCACAGAACATTCTCAGAAATGACCTGGTCCTTAACACGAGCCCAAGCGTGAGGACAGAATTCAAACATAGAGGAACCTCAAAATAAAGTCAATGGGATTAATTATGTGTTTAGTATGCAACAGAATGGGAGGTTCTGGGCCTGGACACCTGCTATCAACCCATACCCTGCTAAGCACTCAAGTTCATGCACATGAGCTGAGCTAAGATTCCTAATAATCAACGATGACAGAATCTAAATACATGTTACTTGTGAATGCAGAGGGCCAGTGGCCCATTACCATGTCTCAGCTGATGAGCAGGAACACATCAAGCCATGGTAACTCCACCACTTGAAACCATCTGTCCATCTTCTTCCTTTTCTCTCCCATACTGCTGAAGTCCTGTCAACAAGACCCTGGCTGAAAGACTCCAAATGCTCTCCAGCATGTTGCTTGACAGGATTGGGTATCAACATAAGCTCAGCAAATTGGGAAAATAGTCTGAAATAACCAGGATGCAATCCAATAAGGACACACAATGTGTTTCACCCTGAGGGAAGAACAACGAACCATGAAGCATAAAGAATACATGGTTTGCTCCAGCAAACGATGTTGAGGCATCAGCAGATCACAACTGCAGCTCCAACCAACAACGTAGTAATGGTGCAAACTGGAGCAAACCCCATCCCAGGATGGATAAAGGGTCATGGAAGGGCTCATGGGCTCCACTGCACCAGCAGAGCCTCGGCCAGGGCATAGACTCCACCAAGAAACATCTGGCTCATTTGGAGACATCATTGGGGAGCAACAGCAATGAGAAGAAGGCCACTGAACGTGACCTGCAGTTAAAGCTGGAAAGGTCTGGGGTTGCTCAGCCTTGAGGGGGGAAGACTGAAGGGAATTTGGCATTGTTTTGCAAAGAAGCAGAGAGATGCTGCAAAGCAGAGGATGGCAAATCCTGCACAACACAGGGGAGGCCAAGCAGTCACAGCTTAACTTCCCCCAGGAGAGGGAGGTCAGACACCAGTGCAAGCTTTAAAACTGGAGAGCACTGAAGCAGAATGCCTGTGATGACTTTCCAACACGGGGTAGCTTAGGGATAGCTGAAGAAGGGAAGGATTAAACAACCTCTCACTGTTCCTATTTTATTCTGTGATTACTCATCAAGCTGATACGAATTGCAGGTCCCCAAAAAAGCCACACGAAGATGCCCCTCCTGAGACGCACCAAAGTGATTCCGAGGGCAGGAAGTGCTATGTCAAATGCTTTCTGATGGCTCTATTCCCTGCAAAGCCCCAGAGCTACCTCAGTGACAGAGCACATCACAGTTACAATTTTGGATGTACACAGAAGTCAGGAAATTAAAAATGCCGGTTCCCACAGCAACCAGGATGCAGCCTGCCAAGAGAGAAGGAATGTTCTAGCCTAGTCAAAAGGTGTTAATTCTAATGCCTGAAGGCAACTTCCACTTCCAGATGCCTGAAGAAGGCCTCAGTGAAAGCTCTCTCGATCCTCACTTTCTTTGTTCCCGAATTACCTGCCCTTGCTTGCGGAAGACAGCACAGATTTGAGTTTGGAAATGAAGATGACAGGCAGACAAACCAAGGCTGCTGCGAACACCATCACCAGGAATGCCGTGATGCTGGAACACACTGTTTCCACACTCTATGTGCTTTCCCATCCTTCAGCTCTGTGAAGCAATGATACCCCCAATAATAGGGCAAGAAAGAGGCATAACTCAGGTGTTCTTAACCTCATGTTTGTACTAGAGTGAGGAAGTTATCGGTATACTGAGACTGGTATGGAAATAACCTCTGCCTTTAGAACTTGGACCTGAAATACCTTCTTTTCCCTGCACTGGGTTTCTTCTCCTGGTTTCCCTTTGGGAGCTGCATCACAGGGTGGCTTAGGGTGCAGCAGATTGTTTGAGAATAATACATCAGAAGAAGGATGAACAATTTTAGTAAGTCCAAAAAAAATCCTCCCTCTTCTTCACACTGATGCCTCCAGCAAAGGCTAAAGG
This sequence comes from Neopsephotus bourkii, assembly GCF_033783945.1. NCBI lineage: Eukaryota > Metazoa > Chordata > Aves > Psittaciformes > Psittacidae > Neopsephotus > Neopsephotus bourkii. The sequence continues at coordinate 720,602 of NW_026902107.1, read as the reverse complement.
GATTTTCTTGAGCTTCCAAACAATTCTCTCTAGCAACAAAACAATCCCGGGAGGCTGAAAGGGGGTATGTTTTAAAGGTATAAAGGTCTTCAAACGACAAATGCCTTCCACAACATTCTGAACACATAAACCCAACCTTGAAACCCGTGACAAACCTGGAAGTTGGCATCCTAGAGGATGATGTTAAACCTACCGATCAAGTGAGATAAGAGACTGCCCATCACAGAAGGCAGTAGATATCTATGAAAAAAAACAATTTGGAAACAAGTACCTGGAGAAATTCTAGAAAAGAAAGTTCTGGAGCAGGAGCCATTTGAGATGTGACCTCCTAAGGGTGAACAGAAGAATGTCAGAATCTAGCAGTAATCCAGATGAATATCTAATGAGATACATAATGAATGAGGCAAGAAACTTCAGCAGTAGCATAAAGAGAGATCCAACACAGCTTGTGTTGGAAGGGACCTTAAAGCTCCTCCAGCTCCAACCCCTGCCACGGGCAGGGACCCCTTCCACTGGAGCAGCTTGCTCCAAGCCCCTGTGTCCAACCTGGCCTTGAGCACTGCCAGGGATGGGGCAGCCACAGCTTCTCTGGGCACCCTGTGCCAGCGCCTCAGCACCCTCACAGGGAAGAGCTTCTGCCTAAGAGCTCAGCTCAGTCTCCCCTCGGGCAGGTTCAAGCCATTCCCCTTGGCCTGTCCCTACATCCCTTGTCCCAAGCCCCTCTCCAGGTTTCCTGCAGCCCCTTTAGGCACTGGAGCTGCTCTAAGGTCTCCCCTTCAGGAGCCTTCTCTTCTCCAGGCTGCCCCAGCCCAGCTCTCTCAGCCTGGCTCCAGAGCAGAGCTGCTCCAGCCCTCGCAGCATCTCTGTGGCTTCCTCCGGACCCGCTCCAACAGCTCCCTGATAAAGTAGATATGTTCTAAATGTGAACTTGAACACAGCAAAGCAAGCTCTGAACCTGCCTCAGCTCTTCGGAAGTTTCAAGAGTGGAAAAGGAATGAATTAAAACCACAGAAGATCAGTGGGGTTTTTTTGCTAACACGGTTTATAGCCACCCATCTCCTCTGAATAAACACGGCAAAGCTAAATACAGAGGGATACAGATATGAAACCCAGAAGCCTCAAGATATTCCCAACATAAAAATGCAGAGCGAAAAGCACATTTGAAAATACTCTGCTCTTGCTCTGCTCTTTTACATAGCGCACATCTTGCAGGTGGGCTCGTGCCTGCAGCAGACACTATGGAAAGCATCTGACTGCAAACGGTGGCTGGAAGACAAAGAGCCCTCAGCATTCCCGAAAGACACATTCTGACCAAAGCAGGGGTTTGTGTGGAGTCAGGAGCTCCAAGCGTGGCATCCAGCTCCCTACGGGCTGTGTTACCACCAAGCTGACACAGCGGGTGCCGGGAAGATGTTGGATGAAGCCAGTTGGAAGAGCCAAAGCTCCAACTCGGCTTTCGCCGTGGAGCTGCCACCAACGCCTCTGTAATCCAGCGAGGAAGCGGTGAGCAGTCCAAGTACTCCCACTCGCAGCTGCCTTTTAATCACACGCTCGATATCTCTGAAGATTAGACAATTATTTCCGCATAATCAGGGTCCAGAATGAGGCACAAACAACATCCATAACGGGGTGATTAAACAGAAAGATGGGAAAAGCTTAAAGAGAAGTTCCCTTAAAGAGAGATAGTTACAGCCTGAACCCATCCACTGTGCACACGTGGCTTGCTTCCTCCACGCCACTCTATGTTCTGCTCCGCAGCATCTTTCAAAGGGGCCCCAAAGAACGCTCTCTGATCATACCATCTCCACACAATTTCCTTCCTTTTTTGCTTTTGTTTGCTGCTTTAAGGGCTGTTTTCCTAAATCTTCTTGTTTCCTTCTCCTCCATTTCGCTGTGCAAAGTAGTTCTGACACATCCCAAGACATTCTCCTACTGTAAGGCCTCATTAAACTCAAAACTCTGTTCAGGGTCAATGGAAAGTTCATGAGACTCGTAAGGAAGCCTGGGATGATTAATGGCTTTACCCTGAGACAACGTGAAGCTTGCCTGGCCTCCTGCTAAAGGCAGGCTCAGACCAAACCCTTGCTGTCCACTCCATGCAGCTCCCCTCATACGTGAAGGGCTGAACACAACAGGACACTGGAGCACGCGGCTGCTCTTTGCTTCTGAGCCAAGGTTGCTCTCCATGGGGTTTCTCGAGTTTGTTTCTGTTTCTAAGATGTTTTCTCATCTCAGCTGAGGGGAGATGAATCTATTGGGTTCAAATACATGATTTTTGTCAAGAACTGCTGCCACAACAGAGCTGAGCAGGTCCAGCTCAAGCAGAAGTGTCTGAAGAAGGCCCTAGACCACTATATGAGACATTAATGGTTTTTTTTTTTTCTGTTTAAACTCTTTAAATGACTGTTTCAAGCTGACAAGTTACAACCTGAGCCACTGTAATAAGCTTAAATCTCTACACGGGTTTAGGGCTCAGTAGAGCCCTCATGTTTGAGCTCATGTTTGAAACAGTACATCTGAAGGAAGCCACCATTCTCAGCATGACCCAAGGTGAGAGCAGAGTGGAACGCATCTCCCGCAGGATGTATGACAACCTCGTGTCTGGAAGGAGTGATCTTTGGCAGGTAGTAAGCAGGGAAAAGAAACACATGACAGGCATAAATGTCAGCTCTAACATGATTCATATGCAACCAATCTCCAACAGTTTGGTATTTGGAGGATATCCTGATTCACTGCTTCCTGCTGACAGGAAATAAGTTTGCTGCTGCAGATTTCAGTGACAGTAAAAGCCAACATCAACTCAAAATGCCCTTCCTGAAAGTAAGAATCAACTGGCTAACATTATGCATAGAAAGAAGGATGATGAAGTCAGGAGCAACAGGGCTTTGGCAACACCTTCCTTGCAATACGTTTTTCTCTTTAAAGAGCCCATGGAGCCAACCATCCAGTGTCATGTGCAGCAGGAATAATTCAGCATACAAATTCAGAGAGCAATTAGGATTATTGTTATTATTATTTGAATCACATAAAAGGACACTCCAGGGGTTTGTAATTTTGTGATCACAGGGAAAGAGCCTCACAGGCAGGGCAGAAAAGTTGCACCAAATGATGGCACAATTGGAGGTTACCATTTCTGTTCTGGTAGGGAGGATATGGCTAAATTAATATTTTCATGCAATTACGTTTCCCATGTTAAATATTCATACACCAACTCCTGTTGCTTCTAATCGAGGTGGGCACATTCCCTGCCTGCTTCATGGCTTCTGAGCTAAACCATCAATGAAGGAAGCAGCTATTTGGAAAAGGCTTGGCTCAAGAGGCAGAACTGGCTGCTTGGAGGGACTAACCCTGGGATGCAAAGCCTTTTGTGTCCAACTGGGTCCAGCACTGGAGTGGCTGGCAAAGAGCTCTCTACCTGCTGAAAGGAGCTTGGTGTGCCAGGTCCTGCAGGGAGATGCCACTTGGATCTCCATCCAGAGCATCACAGTGCAGGGGAAGTGCGGTGGGATCGCACTGCATTTGCCAGGGAAAAAACACCTGAAGGTTTCTGAACGCCAGGATCACCTTGGTACGTTCTAGAGGCCTCCCTGGACATACCCACGTGGACACTGCTTTTCTTCCCCAGCGCTTCAAACCCTTTCTCTATCCTGGAGAGCCAAAATAGCAAAGTATTTCCAGGCAACCGAGCCCAATGACCTCTTGTGTGCAAAACAAACTGTCAGGACAGCTCAGGCCAAGGTCTGAGCCCAGCACACAAACACTTTTCCAGGAACTGTTATCCATCCTGCGCAGATAGCCCTGGGTCACCACGCAATCAAACGTGGCACAACATCAGGATGCAGCCGAAACACGTTCCATCTTTTAGATCCAGCTGCTCTCAGGTCTTTGCCACCCAGGTCTTGTGACCTGGCTGCGTCCTAGATGCGACGGTTGCGACATGGATTCACCATCAGATAAAGCTACAGAGCCTCACAGCGATGCACAAATTCAGCATATGCTGAGAAAAGCAATGGCATAATTTTAAGTATGATTTCAAGTGGAAAGAGGGGAAAAAGGGGGGGGAACCTAGTTAAGGATTGCTATTTTTAAACGAACATTAATACACTAATGTGTAGTTCAGTGGTGAAAATGACTAACGGCACAGCAAGGTTCCATATTTACTTGCTGTCACTGATTTCGGAGCAAATTGGCTCAGGTTAAAAGTCAAAGCAGGATTCTTCTGCTGCCAGCACTGCACACTTCAAGAGATATCTGAAAATCAGGCTTCTTACCTTATCATTGTTAAAAGACTGCAATCCAAATGTAGCTGACAATTCAGTTGATGCACGAGCGGAAATAGATGCCAGCTCACTCTCCCATAGCCAGAGAAACTCTGTAAAGCTAACAGGAGTTTAAAACCATTTTGTCAGAAAAATTAGTGGCTCTGACAGGCGCAGGGAGCAGGCAGATGAGAATACAGCCACCTAATGCTGGGTACCACAGGGACAAGAGCATCACAAGCATCTCTCCAGCAGCCTCACTCCAAGGAATTCAACATAGTCTAGTGTGAGATGTCCCTGTCCATGGCAGGGGGCTGGAACTGGGTGATCTTAAGGCACTTTCCAACTCAAACCATTCTATGATCTTAATGCTCACAGCACCAAAGACAGCAATGGTGAGATGCTGGGATAGGAAGGGTAAAATAACCGGGAGCAGAATCCATGCCTGTGCATCTCCAGCCTTCACCCTTACCCACAGCCCAGCTATGCCGTTTTTCTTTATACAAGCATGTTTTGGGCCTGATTCTAACAGTGGCCAGATACTATGCAGGTCTTCCTTGAGCATGCTGCAGCGTGGAGAGAAATGCTGCAGATCACCCTGAAAACCCCACAGTCGTGCAGCCATTCCTACTGGAATCTTGTGGTGCAGGTTTTATACTAACAGAGATCATCCTTCCACCCTAGTAGTGTGCTCTGCCCGTTTCCATGGCATAATTTCCAGGGAAATCATCACACATCTGAAACGGCTGCAAGTATAAAACATGTTTACCCCACTGGAGGGCATGGAACGGGATGTTTAGCATGGGGCATCTTATCCCAAGCATCACAGATGAATGAATAATGCTTATCAAAGAACCACAGCTAGTGGGTTTAATGAAAGAGCTTTCAGGTTGCAATGATTATAAATTACAGCAATCAGAAGACTTCTGTACAAATAAGCTACATCAGAACATGGGGGAACCTTGATGAAATTGATGCCTTAGCAATAGCGCCTGTAGGGCACCACTCACAAGTGGGGAAGTTAAGACCAAGTCACCAGATTGAAGTCTGAGTGAGTGGGAGTAGTGGGCAGTAGTGGGTAGGGGGCAGCTCTGATCTCTGGCTATGAAGCAGCATGGAAAGTGCACAGATACCCTCTCAGATGTGAGCTGCTGCCTTCCAAGGCAGAGGAGAAAGGAGATGAACTAGGGTGGAGATACGAGAGGTTTCTGCCTGTGATTTTCCTGCCATCTGGGCAGATGTAGGGGAGGGATGCTGGCTCGGGGCTGTTAAGAGCAGCAGAATGCTATGAAGGAGCAGAAGGTGAGTGTTTACTTTGTATTTCTACTTCGATTAGAGAGAATATTAGATAAAGACCATCTCCCCTCTTCCCCCAGGCTGGGCTCCAAGGGAGCATCGCATCCACAACAGGAAAACGCATCACCCTTCAAGAACTCAACTGCTTCTCGTGCACACAAACACAGCGAAAAGTTCCTTCCCTCCCACATGGAAGCAGCTGCAGAGAAATCTCTGCTTAATATTGACACCTCCAGCCCAGAGAGCACCCGATTTGCCTCCATTACATCCAGAGTGTGGAATCAAAGATGCACGATGTGACAGGAGGGGGAAGAGGCAACAATGAAGAAGGTGAGCAGTGCCTTGTCCTCATTTCTAGAAGTCTCTGAAGACAAGAGGGACAGGGCTGCAGCAATTGATTGCCCGATGCTCCCATTCTTTCCCAGCCACAGTTACAAGGAGGAAAAGCCTATCAGGAGTCTGAAATGTACCACATAGCTTCTTTTCTGCAACTGTCTGCAAATCCTTGTGCTCCGAAGCATTTTCCTTGAGAGTGTTCACCCGCGCGCTGCAAACAAGCGGAAGTACTGCCAATTGTTTTAGCATGATAAATGCATTTAAAAGCTTTCAATGCTTTTGCCTGTTTATAGCACGTTCCTTGAGGAATTTTGACAAGTTTGCCAGAATGGAAAAGCCACAAAATGCTTAACTCCTGCTGAAGTGAATGCTAATTCACAAGTAAGAAACCTGGCTGCTCCTGGGGGGGTGAAAGGGGAAGGCAAAGGACAAACCAACCCAAACCACTGCTCCTGACCAAGTGAGGCAGGACCGGAGCAGGGGCTGGTCACACACAGCCTGTGCTGGCAGTACAAGGTCCATGTCCAGAACTCCAGATACCTCAGCAACTGGCAACGTGGCTTCCACGCAACGCACAGCACTGGACAACCAGATGGGACTTAACGCTCCTGGTACTTCTGCAGGAACTAAAGAGCCAAGTGCCTCACCTGGGACAACAAAAGGACTTGGTGGTGATGGCACAAGCAGAGCACCAAGGTTTCTCTCTGTGCTGTGGCTAAACTAAAAGCCAGCCCTTCCTCTGGCATCTCCAGCAGGGCCACCCGCCCTTGCAGTCCAGGGGCCAAACCAGACTGCTGCTCCTCAAGGTTTTGGCCATTCTAGAAGACCTGGGATGCTATTTCCACCTGCAAACATTCATTCCCACATGTACCTTTGCAGCTCCCCAAAGCTGCAAGGTAGGGCAGAGTGAGCAGAGCAGGGAAAAGCTCTGAGTGCAAATGAGGAAAGAGGCAATTTATATCCCCCAAGGTCAACAAGTATCCGACTGGAACAGGCACTGAAATGATGCAAGTGTCTCATACAGTGAAAGGTAATCTGCTAAAGAGTACAACTATACAGCTCAGTAAGCACATGGTATAAAGAACCTTTACTATTGATTCTCATGTTCAATATTTCATGAGATTCACATCTTGCTCAACAGTGGAGCAACAGGAGAGAAAATGCTCAGTTTGGTCATGTCCTGATGTCTATGAGATTAGAGAAACAGCAGCATTGTCAGGTTTGGACTGACTTCATGCTTTAACAAAGACACTGGTTGGTTTTAGCACTGCTCTCAGACATGTTTGGTGCTAGGTCTGTACACAGAGGTGATACAGGCTGGGCATTGAGGGATGTCTGTAGGAACAACAGCAATGGGATGTGGGCAGGTAACCCCTAGGAGTTGTATTGGAAGTGTCATAAAAAAGGAAAGAGGAAAGAGACCAATGGCCACCACAGGTACCTCAGTGCACTGCAGAGACAGGAACGGACATGGACGTGTGACCTCCAAAAACCCCAATGCAACTGCACCCAGCCTGCTCCAGGACTCACCAAACATGTTCCCGATGTGGCCGTTCTTGGTCAGCGGTCGCAGCTCGTTCTTCCCAAGTGCATAGAGTTTGTAGTTATCCCAAGCGAATTTCATCATCTGCAAAGACAAAAATCCAGTGGAAGTGCTTAAAAGAACTGCGAGCTTCCTGGGAAGGAGCAGGGGGTTCCCATTCACTGCTGAACCCAACGACCAACTCAGTATAAAACCTCAGTTAGCACCGAACACTGATCACAGTGATCACTCAGTGGTTTGCTGGAGTCTCAGACTCATCCTGGGCAGAACTTGGGACCGGCTCAGTCCTGCACTACCCCAATTCCCAGCACAATGGGAAGATGCCTCCCTCTCGTAATTCCTGATCTTTTCCATGGAGTATCAGTATTTCTGAATCACAGAAGCACTGGGGTTGGAAGGGACCTCTGGAGATCATCAACTCCAACCCCCCTGCCAAGGCAGGGCCACCTCCAGCAGTTTACACAGGATGGGGATTAAAATGGGCTAAAAACCTAAGGCCAAAGCTGAGGCATCCCCGATTACAGGGATGTTCCCTCCTTGGTTTTCCCATTTCGTTATCCTAGCACAAATAAAACTTGATCAAACTGCAAAAGCACTCCCCAGGTGCCCGCCTTGCAGCAGCCACACGCAGGACTTCAGCAAAGCAGCACCATGAAGGAACACGATGCACTAAATACAGTGGTGAGCAAAGGAGAAATCGGTCTTGTTTAAGGATTGCACCAAAGTTTTCTATGAATTAACTGAATCCGTTCATAAAGGAGAAAGGGGAGACCCAGGACATTTTGGTACCTTCCTATGAAACTTTCTTAAGTGAGTGGGCTGGGTGATTTTTAAGAAACCTATTCCAACTCCAACAATTCCTTTTGGGACATCTGAACTGTCCTGCCCGGGCTCAGCCCATTGACCTCTGCCTGAGGACCGCAAGGCAGTGTCCTTGTACAGGTTCCAACACACACAGCCCCAGAGCCCAGCACAGCTTTTTCTGTCCTCCTGCCCCTTTGGCTCCAGCTGGTAGGAAAACCTAAACCTCCAAGTACCCTGTGCTCAGCGGGAGGGCTTGGGATTGCCAGCTTCTAAGGAGAGCCTTAAAGAAAGCTGCCCTTTACAATTCCCACAGCCTGACTCCGAGCAGCCACAGTGACCTGCCCCTTCTTTGATTCACTCCCTGGCAGAAAGCTAACAAAGGGGAAGAAGGCTGCTTCCGAGCATTAACAATACTCTCCACTGCCATCCAACAGAGAGAAGAGACTTCGAACACGCTTCACTCAAACAAGACATTTGAGAGAAAATGACAGTTTAAGACAAATCATTCCTCTACAGAGTGCCCCTGCAACAGCATTTACTGCTCTATTTCAGCACCAGAATACGTAGGCTTCTTCGGTCTGAAATTACCAGCATCATTTCGGCTCTTATTGTCCTTCCCTTCGGCTGAGTGCTTCACACACCCAACACTGCAAGCCTCTGGCAACCTCCTTCATTAGCACACACACTGAGAGCCCCCCCCCCTTTTCAAGCATCAGCCTTCCAAAGCCAAGTTTCACAGAGCTGCTCCTGCGGATGAGGATAAACATTTGCTGAATTGATTGGTAACGTTCGGACTGCGGCACCACCAAGAGAAAGAATGTTGGGCAAACACAGCCAGCGCGGATGAATCAGTCCCTTGGAGCGCTCTGCTCCCGAGAAACTAAACCATGGTGAGGCAGGGAGAAACCTCCATGGAATCCATCAAACACACCTCCATCATCTGACCTGAGTTTCAACAGATCTTTGGGGGGGTTTTGTGGCAGCATTATTGTAAGTGGGAAGTTCTCATTCTTCATTAAGCTAACAGGGCATCCCTGCGAGAACTCTGCGCTCCCTCTGATGGTACTGATGCTTGCATGTCTCAGAGCTTGATCCTGAAGCTTACTGCTGGGAAGATGGTGTTCCTACAATGACAGTGAGTGATGGGGCTCGTGCCCCAGGCAGGAAACAGCTAGGCAATCTATTTGCTTCACTTCTCTTCTGTATCAGAGCTGAGGAAGGAGGACCCACCCTTCTGGCACACAGACAGCCTGGACATGGACAGGATGTGGAAATGGCTCTGTTCTGCTGCACGAAACTCATGTTGTAATTCTGAATCAGCCTCATTTTAAGCTGAGTACGAAATTCATGTCCTTCCCTCAACTTTAACTGCTCCATCCCAGCAGGGCTGAAGCTCCTTCTGCAGAGCCTGCACCAGATGCAGGCCCCTCTGCCCCATTCCTGGCTCTCTGCGACCAGCTCACTGGCACCTCCATCACGGGCAAAAAACTACCCCAGGTTTCTCTCCAACAGCCCCTTAGATCCTACCAGGGCAATTCCTTCCTCTCCTGCTGTCTCCTGGCACAGGGAGGAGCTGCGTGAGGCTGCTGCAGAGTCCCTGGAGTGACTCATTGTCACTTTCATCATTTAGGCCATTACTGTTTCTTGTGCTTTGAATTAATACATTTATTCTTTGCCTATTGAAGCATGTAAGCTGCATTTGTCACAGTGCTGCAAAAGTTCCACTACAAAACGATTTCCTGGGCTGTGCTGGCTGCAGTGTCTAAAACTCCCCTTTTCTCTGTTCTGCCCTGAGCTGATCATCAGGCAGAGGATGGATGAGTCTCTGCCTCACCAAACTGACAGCTTTCCTATACGTGAGCAGGATTTTGCTCACTGCTTTTAAACCCTCTGTGTTTGGGAGGCAGGATGCATAATGTGGTACCCTTCCATTTCCCGAGATTAAGCTTTCCTCCCTCTAATGATGGGTCCAAAAGCAGCAACGGGAAAAGTTCAGAAGCCAAAAGCATCTGCACCATTCTGCCCATTCTGGCTTTCTGCAGCTGTCTTTTCAATCCAAATTTAGCAGTTCCACTTCCAAACCACTACAGAGATTCATCAAGTTTCTAAAAGTGGGGACTCCACATTTATATCCTGCATGCAGGACTGAGATGGAGCTTTCAGAAGCTTTGACAGAGGTTCCGAATGCCGGGCTGAAAGAGAAGGGGATGGATCTGAGAGGTGCAAAACTGCACAGCGAGGTGCTCAAGTCAGCTTTGCGATGAGATGCCAACGTTGGAAGCGAGTATTTTATGTCGTTCTCGTCATGACAGATCACAATACATCAGCATTAGCATTATGCCAGTTTAGATCTGAAAAATGACACCAGAACCACCAAAATTATGGAAATAGAGCCATAATTTTAGATTTTGTTCTTACCAGTGTGCCATCTGATAGACAATCATCTAGCTGGCCCTGAGACTCGACTCACCCTGGCTTTCAGCTGATCTATAGCAGAGACTGCCAAATTTATAATGGAACTTGTCAGGTTGGCTCTTTTCTATAACCTGAGAGGGAGTTTTTACCTTCAGAAGTTTCAGCTCCCGGCCAGATGATTACCTGTTAAATCAACTGCAAGGAGCTAAACTGAATTCTGCCACTTTGATCATTCAGGCCATTACCTTCTCTTGTGCTTTGCTCCAGCCAAGCCCAATAGAGACATCACTCACAAGCCCCCAGGTATGTCACAGGGGCTGCAGCCTGCAGCCATGCGGAGCCAGGTACTGAGGGCAGGGTCCTGCACCAAGCTCTTTGCTGCTTCAGGGTCTTCAACTGCATCTTAGCAGGGTCCTGACACTGCAGCATTCAGGTTGCACAAACCCAGTGTAGAACAAGGTTAAAACTGCTTCCAGTGCTTTTCTTTTCCATCTATGGAAATACTGTCATTTGGAAATCAGCTTTACAAGCACTCTCCTTTAAAATATTGGGCCAAACACTAAATGCTTGTGTTCCTTCATAGACTGCAGGAAATCACACAAGTATTTAATGCTTTCCACTGACACCCCAAACCTCTCCATCCTAATGAGCACACCACAGCAGCACCTACGCTGCTACCACAGCTTCACCCATTCCCCTATTTCCATTTGCTGATGACCTGTCTTAGAAAGAATCCTTATGTTTTCTGGGATCAAATATGCCAAATCACACACTGGAAGTCACCACTCCAGGCCCAGGAAATAAAAGCATCTTCCCTGATTTTCAGGGAACTGGAGGTCATGTTAAAATCAGACTCCAATGGAAAGGCAGTTGGGAAGAGTTCAGCCCCAAAAGGCACATAGCAAGTCCTGTGATCCAGCTGGTGAAGAACCAGGGCTCAGGATAAGAACTTGACCAAGGAAGCGTTTTCACCCTGAAGAGCTGTGCAAATGTGATGTTCTTTAACACGTAATAACTGAACCACTCACAGTCCCTGGTGTCCTGTACCTGCAAAACACAGAGAGATGAGGAGGGAAAAGACCAAATCCCCCCCTTTCTCACTCACCCTCCTTTTGTTGGCAGGAAGGTCTCAGTCTTGGAGCATTCCCACACAGCTCTTTGATTAGCTTTGTCCATCTCGGCTGGGATAATTCACAAATGCTTAAAAGATGCAGTCTAAATACAGCAACCAACCAGCCCTTTCCATGTACTTCCAAGGAACATTGCACAAAGCCATTATTTTCACAAGGTAACCACTTTTGTGGCTCTTTAATCTCGTTTCTTCAACTCCCCTTCAAATATTAAACCATTAGGCTAGCATAGAAATTCCCAGGGGGGCTGTGAGTTTGTTGGTGGTGGTTTGGGGTTTTTTTCCAAGTAAAAAGGGGTGGTGGGTGTAATTTTAAGTATTTCTTTCCCAATTGCATTTCTTACTTGTTTTTTCCCACCTCAAATTACCAGAAAGGTTTCTCTTCCTTTCTCAGCAGGAGGAAGATGACTTGTCATTACTCTCAATTTTAGGACCTGTTCTTTCCCATCTCTAACCATCCTGCTACCCCAAAATAGCCCTTGTCTAGGCTGGAGTTTTAACCTGCAATATAATGCCATTTTCCCCAGCTGTATAAAAATGATTTGCCAGATGCAGAGAAAAAGAGGAACCAACTGTCAGTCTTGCAGACAGTAAAAGTCTGCCTGAACACATCAGGATGAGCCATTTCTATTGGGAATGATGGATGGTATTGTTTTCTAATCAGACTTGCATAAATGTGTATAATTCAGGATTGACTGTGGGAAAGGTAATGGAACAGCACCATGTTTATTATCTGCTGCTGCTTCGACGTTATCATATGGAGATATATATATACACATCTCCATACAGGCAGCATGGCAGAATGTTACACAATACTAGAATTCAATACGAAGCTGAATAACTTCTCAGGACACTTCTTTGGGACATTGGGCTTAGAAAAGCTTTTACATAACAGCAAAATAAGAACAAAAAGGCTGCGTGTTAACTCCAGGTGATGGAAAGGTTCCATTTAGGCAACATTAAAATCCACTCACCGGCTTTTCCCTGCCGAGTTTCCGAGCCTGTTCCTCACAAAACACAGTGCTTGAGCACATGAGAGACGTTACCAAGCAACCCAGGGGAACGGACACCAACACTGATAATCCATTTGGAAGTAATTACCTTTTATAATTAAAGATTACAGTAAATCCAATAGATCCCAACAGGAACTTGAGCAATTTAGAGACATGCTGGTTTACAGCATCCATGTTAGCTTCTGCCTTGGAATAAACCAAAGTGAACAGCAGATGTTTTCAACCATGGCTTTCACACAACTGGTAACTCCTGAGAGCCTCATGTCAGTGTCCATCCAACATGATCACATTGATTGAGCTGATGGTAAAGGGATGACTGCACAGGAAACCTGAGGCTGTTTGTACCCAACAGCAAAGCCAGGTGGAGACAATCTCATTGACTCCAACAGGAGGGGTATTTCCTTTCTGCTTCCCATTCCTGACCCTTCTCATACACCCTTAGGTGTAAGAGGTGATGTGTGCAGGGGGACACTGGGATTACACACGCTGTACCAGGGCAGGAGGTTGATCAGCCCCCAGATAACACAGGACTGGTTCCTGTTGCAAACCCACCTCCTCCAAAGCAAATTCCTGCACATACACCCTTTGGAATGATGCTCAAAGCTCAGGAAAGCCTCTGCTCTCTGACAGCTCCCTTTGCCACTGTTGTACTCGCTTGTTCCTTAAGCACGAGATAAAGGCTGGTGTTCCATAGCCCAAGCACACAGCTCCTCCCATGGGCTCCAGCTCCTGCAACAGATCCTAACCCCAAATTTCAAAGCGTGGCAGCCAACTGCCTGCAGATACAGCAGCTGATTGTTCCGTGTTAGATGGGCGACAGACACTGGCAATTACTTGCTACCCGTCGCTTCATCTGTAAGCAAATATAACCGAGCAATTCAAGCAGCGGGTGAGTGGGGCTTTGCTTCAGCTGCGTCTGGCAAAGCCTCGGCAGCTTGTTTCCCAACTTGCACGGGTGGTTTTCATCACATCGGCTCACTCCCTCCTGCACAACAGCCAAAGACACAGCAGACCATGGCACAGAAAACTGGTCTCCAGCAAAGGGGAATTCTGTATGAAGTCAGGAGAAATCACCTTCCATCAGACAGCCACAGTGTGCTGCAATAAAGGAGAGTTCCAGGTTCTGCTCCCAGGCAGCGGGTGCAGCAGCATGAAACAGAGCTCAGAGGTGCAGGGGGAAGCATCCCTCCCTCCCACCACAGCCAGGAGAAAAGCAGGACCAGAAGCCTGAACACTGGGGGAACCGAAGAAACCCAGCAGAGAGTCCAAGGTCGCCAGTGTTAGTGACAAGGACAGAAATAGAACCCAAGAGTCTTCCTGACTCACAGCCCCTGCTAGGGAAGCTGAATGGGAGAAAGAACAGCTCAAAACACAATTAAACTAACTCCTAATTAAATTCCTAATGCAACTAGATTTAACTGTGTCAAGAGGGGAAAAAATAATAATCCTTTGATAGGGCTGTCTGAGGCATTAAGACCCAGCTGGATCCAGCTGCATCTAAATCAGGAAACATGTCAGCAAGAGCAGTTGATTTTGCAGTTAGTTTCCTAATGAGATGCCAGCCTGCAAGAGGATGGCAGCGGGTCTGGGAGCGAATCTGCAAGTCTAGACCAAGGCACGGGGTGATTTAGTGGAGTGACGAGCAGAGCTGGAGCCTCATCTCCTTCGCTTCCCAGAATGAGAGCTTGTGGGAAGTTGTAATAGAAAGCAAAGGGATTTGTGTTCTCGGCCACCCCAACGCTGTCAGCCTCTGGGACTGATCAAACATACAATATCCCAGAGCATGGCTGAGCTGATGCTGTACAACAGAGCAGCAATAAACCCATGGAGATTCTTCTTATCACAGGATGGTTTGGGTTGGAAAGGACCTTAAGATCATCCAATTCCAACCCTCACATTAGACCATGCTGCCCAAGGCTCATCCAAACCTGGCCTTGAACACTGCCAGGGATGGAGCATTTCTCATGTCTTTGAGCAACCCATTCCAGCATCTCAGCACCCTCACACTGAAGAACTTCTTTATATCTAACCTGAGCTTCCCGTTTCAGTTTGAACCCATCACACCTTGTTAAGACTCTGTCAAACTTGAGAGGTGGTTTCTGTCATAGATGGACACTCAAAAGGTAATTCAGCATCCTGCAAAAACCATTTGGGTCACTGTCAAATAGCAAATCTAACTACAGCTGGTGAAGATGTCGTGCCAGCAAACATACAGAAAGGGAATAGTGACATACAGGAAAGATCAAAACTTGGAGAGGACACTTCCAGAGAGATGAGCACAAGAATCATTCCCATCTCCCTTGTTATTACAACAGAGCAAAGGCAAAAGTAGTGATTTCAGCAACATCTGTGAGTATTAAGAAATCAGGAAAGCAATTTAAGGTCCTTAAGGGGGGGCTGATTCTCTGCAGAATTTGACCTTAGCTCTCATTTACTGCTTCCGTGCATGCAGATTTCAAACCTGGAAATTTAAGTTGTGAGGATGTGTCTGCAGCACTTCAAAGCAATTTCGAAGTAGAAGGCATCAGAATGTGCTCAAGTAACAACAGGAGATGGGAAACAAATTTCTTTTTGTAAAATACTGGAATACTAAATAATAATATTCTAATATTAGAATATCAGATCCATAAAAGTGTTAACATATACCATGAACTCCATCACTCTGTGCTATACTTTATGTGATGCTAGTTTCAGAAATTACTGTATGTGCTCCACTTTGGAAGCGCAGGTACCATATACCCAAATGTGTCTACAGAGACTTCCATGCACAAAGAGGCATCTCAAGCAAGTATCTTCCCCAACACTACTGCTATGTCACAGATCATCACCCTTACACCCTAGTGCAGTGGTTCACCTCCCAAGAGCACTTTTGCTAGCGAAGTTGCATAGGAGATGTCTGTGAAACACACAACTCCACAGCTACAGCCAGGCTGCAAACACAGCGGATGGCAGGAGGACCCTGACAGTGAGCAACACACTGTGCATGACACCATCAGTAGGGGTTCTCAAGTCACCTCTAGGTTGGACACTCTGGCAATGGCTTTTCTTAGCGACTCCTGTTTCATTCCAGGATGCTTTGAGGAAAGAAACTGGAAACAATGACTTACCTCGTACCTGTGCTTCTTCAAATGTCACCTCCAGTCCCCCTCCTGAGCTTAGCGCCTGCAGCATAAATCAGGCAGGAAATTCCCCCAGCTCTCAAGATTTTGGGCACCATGACATACCCACAGGCTGCCTTAGGGCTCTTACATTTCGACTACGTCCCTTCAAGCATGTAGAGCACAGTTTTCACAGTGAATCCCTAATTGCACACAGACTACAAATTCGCTTTAAAAGCAACCAGCATTCCAGGTCAGTTACGCACATCCATCAATTAAACACCCAGGCCAGAACACATCAGCTCCTCACTATCATACCCCCACACTAAAAGGGAAGGTAGATGAAACACAAACACTAAGCAGGACTGGTTTTCCAGACCTGCATTATGACAAGGTAAGTGATTTTCTCCTTCCCTAAAGACACCATCTGCACAGGATTCTCATTTCTGGAAAGCCAGCGCCCAAGGGGATGCTCTAAAGGAAGCTGTAGTGATAACTAACCCAAAACGGACAGACTGCAGGGAGGGGGGGGAGTGTGGGGACATTATTATTTCTTTTTCAACATGTTTGAAAACTGCCTTTGTCTCCATCCAAATGCTGGAACAGGCCAAAAAGAGGGGAGTCAAGGACTGGCAGCACACCTCGTGCTTTATCGCGCACTTGGATGGCTCAACAGGAGAGATGTGGGAGGATGAGTTTAGTTTAATGCTTTCTTGCTGGTTCACCTGCTCCCCATCTGTCTTTGCAGACTTTGCTCCGAGGCACAGACCAGAGCATCGCTGTCCTCTGCCTCCTCTCCTGCTTCAAGTTACTGGTGATGTGAACTTCTGAAGAGAGGGACAGAGCAATTCGCAAGCATTGAGGAGACAGCAGAGATTAGTCCAATAATTCAAAGGCAATAGCTAATAACAGACACAGAAATCTTGCTCACAGCCTTCCTAGAGCCTCAAGTCAGAGTTGTCACCTTACAGAAGTGTTACAAGAAATTCTTGGACCACAGTAACAAATTTATTAGCTGGAGGCTGACAAACTCTTCCAAGAGTCCCACAGGCAGCAATAAATCATACAAATCAGGCTGCAGATAGTGGATCTTTAATATAACCGAGGCTGGTGGAGTGGATGTTGGAACAACGTTGGAATTGAGCTGCAGGAGGAAAAGGGCTCGCTTTCATTTAGCCTGACCTCCCATCACGGGAGGGACCAGTGCCTGGCCTCACTCCAGCACTGCACTAGACAGTCATCATACAACAGTGATTAATGAACTACTGAAAGAATAAAGCAAGGAATGACAAGTTCAGGGATGTGGGTAATAAACTAAAGATAAGAACTATAAGGATTCATCAAAATTAAGAGACAGAAGGCACCTCCCAGGTCAGAAACTCGATGTCCCTGTCAACGCAGAAATGGCTCCCACAGTACTGCTCTGACTGTGCTTCGAGACCTGCGGAACAAGGTCCCACTGTTTCAGTTACCAAATTTCACCCTAATATTCCACTCAAATGCTTATTTAAGTCTTTGAAATCCAGAAATGACAGACCAGAAGAGGAGACAACCGCCCACTGCATCACCCTACCCCAGCTGC
This sequence comes from Neopsephotus bourkii, assembly GCF_033783945.1. Classification (NCBI taxonomy): domain Eukaryota; kingdom Metazoa; phylum Chordata; class Aves; order Psittaciformes; family Psittacidae; genus Neopsephotus; species Neopsephotus bourkii. The sequence goes on along the minus strand of NW_026902107.1, from coordinate 703,127 downwards.
CGCTGAAGCTCCATCTCTGGAACTATTGCCCTGTGCAGCCACCGATGAGAGTGAGGAGATCCACACCCACCAGCAACAACCTTCTGCGTGTTGGAGGGCCACTGACACGCAGAACAGACGTCTGACAGATAAGATAATCAAACACTACTATGGCAGGAACCCTGATGTGGTCTCAGTACTGCAGCAAGGCCTTCAAGAAAGTCAAAACAGCACCAGGAGTTGGCCAAGGGTTGGTTTGGGTTCATCCGGCACAATGCTGAGCTACCAACATAAACATGTCTCCTTCCTCGATAGCTCCAGATTAAAATAGAGGCTCGGATGGAGGAAGAGCCATAAACAACCCATTTCCATTGGAATTCTGTTATTCATGAGCTGGGCTGGCTAACCCAGACAGCACGAGGGTTTCAGGACAGATGAAATGTGATTACATTATAATTACCTTCGTTACTTTGAAAGGAACATGGTTATGCACTTTCTTTAGTGCCCAGGGAAATCATGTTAACACAATTAGAGCAAGCAGCCTGGTTTAAGCACGGCTTGCTCGGACGTTACTAACGCAGCTCCAGTTCTCAGCACAGCCTCTCAGAGCCATCCAGCTCCATAAATCAGTGGGAGCTGTGTCAGACATCCTCTGAAGCAAGTACCAGCTCTCGGAGAAGAGACATCCTCTAGGATGTACTGAATGTATAACTTCATTGTATATCATCATCCTGTGCAAGTGCTGTTGGCACGATGAGATGCTGCAGGATTTCTTAATCTCTTGCATTTATTATTCTCTGCAGCCTTCCCCTTAGGATATCGCTCTACCTACTAATAAACCAGGAGAGAAATGTAACAACAGTTCTATGGCCATGCCATAGAATTGTTGGAAGTCAGATTAGAACTAATGAGCTCCTGGCTCCCACTCAATCAGGACCATAACAACAATTAGCTCAGAGAAGCCTGAGAACTGTTTTCTGCTCCGCTGTCTCCCGCCTGTCCTCCTCAGTAACCCCTGAGCTGGAAATCTCTGATGGGGTTTGACAGAGGGTAAAGGTCACAAACACAATGAAGTTCAGGGCAAACAGCCCCCAGGACCCACAGGGTGCCCCACGGAAGGCAGGGGAGCAGGACAGCCTGCTGCGGGTACCAGCACCTGGAGCTGGAGCATCACCTCTGGCTCACATAGACACTGGGAGGAGCAAGACGCCACTGGGCAGGGATGGGCGACGCAGAAGGAACTACAGACACAAGGAAGGGGAAAGTCACAACAGGAGTCCTATTGCTAGAGAGCCAGGCTCCATTACCTTTCTGCTGAGGGAAGAAGTCAGTCTTAGGAGCACACCTCACACCTTCCCTTTTCAAACACCGCTGAGATCTCGCCTTTGATTCTAGTACACAGCAGACATACACACAAGGGACTCTGCGTCTTCGCTGTCAAGATAAGCAGATGCAAAAGGGAAGCACTGAAGTCACTTTGGTTGAGTACAACCTCTAGCCATTACTTACACTCCAGTGTACTCCCAGGGAATGCTCAAGTACCTGAAACAGTTTTGCCATGTATCAGTTTGCTGGATTAGGGATAAAAAACCCCTGTATCCATTGGATCCATAGAGCGACTCGATGAATATGCCATCAGGAACAGAACCTGGGACCAAGTGTCCTGTTCTGATTAACAGTAGGTGCTCTGCCCCCTCTAATATGAGTATAAACAAGTAACATCCCTATGCCATCAGCAGAGGATGTTTATTACCCAGTCCTTCAGTGTTCCCACTGTGCTCTGTGTTCTGCAGTGGTTTGGGTCCATCACGCACAATCCACTCCCATTAAGCACGGCTCACTGACACCACTGCTGGTGACAGCCTCTCTGGAGCTCTTCCAGAACACTGTGTCATAGGATGATGACCTGAAGCACCACGGGGATACGCAGTACAGACAGCAATCATGGAGTGTGCTCATTCCTCATGCCAAATCCAGCCACAGCATTCACGGAAAAGTACTTTTTTGGGGAATGTTTAAAAATTAGAATGCTCCAAGTACATGATTCCCTCTTCCCACCAATGAGCTGAATGCTGTTTCCTTCCTTCCCCTTCTGGCAGCTTCATCTAAGTCTCATATTCAGAACCCAAGGACAGACTGATCCAAGATACGTTCCCCTTTCCCCCTCTGTCTCCCATCTAAAATCTGAATTGCTTTAAGTACTGAAAAACATCAAAACAAGATGATAAACAAGCTAAACAATAACAGGCTGATAGAGTAAACCAAAAATGACTGATTAACATCATCTGGTAAAGCCCTGCATACAGATCCAAAGGAAACAACACTGGACGCAAAAATCTTTCTCCATTAAGGGGCAGATTTAATTGTTGATTAAAAAGTTAATCAGTAGTCTATAAATATTTTGGCTGGAAAGACGGAATCTTAACCCAGGCGACTGCTTTGTAGTAAATATTTGCATAAGTGCACATACACAATCCTCAGCCTGATGCCTGAAGGGGTGATGGGAAGCTTGGCCCATACTAGTACTGGTCCTAGCAATGGGGCACCTCACCCCATGCACCCCCTGTTTCAGACACAGCCACATCTGGTCTTGCCCCCCAGGGTATGGGATGGTACCCAGGCTCCAGCCCTGCTGCCCAAACCCCTTGTCTTTAGAGCTGAGAACTTTCAAAGAGCCTGTATGCATTCACAAGGTGTAAATCCTTCTGCACAACACGTGTGTGTCCTGGACACCCGTTTCCTCACAGCCAGCACACGCAGTCAGGCATTACCTGGAACCTGCCCGGAGAGGTCCACACTCCAGCCAGTTCGTTGTGTGGTGAACACTGCATTTGTCTAGAAGTGTCAGTTTATAAACCAGCCTTGCACCAAACTCGGCTGTTGTGGAACAAGTCCTTTCCTGCTGCATTCTGTAGGTAAGAACAAACGTCTTCACAGTACTCCAAAATGCACTAAGGTGCCATTGGCACCTCTAAGGCAAACAGCACTGCAGCACCGATCACAGCATGGGAACTATTGTCTATACTTGTGCATCATGCTGATAGGACAGATAAGTTTTTTCATCCACTACCTGCATCCTCTACAGCCAAAAGAGTCTCAGACAGGCGAGGTCTAAACTTTGTTGGTGGGGAAGCAAAACCCACACTGGATGCACAGCCTGAGGGATGTGCAGTATAGAAAACCCTTTTGCGAAGGTTCAGTAAATAAATGCATGAGAAGGAAGAGGGAGCAAAGGAAAATTGCAGCAAGCCTGGAGGCACCCAGGGCTCGAAGTGCAGAGAAATGCTCTCAGAGAAAAGTTTTCCATGGATCTCAGTGAGAAAGGTGTGCATGGGGAGGTGCTGTGGTGTTAATCACAGATGGAAGCCACTGGGGGACTGCATCATTTGCTTGCAGTACTGCTCATCCCCAGATTACGGACCGAAAAGGCTTTATCTCCAGGAACACAAGTAGCACAGGGCAGGGGAAGGGAGAGGTCTGAAATCTTTCTCCTGCTGGCTTCAGGTATGAAATGGCTCAGGACAACCAATAATGGGATTCACAGGGTGTGCGAACAGGCCCCTTGTAACTCACCGGAGAGCTGTTCTAAGCCCCACTCCACCAGGCACTTCTCCCACCAGGGCAGCATCTCAGGCTCAGGAGAACAAGCAGAGTTTCCCAAGACCAGGAGCATGTTCCCGGATGGATGCTCAGGGCTGTGAAACCCCACAATGGGAGCAGCAGTCAGCCCCAAGAAACTGTCCGGAAAAGCTGAGCTCCTGATAACATTCCTGCTTCTTCCCAATTATCTTTCCGTGACAAACTGTCGATATGTTTGTGTTTGAAAGACTGATCTACCTTACCAGGAGCTGCTAATCTTAACAGGAGAGTGATGCAGGGTAGCTGCGTGCACAGCCTCTGATGGACTTCTTCCCCTTGGGGCCTGGTTTTCAAAAGCTAATCCATCTTTAGAGCTGTGTTAAAAGAGGCCAGGAGACAGCAAGGAGAGGGAGAGGAAGGTGGAGACAGGAGAAAAGCCAGGATGAAGAGAACCATATTGTAAAATGAATAGGCTTCAGTGTTAGTAGTCTGGAGGAAATGAATGCATGTGTCAAACCCAAGGTTACTATCCCAGCAGAGGACTAAAAGCCTGCCTGAATTTGACATATTCCCTTATTTGAAAGGGACAAAGGACACCATCAGGAATTGGGTATTCTGAGACACCAGGAAAGGAAACTTGCTTTTTGCACCCAAAGAGGGAAAGAAAAAAAAAAGTAAATCTCTTTCACTGTTCCCATCCTCCACATCATCCCATGACCAGAAGACAGATCGCAAGCTTAATTCCACTGATGAACACTTTCTGGTCCAGCCTGTCACAGCCGTTGTCCTTAAGCACCGGGTGGCATTAACAGAGCTGGTGTAAAAATACTTCAGGGAAGTGCTGCTCTCTCTCCCCACCACTTCCCTACCTGTGAGACCCATGAAGCCAACACAGCAACAGCACGGAGCACTCTGTTCTGCTTTGCCCAGCATCAGCAAAGCTGTCAGCTCAGCTCCAAGAGCAACACCTTTTTTAGTGATTATGATGCAAAAGGCAGAAACCACATGGATTTTCCCAGCTCTGAGCAGTGGCACTTGGAGGGGAAATCATTGTGACTTTTCACTGAGCCAATCTGAGCTGGAAATTGTTGAGAGCAAATAACTCTGGAATCCCACTGTGGCGTTTCTGCAGCCGCTTCCCTTCTCTTTTTATCCTTTCTTGAGCATCAGTGATTACCATTTGGCATGTGTAAAACAACAGCTATTCCCAAAGCCAAGCCTGACTGATCAACTGCACAACTGAAACATGTCTGAGGTCACTTTAAGGGATGAATAATCCCAGGCCCTTTTACATTTCCCAACCTGCAGCATAGGGAGATTGTCATCTGGTTTCACTGCAGCTTTCTTTGAAAGGTCAGCATGCCGCCGATACTCGGCTGCCCACAGGAACACGGAGCAGCACATCCCAGGCAATTCTCCAGGTGACCAATGACCTTTTGCAGTGAGCAGCCTGTGCAGTACAGGGCATCTCTTCTTTCCTTCTCAGGAAAAGAACTGCTCATTGACTCTGGAATTGTTTTAAGTCAAACCTAAGCGGTCAGCCACTCTGTGAAGTCAGCCACCAGCGCAAACCAGTATACCTGCATGCACACAACAGCTCAGCTCAGTGCAGCACTTACTTCTTGTAACAGGCTTCTAGGAGTCATTTCAACCTCCTAATTCACCTCTCTTCCTTGCTGCATTAGTAGGAAACACAGCAGTCAAAGCACATGGCCAGTGAGGCAGATACCCCTCAGCCAGACCCATCTGCACACAGCTCTGATGCCCCAGCACTGCTCAGAGTGTTCCCAGGCAGCAGTAAAGTGGGAGACACCACAGTGGTGGGTTTCCCACTCTGGGCAGCACTGTCTTCTAAGCAGAAAATGTCTAACAGGACATTAGCCAACCCTTTCCACACATAACAGCCAAGAAACTAATGATACATCCTCTTCTTTGGCTGAAGCATCAAACAGCTTAGAGGCTGGGTGGGAAAGAGCAGACGCCTGCTCAGATGGAAGGGTCCTCTCAGAAGATAGAAAGATCCAAGCCTCCAGGTTGCACATCAGCCCTAGTCTTTGATCCTGCACCAGTTCTTTCTCCTGGCTTTCATCTAGGCTCTGGCAGACAGACGGAGGGAAACAAATCCTAACCCTATCCATCTTCCCTGTTACAGAGGTGCTGACCTGCAAGAATGGGCTAAAGGAGAGCAGGTGGGGAACGCAAAGCTTTAAGTACCAGGCCAGTCTGGAACACATTCTATCAAAGTCGAGGGCTTAGAGCTCTAGAAGAGAAAAGCTACTGCACACACCACCTTCCAACAGCAGCAAACCCACTGCCTGCCCCTGGTGGCGTCTCTCGCATCACGTGAAGAATCTCTGCTAAGCCCAAATGCTGTATCACGACTTATTTCTTCCTTGGTGGTTTTTCTTCTATCCATCTGTTTCTTTTTATACAGTGTTTGTCTTCCAACCTCTCTTGGTTTGTTCTCTTCATGTCTTTTTGAGTCATGAAGAAAGAACATACCTTATCCCTCCCACAGGCTGCACCTTGCGTCCCTTGTGCGCATGCAGGCTCCTATCTCAGCACGGTGCTTGTTTCTCTCTTGCTCTGCATAAATAGAAGCAGAGGCACTTTTAAGGAATAAGGGCTCTGTTTGAAGAGTAATTAGCTGTCAGCATAAACCCAGTACTTATGGATTCTCATCCTTGAAAAAATCTAACTCTGCTCCCCGGCACTGATTATGGCTGTTATAAACAGATGGGGCTGAATCCATACAACTTGGAATAATCCTATATTTCAAAACTAATTAACTACAACTAAAGCACTGTGTGCCGCTAGCTTTCAGAACTGTGATTTCCAATTCGATTTGTTTGCCCAGAGTAGAAGCTGGGTTATACATGGGTGTGCTGTGCTACCCCACCATACCTTGACAGTGGGAATATGCAGCACATTCAAGCACACGCTGCACAACTCCAAGCACATGAGGGATGGGGACTGGAATATTCTGAATACCCTGCTGCCAAGATGCAGAAGGACAGGGTGGCTCAATCCTGCTTGGGATCATGCAGAAAGCCAGCACCTCGGGTGTGTTGTGTCTGGTCTGTTTGGCAGAGAAGCTGGATTTTACCAGCGGAGCAGCCTTTGTTTTCATGACGGTCAGAGATACCAGGAGGGGAGCTTTAAAAAGCCCCTGGTTTTAGAATGCAGGGTATGGTGGATGAAAGCCCTCGGCATGTTACCTGTGACTTCCTTCTCTGTTCAACCTGGGGCAGCAACTCTGGTGAATGCCTACACCTCTACGAGAGAGCAAACCCAGGAATATTATACTCTGCTTAATTACATCCATGCATTTTACTTACTGGCAGCTCTTTCTAGACCAGAATTCCCTCCAAGCTGGTTATCCATCATAGCAAAAGATACGACAAACACAATCAAATACTACACAGAATCTATAGCTCTCAGTTAACTGGGTCACAGATTGCTCTGCATTGCTTGTGCCAGGCTTTTATGCACAAGCTGTAGGCACCAGGCCAGCCTGTCCCCGCCATCACCCCTGTGCCTCCCTGCTGGTGACATTCCCTGGGCTCGGAGGGTTGTTGTTAGTGGGTTACAAGCCCGAGGACAGCTCCATCCAGAGCAAGCACTGGAGCGGGTTATGGGACAGCCATAGGGGCACATCCCATCCCGCCGTCCCCATGGACCAGCACAACGTTCATCAGAGAGCAGCTCAGACAGGTTTACACAAGACACCAGGGCGGCCACTTGCACAACCCCAGACACCTCCCACCAAGCATGGTTTTTTACCCTAATAACCAAGATGAGATTTCCCTTTGCCTAATTCCATCCCTTTAAATTCAGGTCACAGCCTGTCCTGGCCTTTCCTTTCCAGCGAGGAGATGCTGTGGGACACCCATCGGAAAAAGACCCTCCCCAGTTCCCACCACCTTCCTTGGGAAAAGGGGCGCAAAGGGGACGTGTGGGAAGTGGGGGCACGGCTGGGGAAGCGAGGGGGGGGGTGCGAGGAGAACGGAGATGCCGCGGTTGCTCCTCACCTCCTTTATCTTCATCCTGCGGGCGCGGGTCTCGGGGTCCTCGCCGGGCCGCCTGCCCCGCACCGGGTGCCGGAGGCTGCGGCGGAACCGCTCGTAGTCGAAGCGGAACGGGGCTCGCGTGTCCCGCGCGGGGGCAGCGCCGGTGGCGGGCTCGGCTCGGCCGTCGCCGTCGCCTTGCACCTGCGGTCGGGAGCGGGGCGCGGGGCGGGCGGCGGAGCGCAGCTTCTCCCGCAGGCGGCGCGGCGCGGCGGGGCTGGCGTGGCGGGGCTCGGCGGCGGCGGGCGGGCTGCGGGGCAGGTCGGTGTCGCGGGTGGAGGAGGAGGCAGCGGCGGAGGAGGAGGAGGCGGAGGAAGAAGAGGAGGTGGAGGCGGTGGCGCGGCGGGGCAAGAAGAGGCGCTTGAAGCGGGAGGAATCGGGCAGGAGGAAGAGGGCTCCGAAGCACAGCGTGAGCAGGCCCGAGAGGAAGAGCAGGAACAGGAACTTCTGCGGCAGCCGCAGCCCCAGCGCCGTTGGCCACCCCGGCATGCCCGGCAGCTTCCGCAGCAGCACCATGGGGCACCGGATCGCGACCGCCGGGTGGGACCCGCCGCCACCCCGGGATGCGCCGCTTGTCTCGGCGACGAAAGGCTCAGGGGTGCCCCCCTCTCAGTGCCGGCTGCAGCGGGCGCCTTCACCGGGGGCCGCCGGCGGGCGATGCGTGCACGGCTCCCGTCCGGAGCCCCGCCGCTGCCCGGGGTCCCTGCCCGAGGGGCTCGCAGGGCGCGGAGCGGCGGCTCAGAGTCCCTCCTGCCGGCATGAAGGCGGCGGCGAGCGCATCCCGCCGGAGCCGGGCGGCGGAGCGGCTCCCGGCGTCAGTCCCCGTGCAGGCTCCGCGCCGGACGCTGCTGTCGGGCTGGCTCAGGGAGCGGTGCCGAGGCGGCGCGATCGCTGCTCTCTAAGCGGTGGGTTCATGCTGCAGCATCCCTGCGAGGCGGGGGAGAGAAGAGCGCGTTCATTCAGCACCAGGACGGATGCAGCCGGCGGTGTAAGCCTCTGTCCCGGAGGAGCTGCTGCCTCCCCAGCCGCTCACCCACCCTCCTGCCCGGCTTCCCTATATCCGGACCTGCCACCAAGTCCGCAGCCTGCAAGCGGCTCCCAGCGCTGCACCGTCCCCAGGGCTCCGGTCTCCTGTGGAGGGGCAGCCGGGAGGAGGATCCGCACCCGGCGAGGAAACCCCCGGAGGGGCCAGAGCGAGGGGAACGCGGGGCTCCCCTCCGCCGCTCTCCAGGCTGTCAGGGGCTGGAGACGGGCGGCTCATAACAAGCCACGAGAAAGCTGGGCTCGGGGTAAGTTTCTTGAGGAAAAAAATTCAACGGATTTTGGTTTTGCTAAACAAATCCCGGCAAATTCCCCCCTTCTCCCAATCCTCTGCCTCGCTGTAAAGAGTTCTCCACTGCCTCTGTCCCCCCCTCCAATCCCTTCCTTATGAGCACTGGAGGAGACAGAGCTTAACTTTCGGACCAGGAACGCGCGCGGGACCACGCTCAAACAGCCGGGCGCGTCCGAAAGCGCTGCCCCAGCCCAGCCCTGCTCGCCCGGGCGGGCACGACCCCGAAGGCGCCGCCAAACCCCCCTCCCGATGCTCTCCCACCCCGTTACTCACCCGCCGGCAAGCCCCAGCCGCTCCGGGTCCCGCAGCGGTAACACCTCAGCGCTGCCCGCGCCCCGCGGGTGCCCGCTAACCCCAGAGGACGATGCTGGCGGCGCTGCGCGCTCCCGGGGCACGGCTCCCGCTCTGCCCATGCAGCACCGCCGGAAAGCCCCGCACGCACGGAGCCGCTCGGCTCCCGCCCCGCCTTCCCTCGCCGCAGCGCCCCGCTGCCCGCCCGCACCCGCCGCTCACTGCGACAGCGCCGGCAGCACCGCCCCGGCCACGCCCCTCGCCGCGCCACGCCCCCTGCCAACGGCCGCGCGGGGGAGGTGGCGGGGGCGCCGCCAGCCAATCAGTGGACAGGGTGATGCCCGCCGTGACGCTCGCGCCAGAGCCGCGCCCCGCCCTCGCTTGCTATTGGCTGTCTGGCGGACGAGCCGCTCGCCCATTGGCTTCTCTGAACGCCAGAGAAGCGGGAGACCCGCCCTCTTGTTTACCACAGCTGCCCGGCTCCAGCCGGGGGCGCGCCCGCACCGCCCCTTCCCTCCAGCAGGACTTCCATTGGCTGCGGGGGCGCCTTGTCCCGCTGCCATTGGCGGAGGGGGCGTCCGGCGGCTTCAAACAGGGGCGGGGGGCGCGGGGCCGCAGGTGCGGGTCCTGTCCTTGCCTCTCGTCGCTCGCTGTGAGCGTTCGCGGGGCCCAGCGTGAGCCGGAGGGTCAGAGCCCTCGGGGTACCGGGGTGGTGTGTCCATAGGGGGCCATAGGGGGCCATAGGGGGCCATAGGGGGCCATAGGGGGCCATAGGGGGCCATAGGGGGCCATAGGGGGCCATAGGGGGCCATAGGGGGCCATAGGGGCCTGACATGAGGTGAGGAGCGGGAGCCTCAGAGAGGGCCCGGAAATGGCTTGGGAATGGGCTTTCTGCACACAAAACTGCCCTGTTGGGGGTTTACGAGCCCGCAGCCAGCTGCCATGAGGCACACCTAGATCCCAAGTGCTTAAAGCCTCATCACACACCTTAATCTTCAATGTGCCATACAAGCCGTAACCAAATGTGACAGTCTCCCTCTGAGGTGTGCTGTACTGGAGGGGAAGATGGTGAACCAAAGGACTTCTGATTGTAAATGTTAAAAAAACCCACAAAAGCCCCCAAACACCACCAAAATCTTAGGAGGGAAGAGAAAAAAGGACACCCAAAGGCAACTGAAACTGGTCAGAGCTGGGTGAGTGGAGGAGGTCACTAGAGGTGGGTCTGGGTGCCGTGAGCATGAGGCTGAGGGTTAGGGTTAGTATTAGGGTTGGTAGCAGTTAGAGCTGCAGCCACTGATGTGACTAAACTATAAGAGCTATAAGAGAACATTTGGTAGGCTGGTGAGGAGCTGGAGCTGCGAGGAAAGAAGTCATCTGCTCCTTGAGTCGCTGTGCTTTAGTGTGCTCCTTTGTAAGGATCACCTCGGGGATGGAATGCCGGATCTGATTGCTGGGTCAGGGAGCTCCTCACTTGGAGCTGTTTGAGGATCAGTGATGATGTGTCCTGAACCCCGACAGTCAGCTGCCGCTTCCATCACTGGGAGCGCTGGTGCCCTGGGAGCGCTTTCACTGCTGCCCTGCCTTGGGTGTTTAACAGTGGTCCCCAGGGACCAGCAGCAGACCTCATCCCTTGTTCCATCCCCTATCGCCTTGGCCTCAATGTAATAATCCTTCACCCTCCTTAGCCCTCCTCTTCCCCAGGGGGACCTCAAGCTCCGTTTTGTATCAGCCTCATAAAGAAAACACCAAAACCCAATTAAACCCCCCCAAACCTAAAACCTCCGCTGTTGCGATAGCGGTCCCTTGATCTTCTCACAGATGGGCCCAGGACTGAAAAGGTTGGGGAATGCTGCTTTCTAAGAGGATTTGTGGGCATCAAGGAGGATAATAAAATTGACAGCTGAGAACGAAGCAGAGGGATAATAAAATAGACAGTTTGGATCAAACCGAAAGACTGTGCCAAGCTCTTTGTTTCACACAGCACTGATGGAAAAGTTGAAGGCTTATCTTTTAATTAGGTTAAATGAAGAACTCTTTTTGTTTTGCTTGGTGTTTAGCATAATGTCTTGAAGGTAGGAGCTTAGAAAAGCAAGGTTTTCTAAATGAGGTTAAATTAAGATACCATGCTTCTTAAAGAAGACAAAGCATTGTCTTCAAGGTAAATGTTTAATTACATTTTTGAAGCGATTTCGTCTGTGTAATAAGAAGACAGAGAGCCCCGTCTCTGCGTGTGGCTGCAGTTCCAGACAGAAGCCAAATAAATTGAGAAATGGGTATTGAAGGAGTGAGGAGCCAGAGTGTAATTACTGGGAGGATGGGGGTCCTGCTGCATTATCAGTCTTGTTTTTAGCAGGACTGGAAGAAATAATTTGGAGAAAATTACTTTTATGGCCATAAGAAAAGTAGAATTTAATATCTGCTTTTCTGGGAGGAAGGAAACTACAGGGTGATAGATAATACTGAAGGCAAAAGAGATTGGCAAGATAATTACGCTCAAGCCTCCAGCCTATCTTTGAAAATAGGCTGTATTTTTCCCCCTCTCACAGTAGGAAATGGTCCTGTTGAGGCTGCAGCAGTGGCTGGGATGTCTCCTGGCGCTCGAGCAGCGCTCCAATGGTAGCCAGAAAGCCCTCACTGACTCTCAGAACCATTGAAAGCTGTGGTTTTTAGGCATCAGGGCAGGGAAAGGATGGAGCAGGCAGATGGAGGGAAGCCTCTTTGTTACTGGCCCAGTTTCAGAGTTAACAGAGTTGGCTTTGCAGAAGGAAAGAAAACTCAAACCCAAACCCAACCACCCCGCTTCGTCTCACGGAAGCATAAAGAAAGGGATAGTACATTGAACTGCATTGTAAACCAGGGCAGGCTCAGCATGTAAACCAGACACCTAAACTTTGTTGATAGCTACTACAAAGTGTAGACAGTGACAGCAGAACCGGGCGAAACTGCCAGCTTTGGAAAGGAAAGGATCCTTTAGCTCTAAGAGAACAAGCTCGGCAGTTGACAGAACAAGGTGCCAGCTTTCCGCACACCGTTAAGGGGTTTCTGATGCTTCCTGGCAGCACGGAGCCTCCTCTGCTGCTCTGCTTCCTGAAGCCTGATCTGAGGAGCTGCCGGGTCCCTGCAGGCTTGCACAATGTGGGATGGGTGCTCCCACCCGTGTGTGGGGAGGACAGAGCTTCCAAGGCATCCTCCCGCTCTGTGCAGCCCCAAGGAGGCTCTTCCTCCCCTGCAAGCAGCAAGGTCTAATGACCATTTAAAGGCTTAGATGTGTGTAGGCTGTCAGGCCCACTGCTGTGATCCTTGTTTTATCTGGTTGTGATCAGAGAAGGGTAAATCCATACATTTAAACCGGCTGATACATTATGCAAACAACAGCCCTAAACTTCCTCACAGCAGGGCTCGTCTACAGGCAGTGAGAATGAGCAAAACAATCCCTGATGGCCCATAAGGATTCAGGCTGATAACTGTCCAATATTGATTATTCTAAGGTTTTAGAAATACAAGCAGAGAACACAAGGTTCCTGAGCAGCCCAGATAATTAACAACTTCGTTATCTGCTCTGGGAAAGTGGATTGCAGTTTCACAGTGTAGGTAGTAGCTTACTGTTAACCTAGGAGAGCGTGCTTTGTGTTACTTAAAGAGTAAAGAGTGAAAAGCACGATTTGTTGTTAGGTTAGACCATGTGCTGATGGATTACTGGGGTGGTTTTGGTTGGAGGTCTTCTAATAAAACACCTGAAAGGCTGAAATGTAATAATAGTGATAACATAACCATGGCAATGTCACCTAGACAGTGTGTCTGTATAGTTTAAAACTTCAGCCAACAGAATAAGTTCCCTCCAGCCTGGAATACCAGCCTACATATGGTGAAAGAAAGGTATAAAGTAGGTGATAAAAGTTTAAGGCATCTTTGGAATAGCCTTCCTCCTCCTCCAAATGATCCCATCAGCATCCGTTGACCGTCTTGTGCTGCCAAGGAGGAAGTTTGCAGGCTGTTAAGTCACAAGAACAGATAAAGCAGTGGTGGATTTTACCCCGATTTCATTTAGGTTGTGGTGTGCAGGCATAAAAACTCCCACTTGCAGCACTGTGTGCAGTTCTGGTATCCTCAACAGAAGGACATGGAGCTGTTGGAGTAAGTCCAAAGGAGGCCACGAGGATGCTCAGGAGCTGGAGCAGCTCCCATAGGAGCCGGGCTGAGAACACTGGGGCTGTTCAGCCTGGAGAAGAGAAGCTGTGTGGAGACCTCAGAGCAGCTTCCAGTGTCTGAAGGGGGCCTATAGGGATGCTGGAGAGGGGCTCTTCATCAGGGACTGCAGTGATAGGACAAGGGGAGATGGGTTCAAACTGAAACAGGGGAAGTTCAGGTTAGATCTAAGGCAGAAGCTCTTCCCTGTGAGGGTGCTGAGGCGCTGGCACAGGGTGCCAATGGAAGTGATAAATGCCCCATCCCTGGCAGTATTCAAGGCCAGGTTGGACAGAGTCTTGGGTGACATGATCTAGTGTGTGGTGTCTCTGCCCATGGCAGGGGGTTGGAACCTTAAGGTCCTTTCCAACCCAAACCATTCTGTGATTCTATGTGCCAAACCTGTAAAGCAAGGGGCTACCAAGCCTGCTCGTCTCTTTGACAGTCAAAAGCGAATGGCTGATGCAGAGAAGGCAGTCACCTCACCCTGCCTGGGAAGCTATTGAAATGCCATAAAATAGCAGATCTATCCCCCAAACCTCTGAACTGACACATCACCATGCACTGATCTGCAGGTTTCACTGCTTTCCTTTCCACTCCGCATTCATATATACAAGATATAATTATCTGAATTGACTCACATTTAGGGCTGCACGGAAGCCTTGGTGAGAACTCAAATGGCAGTTCTCTGCTAGCAGGAGAGACATTTACACAATATGAAACCCACCACAACCTCAGCCAGCATTATGTTTTCTAGGAACAAGGGAAAAAGCTGTTCCCATCTGAGATAACAATCTGTTCTATGTCTCTTCAACCAGAACTGGGTGGGAATGAGCTTTCACAAGAGGAAGAATCTTGCTTAGTTATGGTAAAGGTCTGTATCTCCACAATCTTACCTCTTCTGTGCCAAGGAAAATAGAAAACAAGAGGAAGAATAATTCAAAACCAGAAACAGAGCATAAGGTGCAGGGAGGAAAGAGTAGAAGCAGTTCTAGTTTATTCCTTTCTTGGAACACCAGGTGACTAATACAGCAGCCTACACAAGCTGGGTTTGTTTCCCATTAAAACCAGCATCATCAGAATGTCTGTATTCCATTTTCCCCTCCTTAAGTAAAGTAAGGGCCATGAGAATGCAATGAATTTGCTGCCGTGAATGTGGAGCAACGTCCTAGTTTAGATGGCTTCAGAAATAAGATCCCGAGTGGAAAGATCCAAGAATAATTTTCAGGCAAGGAGTTGACTTGTCAGCAAAGGCAGCTCCGGCTGGCCAGAACCGCAGACAAGCTGAGGAAACTGCTGGGCACTGCAAGGAAAGGGAAACAAGAACGGGGTTTGACAAACAGAAGCATTAAGAAAACCCAACAGTCTTAAACCAAACATAAATATTTGGAATGGGTCAAAAGAGTGTCTGGAGTCCATCCAAAAAGCAGTTTGTAGAAGATGTGGTGGGGCCAATGGCATCCTGGGGAATGAATGACGCTCTGTCTGTAGCAGGCTTTTATCTTGAGTTGTTTGGAGCAGAAAGATCTCTCCTTTTCAGGTAAAATCTGCCTATTCAAGGTCTCCTAATGGGTCTGCACTCATCTGAACTCCTTGGAAAGAAACCGGGAGGTTACAGTCTTCCCTTTTGTTGGTGGGGCCCAAGCATGGCTCCAAAATGTGCCAGGGAGCCTGTTTGACAGCACACAGGAATTTCCCAGCCACAGAAGGAGCAAGCAGAATGATGCCTTCAGAAACTGCCAGGCTTTTAATAATCATCACTGAAGACTGGTTTCTCTTTGAAGGAAAATAACCTCCCAAAGGGTGAATTTCCATTCGACTGTCAGCTCTGTAGTCCATTGTCAGGCCCGAACCCAGAGACGTCCCCGTCTGCAGCAGTCTCTGCTTTCCCAGCTGTGATAATCTCTGCTCTCCTTAAAGGGTTTGGGTTAGATTTGCTCCAAGAACGTTGAAACAAATGCATGTTTCACAAAAATCTTCTTTCATCATATAAACATAACCTCCTGCTGCTGCTTTTTAAGAGAGGATTTCAAGGCAAGCCGAGATATAATGACCAACATCTTCAAATGCTGGGTAGATTAGTCATCGTGTGGGAGCATGGGAGAAGAAGCCTTCCTGCTCATCCGATTCATTGTCCACAGAGTAGGAGAAAATAAAACCCACATATTCTTTTGGTTCTGCTCTGTTTTAGCCAAGGATGAGAGGCACTCACACACTTTCATTACCTGCTGCAGAGCTCTTAAGGTTTATACCAGCCCCATGAGCAATGGGCTTCTCCAGAGCCGGTGCTGAAACTGTCACTTGTGATGGAAGAAGCATGGGTCAGTGACTGCAAGCAGGGCTCTGGCAGCTTCCAGCTGTGCAGCAGAGCCTGAAGAGGATCTTGCCCGAACGGGATAGTTTTAGATGAGGATTAGCATGTGAATTCTGCTGGGCTAATAGATAAGTGCCCCAATAAATGAGGGCAGTGATCTCCACCTGGCGGTTAGCAGAGCCTGGTGGGTAATACGCTGCTCTGTAGCAATTAAAACTGAAACAGGGGAAGTTTAGATTAGATCTAAGGAGAAAGTTCTTTCCTGTGAGGGTGCTGAGGCACTGGAATGGGTTGCCCATGGAAGTTGTGAATGCCCCATCCCTGGCAGTGTTCAAGGCCAGGCTGGACAGAGCCTTGGGTGACCTGGTTTAGTGTGAGGTGTCCCTGACCATGGCAGGGGGTTGGAACTGGATGATCTGAAGGTCCTTTCCAACCCAAACTATTCTATGATTCTATTACATGAATTTTTTGGAGACCACAAGTCAAAGGCTAAAAACCCACCAGTTTATGGAGATTGCAAAGAAACATATTGAAATAGCTGTGACAGGACAGACAGTCCTGGTGGGGATTTTTGGTTTGCCTTGTTTCTTCAGCAGAGATAACAGTACAAGAAACCTTTGGGCCAGATTATTAACTAGAGGTATTAGGTGTAATGGCAAACAATAACTCCATGAGCCATGGAGGTCCTCTGGCTATTTGTTTGCCAATAGGATAACTTACTGTCCAGCATTGCTGCCTTTCGGTTGGATTAGGAAATCCTTGATGAACTCATTGGATCAAACCTTCAGCCCCTCTTGATTATTCCCCTGTGAAACTAAAGTGATGTGGAAAAAACCTGAGTCCACTGCAGACACTCCCCTGCACACGGTGAATGAGGAGCTGATCCATTGCAGAGCAAGCACCTTCCTCACCTAAACAGATCCAGCTTACAGAGGAAAAAGTGTTTTCCTGCTTCTCTTGGTGCTAAGCTCATTTCCCTTAAACTTTAATGCTTTTGAACTAGGCCATTATAAGCCAGGCCAAGAGAAATAAAGACACCTTAGAGCATTTGAACTGGGTAACGTAAATGCTTCCATTATAGGGAAAAAGCAGCACTTCCAGAGAGTTAAAAGTCATTAAAATATGTGCTGCAATGAAAATCTCAGCTTCGAGTGCTATATATTGGTCATCCTCAGGTGACCACTAAGGCTCTGTTAAAATCATTTGTCAACTGTACAGTAACTGTACAGTAAAGTAGGTCAGTGGATGCCCTTTGGGCAATTGTATTAAGTCTAATACACAGGCTCCAGAGTATTTTATTGGCACTGCTCAGATGTTACCAGCCTCTGTCTGCAGTGATCTGAATCTGCTGCCAGGTTTCTGACTGGGAGAGATGCTTCACATGTTTTGCATGGATCCTGGTGCCTGGCGGGTGAAGTCCCTCCCCAGGGACCTTCAAGCTAAGCAGAATTTAAACCTCTTTTAAAGAGGTCAATAGTGCTTAGGAAGAAAGAAAAGAAAAGGTTAATGGGGCAGATGTTCCAGCAGCTGAATATATTTCTATTCCCTGTAGAGAGGAGTAAAAGTTGCTGAAGCGCTTTGCTATGCATTGCTGTGCAAGGTTATGGAACTACTCTTTTCCCTATGCAGACATTAACCAATCCAGGAAAACAGAGACACTGTGGAGCTGACGTTTGCAGAGTGGGAGTTCCAGTGTCAGATCAGTAGTACCTGCCCAAGAAAGAGTTCAGGTTTTCCATGATGATGGGAAGTCATAAGCCATAAAAGCAGCAGCAGCTGCACTTTACAGCCTTGCTGGAGCCCCACTCCTATTTTGCAGGTTGCTTTCTTCCCCTAAACTGCTGCTCTTCCTCAAGAAACAACTCTTCCCCATAGTGCCACTATCCCCAGTAAGACCCGATCCCCATCAGATGGTTGCCTTCTTTCTGCTGTACCCTGCACCTTGCTTCATGGGAAACACTGAGGCATGGAGAGGGCTCAGCGTAGCCCAGAATAACTTCCAAGTCACCTTCAGGGTGAAGTTAGTCTCTCCCAACCTGAGAAACAGGTCATTCCTAACACTGCTCAGATGAATCACTGTCTGCACTATATTTACACAGGAGCCTGGGGAGGTCTACACCACACTGTAGACGTTTTGCCAGTCTAAGTCTGGCGAAGGGAGATGTCCGCAAGGAAAACACATCCTCCACACAGACTCAGCTTGTAGATGCCTCATCGCCCCAGCACAGCAGAGGTGACTGCACTCCACTGACACAGGAGTTTCCTTTTCTAGTACCAGCCACTATGGGGCTTTACTGGTTGAAGTGCACCGGCAAAGCCTGTGCTGTAGGCAGGACCCCGCTGTGTGCTGGTGGGAGAGCGTGGGGTTTGATCTGACCTCAGAAGCATCCTCCTCAGTTGCCTTTCAGTTCAAACAAAAAAAAACCAAACAACCACCCCCCCACAACACCCCAAACCACCCAACCCCCACCACCAACACCCAAACACACACCCCCCAACCCACCACCCACCACCCAACAAAAATTTCCTATACCAATCTAAACTTCCCCTGTTTAAGTTTTAACCCATTACCCCTTGTCCTGTCACTACAGTCCCTAATGAGGAGTCCCTCCCCAGCATCCCTATAGCCCCCTTCAGACACTGGAAGCTGCTCTGAGGTCTCCACGCAGCTTCTCTTCTCCAGGCTGAACAGCCCCAACTTTCTCAGCCAATCTTCATATGGGAGGTGCTCGAGTCCCCTCATCATTCGTCCTGGCGCAGTGCAGAATAAAATCATTTTCCAGTGCTGGAGCCCTGTGGAACAGGGAAATGCTTTCCCTGAGATGAAAACCCTGTGTGGTACCAGCCCAGACTCACCAACCCATCATTCTCCAGCTGTTATCTGAGAGATCCCGTGGAATGACAAATCTTGGACCCACAGATCCAATTACATTTCCAGAGACATTTGTTTTTCCTTTTCCTACCTTAAGCTTGCACATAGGACAATGCCTAATCCACACAAAAGAACAAGAAAAATCTTCCTTGGATCCTTGCCCAGGCCAAACAGATCCTCTTCAAGGACCCTAACAAACCTTGCATAGGTTGGTGCTTTCTCCCTGTCCCAGTACATACATCTGTGGGAGCAAGTGTGCTCGTGCTGCAGCAGTGCCCAAAAGAGGGGAAAGAAGCATTAGTATTTCTGAGCCTCAAGCAGTTGGGTGTTAGCTCACATTTTTAAACCCAGGTCTCCTAGGGGCTGCACTGGCCCATGCTGCATACAGATGAGAGAGCCTCTGACCATGGGGCAAGCTGTAAACCAGAGAATGAGAACTGGAGACAACAGTGTTATAAAAATACCTGCCAGGTATCAGAAGTGCAAGGGAGGAAATGGAGTTCCAAGGGAAGGGAGAGGTAAGGAAATGACTGTTCCAGGGCCATGGCCTCCGATCCTGGCTTCAGAAGGGAAACAACCCCCAAAGATTCCTTGGTTAAGCTGTGAAACGCGTGAGCTGTGGGGACAGAGTGTCCCCTGGCCTGGCTGATGGCCACTGATGGCGAGCTGCGATACCAACAGCCTTCACGCTGCTGCTGTTCTCCCAGGTTCTGGGGCTCTTTAAAGCCATAGACACTCAGGACAGGCTGAGCTTCCTGCAGCACAAGCCCATGTGCTGTAAGTGCTGTATGGGGTTTGGAGTTCATCCCCATGGCCAGTTCTGTGGCCATGCACTTTCAAGTACCTTTGTAGGAGTTAGCGAGCACTGTCGGGAGGTTGCAATTGCTCATTTTCAAGCTGCTGCTGGGGGAAAAGCAATGTCACCTATGCTGATACTGGAAGGTTGTTGCTTTGTGTCTGCTTCGATTTCTCAGTTGGTTTTTCCAGCCATCACTGACACAAGCAACCGAGCCCATAATGGCCTCAAGGGCAGCCCATGGGCTGTGCCATGCAGAGGGCAGAGGCACCTGCACCTGAGCACTGGGACTCCTCTCCTGAGGATGGCTGGAGCACCAGCATCATCTCAGATCAGGGCTGGGAGGAAGCCTGCGTGTACTTGCCAACGGCAAATGCAGCTCAGCCTTTAACACTTTGCTCAGGGTCTGCTTTGAAAGCGTTTCACCCAGCTTGCTCAGGGCTCTTTCCATTCCAGCCTGGAAAATCTCCCCTGTGGCATCAGGAGCTCAGCGAGATAAAAGAGGAGGAACTTCAGCCCTCAAATAGCCATTGCTGAGGGCTGTCCTGGAGACAAGAGGTAAAATCCAGGGACAGATGATCCACTGATTGCAGAACACCACTTGATGTGGCAGGGGCTCTCCTCTTGAGCCAGTTGTCCGTCTTCTTGCTCTCTGAAAAGCCTTTCACACTAGGGGATCAAGCTTTTGAGGAGAGGGATACAGTTTTGTGCCAGCTCTTTCAGAGACACATCTTCGAACCGTGTGTTTCTGTTTAAAATCAGACTAGATGCTGGGAATGATTTCCCCTGGCTTCGGAGTCTATTGCACTTATTCACACCACACAGCCAGAAACCGCCTTTCCAGATCCTGTGTTATCACTTCAGCACCTTCTTGAAATAGCCTTAGTAAGTCCCAGATCACATAAAGGCCAAGCTCATCAAGGTTAAAGGAGGCTTTATCACTCCCTGCTTCATACTTTGCAGGCACAGCAAGAAGCATGAGGCAGGTTAGGATTAGGCTCACCTTGCTGCAGACAGAGTGTTTTCCCATTTCTGATCGCAAATCTCATCTCCCAGCTCTTGTCACTCCTGGCTCAGCATGTGGTTTATACAGAGGGGTTGAGAGTTAATCACTTGGAAAAGACTGATTCAATGACATTCAGCTGAAGCTGGCAGGGGGAGAAGTGTTGAAAACACAAGGGCAGGACCACACCTGCACTCGCTCCAAGGAAAATGAGCGGATCAGCTTGCAGCCATCAGCCCTGATCTGCTGATCATGGACCAGAGAGGGGATGACAAGGGGGATCGTATTGCCAGGCAGGATGCTGGGGCATAAGGATGCACAAAGGACCTCCAGGGTTGGAGAGTCTGTTCCCTGCTCTCAGAGGAGTCAAGTCACAGCCTCTTGTTGGGCATCACGGAGACACCAGCTGCATCCCAGGAATCCCGAAATCCCAGTAAAACACTGGGTGAGCGCCCTCAAAGCTCTGCTCAGAGCCAGCCCGGAGCTGTTGCCACGCAGCCGGGGTGGTTGCAGGCATCTGGAGCCCCCATGAGCCAGATGAAACCCAAACATCTCCCCACCTGCAGTTTGCTCTGAGGAAGCAGCACTTCCCGAGCTGTTGGTGGCTGCCTCTCATCTGCTGCTGCTGCAGCAGGTAGGAAATAAAGAGATGTAATCCCCAGCTCAGCAGTGTTGCACCTCCTTCTGCAGTCTGGTCAACAAGACAAGGGAACATTTGGAACTGGAAAGGTCTGATCCAGCCTGTGCTCAGCCCAGCCTCAAGAGACCACGCTCTCATTCTGAGGATGTAAAAAGCAGAGCTGGGAAGGCACGGAGCATCAAGGGCAGGGGAGGCACAGCCAGCGCCACGTTTCTCTTGTCATGGTTGTAAAATGCCTTCTGTGCTTGTACCTGTCTGAAGTCCTTAAATAACTTCACCAGCAGCTTTTCCTGTTCCCCCATCACATTCCGCAGGCGTGAGTCAGGTCATGGAAGAACAGGTAACCCAGATACTGACAGTCTTCCCCCTGAATTTAGCCTTGACTCATACACCAGCCATCCGATGGATCAGGATGTTTCAACCACCATGAAGAAACAAGGTCCACCCTCTTGTCACCCTTAACAGCAAAGATCTTGCCCTCCCAGCACTGACTGTTGCCACATATGGCAAATCACGTTTTGCTGATTAGCTCGGACCCACTGCCCATCCCCAAACCACTTATGGATGCATCCAAGCCCCAAACATAAACACTGAGGATCAAATCGGGCCCAATTAAAGAAGCAGATCCCAAGCAGACCCATCTCCCTGCCTGCAGACTGGGTGACAAACACTCCCAGATACCTGGGGCTGTGGCTTCTGGGATTTACTTCATTACCTGAGAGGCAAGAGGTGGGTTCAGGTGAGTCAAAAGCTCCACCTATGGATTAGGAAAACCTCCCTGCTAAACCTGGTGGGAAACAGTGGGAGAGGTGAGCCAGGGAGCGACAGCTTTGACTGCTGCCTGCACCAAAGGTCAGTGCCAGCATTCCTGTGGGATCCTGTGTGCTCAACAGAAAGCAAATCCCTGCCTCCAGCCCGAGCCATGGCTGTAAGGAAGCTACACGAGGGTGAACTGGGTTGTCTCTGGCTCACGCATCACCCACACAATTACAGGTTCCTCTTACAGACTCTATTACAAGGTGATTTCGCGGGAGCCACACAGAGGTGGTTTTCAGCCGTGAGCCGGATCTGCAGGTCCGACAGATCCTTTGCATCACTCTCAGCCTCTCTCACCACCCACATTCTCTCACTCTGACTGTTTTTAACTCGCGTTTGAAACCAAATGGATCCAGAAGCCACTGACAGACGCTGCACCCGGCTCCTGTGGCAGCGTCTGCCTGGCATCACCCCAGTGACAACCCTACCCAGAACCTGCAGGATGGCTCCTTGGGGCCCCTCTGTGGAGCTCCCTGGCCCATCCTCACAAACAACTCAAGCCAGCCAAGGAACTCTGACACATTCCCTGGGCTTCCAGCGTTTCTGCTTTGGACTGGCCTCAGTGGACCACAACCGCTTGTCCGCACCTCAGCTCTTGTGCTACAGAGGTTAAGGGATGAGTGATGTTTTATATGGGTGAAGATTGCTGCTTTCCTCTGTCATTGCCGTGTTCTGCCCTGCAAACAGATCCCTGAATTGCAGCCACCTCTGGGGGAAAAGGCAGGAAATGATTACCCGGGAATGCACCACATGGCAGTGGGAATTAGAGGACAGAAAAAAGCAAATCTCTGCTATTACTGAACATGATAAGATCTCAGATAGATACATACAGGGATCTCGTTACTACGTACAAGTACATTGATTAAGCTTTTGTTCTTAACCTGAGCTTTCCAAGAGAGCCTCTAAACATGGTTTACTATCATAATTTCACTTACAACATGATAATACCTGAGCTTAGAGGAGGGCTTCTGCTTTTTTACATAGAACATCTTCCTGGCTGGGCACTTTCAACCTCCTATCGATCCAGCTGATGCATACGATTCCTATAACTTGGAGGGGAAACAAATAGTCTTTTTATTTCTTCCAGCATATTTATCTCTCCCTTTGGACAGCTCTGAATCGGTCGGGCTTTCCTCATAGTTAATGTGAAGGAATTACTCCAGAGTGGAAAACTCCAACTGCTTCGGACCCAAAGTCACGGAGAAGGCTCAGATGTAGGGGTGGTGGCTGGCAAACAGGCAGCACCTTCCCACTGGAATGTCGAGCAGCCACGGAAGGTTTCTGGGATGACAAATGGGAGCTTGGAAAGAAAACACAACTAGAAGTGACCCCAGCTTGTAAATGCAACAAGCATGTTCTTGGTGCTGCAGGCTCAGCATCTTGTCTCCTACCTGCCCCAATGCAAGAGTCCCCACCAGCTGAATGCTCCACCTTCACCCAGGATGACCAAAGCACCCACCTAGATGAGAAAGACTCATGAAGTAAGGAGTCCCAGAGCAAACCTGAAATCCAGCCTCCAGGTATCAAGCTTAAATCCTTCTGGAGGATTTCTCCATTGATGGAGAAGGTGCTGTGTGTACACTTGTTTATGTGCAAAATAAGTTACAAACCCCCTATTAGAGCCCTGCACCTCTGGGACTGCCTGCAAGGCAAAGGCAAGTGATGTGACTGGTGGGGAAGTGATCAGCTGTAATAATTTAGATGTTCCTGTTGCTATGGAGACTTCCTTTTTTTTTTTTAAAGTGAAGCATACCACTATAATTTAAATTTCCAGTGACAAAAGAAGGAAACATATTAAAAGTCATAAAAAATGGCAGAACCAGCACTGGTTTATTCTTTCCTGTCAGTTTTCCTTGTGCTGTGACAGTAGATAGAAGTGATCAAATTGTCACGCCTGAGGAGATTTAGTACCTTTACACATTTTATTACATTAATTAGACCTGGGGCTTATACGTATGAGCTTGTGATCCAGGCAATAGCCGAGTGACAGGCCTTGTGCTGGGATGTCACATGAAAATCCATGCTGCCAAGCAGGGAAAGGGAGGAGGGTTGTAGCTAAAACAAGACCCGACAAGCAGCAAGTCTGGGGGCTGTTATGGCAGGATTCAGGTAAGGTGATGGAAACACAAAGGCACAAGCCAAATAACTCCCTGCAGAGGATCATCATCATCAAGGCTTTTAAGCAATACCTGTGCCTGCAGTGGTGTTACCATCTGTGGGACTATCAAGAGCCGGGACAGAACCTGCTGTGAGAGCAGGAGGAAATGTGTGTGGAGGACGGAGGCTTTGCTGGGAGAGAAACTGCTGATGGCTGAGGATGGAGAGGTGCAAAACAGACCCCAATGGAGGCAGAAAGTGAGTGAGCTGGAGCAGAGCTTGCAGAGTGGCTGGTTGGAAAGGAGGGGAAGGAGAACCTGCTGGGCATCACCCCATGTGCCCAGAGAGACGATGGCTCAGGGCTGTCCCAGGCGTGGGTTTGCTTCTGCTGCCTTAAATGGAACCAGTGATAGCAAAAGTCTGGAGCGAACGAGGTGCCTGGGTGATAAATGGAAAGACAAGGAAGGCAGCGGGGGGTTTGTACCTAAATACTGGTTTTCTCACATCATGGCTCAAAGAACACATCAGGGAGGAGAAGGCAGCGGAATTACCCTCTCCTAGGGCAGCCGGGAGTGGATGGCTGGTTTATTTCAGCTGTGACCAGCGATGTTCCTGCCCTGTTACCTCGGCCAGGAGAGGATTCCTGGCCTTACTCTGTGGGCTTTAAAGGCAAGCTTTTAAAATTCATATTCCCCTCCCTGCTTATCTTATCCAAGCTGCAAGTAGCAGCTGGGTGAGTGATAAATCACAGGAGTCAGCAGGGATTTTAGAGCCAAGACCTGATGGGGTTGACGTTTCACAACCTGCCTCTCCTTCTATTTTCTCTGCAGGGAGAGGAGCGACCCCACAGCCCTGACGTGGGAGCAGTGACGCTGGTGACAGTCAAGCCTCACTCCTGGAAGGAAAAGCGACGAGGAGAGCTGAGAGGTGGCACAGCCCCTGCCTGCGAGCGCAGCCGGCACCGCTTGCCCTGGCGCTCCCACGCTGGGTTTGCTGGCACAACCTGAATCCTGCAACAGCTTCCAGAGAGCCCCCCCAGCCACACGGCGGGGGACAGGCAATGAGCTCTCCGTTGCAAACACACATCTCTGCTGGCAGCCGAGCCCAGCAGCCTTCCAGCAGGTCAATGCCCCAGGAGATGCTTGGTGCTGCCAAAGCCGAGCGGTGCCAGACGGGCGCTGGATGTGATGGAGAGCCCCGGCTGCGGGCCAGCGGCGTGTGGCCCCATGGCAGAGGGCTCATCCACTCCCTAGGCAGAGCAGAGGGTCCCTTTGGCTCTGCTGGCTCAGAGCCACCACGCCAGGAGCATCTCCGGAGCCCGGAGTGGGAAGCAATTGCTGCTGATGAGGAGCAGAGCCCAGCGGAGAAGGGACTGAGCGTGTGTCCAGCGTGAGAGGCTGGCGGCAGGAAATGAACCAGCACTTGGTCAGTAATCGCCTTCTAACTGCACATCCACTGTGCAACTGCCTCCCATCTCCCTGCGCTTCCTACATCTGCTTTCTGGCTCCAGCTCTCTTGGCCCCATTTCCACTCCCATCTCAGAAGACTTCTCTTCCTGCAGCTTTTAATGACTTGACATCCCTTCTTTTTGTAAAGCCAATATTTCTTCGCTGAGCCAAGAACCATCTGGAGGCTGTTTGTTCTGTGCAGGGAAGAAAAGAAACAACCAGCCCGCAGCAACCCACACCACTTTCCCATTGTCCTTCCCCTGGGCATTAGAGGAGAGGTGCTAAATAAATGAAGTAATGCAATATTAAGACTCCCTCTGTCATAAGCAGTGTCTGCTCACTCCTGATAGATTGCTTGCAGTCAGCTGCTGCTTTGCTGCATGAAGAACCTCTGAGCCACAGGCTGCAGCAGGGCCCTGCTTGCTCCCTTTGTGCTGGGTCTTCAACAGCTTCTGGCCCCGTGGCTGCTCCTGTGGGCTCCCAGGTCCCCCTGTGCTGCGGATGGAGAAAGCTCCTGGGTCCTCCCCAGCCCTCACTGCATTTCACTTGGCTCCAGGTGACCAACGGGGCTTGTGCTGCAGCGGAACAACCCAGGCACTGTCAATCCCAAGTTACCAACTTGATGAACTGAGGCTCTAGGTCTCAGGAAAGGGGACCAGAGCATCAACAGGATTTCCTCTGAAGGGATAGGCATAAAGAAGTTACCTGTGACAAGTGCATGGAATTTTTGGCACTGAAATCACAGCGTTTTCAGGATATACTTCCACGCACAGAAGGGCTTTGGCACAACAACCCTGCACCCCTCGTTGTCTGTGTGGACTGAGGGCAGCCACGAAGGCGCGTGGCTCCAATGCTCCCTGCAATGGGAACTGTGACAAAAGCCATTTGCTAATGCTGCATCACTGCTCTGTTCTGCTGCAGCATCGTCTCCTGCTATTAAGTGCTGTAAACCCTAGAAAAAGATGGACAGCAGAGGCAGTGACACGCTTGCAGAACACCCCATTGGCACTGGCTGCTGACCCGAGGCGAGCCCCTGCCCTGGGTGAAGGCAAGGCCAGCACAAGGCTTTCAGCAGATGTCCCCTTTGCCTGGCATTTGCTCTGGTCCAGCCCCTTGGCTTCCACAGGGATGTCTCACTGGGCTCCGGCAGTTGGCTGTTGGCATCACACCGTGCTGACACGTTCAGCCTCCATCCCAACCCGGTCCCTGCTCCATCCCCAGCCAAAATGCATTTGTGCTTGTCCACAAGGACAGTTACTGCTTCTTGCTTCAGAGCACAAGCAAGACTCACAGAACTGCTCACAGCTCCCAGCACCCTGGGGCTGGCTATGAAAAACAACAGCATTCAGGTGCTCAGATGAAATGTTGCTCTACTTGTACTTTAAATGAGCAATCTGGGTAACAGCAGCTCTTGCTCAAGCATGGCACACATTCACAAATGCTCTTGGTGCCCCAAGGAGAGAGAAGCCAAGAGAATGGTACCGGCTGCAGTGCACAGCGCCATCCCTGACAGCCGGTGCATGAGCTCAGAGCTGGATTTGACCTGAGCATCACTGAAGAGCAAGCCTTGAACACAGAGGAAAGAGCTACACTTGATGCACTTCGCATGTAAACCCAGCCTGGGTTTGGCAGCAAGAGGCTGCTGAGGGTTGCTTGTTGCAGTTTTGGGGATGCATTAAATGAGCGACGCAGAACCTCTATCAATTATATGAGATTTGGGGGTTTGATGTTACCAGCATTGTGTTAATCTGCAGACAAGCCTGAAGCACCAACCTCCCTTTTCTCATCCACTGTCACACCCTTACCTGGAAGCCAACCCAGTGATGCAGGTGTGCATCCCTCTGTGCATCCAGCATGGCCACATCCAGATCCACAAGCATTTCCTGGGGGCAGCACTGTGGCCTAGTGTCCACCTGCAGTCATCTTCCCACCTGGTGGTCCTGGCACAGGTTTCCCACAGCCAGAAACCTCCCATGGATGTTTCCCATCGCTTACTGGTATGCACCAAGGAAGATGGAGGATCCAACCAGTTAGAAATAGAGAGGCTTCTCCATATTGCCGTGGTAAAAACGAAGTCACCCAGCACAGACACTCCGAAAAAATGGCAGAATTTTATTCCCCTCAGTACAGTTATTTAAGGTTTTCTTAAAAAACTATATACGTACATCTATAGCACTGTGCATTTCAGTATGTGCTCCTAGAGGCTCTAGAAAAGGAGAAAGATCCATGTACAGAGAAATGCTCACGGGCCCTTCCTACAGCCCAAGCTCTTCCCTAGGGAGATCACCACCCCTTGGGGTTGGGACAAGGCGCTTGCTACAACCACTTCTACGTGGCTCTGGCATTGCTGATGCAATAGGTTCATGTCTCCATAGCATGGACAAAGGGTGAGTAACCCCTGCAATGGCGAGACCGCTGCTCTACACATGACCAGCAAGTCACAGGCACGGGAGTTTCAAGATGAAACTTGCTTTAAACACAATTTTGTAGTGAAACAGCACACATTTGATTAAGAGACCTGATGAGTCAGCTCCATGAGTCCTCCATACTTTATCACAATAACACTTGGGGTGGGGGAACAAATTTTAGTCAGAGTCACTCAGCTGTTCCCTAATAAATCCTTACAGCTGACAAAGAGGTTTTTCCTTGGTTTTTTTGCCTTCTGCAAGCAGTTCTAAGTGAGTTCTAAAGAGCTATCTGGGGAATGAATTAGTGTTCCAAACCCAAGTTACAAATCTATAAAACAGATTAGTATACTTCACATAAGGCCACAAACACTGCAAACTGTCAGTGCGACTATTTAGGATCATTAAACTTAATCTTTTAATTAGCATAAGCTTTATACCTCCATTACTTATTTTCAACTCCAGGAGCAGATGAAGACAGCTTCCCAAGCCTGGCGGGAGACATGGATCAGAGCACTGCTGGAAGGGGCACCTCTTGCCGAGTGAACATCCAGGTATTGGCCTTGCCTAATCCAATTCTATTTCAGTCTATTGAGTGAGCAACAACCAAATGGTTCTGAGACAGTAAAAAGGCATGCACAGCCAAATCCACTTAGCAGGGCTAAGAACACAGATCTATTGTGCTACTGGGTTCACCCAACCTGCGGCTTTCAACACACTTCAGCAAAACAAATTGTTGCTCCCCGGTGGTTCTGGTTTTCAAGCCAACAGTGCAATGGAGCCTTAGTGTTTGAGTTGCATCAGAAACGGTGCACGTGAGCAGTCAGTTCTGAAACAGATCTGCAGCATTGCTGGGATGGGTTTCTGGGGGTTAATAGCTTCTGAAGAGAAGTTACAGGCACTGCTTACCTCGACAGCTCGGACCACTGCTTTCAGTTCAAGTTTTAAAGTGCAAAACTTCATAGAGTCTTTGGGTAAAAAAGTGTCAATTCCCATCCAAAGCTGGCAAAGAAACAGCCAGAACTCATAAGGGTGATTGACAACTGTGAGAGTATCACAGACATTCATAACAAAAGCAAGATCTCTGCTACCTCTTTGATTTTAACACTGCCAGCAGCTGCTGCAAATCTCCTCCGCTCCGCCTAGGCAGGCGCTGTGTTCCAAAACAGTGGATTAGTAACAGTTGTGCTTGCAATTGCATTTGCATCTGCAGATCTTTGTCTAGAAAAGTATCTACAGGGAGACTTTGGTGTTGCATAGTCCTTTTTCAGAGAGGAACAGGCACTGCTGAAGGTTCTTCCATGGCATATTGCCATGTAATACTGTAGATGCTCTACACGCCTTCCAATAGTATATGTAAACTGTAACGGTTATGAATAAATATGTTCAAGAGCATCTTGTGGTTTAGATAAAAGCAAAGTACAAAAATCTGCATTAGATTCCTAAAGCTTTGGTCTAAACTGTGCTGTAACATCACCTGACTTGGTGAAAAGCCCTCAGAAGAGTCCCTTGCATACAGCACCTGGATCAGCATGATTCAGTCCACAGACTTTTAGTGGTTATTCTCTTGTCAGCTCTTGGATGCCTCTGACCTCAAAACATGAACAGATCATCTTTCTCGCCTGTGTTGGAATCTATTTTGTTCCAGTCTACTGGCGAGAGCGTTTCTGCACTCTGGATGTCTTGAGCTGTCAGTCCTGTGTCAAGGACGTGAGGGTTTGTTCTCGACTGAGCCAGTCTAACAGGGAAGAAAAACAGAAAGTAAGGACACAAATCTGTGCAGTTCATAGCCTGGATGCTTGCTGCATCCATAATGCTGAACCCCAGCTGCAGTTCCACATTTCAAAATCCTCCAGTGGAGGAAATAATTCAGTAAGGGGAGAGCTGGCACATAACATTTGCTGCTGGTTTACCCTAACATTTCCCCTATGGGCATCCAGGGAATTTACAGCCTGGACATCCCAGGTATTAATGGTCTGGCAGAACGGTGCCGCTCTCCTCCCCTGGGCTCTTGTTGGCGGGTGCATCCTTAGCTGGGTTTGAGCTCAGTGCAGGGCTCTGCTGACCACAGATGAGTTTTCACAGTAGTGTGTGCATACACAGACTGTGCTCCCTGGCCTGAGCATTTAACAGCGTGGGTTAAGACACAGCAGGACTCAGATGATGTTTAGTACCCACAGGATCAGCTTCAAGAGGTCATGTCAGCACATCCCCGATCATAGAATCACGAGATGTTTCGCAAAAGCTAACAAGCCCCCATTTATTGCTGTGTTATTAAATACCTCTGTGAAAATGTACCACTGCAGCATCAATTCTCCCAGGGCCAAAGGTTAACTCAAGTATTTGGTGCTTCATCCAGGGAGGCATGGCCTCAGCCTGAACACATCTCTTAATAAAGAAGAGTCCAGCGATGATGCTGTGGCAGGAGCGCTTTGAGAAGCACTCGCCCCAGTGGATGAGCAACCCAAACACTGAGTCACCACAAGGCCAAGGCTGATGTGACTGTCAGCACCCAGCAAGGCAAACCAGAACACCACAGCCAACAACATCTGCTTCATTAAGTAGGGCAAGGAACAGAGGTGAGGAAAACAGATGACACTAAGATGTAAATTCAAGCAGCCCCTTTATCGAATACAACTTGGGACAGGGCCACTGTGGAAGTGGAAGCTGTAACTCATTCCTGAGCGCCAAACAAGGCACGAAGGTCTGCTTCCTTAGGGCTGAGCGTGCAGTTTTTGCACTGCTGTAAACCTGGGTGGAGGCGAGCGGCTCTTGGGGAGGTGACAGCCTTGGGCTCAGCTCCCTCTTCCGGGATGTCCCAGTTGGAGCAGGAGCCTGGGAGCTCTTTGCTGCCTGCACCAGCTGCATCCAAGGCAGCTCATTGCCCAAACTGGGGCTTCTGCAGCACCCAGTTGGGTGGCTTCATGCCCAGAGCTGGAGGCTGGGACCCCTGTACCCTAAAGCATCCCCATCACCCTGCAGGGGCTGCCTGCACAAGCACACACACAGGGAAACTCACCTGGAAGAAAATGGGTTTGTTTAACACTGGTGGGCATGTGTGTGCAGGGAAGCTCTTCACTTGGATTGAGAAGCGCACTAAGGCACATGAAGCTATGGCCACAAGCTCTGTGCTCAGGTGCACGAATTCAAAACTGGTGCATCAGACTCACCCTGATGCAACCACGCTGCAAACAAGGGCCAGTGGAGCAGGGAGGCTGCCCTCAGCAGCTGCTGCAGGTTGGGAACAGATGGGAACAAGGTAGGAAGGATAAAGCTCCCCGGGGCCAGGAGCTTGGGCCAGCATCGCTGCAGCCTCAAACCACTCCAGCAAGCCCAACAAACTGACTGCTTGGGCAATTGAATTCCCCATCACACACTGCCTCCCTCCATCCTTAGCAGGTTGTCAAAATATTTGGCTTGTGAGGCAGCCTCAAAGCCTGCCTTTCAATTAACAGCTGAGGCATCGATGGGGCAGCTGCCCAGGTCAGATCACAGCAGCTGATTAGATTAGAAGCATTATTAAAAGCCAGTCACTACTCCAGTCTCCTGGGCTGGTCCCCAGTGGCTTGAACTTGTAAAGGGAGTTATTAGAATTACCTTGAAAATGCCTCGTCGAGACCATCATCCATTTCCTTTGTTAAAGAGATAAAAAGAGAGAGAAGTAGTTGCTAAGAGAACGCACAAAAGTGTATTTAGGGATCTGGCTCCACACTTGAGCAGAGCAGAAAAGAAGTATATATCTATATATATGTATAAACTGACTTCTGAGTGCCTAAAGCAGCAGCCCTCTCAGCAATCTGCCTCCTGGGGCAGGTTTTATCTCACTCTCTGTACAAGCCCCAGGGTAAGAGATGTATCTCCAGGTGGTCCAGGCTTCCTCAGAGCAGATCCCAAGGCTCAGGTCAGGGGTGCACCACTCCTTTCACAGCCCAGGGATGGGGCAGGCACTTGGCCTTTTCCCACCATCTCCAAAGCAGGCTAATTCTGTCCCACTGCCTGCATGGGCTGGATCTGGCCTGTCAGCTGGACCACATCCCGCTCTGGGGTTAACCACAGCCCTCAGTATGAGACTGGTATGTGCTGCTAGAGGGAGGGACCTGGATGGAGCTCAGCAACACACTCCAGGCATCCCCTGGGGCTTATCGGGATCAGGAACCCAGAAAGCAACTCTGCATCAGCACAGGAGGAACCTTCACTGCTTGAAAGCAGCTCTTGGATTCTTTATCTCTGATCTGCTCTTAAGCATTTGAATTGCTTGCAGGAGAAAGGTTTCCCATGCAGTGCAAGGGCTTTGCTATGGACAGACTTGACTATTCCCCAAATCATGTAATGCACTCATAGACTTAATGTAATATGTAAAGTATGAAACTCTGCGATAGGGGAGGGACTGCAGAGCACTGATAAGCCTCCAGGATTTGATATGACTTAAGTGGATCTTTAGGCTTAACCTGAAAAGCCTCAGGCTCAGCCCTGCCACACTCAAGAAACAGGCTTCAGGCAAAGGCATTTAGCATCCAATTCTCCACAATCTTAGCAACATTCAGCTTGTTTCCAGATTGGGAAACGTGGCCAGGATGAGGTCCCTCATGCAAAGATCAGCCCCAGCCTGGCTGGTGATGGGCACATGGGCTGCATTGGTGGTGGTCCATGAAACAATTAAGGCAGATTATTGGGAACACTTCAGAGAAGCCATCATGCTCACATAAGCCAGATACAGCCACAACCAAGAACAAGGGGAAAACAAGAGCAACAATGACCATAAATCTAACCTGGTTCTAATGAAACAAAAGCCATCAACATCACGACTCTTCCCCTGCACAGAGCAGTCGGGTGGTCTCTCAATTAAGTACCAAAACCCCTGAGAACTGCTGCGTGAGGATAAGGAATGCTCACTCACCTGCAGTGGCATTGCTCCGGGTGCCCGGCGAGCTCATTTATCTACAGAGCCTCAGAAAGGCAGGAGGTGCTTGAACACTGATCGATCGCCTCAAGGACACCAAACCCAGCTCACTGGGGCAGCCCTGCACTGCCTGCACCCATGGGTGCCTCATCCAAGAAGCATCCCCATGATGGGACCTGGAGCAAAGGACACGGAGGTGGCATGGCACCCCCGGGCATGCACTTACCCACACCATGTTGTTGTTCACAGAGGAGCTGGGCCCGAACATGCTGTTATCCAGGTGTGGGGAGTTTGTGCTGCTGGTCATGGGTGATTTGGCAGGAGCTTCTAAATCCAGCAAGTTCCCCGTGGCTGCTGCTGTGAGCAGAGGGGAGGAGGAATGAGATGGGGGAGAGGAGAGCAGAGATGCCAGGAAACCAAGTCTTTTTGCAGGAAGCGCTTCCCCTCTAGAAGGGAACCAAACGGTTGCATCAAATCCCTTCAGGATGGCCCCAGATTTTAGCATGGAGGAGCTGCATTTGCTGTGGTTTCAGCCTGAATTATTACTGATGCTCAGCTCAGGCACCTCTTGACAGGGACACAGCAGGGGGACAGCCTGCTCATCCCTCCAGCAACCATCAGGGGGGCTTCCAGGTATCTGCTTATGCTCAGGATGAGTCAGGATCAGCCCCAGGCAGAGCTGGGGGTGGTTAGTAGGTCGAGAGAGGTCCTCCTTCCCCTCTACTCTGCCCTGGTGAGACCTCATCTGGAATATTGTGTCCAGTTCTGGGCCCCTCAGTTCAAGAAGGACAGGGACCTGCTGGAGAGAGTCCAGCGCAGGGCAACTAAGATGATGAAGGGAGTGGAGCATCTCCCTTATGAGGAAAGACTGAGGGAGCTGGGTCTCTATAGTTTGGAGAAGAGGAGATTGAGGGGTGACCTTATTAGTGTATATAAATATATAAAGGGGGAGTGTCACGAGGATGGAGCCAGGCTCTTCTCAGTGGCAAACAATGACAGGACAAGGGGCAATGGGTACAAACTGGAACACAAGAGGTTCCACTTAAACCTGAGAAGAAACTTCTTCTCAGTGAGGGTGACGGAACACTGGAACAGGCTGCCCAGGGAGGTTGTGGAGGCTCCTTCTCTGGAGACATTCAAAGCCCACCTGGACACGTTCCTGTGTAACCTTATCCAGGTGTTCCTGCTCCGGCAGGGGGATTGGACTGGATGAGCTTTTGAGGTCCCTTCCAATCTCTAACATACTGTGATACTGTGATACTGTGACATCCCAATGCCAGTGTGGGAACAGCCCTGGGTGCTCTCCTCAGCTCAGCGCACTGCGCACGGTTCAGCACCTTATAAAAGATGCTTCGTTTTATAGGACTGAGGACAAACCCTGCCCTGGGTGAAGAACAGTTCCCAGCCTGGAGGCTGCTGGTGCACCACAGGCTGCCTGTTTCAGGGAAGCCTCAAATCCTCCTCATCACCCTGCGGTATCAGTGGATCAAAAGGGCCCCAGCTGTGGAGCATCCCCCAGGCAGAGCCTGGAGCCCCTTCCTATACCTATGGCAGCCCTGGGCCTCGCTCATCCCAATGTGCCACTGTTTGTGATAGATTCCTCCAGTCCTGAGCCTTTTCAGGAAGAAACGAGATGTGCCATCCTGCAAGGAAGCCCAGTTTAATGCTATTTTCTGCTGTGCCAAGTCTCCATGGCCAGCATGGAAGAGAAATTAGGCTTTTGTCCCATTTCTCCCCGGCCATGCATCTTGCATTTCAGAGGCAGCAGAGGACCCATGGCACTGAATGATGAGCAGGTTTATGTTTCTTTGTTTTCCTTAGGGAAGCCAGAGGCAGAGCGGCATCTGGATGTCCATCTCCCTCAGCCAATGGGATGGCAAGTGTTTTGGGTCCAAGACAAACCCAAAACCAAACTTGGGATGTGGGGGTCCATGCTAAGCTCATAAGGACATTACAGCCAATATGCGTGGGGCAGAAGCAACCAGACTTGGGGTGGCAGCAGCTGTGTAGAAGGGGCTGCATGAGATATACCTGGGGGTGGAAGGACTCTGCTGAGGGCAGCATCCCTGCTATGACAGGAGTGTCTGCTCCTTGCTGGTCACCAAACCCTCCCAGGAGCATGCCCTGCTCAAGGCAAACCCCACAGCCTCAGGCTGTTCCTCGTCCCCAAGCCTAAAGCAAAGCTCTGCTGTTGGTGACTTACGTGTGTCAGGGTGGGCAGGGGCTCCCGAGCTGGGGCTGCTTGTCCCTTCTCCTTCCAACCTTTCCCGCTTCTCTTTCTCTGCAAAACAAGGAGACCCCATCACTGCCTGCACAGGGGTGCCCCACCAGTCTTGAGGGAAGATGGACAGTGGGGATGGACCACCAGGTCCCCACTGCCCACAGCAGCCCAGGCTTTGGGTGCCTTTTATCATCTCATTGAAGATGAAAGCAAAAATCCTGCCAGTGGCAGGGCTCTGGGTACCAGAGACCTTCACTCTCCGCCTGCAAGAGAGGAGCACAGCCAAAACCTGGCTGGATTTATAAGGCTGCCAAGAGAAACGTGGAAGATGCCTTAAATCACACCAGAGATGGGCTCAACCTTAACAGCAGCCTGGGAATTTGGAGGGCGAGGGGAAAAGACACTTGAAAGCTGGGGAAAAACCCAAAGTCATCCCTTGAGCTTTCACATAAAGAATGGGAAGAGGGGAGAAGCCTCACCTTCCTTCGCTGCCTGCCAGAACTCAAACGCGATTTTGAAGGCCTGGGCCACGGTGAGGGTCACTGCTTGTGCCTGGGAAGACAGGGGTGAGAAAGCCAGCATTAACCCACAGCTCCTCATGTGGGGCTCAGTCTTGCTTTGCAGATTCATGTTAAAACCTGGATCCAGCCTCAGCTCCATGGGCTCCCCTCCTGACTGGGGAGGGGTAAACGAATGCGGATGAAAGCAGAGACTTGCTCCGTGTAGGACACACAGCTTGTTGCAGACATCTTTAGGTGTAATGGGACAGGACAAGAGAGACCCCAGGGTCTTCCCCTGGCTCTCCTGAGTTGAGCTGGGGTCTCCATGGCTTGGACCACCAGCATGGGTTGGCTTGGCAACAGCCAGGGCTGAGCAGGAGCACCTTCCCCTTCAGTCCCTGCATCCCTCCCCATGCCAACAGCCTGAGGAGCACTTAAAACCCCTCCACCTTAACCAGCCCGAGCGGCTGGAGGTGCGTGAATGGGGCACAAAAGGCAGTTCCGTCGGGAGGAGGCAGCTGAAGCACAAAGGGGTAACCAGGAGCACCCTGCGAGGCTGGTGCAGCAGCCTCCAGTTTTACCAAGTCACAAACTAAGCGAAGGCAGAGCTGGGGCTGGAGCCTGCAGCCCTGGATCCAGAGGATGGAGCTGTGGATGGGTGAGGAGAGCCGGTGGTGCCAGCCCAGTCAAGCAGGAGAGCTCATCCAGTGCTGGAGCTATTTACATCCTTGATGGAGTGCAAATGCTTTATGGCAGAACCTTAAATACATAATTAAGTATGGAACTCCTCACAGCTGTTTACAGTTTAAGCTGTCACATCTGAATCAAGTTTAATAGCTGAGAATTACCCAAGGACTAAAAATACGGACTGATTACACACCGGAGCCTGGAAGCCGTGTGCCCATCCAGGGACCTGCCCCAGGAGCAGGGCATCACCTCACGTGTGTTTTACAGACAAGCTGCAAGCAATCAATCCAATCTAGCTTTTGCCACAAAAAGCCATGGAGAAGTGCGCTGGGAGGGAGATGCTCAGAGGTGATGGAGCGCTGAGATAAGGCTTTTAGCACTGGAGAGATGTGGATTCTAATTTGCAGAACGAGGCTTATCTCTGCCTGCATGGATGGGAAAGGAGACAACTTGTGGCTCCTGTTATTCTCTCCCCCAGGAAAAAAACCAAGGAGTTGGGAGAAGTGCAGAATACTAAGAGCTGGGCACAGGAACGCTCATAAGGACCCAGGAATCAGCACGCTGGGATGCACAGGCACTCCAGTTTGTTTCCCAGTGGATTCAGGAGATCCCATCCTCCAGCTGGGCCTCACAACAGGCAGCAGAGGAAGGATAACTGTGGGCAGATGGGGCTGACCTGCCCTTCCACTCCCCTGAAGTCCCCTCCTGCTATGGGGCTCAGCCCCAGCTCTGGCTCCACTGGAGAGGGCCCCACTTGCAGCAGTGACCCACGCCTCTCCCTCTCTAGCTCAGTGGTGTGGGTCTCTGCCCATCCTGATGTACTGAATTAGCAGGAAAAAGTCCCCTGAGCAGGTTCAAAGCAAGAGCCAGAGACTGTTCCTATGCACAGGTCTCTGCCCTGACCCCCATCCTCAGCATGCAGTGGCATCTCCTGTGCTGCTCCCATGGGGAGCACATGGCTCTGGTCTATAGAGAGGATGCTAAAAATCAGACGAGGACCTTGAATGGGAAGCACTGGACGGGAGCCAGGGCAGCGAGCCCAGCACCACTGGCTATGCACTTCCCATCAGCAAGGCCACCCCAGGCACTTGCTGCCAGCTCCCCAGAGACCTCCTGCCTGCCAAAGCCTCTCTGGCAGCCTGGGGAGGTGGATGTGAACAGGGAAGGGTGCCATCAGGCGGGACCACAGCACACAGCAGGGCTCAGGTGGGTGCAGGACCAGGTCCTCCCACCCTTACCCTAGACCTTGGCTGAATCCAGTTCTGCCTGCTTGATAGCAATGGGCAGGCAGCACTGCCAGGATCTGTGAGCAGCAGGAGGGGGTGCACCCCCATGGCAGGGCCCCCTCACTCTCTCTAGGGGCAGAGCTGTTATCTCACCGGCACAGACCCTCTCTGCTTCCTCCTCCTACAGCCACATCCCCATTTCTTCCTCTGGACTGACCATTTTCCGTTTGGTACAGAGGAAGGCATGGCACTCCAGGTTCTCATTGAGCTGGTTCTGGGCAATGTAGGCAAACACTTTATCGTGGGTCTTGTCTGCCGTGCAGTAGGATATCCTGAAAGACAGAATGAAACGTCTTGTCCGGGGAGATCAACAACCTCACCTCTCGTCTGCCAGGGCTTCAGCACCAAGGCCAAGCAGGGAAGGCAGAGGGAGCACAGGAGCATTAACAGGCTTCGAGGCAACTGCTTCCCAAAGCAGAGGAGCGGATGCCACTGGTGTGAACATAAGGGAAGTGCAGCGCAGCTCTGGCAGCCATGGTGTGAACCACGGGCACTGTGCACAGAGGCAGGAGAGAAGAGAAAGTGCTTGACCCTGTGGGGAAGGGCAGGTTAGAGAAGGGGAAGGCTCTGGAGCATCCCACCTGGGACCATGCCTGATGAATGTGCTGCCTCCACAAGAGACACTCACAGATTTGCTTTGGAGGATGAGCTGGCAAGGAGAGAGGAGGACTTGCCCTCAGCCTAGGACTTCATCTCAAACTGATGCAGAGGTGCTCAAGAAAAGCTGAAATTCAGGCTCCAAGAGCCACAGCAGCAGAGGTACAGGATGTTCTGAGACCCCTGAGCACAGGGGACATGGGAAGGAGGCTCAGCCTCCCTGGGATGGCCGCATCTCAGCAGGGCTGACTCCAAATGCTGACCAAGGCTCCGGCAGAGCAAGAGGCTGACCTGTCTGGGGAGCCCAGGCTGTGACTGAGGCTCAGCTCCCTGCTGCAGGCGAGCAGGTCCCTCAGCATCAGCCACCACCATCTCCCATGGGCTCATCCGTGCCAGGAGCTGCAGCACTGAGCATCTCGTCTGAAGGCAGCGAGCAGAGGCTGGAGCAGCCCCGGAGGTTTAGTGCAAGGCAGTAGGCATGAGCAGCGAGCAAAGCCTCTGCCCTGGGCACACAACAGAGCAAATGGGGGTTAAGGAAAGAAAACCTGAGGAGAAAGAGGGACACTTGGGTGAAAGCTTTCCCATGGCCCTGCGCCGCCCTCAGAGGTTGCAGGGAGGGGACAGGAAGGTCCTGGTTCCCAGCAGATGACTTCCAGAAAGCCACACTCAAATCGCATTGTGCTGCATTAGTTTCTTGTTGCATGTGAGGATGCCTCTGCTCAATGGCCTGCGTGTTGGTTCCCAGCGCTGAGCCCTGCTCTGCATTAAAGAGGTCCCCAGAAGTTTACCCCTTTCTCCCATTTCCCCACAAAACAGCTTGGCCACTGTTAACCATGATGACAAAGGGGCAGAAGGTCGCTGAGCAGAGATGGCAAACCCCCAGCACCAGCTCCACAGCTGATGGCCATTGATTCCCAGGGAAAGAGTCACTCACACCCACCCCTGCTGGTGTTATAACCGATGCCTCCCAGTGGCTGTGGCTCAGCCATGGCCCCTGTGTCCTGCCCCAGCACATGATGAGAGCCAGCATCATCCCGGTGCACAGAGAACCCCAAGAGCAGACCCGAGGTGTCAGAGGGAAGCCCTGGGTCTGCCACAGATGGAGCACGCTCACAGAGTGGGGCCACACACACACCAGTGCCTGCTGTGGCCCCTGCTCCTGCAGCACCAGTCCCACACCAGCAGCCTGCTGAGGATGCGCTGACCTCAGGCAGCTCAAGCAGGGGGTGCTTGTAGGTGAGCAAGGACCGGGGGGGAGCAGCTTTACCAATGGCTGTTAACAGTGTATGGGGGGAACTGAAGCAGCAGCCCCATGGCTCTGCCTGCTGCTACCCAGCACAGGGACCCCATCCTGGCTCTGCTCCTTAGCAGTTCCTCTCCTGGGGAGGGCTGGGGCTCAGCACCACAGCTCTGTCTGTGCACACTGCTCAGTCTGAACTAAGAGGAAAGCAAGCAGGTTAGTAGCCTGGTTACAGAGAGCACCCTGACCCAGTGCTCCCCACCCCACCTTTAGCAAAGGGGGGGCAGAGCAGCAGGAGAAGGACAGAAGCAGAGTGTGGGATGTAGAGGGACAGAGAGGATGAAAAGGGCAGGACCGAAGCTGAGCTCTGTTGCACCAGGACTTTGTCTGCCTCCAATCTCTTTGGATGAAATACTTGTTAAAGCCCGAGGAGTGGATATGGGGTAACCCATCCTCGCTTTCCCCATGCTGGTACTGGGTCCCCACTGCTGTCCCAGCCCTGCTCTTTGCCAGAGCTGTTTAACTCCATCAAAAGTGCGGAGCAGCCAGCAAGGGGAGGGCAGCCCAGGCTCTGCTGCTTGTGTCCTTCCCCACTCAGAGATGCTCTCACCAGCCCCTCCACTCACCCCACGTTTGGTCATTGCTATAGCCACAAACAGGTTGTGAAGTCACACGTGGCCATGAAGCACCTGGCTGAGGATCTGCAGTCCACACACACCTCCAGGCTCCCAACAGCTATCCTAACTGCAGGTGATGTAAATTTACCTTCAATTTAACCACCACCCTCCTTCCCCACCTTCTGCTTCCCATCAGACGTGATGGCCACTGCGGTGCCAGCTCAGCCTGGGTGCAGACGGGGTGTGCCCCCACTGACGTGCAGCCCATAACCCACCTGTATATGGAGACGTTCTCGATCAGCTCGTTCGTTCTGCTGTCGTTTAACACGATCCCTCGGGGGGACACTTTCAGAGTCACTTTCTGCAGTTTCTTTCCGCTTGCTTTTGCCTTTGAAGGAGAAGAGGGAGGGGAAAGTCCCAGACCTTTAACACTGATAGAAGCGGGTCCTCAGCCCCGCTGCCCAGGGACCTCATGTGAGCTGTGGGGTCAGACCTGCCCCTCCAGTGGCCTCAGCCCCAGGGGTTTCATTTCAAGGCTCTGGCCTTGGCTGCTCAGAGCAGATGTGAAGGGCTCTGCCAGCAGCTCCCGTTCCATGCGAGCACTTCCCTCTGTCCAGCTCAGCACATGCCAGGCACGGATCAGCCATTACCCAGCGCAGTTGGACACCCCATTGACTTTACAACGGTTAACTGTACAACTGGGGCTCTGCCTCATTCCCTTTTATGAGGGCTTAAGGAAGTGTTAATTTCACTTGTGAGCAGGGGCTCCAGGGAGGCTCCATGCTAGAGGATGGTGGTAACCTCCGAGTTACAGTGGGATGAGTGGTATTAGCTGCGAATAGGGGCAAACTCCTGCTCCCCTTAACCCTCCAAATCCCAGGAAGGAGAAGCCAGAACTGCCTGCCAGCTCTTAGCCACATCCAAATGCTGTCCCTGCCTTGCAAGAGGAGATACAGCCTTGGGGAAGGCTGATGTTACTGGGTCAGAGGCTTCTTCGACACCCAGGGTCACCCGAGCTTATCAAGGGAGGCCAGAGCTCAGAGGTACAACAACAGCTTTCCACAGCCTGCCCCATGGGCAGGCTCCCCAGTGCCAGTGCCCACAGCTCTACCTACACCACCAGGAGCCTGCTCACCACTGGAGGGGCTGGACCTGCAGATGGACAGCACTTTTGTCTCCAGACCTGTGGCTTCTGATGCTCTCCCCCCCCAGTGGCAGGTTGGTTTGAACACCAGGAGAAAGGGTACTCACGGTAGCGACGATCCTTTTGACGGCTGCTGCAGAGAGCTCTTCCCCCTTGGGCTGCTCCACCAGGGTCATGCCCATGTACTTGAGGCTGAAGAGCATCCCCTCCAGCAGCGTCTCACGGGTATCGGTCCAGTTCTCTGGGAGCTCT
This sequence comes from Neopsephotus bourkii, assembly GCF_033783945.1. Taxonomy (NCBI): domain Eukaryota; kingdom Metazoa; phylum Chordata; class Aves; order Psittaciformes; family Psittacidae; genus Neopsephotus; species Neopsephotus bourkii. The sequence goes on along the minus strand of NW_026902107.1, from coordinate 661,858 downwards.
AGAGAGACAACAAAGAGGCTCTTGGATTCCAGCACCCCAAGGTACCTCTGTGATGCCCTGAGGGAGGGTTTTGGTATGAGCAGGGTGTTGGTTTAGCTACTGCCTGGTCTCCTGCAGCGTGCAAGGTGCTGGAGGGAGATGGGGCTGTCAGAAGAGGTGACAGCACGCATCAGCCATAAGCTGCAGCAAACAGCAGCAACCCTTTAAGATCCATCAGCTCCTCAGCTTAAGTGTGAGTGCCCAGGCCCACACCATAACCTGATCCTGAGCATCAGCCCCAGCCACACACAGGGAAGGAGCCAGGGCTGCCTTATCATGGGGATAACCTTACCAATGATTGCTACCAATCACAGGGATAACCTTATCAATGATTGCTACCTATCACAGGGATAACCTTATCAATGATTGCTACCTATCACAGGGATAACCTTATCCTGTGCTACAAATTATGGGGATAACCTCACCCTGTGCCACCTATCACAGGGATAACCTCACCCTGTGCCACCTATCACAGGGATAACCTCACCCTGTGCCACCTATCACAGGGATAACCTTACCCTGTGTTACCTATCACGGGGATAACCTCACCCTGTGCCACCTATCACGGGGATAACCTCACCCTGTGCCACCTATCACAGGGATAACCTTACTCTGGGTTACCCATCATGGGGATAACCTTACCCTGTGCTACCTATCACAGGGATAACCTCACCCTGTGCCACCTATCACAGGGATAACCTTACCCTGGGTTACCCATCATGGGGATAACCTTCCCCTGTGTTACCTATCACGGGGATAACCTTCCCCTGTGTTACCTATCACAGGGATAACCTCACCCTGTGTTACCTATCACGGGGATAACCTCACCCTGTGCTACCTATCACGGGGATAACCTTACCCTGTGCCACCTATCACAGGGATAACCTTACCCTGTGCCACCTATCACGGGGATAACCTTACCCTGTGCTACCCACCAGGGCTAAGCCGGGATTTGCCGCTGGCTGAGCCCATGTGCAGCCGCAGGTATCCCGGTGATGTGCTCAGACTTGCTAAATCAGTCACCAGCAGCCCCACGGAGCCACTGCAGGGGTGAAACCTCAGGGAAGTCTTTGCTCTCCCCTGTAAACCACCAAGGAGGCCTCCAGGCTCTTCCTTTAGTGCTGGGGGGGGTGGTGGGAAGAATGGTTCTAAACACACAGATTAGTTTGGGACCAAACTGAAAGCCACGTGGGTGTTTCAGAGGAGCTGACTTCCAGCCATGGAGCTGACACCCAGGATCTGCCACTCTCGTGCTTAAGGAGGATCCTGCTTTGAGCATGTGGCAACAAACCAGAGCCCTCCCAAGGTGCCTCCCAGCCCTGGGGAGCAGCGGGGCTCCAAGAGAGCAGACAAAACAGGTCCCTGAAGGCTTCCCCCTTTATGCTCCATCCCCTTTGGCCGCCTCAGTGCAGCGGGGCCGAACTGCAGCTCCCCATGGACCCGGGGCGGCCGCACCCCGGGGTGACCGGTGACTCAGCTCCGGGACGAGCAGCCACGAACCCAGCACCACTCCCAGCGCCGGGAACGGCCGCGGCTGGAAGTCAAACTGGGAGCGGTCCCGCGGGGAGACAAGGGCTTGCGGGAGGGCTCCGTGCCCGACACATGGGTGCTAAACAAGGAGGTGGGAAGGAAAACCCAAGGACAGGAGGGATGCTGCGTTCACCTCGCATCCCAGCTAGAACCAGAGAGCACCAGTGAGCAGCCAGGTGATGGACCCACCAGGCACTGCTCCTGGATCCTGCGCAGGGCAGCTCCAGGCCTTGCTGAGAATGGGGACCCTGTGAGCATCCCACACTGCTCAGGATGATGCCACCCACAGATCACACTGGCACAGGACAAAACTGGGTGGTTTAAGTGCTGCTTTCAGTCAGGAAGGAGCACCCAAGGCAGCAGAAGGCAGACACAGACACTCCTTCACACGTCCCATTCTACACCATCCACCACCACCTCACTGTCCTCCCATTAACCAAGTGACTGCAGCCAGGCCAAGGGCGCATCCATCCCGTGCGATGCCCTGCGCAGCAAAGGGCACGGGGCGGTTTGCAAGGTCACCCCATAGCGGGATCGGGGCTGCTGTGTCCCGCAGAGCCCCACAGCGCAGCACCCCACATGTGCAGCTCGGCCCCTCCTCGCCTCCCGCAGGCCCTTAATCCCAGCGAAAGGGCGCAGCGGGGCCGGCTCGGTCTCACCACATCAGCAACACGCAGAAGCTTGACCTCGCCCGCGGGCCGGTCAGGCTCAGCCGCGCTGGGCCCCCCCCTTCCCCGGCCACAGGGGACCCGAGCGGCCGCCCAGGGGCCATCGATCGTGGGACGGAGCCAGAAGAGGGACGAGGCCACGGGAATGGGAACGAACCCCCCCGGCAGGAACAGGGAGAGCCCGGCGGGTAAGGGAGAAAGGGAGCAAAAGCGTGGGAGCAAAGCGGGCAACGGAAGGGGCGAAGAGAGAGGTGCGGGGCAGGGCTGAAGCAGAAAGGGGGGGCAGGAGAGCGGACGGGGCAAAGCAGCGCGAAAAGGGAGCGAGGAGAGGGGAAACTGGAGCAGGGAGAAAAGCGGTGTCGGGGGGCGCGCAGGGGGTGCGGGTCTCACTCTTGTGCCGGCCGCTGGCCCAGGAGGGTTTGTGCACGCTGGGGCTGCGGAGCAGGGCGCGACCCGCGGACTTGAGCGCGTCCATCCCGGCCCCGCCGCAAACTTTCCTGCGGCGCCAGCGCTGACCGCGTCCGGGGGCGGGGCCTGTATGCAAATGAACTGACGTCATGAAGCCACGCCCCATCGACCCGCGGGACGATCCCGGGACCCGGCAGGGCCTGGGGAGAGGGGGTCTCCGAGAGCAGGTCCATAGAGAGCAGCAGCCACCCCCCCCAGTGCAAACACACCTTTCCCATGGGGGTCCCACCTAGATTCAGAGCAGGAAACACCAAAAGAGTTGAATTTACCCCAAAAGGTGTTTGATTGCCGCCCCCCCCAACACCCGCCCCGAGAAAAAGCGAAGTGATATTAAAATATCACATTTGATAAAGCTCGTGTCGCCGCGGCCACCAGCGTGCCCTTAACTCAGCCTGAACATAATTGCATGGAAGATTAAAGCCCTGAAAGGCTTTCCAAAATTAAAGGGATAATAAGCAGGAGGTTAAACCCCGTATTCGGGATTTGTGCAATAATGCCTTACAAAGCCTATTATCCACAGAAACATTTGTGGAATTGAAAATGCCTTTTTAGTTAAATGTTAACGTTCCCCCTCACGGTTATGGCCAGGGGCCAGCAAACTGAAGTCACCAACAGAACCGGTTCCCCTCCGAGCACACAGGCGGTGCTGGAAGGCTTGAGCAGAATTCCTCTTCCAAAAAGCCCCATCTAAACCAGGACGTATCTAAAATAGGTGCCACCAGTACCTGCACTCAGTGCCTGGTTTAAACATGAGCACGCAGGGGGTGAGCTGGGAACGGGGACTGAAACTTGGAAGCAGGAACCCCCTGAACACTGCCCGCATGGAGCGGGTCTCTAAGGAAACACCAGAAACCCCGCAGTGTCAGGTGCACATTTAAGCACACGCACAGATCATCCCTGCAGGAACTCATGTAAGCATCTGTGCCTGAAGCACATGCTCAGACCTAACTGAAGGCTGAGGTTTAAGCACAAGCTCAAACATCCCCCTAAATCGCTGATGAAGCTCCGCTCCCACCCAGCAGCTCTGGATGGCTCTCCACTTGCCAATACGTGATGAGTTAAGGCAGATACCTTTGCAGTTAAGTCACTGACAAACTAGCCTGAGAAAGCCATGGGCAGGTATTGGATACAGCCCTGATTTAGTTTCCCGTTTCTGTACTAAATCCATCACTCCGTGCTCTGGTTCGCCCTGCACTCGTGTGCTGCTCTGCTGCTTCCTTCCCATCCTTTCCTCCATCGCAATTTCCCAGAGCAGTTACTGCACGATCCCAATGGGAAAGATCCGCAGCTGGATCCACAGCCCCCGGAGCCATCCCTAAATCCTCTGGAGCAAGGGCACAGGCAGCCCCAGGCTAGGTTCAGTGACAGCGTTATTCTGCACCGCTGGAGCTCGGGTGCTCCCTGCTTTATCAAGTTATTAGAGCCACGTCCCCCCAGCCAGGGCAGCGCCTGCTCCTGAGGCTCTGCCCCTGCCCTCTGATGCCTTCATGTCTATAGCAAAGTGCATTTAGAGCAAATTAGCACATGTGGGGCAGGTGCAAAGGTGATCACTAATGGAAATCTGAGCTCCTTCCACTCTGTCAAACCCATCCGAGGTCTGCCTCGGAATAAATTGCAAAGGGCTGTGTCTAACCGGCTGTGTGAGAAAAGACCAATTGCTGACATTTGCGGCTGTTTTCCCTTCCTTTGACATTTCATTAAGGAGAAAGTAAAACCAGTAACTACAAATGTGCTCTCATTGACATTCGTTTGCCATAATGCTGGCTGAGTGAGTAGCCGTGAGGGAGGTGTTTCCTGTCTCCAGGATGACAAAAGTCCCCTCTGCTCCCATGGCTGTGCAGGAAAGGCCGAGCTGCTCTCTGCTAGCAGGGATCACCTCAACTCACCCACTGCCATGGGGCTGAGCTGCAACCGGCCCAGGCCTCAGATCATCAGCTTCTGATTTATGGGCATGTTTAGGACTTAAGTTCCCACAGTCATTAACACTTTGTTAATGACCCAATTAACACGCTGTGAAGAAAGGGCGTTATAAATATGTATAATGTCAAATAGAGAATCGGTATCTCACTGTGCCGCTGTTGGCTGCAGCGCATGTCACAGGGGTCGGTCACAGCACCCGTGCAAAGGGCCCTCCAGAGGCTGTGGATGGGACCAACTCCGGCAGCACCACACATCCCATCTGTGCCAGATGCCCGGGATCAGCGCTGGCTGGGAAGCAGCACCAGGCTGGAGGTGGGAAGCGCAATCTGAGGTGAGCCACTCCAGTGAGCAGCAGCACGGGGCTCTGCTTCCATCCCGAAGCTTTTGCCAGCTAAAAGGAAGGTTTCTGAGCATCCTTAAGAGCCCTGGAGCTGCAGCTGCGGGACTGCGAGCCGGCCCCTCCTGGAGCCAGGGATACTGGATCTCCTCTGGGGGCCTGGCTCATGCTGCTCCTTGTCCTGCTGGGTACAAACACAGCAGGCAGAGCCCCTGCTGCTCTCACCTCCCTTACAACCCCCACAGTGCAAACATCAGCATAGGGGTTCACCCCACTGATGCCAAATTAAAACACCAATTACCCTTCCCGCTGCTGGCACCATCCTCACGTGCTCTCCCAAACACCATAGCCTCAATTTCCTATTCTTTGGCGTGCTTTTGCATCCTACTCTGGAGCTATGCTCACTTCTCCATAGCCTTGCCTGGATCACCAATAAAATCAGGCTGACTGCTGCACAGGCTGACATGTCCCTGCTGATGGAAAACAGGCCCGGGGCAATGAGTAGCTGCAACCTAATTGCAATCAAGGCCTGTCAGCCTTGTCAATGGGCCTGACCAGCACTGCAGGGACATGGGAGCTGCCTTTGAGAAGCTGCAGAGATGAGGCTGGACTGTGGCTTCAGCACAGGCACCACCAGTGCAGCATCTGGCTTCCAGGGATGCTCAGCGCAGGCGCTGCAGAGGGGGGTTCCTGCTCCCACGTGGATGTGTTTATGTGTTGTGAAGGAGTTCACTACGATGAGCTGAAAACAGCGATGTATTGGTGCCTGAGGAATGGTTTACATATGTAAACCCCTGCACATACATTCCGCAGCCCTCCAAGATTGCACCCAGCATCCTCCCCTTTCAGAAGCAAATCTTTCCCTAGGAAATAGCCCCATTGCTGAGATGAGGATTTCTTAGGAAAGACCTCGGAAAATCCATCCCTTAATTTGTGTGTATTTCCTTTGGAAAACCTTTCATCCTCTTCCCATCTCCTAAAGCCAGCTCCTGGCACATCCTCCATCCCCCTCACTCATGTGCTTTGCTGCTGTGGCAGCCCAGAGCAACATTTCTCTGTCATGTTACAGAGCAGACACGGATAAGGGAATTTATAACACAGATGCCGAGGGAGTTAATTTGGACTGTGTGAAAAGCCACGACCGCCCCATGTAGTGTTACCACTCGGCTCGATTTAATGTGTCCTTAATTATAACCATTGCTCAGTTTTTCCTTAAGAGCACTCTGGGTTGCCTTTTGTCTGCCCAGCAGAGCTCTCCCTGTCCTCTCTCCCGCATTTAAGAGGCTATTTCCTTCTCTCCAAGCTTTTCTCACAGGGCAGTTTCAGTACCCAGTGTCAGACTGTGCTGTTGCTGGTGTTGCTTTACATTGGGGTTGTACCAGACCATCAAACTGAAGGTGCAGACGGGAGCAAAGCCACTGAGGTTGTGTCGATGTCAGACAGCAGATGGGCAGTGCCTTGCTGCTCCGGTTGGGCTGAATTTGAAGCTAATAATAACTGTAAACATCCCTCTCCATCTTGTTTAATCCTTATAATCTCCTCACCCTCCAGTCCAGACCGATGTTTTCTTTGTGTGCTGAGATCAGTGCTTGCAGCCAGGACACCTCTGTATGCACATTGCCTTCAGTGAGGGATGCCCAACCACTCAGACGAAGCCTGCGTTAGGGATTCTCTTTCCCAACAAAGCATCCTCGCTGCTCCCCATGCAGAAGGCGCAGGCAGAGCAGAAGATGCCAGCAAACGCACATTCCATGCTGAGGACATGCAGAGAGCAGGGGTCACATTCTCTGCTCTGGATGCGCTTTGTAGCTTTTGGAGGGGCCAGTTCTTGCAAGCCTCCTTGTTTTACACACAGCCCCCAGGGTTGTGTTATCAGATCCCGAGTTTTCCACTAAAACACGAGGTTTCTGGATTTTTGTGGTCGAAAATATGAAGGAGTTCAAAAAACCACAGAGAGCAAGCAGAGAAATGTGACTTTTGTTGTTAATCTTCAGGCCTGGGGGAGGAGCTGGCTCCGAGGCTTGAGCTTTTAATAGTAATACTGGAATCTGTCACGTGCTGATGAGCTAGGCGCTGCCAGGGCTGGGAGCTCAGCTCTGAGGGACCACAAAGGGAAGGGCCTGCACTGAATCCCGGCTGGAAACATCCTGCCCTTTGCTGGCTTCTGTTTCCTTGCTGCTGCAAGGCAAAAGAGTTTTCTCATGCTGAAAGTCTGAGACCCCCTGTGTGAGAGGGGTGGTGATGAAGAGCTCGATGCTCTCTTCTCTCCCCTTCAAGCAAAGCCACTGCTCTGGGTCTGCAGCGCAGCATCCTGAGGGGCAGCAGCATGACCAAAGAGGTTGTTCAGCCTGGGAGGCAAAGGGATCTGGAAGATGGAACTAAGTAAATCTGGCTCAGTGGGTTCTGGGGTGTTCTGTGTTTCAAGGACAATTGGAGCAATCTGTCCAGAGTTGGGTTGCATCCTCTAGCAGTGGAAAAACCTAAGCTGAGCCTTGCTGAAAGGGAGAATTAAGTCCTGTAGCTTCTGCTGTTCTGGAATCCAGAGTGGCAATCCCAGCCTTCCCCTCTGACCTTTCAGTCACTCAGCTGGCTGCATACTGGGTTTCAGGTTGTTTCATGCCAGGTGCAGCTGAGAAACCAGTTTGCTGTGAATCCGACTTCCTTTTCCCATTGCTGCTGGTCTCCTGGTGGTATAGCAGAGCTACATATCCACCCATGTCCCTCATCAGCTCCTCTGAAGGCTGCTGGTCCCCGCATCACCTTCATATCCTGTGCCCCGGGTAGCACTGATTCGTACTCCAATTCGATGCTGAATGTCATGCTGCTCATTTGCACTGCATCCATTACATTTCTCTGGAAATCTATCTGCTTTGAACCCTGCTAGGAGGTATAACAAGCCAGAATGGGGGTATTGATAATTCCATGTTAATGACTTAAAAGAAGAAAGACAACTCTCCTTGAGCAAAGCAAAAGATGTTAGAACAGCCATGTCCCCAGGCAGGGATTAGCACCTTTCCCATGAGCATCTTTGGCCCAGAGGAGTGGTCCCTGCTCTGCCTCTGCCATCACAAAGGACATAGTTGGACTCAGCCCCTTTACACACTGAGACCAACAGGAGCTAACCCCAAAGGGAGCCAGACTGGTCCCTGCTGCTGCTTTTAGCTCTGCCTCCACACCACGACAGCAGCCACCCTGCACCAGTCCCATGCTGGGGCTGACCCTGGCTCCCCACAACCCTGGGACAGGTCTTGGAGACCCAAACCCAGCTCCTTGGGAGGTCCCTTCCTCTGCTGCCCTGTGGGGAAAGGAGGAGCTGCCACCCTGAGCTCCATGGGGCAGGGGGTTAAGCCCTGCTGCTATTTACAGTGCTGTTTCCAGGGCAGATAATAACAGGATCACACAACAAGTGCGTGACCACCCCATCAGCAGTGTGGGGTTTGATGTGCAGCTTTGACTCTGATGAATGCCAAATGCTGGCTCTTCACATCATGGCATGCTCAGGCTGGCTGACTTGGATGCTTGGGGATGCAGAGCACGTGAGAACAGGGATGGACTAACGTGCACCCTGTGACCTCCCCAGCCCTGTCCCCAGCTGCCCAGTGTGTCCAGTCCCTTCTGCTGCCTCTCTTCTGGGAAGCCCTTCTGGCAGCCTCAGTCCCATTGCATGGCTCCTGATCCACCAAAAGCAGATTATTCCTGCTGCGCTCTAAGCAAAAGCTGCCTATGTATTTACAAAAATCCATCTTTTCCCATGACAAGCTCCAGATCTCCCTTCCCACCCCTTCACTTCCCCCAGTCCCGGCTTTTCCACCACTTCTGAGCAGGAAAATGGAAGAACAAAGAGCACATAACCTGGAAAACAAAAAGGAAAAGTGAAAGGCGAGGTGAGGCAGGGATACATCAGTCCCATAGCAACAAGAGGTTTCTGTTAATCACGTGTGAGTTGGGGTGCACAGTAATGTGAGAAATGCATTAACAGGGTGCTGGTGTCAAGTCCTCAGCTGCGTGCCCAGCTAAGGGGCTCCATTTGAGAGCTGTGGAATGGGAGCTATGTCCTGGCTGCCCTCTCTCTCTGGCCAGCAGCCCTGGGGTGCAGGTTGCCACGCTGACCCTGGGCACGGGATGCAGGGCTGGCTGGCTTCCCATGCAGGACATTGAGCAGCTCTGGCTCCTGCAGCCCGCAGCAAAGCCCAGGCCCCTGCTCCCGAGCAAACCCTTGCTGGGTGACTGGAAGCACAGAGCCAGGGAGCTCAGTCCATGCAGAACGGGAAGGGCTTTGAAACACAGGGGTCTGGGTGTTCAAATTAGAGCGAGGAAGGAGATAGAGCAGCCAAGAAGCCTGCGGGGGCTCTGGCCAGGGGTGTATGCACGGGGGGATGCAGCATCCACAGAGCACACAGTGCTCAAGCATGGGACCAGGGGAGGGAGTGCTGCTGTGCTGGCACATGAACCCCCATTGGCGCAGGCTTTGCAGTGATGCTGCCTGCACCGGCTGCTGCTCTGCAGCAAAGCAGGGGTTGTGCGGGGCCAGGGTGGGTACCACAGGCTCCGAGGGACCTCGAGAGCCCCAGCTATGGGAGGACTCCTTCAAGTTCCCAGCATCCAGCAGAGAGGAAGGGGCTGCCAGAAGAAGGAGCTATGCCTCTGCATCAGCAGTGATTGAATCCCCCTCCTCGGAGGCTCCTTGGGACACCCGTGTGTGTGGACAGGAGCACTGAAGGGACCTGGCCTGGCTTGCCAGCCGCTGTCACAGAGCGCATCCCCTGGATCACACCTCTTGCTCCAGCCCTTGGGTGGTTCCTGTGTGCTCCCCATGGATCCACCCTCAGTCAGCAGGTGAATCCACTGGGAAGCCAGCCTAATCCTCAAGGAAGAGCCCATCTTTACCGAAGAGCTTTGCTGGGTGCAAAGCAGCCACCCCTGCAGCCGGGTGCCTTCATGTCTGCAGCCTGTGATGCGGGCTCTTCTCCACACCCTGCAGTCCTGTGCTGTGTGGACAGCAGCAGGAGCTCCCTGGGGAGATTTGGAGCGTCCCAGAGTGGGGATATGAAGGGAGAGGGGAATGGAAGTGTTGCTGCTAAACAGGCTCAGGAAGAGGAGGTCGAAGCACCTGCAAAGGAGACAACGCAGCTTTGCTTCCTCAGCCCTGCAGAGCGCTGAGCAAGATCTGAGTCCTTTATTTGGAAGTGCTGCTGTACAGTGGGTCCCAGTGGTGTTTTGAGAGCTCGTGGCTTGGCTGCGAGCAGGAGCATCAACAGAGACTGCGGGGATTCCCAGATGGATGGGAAACGTGTTTACTTCTGCCAAGGCATTTTCTACGTGCTCTCCGCATTCACCCTGTGCAAAGCGGCAGCAGACGAGAGGCGAGTTCAGTGGGGCCTGGCAAATCCGCAGCGTGCTCCTTCCCGCTGCCCTGCTGCGCTGCTTTCCACCTGCGAACCCTCCGCTGGTGCTGCTGCTGTGAAAGGGAAGCCCCGGGTTCGCTGCCGACAGGGCGAGCTGCAGCCGCAGGGGATGGGTTTGTGTCGGAGCGCAGCGAGCAGCAGCGCCGGGCTCTGAGCTTTGCCCCTGCTGCACCGGAGGAGTCGAGGTGCTCACCCCCCAGCCCTGGCAAGTGCGGGGGGTTCAGTGCTGAAGGCAGGACCAGGGCACAGAGCGCGGTCCTGTGGGAATGGGGCTGGACAGGGGAGGATGGGGCAGCTCGTAAGAGGCACCAGCAGTGAGCAAGAGCTCATTCAAGCCCTTTTTACCCTGCTATGGCTTTAGCGGTTGTTTCTACCTGCCTGGGCAGGGCAACCCCTGCCACTTGAAGCCTCTGGAAACTCAGCACAGCTTGAAGGAAGAGGGAGTCTGCAAGTCAATGAAGGGGTAGGGACCAAACAGCAGCCTTTGACACAGGTTTCTGGCTGCCTGCAGTGCTGCAGGCGTGCTGCAGAAGGGATACGGAGACATAGATCTTGCCCCGAAAGGCTCCCAGTCTAATCCTGAGCTGTTGTAATGACTAATGAATGATGAAGTAATGAAGAAGAGATGTTAAAAAGGTGCTGTAAGACCAAAGGATACAGCAGTAACCCTGCTGACTTGCTCAACCTTAATGCAAGCTCCTTTTGACAATTCAATTATAATGTGATGCTAATTAGGTGATAGTATTGAACACCAAGGCAGAAGGGCACTACAAGAAAGGGATGCTGATAGGGGAAGGTGGCAGCAGTAGCACTTCTTGCCAGGCAGATGCCAAACTGCATCAAGGGAGCGCTGAAAAGGAGCCAAGATCTGGGGTGGAACGTGTCAGGGAGCAGTAACATCAGATGACAGCTCGGAATGGAGAGGATAATGAATGTGATAGCTGTCCAAAACAGGGGCTGATCCCGCACAGACAGGAGGCGGTCAGCAGGGCTGGTGAGGGTCTGCCTCTCTGTTGTCAGCAGCTGGGTACCTGCACTCCCCACATCTGATGCTCCAACTGAGCACAGCCTCCACACAGCAGTCAGGGACCAGACCCAGCCCTCAGACATGCCAGGAAAGAGCCGAGGGGCTTGTTCTTAATCACTGAATGGTTAAAGTCACTCCGCTGTGCCTCAAGTCCTATTGCTCACTGCAACATGTACAACAGAGCCTTCCTGAAAACAGGGTCAGCAACACGCTCATTTTCACTAATTCCACATTTAAAACACGGCTTCTCAATCAAAGAGATGCTATTACCCACAAAGCAGCTTAAATTGTCCCTTCGATTCAGATACAGCCTGTTGCATAAAACATCTTTTTATCCATTTCACTTCGGGCTGACAAGCCTCCCTCGCACATCCTTTTAATAACATCAACGCGCTTCACAGCGCCCTTGAGGTCATTCCTTTGGGAAGCAGACACCCCTAAGGGCACCTTTTGCCAGCGCTCATTTCCTCCAGTTGCCAATGAGGGGCTGTGCTGAAGCCGGGGCTCCTCTTGCACCCTGTGTATTTTGGGAGCAGCTCTGTGCAGTTTCCAGGAGGCGGGTGGAGAGTGCCAGGCTGGAAGGAGCATCATCGGCTGTGCAGGGCAGGAGCAGGGATATGGGGCTTCTCCTCCAGCCCAACACAGACCCAGTAAGGGAGAAATCTGTGTTTGGTCTGTGTCTGCTGTGAGCAAGCAGTGATCCAGAGCATCGCGGTGGGGAGGACAGAGCTTCCTCCCCAGGGGTGCTCTCAGCACCCCAAAGCCGACACAGGGACCAACTGCTACAGCCCCAGCTACCCAGTTTTGGCAAAGGAGCATCAAATCCCTCTGTCACCATGGGCTCTGCTAGTGCCGTGTTACACACTGGATGTCACATCATGGGCTCTTGTCGCAGAGAAAGAGGCAGGAAGTTTTGGGTTAGGTTGGGGTCCTTTGGGAATCGTGTGCAGCACTCCAGTGCTTCAGGCATAAATAAGACTCATTTTATAAAACCTGATAGGGAGAAGAGGATGGGAGCAGCGTTACCCCATGGCTCGCCGCTGCTCTGGCATTTGGGGAACTCTGATTTATTCTGGCTTCTGCAGATGGGTTCAATGGGTAACAACCGGCCAAAGCGTTGCTCTGCTGTGTTGTAGCCTCTCCATCTGCCAAAGGAAGAGAAAAAGACAAATGAACTGATGAAGAACGCTGCATAAGAGAACGCTCACGTGCTTGATTACCAATGGCAAGAGTTCAAGGACACGCTCAGGCCACAGCGCTCTGCTCGCTGCACCCCGGATGCTGGAGCAAGCCCCAGAGCTGGCGCTGCCAACAGCTGGGAGTGGAGCTGGCTCCCCATGCACATCACCCAGACCAGCCTGGCTCTGTGAGCTGCTTGGTGACAGCAGCACGGGCACTGCCAGCAGCTGAGCACCGCACAGGAAGGCCATTGACTGCCTGGAAACTGCTCACTGCTTGGGCAGCATCCGCACGTGGAGCTGGGCTCCTCAGCAGCTGCTGCACAAACAGGTTGGAGATGGAAGGGATAGGAAACGCAGGAACTGTTTTTAAACTCAAATGAAAGAGGAGGCTTTGTAAAACACACACAAACCACCCCCCACAAACCTCACTGTTTCAAAAAACCCCATCAAAACTGCAGTGCTAAATCTGCATTGCTCTTTAGTTACGTGGCTCCTGGCTTCTCATTAGCTGCTCCATGTTGGTTTGTCTGAAGAGCTGTGCATCTGTAGAACAATCGCTTTCATATTAATGCCCACAGGCTCACTGCCAGGGGGTTGTGCTCTCCATCAATTTTTGACCATCTGTATCCCCTTTGGTGCTTTGGGTGTTTATTTCCCTCCCTTTCCTGAGCTTCAGGCTGATGTTTGCTCTCTGGGATCAGAGGTTGCCTTCTTCATCATTCCGGGAGAAGGGCTTTTACCCCAGAGCCCCCAAGCCCAATGGCAAAGCATTAAAATTGCTTGTGAAAGGGTGCTGGGGGCTTTGAAGTCTCACTGCAGTTGATGGGACGTGAGGATGATGCTTTACACCTCTGCTGGATGAAACCATCACTGCCTCCCTTGTACTCTGCTGTTCCCTGCGAGGAGCCCTGGGTAAGCTCCAGCTGAACAGCACCAGCCTGGGCATCGGATGCGGGGGTGAAGCAGAAATGAAGAGTGAAGCTGAGGAGAGGAATGTCTGAGAGAAGGGTGATGGTCATGGGCTGGTCTGTGGAGCCGGAGCCAAGCAGGCCTCAGGTGACTTCTCCAGTGCCCCATGGCTGATTCAGGTACCAGAGACCTGGCTGTCGTCTCTGTGCATCTTTCTCTGCTTTGCATCCTCCTTTTTGCATCAGCACCCCTGTTATTGCAGAGGTGCAGGGTCAGCACAGCAGGAGCATTGGGCAGACAGACTGGGGTCAGCACAGCTACAGTGGCTAGGTGGACTGACGGCTGCTTTTAAGAACCACAGACGCTGCTCCTGATGGTGATGATTTAGCAGTTATCCTAAGATACAGAGGGAATTAAAATGACTCTAAGGAGAGTACTTACTTTTCATCTCTGCCTGCCTGCTGCCCGCTGGCTTGGCTCGGGCTCCTGATGTTACTGCAGGGAGGCATCACTACCTGTCAGCAAATAACCAACACTCGATAGAACAGCTGGGATATTGCAGCCTTCCTGCTGCACGTGGCCATCCCAGGCCACTGAAAAGCATTGCAAGGTTTTACGTTTTGATTTTGGTTTTGGCCTAGAATAAAACCTCCTCTCCTGAGAAGCAAACAGCACAAAAGGAAGGCTGAGCTCAGCTATGTCACTGGTTATGTGGTTTAAATGCATCTTTCCCCAGGAGCTCTCCTTGAACACGTGTGAAGGTTCCAAACACACAGGGGGTTGTGATGCTCCTTTTCAGTCCCAGATAGATCCTAAGGCCAGTCCTGAGCAGTGGAGTGGCCCCTCTCAGGGTCTGGGTGAAAACACTGGGGCACAATCCCCTTTGTGCAAACGTGCCCATGCAGAGGCTTGGAACTGGACCTTAAGGTCCTTTCCAACCCCAACTATTCTATGGCTTAGAGCCAGACCCAAGCTCCCCGACCATGATTCTTCCCTTCCCGGATGAATCTTGCTGCCCTCAGTGTTAGCAGTCAGTGTCCATGCAGAGCCTCCAAGGCAGCAGAAATCCTTGCACTGGAAGGTTTCACAAAGCAGAGACTTTGGCTCTTAGGAACCTATGAAATTTTAATGGGGTTTCTTTCCCCATCAGTTTTAAATCTATTTCTACTCATACTCAGGCACTGCAGAAATCGCCTTTTAAGGCCCTTGGCCTTACAGGCAGCTGCCAGCACAGGTTTTACACATGCATGGTACTACACCAAAGACAACCCCAAAAATGAGGCAGGGGCCACAGAATCAAGAAAGCACAGAGCTGAAGTGAGTGAGAGACTCACTGCAGGGTCAGAGCACAGCTCTAAAGGCAGAAATAGCTTGTTAGAGGCCAAGCCCAAACAGAACAGGACAAATGCTGCTGTTAACACCTCTAAGTGTGCAGGACACCGGCTTGTGGTGGTCACATTTATAGAATCATAGAATCATGGAATGGTTTGGGTTGGAAAGGACCTTACAATCATTCAGTTCCAACCCCCTGCCATGGGCAGGGACACCTCACACTAAACCAGGTCACCCAAGGCTCTGTCCAACCTGGCCTTGAACACTGCCAGGGATGGAGCATTCACAACCTCCCTGGGCAACCCATTCCAGTGCCTCACCACCCTTACAGTAAAGAATTTCCTCCTTATATCCAATCTGAACTTCCCCTGTTTAAGTTTTAACCCATTACCCCTTGTCCTGTCACTACAGTCCCTAATGAAGAGTCCATCCCCAGCATCCCTATAGCCCCTTCAGACACTGGAAGCTGCTCTGAGGTCTCCACGCAGCTTCTCTTCTCCAGGCTGAACAGCCCCAACTCTCTCAGCCTGGCTCCATACAGGAGGTGCTCCAGCCCCTGATCGTCCTCGTGGCCTCCTCTGGACTTGTTCCAACAGTTCCATGTCCTTCTGATGCTGAGGACACCAGAACTGCACACAATGCTCCAGGTGAGGTCTCACGAGAGCAGAGCAGAGGGGCAGGATCACCTCCTTCAACCTGCTGGTCATGCTCCTTTTGATGCAGCCCAGGATACGGTTGGTTTCTGGGCTGTGAGTAATTTCAGTGGCTCAGTGAATCCACCAACTGATGCCCACCCGTGGTGCCGCAGGAGCTGCCTGAGCTCACAGCAAGGAGCAACCATCACTTGCTCAGGGTGTCTCTGCTGGCAGATGGCACCACAGCACCAGCTTGCAGCCTGCAGATGGGACAGACAAGACAAGGCCTGGCTACAGCTGATATCCCCTTGGATTTGCTGGTGCTGGCTGCATGCACTGAAGCCACAAGTTCCTGCAGAGAGACAGGCAACAGACGGTTCATTAAAATAAGGTGGGTTAAAAGGTCACTTTCTTGCTTCATCCGGATGAGTGAAGGGGGCAGGCAGAAACCAGCTTCCAGGCGTTTCCTAGTGTGGGTTTTTTACATGGTTCTCCAGTAATTTGAATTTTTGCATTCATTAAATCAGCATTACTGATTCTTGACAGCTCTGCTCACCTCTTTCCCTCTCTCAAACAAGATCTCAATTCATTGCATTCAAACCCTCAGAGATGCTTCCCTGTCATGTTCCAACCCTCTTTAATGTTTAACTCTTCTCCTGGTACACCCCAAACCTCCCAAGGAGCAGGGGTCACAAGAAGAGCTGTCCTCTGCAGCCCCAGCCTATTCCCTGATCTCCAGCCTGCACTCCCCTTTGCCTCCTGGGTTAGCCCCTGTGCCCTCTCCCTATGGCTTAGGCATGAAGCTGATCTCTGTAATAAAGGGGAGCCTGGTTTCGCACAGCCTATGGACACAGCCCCATCTCCCCTCCGCTGGAAGATCTTGTTTTGAAAGAGGAGGGAAATGATGTTTGGAGCATTGAAAGCATCTTAAACCCCGAGGTGACATTGTCGCTGCTGGTGCTTCCATGGCAACATGCATTTATTTCTCAGAGCTGCTTCATAATAATTAATCCACCACCTCCATCCCCGTGGCCCACGTTCAGGGTGCACAGCGCAGCCCCACTGGGATGCTCCGGGGTCACAGCAAATATTGATGCCAAGGATCCAGAAGAAAGAACTTTCCCCTTGGGTTGTGGCCACTGGGACAAAGCCGTGACCTGCACACACCGAGCACCCTCGGCCCGCAGGGTGACAGGGCACCGAGGAGCATCAGTCCTGTGCATCACACCGAGGAGCATCAGTCCTGTGCATCACACCAGGATGGAGCAAGGCTGGCTCATCACACAGGCACAGCAAGAAATCCGTGTCCAGATGTGGCCAGAAGAGAGGGGATTTGGGGAACTGCACCAGCAAAAGCCATAGGCACAGAGTAACTTGCCTGTCTTGCATTCCCTCCCTGCTGCAGGCTCTGGGGGTGTTCAGCTGAGTATGGGAGGGTGCAGGGGAGAAATGGACCAAAGATGTGGCCACCTCCCATAGCAGTAATAAAGACAAAGCTGCAGATGGGCTGCGATCCTGCCTGACCCCACACGGGGAGAAGCAGGCTCTCAGCTGCCAGAACCTGGACAGGGATTGCCCAAGGGAACCTGGGTGCTGCAAGCTGGGGAGGATTTGGGAGGTGCTATCTGCAGTCTTAGCTCCAGCAAGAAGCCAAGGGGGGGTTCCTGCCCCAGTAACTCCGGTCTTTCAGAGGATACCTAAACCCCAGTGGATGGACCCAATAGAGCTGTCAAATACCCAATGGCACTTTCCCAGGAGGAGGAGGGGGAGCCCCAGGTCCTGGCTGAGCTCCAGTTTAGATAATGACGTTCTGCCAACCTTAATTCCTCCTGCAGCAGGATTTGGAGGCTTTTCTGTTCTGGGAAGGAATCAGTCATCTCCATCGGCTCTGGAAGGCACTCACGTATGAGGTGTGGGTCCCTCTCTGCCAGCTGCCATCCACATCCTTCCACAGAGAAGAGGCTCTGCCCCAGGCAGCTTACAAACACCGACCTACATCCCTGCTGAAATACCCACATCCTCCAGCAGGCACTGTGAAGATCCCCAGGCATTGGACAGGTCCTCAAGAGCCTGGTGTAGCAGATGTACAAGCCAAGAACCTGCTCTCCCTTCTTGACCTTTCTTCTGCTGAGTGAAATGCTCGAATGGGGGTTATTAAGTGATCAAGCATAAATCAGGGTAAGAAAAGGGAGAGACCTCTCCCTGGAGCTGTGCCTTGACATCCTTTGAACAGCCTGGATAGGCTTCACTGCAGGCTCTGGCAGAGCACAGCCAGGCTGCTTCACCCTGCACTCGTGGAACCACAGCTACGAGCAGGAGCTGCCCCAGCTCCTGGAGTCGCAGCCATTCAGTGCCTGGCAGTGCTGGTGTAAGGGAAACATTCCCATGTCCCTGTGAATTACAGTGAAAAGAGGGCTGATAAGTCTCAATGGGCTGCATACACCCCCCCTGAAGCCCCAGACAGTGCGTGGTTGTTCTCTTGCTACCGCGGCTCCTCTTGTCAGAACCTGTTAGGAGATGTGATGGGAGCAAGCGCAGCCTGGCTCCTGCTCAATCCCCTTTCACTGGCTAAGTCGAAGCTGCAAGTATGGGGCCAAACCCCCAGCAGCCAGAAGCTTTGAGCCTGCCGGTGAACATCCAAGAGGTTAATGAAGAGATCCCCTGAGGTGCAGCAATCGCATGGACAGCCCGTGAAGAGCAAGAGCTTTCCTACCCCAAATGATCGGAATCGTTTCAGTTCTCTCCCACAGTCCATTACCGGACCAACAGGGTTTCTGCTGATGCTGTGCATCACGGGGACATCTCAAAGCCCTCATCCTCTTCCTGCTGGGGAACAGCACTTCCATAGCAGGCGCTTCCAAAGCCTTTGTCAGTTCGGAAAGTCAAAGCAGCAGCTTCATGTCAGCAACAGCTCTTTCCAGCTCTGCTTTTACTGATTGCCTTGCTTACTATGAAGGAGGTTGTGTCCCTCATTCACTGGAGGTTAAGCTGCATCAAGGAGCACTGGGGCTGCTCGCCTCCTGTTTGTTTGTGACGGGTTCACCTCTGGCAGAGACTCCCCTCTTGCTGTGCTTCCTTTTGCAAAACACACACCAGTTCCATCGCTCTGATGAAGCAACGAGGAGCATCTCCAGGGACCTGTGACATTAATGCCTAAACCCCAGCAGCTACAGGCAAGGCTTCACTCAGAGAGGGGTTTGTTTGCTTTGAGGCTGTAAAGCCAAACATCCGTTCTGACAACTGCAGACCTTGACAACGCCCTTCCTCTGAGGGCTTCTCGCAAGGCTGTACCGTATCATCCTCACTTTGAACAGGGAACCCAGCTCAAAGCACACACAGGTTTGCCCAAAGCCACAAACGCAGTGAGGGGCATGGCTGGAAAAAGGGAGGTCTCCTCCCAGCCTCAGCACTGCCAGGAGAACCAAACCCAGGTTCTTGATGTCCTTTCCAGTTAACTCCCAGTAGAGGAAACCGGTCAAAGCGCAGGATTTGGTCCTGCAGCAGTCCCAGGCTGGGGCTGTCCTGCAGTTAACCTGCCCCTGTAAGATCAGAAAGGCTCAGCAGCGTGACTTAGACCTAGAACTAACACAGAAACTCATTCTTGAGCTGGAGCAATTGGATGCTCATCTCTGAACTGCACACAGAGGTTTGGGGCTGACACCTCTGTCCCAGCCCCATGTCAGGCTGAGGTTTTGCAGCACCGATGATTTCTGGACCCTTCCATTTGCACATCACTGCAGCAGAGACTATGGGTGCAAAACCATAGCACCCACTTATTTCCTCTCCACGCGTTGGCTGAGCTCTCAGGAGATTGTGTGCAGTGCAAGACACGAGCAGCCACGCTCAGCCTGAGGCTCCCTTGCAGGTCGGGCTGCAGTGAGGTGGCACAGGGATGGGTGTAATTGCTCCCACTTCATTAACAAGGGGGACCCTTTGGGTTGCAGCTGCCCCATGGCAAAAATCAGGCCTGCTTCCAAGCCCATTGTTTAGGATGGTGAGGCAGAGTGTAGTGGAGAGCACCAGTGCATAGCATGAAGAGAATTGTGCTTTGTAGCTGTGCTTCCACCTGCTATTACAGAGACAGATTTCCTGCTCAGGCTTGCAGATGACCTTCTCCAATCAAACATTAACTTTGCACTAAACAATCATTAGGGAGCATTTGCAGGCTTTAATAATTAACACTTTTATTAATCCACTGATTCCACTTTGAGCAACAGGTCTCTCCAGAATTAATTCTGTTGCCATTTAGAGGAGAAATAAATTAATACCATTTCAAGGCAGAGAAGGAAGACGGTATTTAGGTTCCCCTGCACTTTCTAAAGGTACTGGACCTGCTCCTAGAACTGTAATTATACAACTTATTAACTGAACTGCCAAACATAAGGCTAAGTGATTTCCAAAGCCTGGCCTTTGAGAAATAGTAGGGCAGCCACGCAAGACAAAACCCAATCAAGAAAGACCACAAACATCCAATGGGTTGAAACCCCATCAGCTGCTTACTGGCTGCAAAAAGCAAGGGAGATGAAGACAGAGGTCCAGGTAAGCAAATTAACTCATTTAGACTGAGGGACCTGCTTCCCTAAGGAGCCAAGCAACAAGTGGAGGGAGATGCACATCTTTGGAGCTGCACTGCATAGAGAGCCCAGCACAGGGGGAATAACCTGACCTGTCAAGCACAATACCTCGGCTCAGGGGTTGCTTTGGCTCGTGGGACCATGCAGTTGTGCTGAGAGCCTCAGGACCACTTTGCATCCCTGTCCAACAGCTCTTTTAAGTGCTGTCACAGAACAAATGAAGTTGCTGTTTCACAAGCTCGCTAAAGAGTCAACCATGGCAGACAGACAAGGTGGGAAGAACTCAGCAGTGTTTCTTACCCTTACTCTTTATGCTTCCTTGGATCACCATCTGTTGAAAAGCAGGGCAGGCACAAGGCTGGCACAACTGAAACACAAAGGGATTGCATAGGAAACTCAGCTAAAGGCAGAAGGGAATCAGTGAGTGTTGGTTGATGTAACTACCACTGAACACGCCATGGTGACAAAAATAAGGAGCAAGCACTGAGAAAACCCTCCTGTTCCATCCCCCTCAGTCCCCAGTGTCTCTCCAGATGAGTTTCTATGGGGCAAGAAGCTGCCTTACCAGTTCTCAGTTCAAACCCTCCTTTCAGCATCAAGTCACAGTGACAGGGCTGAGAGCAGAACTTCACCTTGGTCAGGGCTTTGTTGAGCTCTGTTTAAACCACCAGGTAAGGCTCCCCTTCGAGTGGCTCTGCACACGGGGAATAATTGATCAGGCTCCCTCTGCAGTGAGTAACTCTCGCCTTTGTGTTGGAATACTTGAGAAGCGTTTTGACTCTGTAAGTATTGCTGCCATTTAGAGACACAGCATGAAAATCAGACTGTTAATGCATTACTTGGTGCCATGAGAGGCAGTAAAACTCATGGTTTCAATTCCCCCAGCTTCTCCCCTGTCAGTGCCTTAAGTGCGGGTCCTGCTGCTCTCCATCCACCACGTTATTACATATCCCTCCTTTTTTCTTTGGCTATGGTACATCAGTAACAAATGTAAAAGAGACCAGAAGATACCTGACTCTTGTGTTAAAAATACACATGCATTGAAGTTTTCCTTTTATTGTTACTAAATCTTTGCTGCTGTGGGCAAGAGAAGACATAGGAGGGAGCCAAATATTTACCTGCCAGAGAAATCCCTACCTGAAAACTATGACGTGCACCCTCTGCATTCCTGTATATCTGAGCTCAGTGAAGTCCTTTAAAGCAGCAATAAACATGGAGCAAGCTTTCAAGTGTGTCCCTGAGAAGCTGAGAAACAAAAAGCCCTTTTTACAGATGGATAAGCAGGTAGAGAGAAGAGCTACAGGCAAGCTGCAGCTGCACCGGCAGACACCCAGTAAAGGCAGTGGAGCAGGTAACTACCATCACCACGGAGAGAACATGGATGAAATGCTACAGGTGTACACATGGTGCAGTGGTTCCTGTATGTGCATCAGACTTCAACCAAGGATCTGCATCCCTGCGGTCTCTGCAACAGAAAGGCTTCTGCACATGGAGGATAAAGCAAAGCTGTCTTTCTTCCCTCTCTTTGAATCTCTGTATAGCCTCATAGGGAGAGAATGTGGGCATATTGATTATACTTCTATTAGCACCCAAATCCATGTATGTCTGAGCTCTCCGCGTTTCCATATAGGAATCCCCTATTCTTCCACACAACAGGAAGACTATGGAATAGCATCACTGAAAACAAACGGCTCTTCCCCGGGATGCTGGTGGCCGAGCAGGGCTCCTGGTGCGCGCTCAGCGGGGCCAGGCTCAGCACAGGCTGCCTGGGCCCTCTCGTGGCTCTTTGCAGCCAACGCAAAGGACTTTTCCTTCGAATTCTCCCCTTCAGAGAGCTCCAGGCCTCGTTTGCTTTGGGTTTGGGCCCCCAGCTCTCAAATATTCTCGCTGGAAACCACAACACTTGGGTTCGGATCCAAGTTTCCTTAGCATTTACAGGGACTTGGGTTTTCTCTTCAAGCTAATCATGGATAAAAGACTACTTCAACTTCTTTCCCTATCAGAATACTTCAACATTTTAAAGCTCCATTCTCCCAGGATGGCTGTGATTCGGTTTCTTTATAGATGGGGGCTCTAATGTCCTCCGAAGAGCCCAGGGGCTCTGCAGGCAGAAATGCATGTTCCCATGGGTAACAGATGCACCTTATACAATCCATTCAATTGGCTTTTTCTTTTTCTGATAATGGGACTAAAAGCAGATGAAGCATAAATCTTCTTATGACAGAAACTGCTTGCAGTTATTCTATATGGCCGGTAATTCAGAGCGAGGGCTAAGGAAAAAACCCAACCAAGCAAACACAAACCCTAGGCCTATTTAAAAAGAAAACCCAAAGAAATTACAAATAAGCAGGTGGGTTTCAGTGATAACGCACCAGAAAAGTCTACAAACAAACAGAGGCTGCCAAAAACATCACCGGGAGACCCAATTGTTTAGTCAGTGTTAATGGAAGTTAGGATGCAATGGCAAACATATGAAGAAATAGATCAGATTAAGTGAGCAATTACAGAGATAAAGACTGTAAAATGCTAGTTCTTTCACACCTGCAATAATCCCTCGGGTTTAGCACCATCTTAAATTGTCTTTAAAACGCTTGCCATGCATTTTGCATAAGGAACGTTTCAATCAGACTTCAAACGGAATGGCTTGAAAGGAAAGGGTAAGAAAATTCACCTGAAGCTGACACACAGTTTATGGCCAGGATACCACGTTGTGTTGTCAGGAAGGGGAATTGCTCAGCTGTTGCTTTGGGGTAAGCAAGACAAAGGTGTATGTATCTCCCCACAAACCATGCACTGCTCCTGAAGCATTTCTGGCAAGGTGAAGGAGCAGGCTACTCTCTCCCTAACTGCTACTGTTATGTTATTATAACTAAACCATTATTGTTCATACCAGCTAAATCTTGATGGGAAATAATTTATTGTTAATTAGGTAAGACAAAGACTGCCATTGTAAGCAGTAAAAACCAGAATTTTCTGAACCTGACAAGATGCTCTAGAACAGCATCGTGATCACTTAGAAATTATAGCTACATGAGCCACTTGCATTTGAACTTGATTGATTCTTGCCCCTTTTTCTGCCTATTCTCTTTTATTAGAAGGATGCAAATGGTTGTGTGTTATTTTAGTGCATCATAGAAGCTGATTCAATTAAGATACTGAGGCACCTCAGATTTAATTTGTATAATGTATTAACTTGCTGAAGGTCTGTTTCTGACCTTGGTTTCCAAATGCCAAGAGAAAGGCAATGTCCAGTAGTAAGAAACACATCCCCCACTGCACACCGACTCTGATGGGTATTTAACAGCCACTGAGCTTGTGGCTAAAACTTGTGAGGTTTGTTAAAAACCCCAAACAAACAAAACAAGCCCCAACCCAGCAGCACAGTGCCACCAGTACACAAACCTGTCTGGAGCTCAGGTGCAGGCCTTGGCTCTCATCCCACTCTCAGATGCTAATCTCAGGAACAGTCTTATTCTCAATAGCAGGCACTAGTGGTAAAGGAAATGGTTAAACATTTTAACAGAGCCTTTTCTATCCAATGCTATTGGAAGGAGTCTCATCTTTATTTCAAAGTGCAAAAAACCCATCTGTTGCACACAAACGCCATCAACAGCAACATATGTGGAGCAGCCCGCTCCTGGGCACAACGGCGGGATCAGGACATGCCAAAGGCATGTTTCTTTTGGTTTAAGAATCATTCTTGGAGCCAATTACTCCAGTGTGCAATTCCAGTGTGCTTCAGGCAATGCAGGGGTAAGCAAACAACTTCCAAATCTGATTTAACAATTAAGAAAGGAAAAGGAAAAGCAAACCATGAGTCTGTCCTGGTTAAACAGTTCGAGGAAGCAGCTACATTCAGGCAGACAGCAGCTCACCCTCTGTCCTGCACTGAAGCTGGTACCTGCACCTGGCCAGAGGGACACTGAGGCCAAAGCAGCAATTCTGCATGATGAAGCAGGACTGATTTCAACACATGCATTTAGGCCTTCCCTTCCCCATCACCATGATATATGCTAAGAAAAAGGAGCCAGTTCACCTTGGCACAGTTAATAGATTCCATGAATAAAGGAGCTTTTTGTTAAATATTAAAAATAAAATGACATCCTGCTCTCCGCTCTACTTCAGCTTTGAGTGAGGATAAACCCCAAGGTACTCAAAACCATCGCACAGAACTCCTGGCTTTCCATTACCTTTTCCCCTTAGGCTTACGCTGGCTGGAAAAGGTTCTGGATACTTCAGGCTTTCTTTGGCAAATCTCTCTGGTGTTTATCCTCCAGTAATATCTCAAAATCTACTGTAGAAACCCCAGACTATCCTAAGTGACCCTTCTGCACTCCTACATTCTTAAACCCCCCATAAATTAATCCTGCAAGTACCATTTATGATGAGTCAATAAGATATTTTCCATTTCAGGCATTTAAATATTTTAAGATCCAGAGGTTGGCTGGTATCAGAGTTGAGTGCTTAATCTCCTTCCACTCACTTCACTTACCCTGCACAGCTGACTGGTGCCTGCAAATACCTTCCTCTTCCCTAAAAGAACATTTCCATCTGAACTGAGGAGGCTACTAAAGAAGCGGCTTCTGCTGCACTGCAACGTGAGCTGTGAAAATGGCAAACTTATCTATAATGTATTTTGATTACGAAATGATCTATGTATATGTCAGACTGGTGGTGGTGTGAGAAGAAAACAACAGATGTGTCCTGAGGGAACTGGGAGCTTCTGGCAGTGCCTGCAGCAGGATCACAGAAGAGCTGAGGCTGGAGCATCTTGGTACCTGGAAAGTTTTACCTGGAGAAGAAGCCCCACATCAGGACGAGCCAGGGCAGCAGCCAAAGCACAGATGGAAATGACAGCTCCTGCTCCATGAATGCAGCTGCAGGATTCCCAATTAAAAAATGGCAACAGTGGCTGCTGAGAGAACGAAGCAGAGACAGAAACCAAGGAAAAGTTGTTCTTTGGGTTTGTGTAGACAAGGATAATGCTTAAAACCTCCAAATCACGCATCTCCGCTGGTGCAGGAAGGAGAATGGTGAAAGACAAAGGATAAACCTCGGGATGCACTTCTGCAGTTCAAGAACTTTACCTTTTGTTGTGGGTTTTTTTTTCCTTTCTTTTTTAAGAGCCCACTGTCAGGGCTTGCTGCGTGTATGCATTAAATACAAGAGGCTTACCTGGAACACCAGAGTGCTCTTGAACCAAAATGTATTCTCTAGACCAGGCTACATCAGGGCAGTTAAAAAGGCAAAAAAAATTGTTATTGTTTTTTTTAATCTGCAAGAAAATGTTTATTCTTTGTAAACCCCGCCTAAAAAAAAAGAACGCAGCCAAACTCAATGAAACTGAATGAAAACTGTGCTGAAGTAGGCAGCAAAATGGGGGAACCTCAACACAAGAAATCACTGACAGTATTTGATGTTCTGCACAGAGATGGAAAACCGATGACATTTCTGAGCAACACCTTGATGGTGACAGTCACACAGGATGATTCCAAATGCAAATGGCAGCAACAAGCACACCTGGCTAATGCTAGGAGTTTTGTCCTGAAAGAATATCTGTGATTAAAGTGATGCAATTTTAATACTTCTGTTGAGTTGCGTGTCCTACTCTTTGTTTTTTTAATGAGGCCTCCATGCCAATTAACACCAAAGCTTTTCCTTTAGGAAATTTGTCCTCCCAGAGTCCACTGCATGTTTGCAAAGCCCTGTGTTGGGTTTGTAATGCTGGGAGTTTCCAATCCAATTTTGCTTCCCACCCCTGCAATCCCCACCCTCTAAACCCTTCAGAAGCTGCCAGGGCAAACACCTTCTCTAATGTAGAAGACAATTGGAACATAAATGTTTGTGCAATTTACAGGTTTCCTTCAAAACCCCTTGGCACAAGGGCTGAAAAACATTCAGCTCCACTTATACTGTCAAACACGAGGTGACAGAGAGTGTAAATCAGAGTTGAATAAAATAAAAAACCCAGAACTGCAGCTTTTATTAGCCAGCTTTACAGTCTCTTGTATACAGTACATTGCACAGCTCCGCCTTCACAATAACGCTTCCTGTATGAATATTGTGCCTTCCATGATGCAGTATAATCAAGGCAACTTACAGAACACTGCTGAGTTTATATCAAAATAAACAGAAGATGTAACCTTGGTTTATAATGAACATCCAAATTACCATGTACAATTTGCAGTAGACTCTGTAATGAGCTTTGATATATAAGCTAGATGACAGTGAAGGGGGAAAAAATAGTTTAAACTATCAAGTTTCCTCTTGAAATGTCTTTTCCCAAGGCACTGTGAACAAGACTGTTAGCAATTCTCAATGACTAAAAACACCAATGGGAATATAAATATTTCACACAACAACCACCGTCACATCATCAGCTATTCTCTTATTCTTTCCCTTAAACAACGCCCCTGAAATTTGTTTGGTCCTTTGAGGGGTAATCAAATTATCTTCTGCAACATCACATATTTGTATTCAATACATCTATAAATCAAAGCTTTGTTGGATTATTTAACCCTTTCACTGTAAAAACTAAAGGTTTTTTTCCTCACTATTCCTGAACAAATCTGCAAATTCAACTTATTAAAAAAACCAAAAAGCAGAAAGGGTTCAAAATCAAGCAAAGCCCTGTGTTTTTCAAGAGGAAACCATGCAAGAGTACATAAAAAGGCAAAATTGGCTACTTGAAAACCAAGAATTGTTTTTAATGCATTGGCCAAGGAAAATAAATTGCAAAGTTCTGTGAGGTTTTCTAAAAATTTACAAGAAAAACCGATGGGCAGTTCTAGTCAATCCAGATGTTCTTTTATCCTGTTTTAAATGACAACAAATACAGTCTCACACAATACAACTTCATCTTGACTGCAAGAGACACTCCTGTGTGATGCCTTCAGCATGACAAAATTACTGGGCAAAAAGAAAATTGGCATTCATTTCTTCAAGGGCTGATAAACAGAGGCATTGGGGTCAAGTCCAGAAGGGCTGGTCTCCACAAATTTGGAAGAGTAATGTGGGGAAACCGGACTCAGAGTGCTGGTGGCTGCAGTGTATGTTATGCTGGGCATTACTGCCATGACTTCTGCAATCTTCTGTTTTAGGTCCTTGATTTCCTGATCTTTCTGAATTATTTGCCCTGAAAACAGCAAACAACATCACTTAGAACCTGCAGTGTGTTCTCACCCTCCACCAACTGTTCATTAAGAGCTGTTGAAGCAAAACACCCAGGAGATATTCACTGCCTAACACAGCATCAGTAAAACACAACTTGTGTAACTCCTGCTTTGTGTTGAGGTGAATTACCTCTAGTTGCCAGCGTCACACAACTTGACACAGCACTTCCATCAGATTTTGCACTGTTTGAATTCACTACTGTATCAAACAATTATTTCTACAGCTCAACTTTGCTCTTTTCCATTCACCTTTTACATGCACCTCACAAGAGCAGTAGCATTTGCTTATGAGTTCTTCAACTAAACCCCCTTTGTGCACACTCACATCATCACTACAGCAATTAATAAAACAAACACCAATGAAATGAAAGCAAATTTCTGCAGGGAAATTAAACAGGGGCTAAATCAAAAGGGTATTTAATTTTATTTAATTTTGCTTCACTTCTTCCTGAACCTGGGCAGGGAGTTATTGTTGGCTTCATGCTCCCTCTGGTGGCTGCGGCACCAGTGTCGATGCTCACCTCACTAGTGCCAAGTTTAAAATTGCCTGGGTTATTTTGCTCCCCCAACATTTAGGCTGTATTTACTTCAAGAGTAATAAAATACAATTAGGATTCAAGGAGAGGGGCTTAATAGATAGCAACTATTATTTGCAGTGCAGCTCTTTAAAAGAAGCTCTCCAGCTTTGAGGTAATGGCTTATAAAAATGTAGAAAATAATACTAAATTAAGTCAAACACCCATCTTAATGGCTTTTGTCTTCAGTTTAATAGCCTGGGCAACCAGGTCAGGTTCACATTCACAGAGCCACAAAAGGCAAGACCCCACTGAAAGCTGAAATGCTGAGGGGGGGCTGTAGCTCACCCCTAAATAAAGAGGTAGGATATTCTTTCTGCTCTATTATCATGCTTTCAGTCAGTACTGTGTATTGAATTAAACTATCCTGCATTACCTTGGGCAATCTCAAGCTGCCGTTTTGCATCTCCTAATGCAGAGAACAGATCCAGCTTGATCCTTGTCTCTGCACTCAGGCTGTTCTCTAAGTGCTGTGTTTTATCCTGCATGGCTGAAAGTGCTGACATTAACACCTCTGTATCCTTCTCATTCTCCTTGTACTTTCGCAGTTCCTGGAGGAGTAATTAGGACAAATGTTATTCTCATTGATTTCACATGTGAGATATACCGAGAAGTCTTTCTCTTCCCCACAGCACACCACTGGGCCTGGTATTAATACTGTAAAATTAAAATGATGGTTAATTAAGGACACTGTAATATTACCTCCAGTAATTATACACGACCATCACAAGTGATTAAAGCCATATTGTACAACACATAAATACAGTGCAGCGAGCAAGTACCATTTACTCTGCCTCTCAGCACTCTCTCATCTGCATCAAGAGCCCCCACAGAGGAGCCCTCCTCAGCCCTTCCAAGTGCCAGCCAAGCAGTGGGGCAGCCCTCAGCCAAGCTGTGGAATGTGACAACACTTCCCACAGCAAAACGGCCGCAATGGGGACAGACGCCTTGCTGAACAGTTTAAAGTGATACTAAAGAAGCACTTTAAGCTACTTCAATTGGCTAAAGAAAGGGATTTTATGGGTTTCTTTATCTCAGAATACTTCCCACATTGAACCCCGCTGTGCTGCAACCCCAGAAATTTGGAAAAAGGAAAAGGAGGGAGTGAGGATTCTGCACACAAGAGTCAGGCACCGTGTGGCTGGGAAGTATGCATGAAAATTTTGACTAAGAAAAAACCAGTACCTCTTTAGCAACAGACAATTTAAAGGAATAAGGTCAGCTTCAGCTCACACATCTGAGCTCTTAAACTTGAACGTGCGAGACAACACATCTGCTACGAGTCCAGCACAATGTACTTTCAACAGTCAAGCACTATCAGGAGAAACCAAAACATGTCTGGCCAGCGATTAAGACTGCATAAAGTAAGCAATCTTGCTTGCTAGCAGTGAAATTTAAAGTGATGCAGGCTGGCAACAAGCTCCTCTCATAAGATGAAAACTCTTGAGGGGATTTACATTCTCAGTCTACCCAGACCATTGGTTTTGGGGAAAAAATCCTAATAATTTAAACAATGGAATGGTGTGGAGCTGAAACAACCTCTCTCATACCCATCTTCTTGCAAACAAGTGTCTTGATGCAAGACATGCAAGACAAGACATCTGAAGAACATAATGCTTGAAGGTGTTGATTGCCTCCATCAGTTTCCAAGGGCTGAAAGCACTCACTCCTTGTGATGTTGATCTAAGCCCCTGGTGCTTTCTTATTACCTGAACTTTCATTTCTAGTTCTCGTATCTGATCTTCTTTCAGCTTTATGTCAACTGTTAGCTTCTTGCACTCTGTCTCCAGCTCCCGGATTCGGTTCCGTAAAGTTTCAGTACATTCTCCTCTGCAGAAAAAACATTGAGATGCTGAAGCAAGTCCTCCCACTGCCTTAACACAAGTAGACTGTGTGCAATTCTGGTGTTCTCAACATAAAAAGGACATGGAACTGTTGGAACAAGTCCAGAGGAGGGCCATGAGGATGATCAGGGGCTGGAGCACCTCCTGTATGAAGATAGGCTGAGAAAGTTGGGGCTGTTCACCCTGGAGAAGAGAAGCTGCTTGGAGACCTCAGAGCAGCCTTCCAGTATCTGAAGGGGGGCTATAGGGATGCTGGGGAGGGACTCTTCATTAGGGACTGTATTGACAGGACAAGGGGTGATGGGTTCAAACTGAAACAGGGGAAGTTTAGATTGGATATAAGGAGGAAATTCTTTCCTGTGAGGGTGGTGAGGCACTGGAATGGGTTACCCAGGGAGGTTGTGAATGCTCCATCCCTGGCAGTGCTCAAGACCAGGTTGGACGAGGCCTTGGGTGACCTGGTTTAGTGTGAGGTGTCTCTGCCCATGGCGGGGGGGTTGGAACTTGATGATCTTAAAGTCCTTTCCAACCTTAACTATCCTATGATTCTATGACCTATTAACACAGATCAAGCTTCCTAATAAAGAAATAAATACAGACTATTCTTTTATGTACAGAACAGTGAAAAATGTTGCCCCAAATCCCCCCAAAGCACGTCTCAGGGATATTCTGGAGCTGAGCTTGGTCTGGGGTAGAACAAAGTACCTTGTAGCAGCAGCAAATGCCACAGCACGTGCAGCAGTTGCTTCTTCCAACTTCTTTCTTTTCTTTTCTTCCATTAATTGTTTTTCTACAAAGGCTCGTGCCTCCTGCTCTGCCTTTAGTTTCTTCTCCAACTGGCTGATCATTTGTTTGTCTTTTTGTTTCATTTGTACAGCATTGTGTAATCTGGAAGGTAACAGGTATGGGATTTAACGGAGGATTTCACCTACTGAAAATAAATTGCTGTCAGTGGTCCTACATGAGCCTTGCTGGATTTGCCAGTAAATTTCGTAGAGCCTTAACACAATACTTCCCCTGACTACAGTCAGCAGCACTGACTTAGTGTAGGAGCACCTACTTGTTCTGAAGCAGCTCATTTTCCTGGCGGAGCTGCCCGATCTCGGACCGAATCCCCCGCTCTGTGTTGGTCAGAGAACTGATCTGACTGCGCAGCTCCTGCTCGATCTGCCTGCTCGCCTGCAGGTCAGCCTTTAACTTCTTAATATCTTGTTCCAACCTAAGACAGACAATTTGAAGAGACAATTTCAACTTTATTTCCCAATTACCCAAAGGTTCACGCATGTTATATAAAAATCCCAGAGTGAACATCGCACCATCTGCCAACCCCCCAGCCCTTCAGACTTAAAATAATCAACTCTCAGGAATTATGTTTATCCTTGCTAAATAATAATGTTTTATGTAACGTTACGTATATAGCTCTATTATAGTGATACACATGCTTCAGATCCTCCCACAGGAATTTGTTTTGCACCGCAGAATCCTAAAACAAGAATTATGGAATTACATTTTTCCTCTTAGCCTGAGAGGCTGCAACCAAGGCCAGATGCACACCTGAACAGATCCTACTTTTCTCACCAAATCAGGGTTGTGAGCTACAGCCGAGCACGCTGATGATTCCCACCTAAACGTGGTTTGCTCCTTGAAG
This sequence comes from Neopsephotus bourkii, assembly GCF_033783945.1. Lineage (NCBI taxonomy): Eukaryota > Metazoa > Chordata > Aves > Psittaciformes > Psittacidae > Neopsephotus > Neopsephotus bourkii. Next base: position 630,594 of record NW_026902107.1, on the reverse strand, counting down.
CACATGATGTGCACGGTGAACAACCAGGATGTGTCAAGTCATCCACAGTTCAGGAGTCAGTGAATGTATTTTTAATTGTTCCTGAACAGGAGCCATCTGCTATACATTTAACTGTAGCTTTAGAAAGTTCTTCAAGACTCACGTGAGCTTATTACCAAACCTGGTTAAAATAAGCCCCAAGTTGCTGAAGAGAGGCACGCAGCTCCCCTGAAATATTTCCCCCCAATTTAAAGTATTCCCCAAATATATTTCAAAATGTGTTTCTTCTTGGAATAAAAGCACATCTCAGGTAAATAATCAACCATTTTTATGAGCACAGTCACACACTTATTTAAAAGCAAATATGCCTCTCAGTCACTCACACAATCTCATTTGTGCTGTCAAACTGATTGTCATTGTTTTCAATGTCATTATTTCAAAGCTTCTAAATGTTCATAAAGAAAATAAAGATGTTTTTCCTTCCTAAAGTTCCACACAGAATTAGTGGCAGTTGAACATTAGGACTTGGGGAGAATTGTCACAAGAGCCCAAATGAACAGCCCTTACTGACATTCACTAGTGCAGGTGAACTGTTAGAGCTTTCTGTCCTCAGAATGAAAACACTCTTCTGGGCTTCAGTGCAGGAAAATCTTAACCTAAAATGCTACTGCGAGAGCTGTAACAATATGAGGTATAAGAACATCCTGTGTGAATTAACCAAGAGGTTAAATGTGGAATCATCAGACTTCTGGAAATCCATAAAAGCATATCTGTAATAGGCTAAAACTGCACTGAAGAGGTCTACTGGGTAAATTAACAGCAAGAACAGCCTATAAAGGATCAGATCCCACTTTCTATAGCTGTACTAAGTTGTCTTTCTAGTTATACTTGAACTGCCCCACTGATAAAATGAATTTTCTTTTAATACAGTAGAAACTGTGGTCAAATGCACTTTTAAATAGAAAAAAACCCCACCCCACCAAACTTCTACTTAGAAGGCAAATAGTAACAGCACAAAGCAAATACACATTTCAGATGGAAGACCACAAATCATTTCAACACCTTGTGTTCTGTTGTAGGAGGAAAAGAATTTGCAAACCTAACCAAATATTCCTTCCAGCATGTAACCACAGCACACAAACTAAAAATGGAAAACCCATCAGGAGACGTTATTAGGCATGTATCCTCCCAGTGTTCAGTAAGTTAAGTGATGGAGCTGGAGACTTGTTGGGCAATGATATAAGAGTTCAATTTGATTTTCCAATAAACAGTAACTCGGTATTTTAGAAAGAGCAAACTCAGTAATTGAAGAGAGTAAGATGCTGTAGGAAGCATTAAACTGTTGTATGGCAACAGCTGACTGGTTTTAATATAGGTTTTCATAAATAGGTGAAAATATGGTTGGAAGGACAACATAAAGGAATGCACACACACACACTTTACATTGACATTTATCCACAGACTGCAACATGCATGTCCATAATAAAGCAATAACTGTGAAAGTAAGACAGCTGTGAATATCCTTTCCCCTATTACTATGCCAAAATGCTCAAATAAGATATACCAGGATTTATTTGGGGTATTTAGTATTCCAGGAAAAGAAGAACTGATCAGGTAAAGCTCAAATAAATCAAGAGGTGCTGGCACAGGACCAACTGAATTTGTGTTTCTGGCAACAAAGCATTCACATTAGTTCCAACTTCTGAAGCCATCTGGTTCATGGCATTCCTGCAGTTCCAGGAAGGGCTCTGCACCCGCAGTGCTCATGGGGCTGGTCCAGGCTGTGCTGTAAAGAGAGCTGAACTCTGCAGGATCCAGAGAGCACACACAAACGTGAGCAGAGAGGATGCTGCTTGCCAAACCAGGGGAAATATGAGGCCACAGCCTTCCTTTTTACTCAGCCTGGGTAAAAGTGTCCAACCAAAATTGTGTACATTAAATCTGTGAGAACTGGGATCAAGAAGTGTTACACACTCGTGCATCACTCAAATCCTGCCTGAACACTGAACGAAAACCCCATGGATGTCCTTCTGCCTTTACTTTTCAAGCATGCTCCAAGCATCAAATGTTCACCTTTTTGCAGGATTAAACTCAACAGTAATTGCTCAAACCCTGGGTGCTTCCACCATTTATGAAAACCCAGCAGCCACACCGCTAGAATGCATCCAGGCAGACCAGGCACCAAGAGACAATGACTGCCCATGAGCAGCCAGCACTGACCACTTGCAACCCTGAGTACATGCTGCAGAGGAGCTGTTGCTTCTCAGACACTGCTAGCAGGTATAAAGTGGGAGCTGTACACCCTGCATGCCCATTAAAACACAAAAGACTCTCCGATTTACCTGCCACTACAAACGAGCTCACAGTGGGCTCAGCAGTTCAAAAGTGGCAACTGCACTGGTTCAACATACCCTAAGCGATGGATTCTGGGCTTCCATGCACCCCAAGTTTTCACAGCACCTCGCAGTCAAGAGTCTTTATTCTGTTGTGAAACAATCTCTCCTATCAGTACAGATAATCTAACTTGAACAGAATAACAGATGTATCAATCAGTATGTATGATCATAGGTTGATGTATGATCAATCTATGCGAGCTACTCCAGTGCAACTCCAAAGGGGCAGAAGAGAATTAACAAAGGAAACTCATCTCTTTCAAGTCAATGGCAGACAAAAACATTGGAAATGTATCTGGCAATGGGCTTGGTTGGAAATACATTTTAAAGTAAGATTTTACCAGATTTTAATTAATCCTTTTCATTATGCTGTAGTTTTCACTACAGCTTTAAATACCAAAGCAGCTGTTTTCTACAATTTAGAGAGCAAATAAATGCTCCTCACTATCTGAAACGAGTCAGGAAGCTAATAATCCATCATAATGGAAGGACCAACTGTTTCCTTACATTTTCTCTCCCAGACCTGCCACAATTAGCTAGATACAAAACTTCATTAAGAAAACCAAACCACATGAAGTTAATTCCCCCTCAAAACCGCACGTACTCCTTGCATCCTCCACTGTGTAACCATGTTCTTATCAGTCAGACATTTTCAGCCTAAACATGTCACTCTCTGGAACAGCAAGCCAAAGCTCTGCTCTGCAGAGAGAGGGGTCATCCATCATTTTCCCAGATACAGAAGGAGATGAAGAACACCCCTTCTGCTACCTGCTTTCTAAATTGGAAGCACACCATCAAGGTAAAGCAATGCAATGCCATAAAGAAAGCTGTGCTGCTACAAGCACGAAACAGTGTGTGAGCTGCCCTTCCTGTAACAGTCTGCACCACTACTGCAGTGATAAATGACCCAAGAAGACAGCATTTTTAAAATTATTACTATTCTTTCTACCATTTCATTTTCTGCTTAAGTCTCTTATTTCCAAGCTTATTGGGAAAGTTATTTACAAGGTGGGGGTGAAGCAAACCAGAGTTCTAGAAGATGCTTTATTGCTGCACAAACTACAAATCATTTTGACACAAAACTATTTTTCAGATGAGGGTTTAGCTGCAGATTATTACATTGTGCTGTTTACACAACCAAGGCCAATTTTTCTTTGCAGTTTGCCATTACTATAAATGCAGATTTATCCATTTTCTTTTCTCAGCAGTACCTCACATCATTCCTGATCTCGCTGATGAAGAGAATTCATCAGTAATCACCTTCAAGACTAAGTATTTTTCCAAATGCTTCAGGGAAATGGATGGATCAACTTAAAGACAACTCAATTTACCTTAATGCTCCTAAGTATTGATGACTGGTGAATAACATACCTTGTTGCTTGGTTACTCATTCAGCTAACTCAATTCCATAATCACCTGGCAATTGTACACAAATTAAAACACAATTTATATAGAAATTAAAGTTTTCAAAGCCCCAGAAGGCCTTGGATGCTTTTCTAAGAGACCCATGTTCTTCCTTGGCTATGTTCTGGCCCAATCTCTTGGCATATTCATCCCCTGCAGTGAACCTAACTTCTCTAAGTAGCCAATGTGATCCCACAGCACTGAGGTTATCCTGCTGTAACTAATAGGCTGTTACTAGCAGTTTCTCAGAGCACTTCTCATTACCAAAATGACAGTAATCCACACAGAGAAAGCCAACTTACTTATTTTTCTCTTACATAGAAGTGACCTTGGATGGATGGCCACACAGAAAGAATTGTGGTCAATGGCTCAATGTCTGGCTGGAGACCAGTAATGAGCGGTGTCCCTCAGGGATTGGGGTTGGGACCGGTCTTGTTCAACATCTTTGTCGCCGACATGGACAGTGGGATTGAGTGCGCCCTCAGCAAGTTTGTGATGACACCAAGCTGTGTGGTTTGGTTGATAACGCTGGAGGGAAGGAATGCCATCCAGAGGGACCTTGACACTCTTGTGAGGTGGGCTGATGCCAACCTCATGGAGTTTAACCATGCCAAGTGCAAGCTCCTACACCTGGGTCGAAGCAATCCCAGGCACAGCTACAGGCTGGGCAGAGAAGAGATTCAGAGCAGCCCTGAGGAGAAGGACTTGGGGGTGTTGGTCAATGAGAAAGTGAACATGAGCTGGCTTCAGTGTGCACTTGCAGCCCAGAAAGCAACCGTATCCTGGGCTGCATCAAAAGGAGCATGACCAGCAGGGCGAAGGAGGTGATCCTGCCCCTCTGCTCTGCTCTCGTGAGACCTCACCTGGAGCATTGTGTGCAGTTCTGGTGTCCTCAACATAAAAAGGACATGGAACTGTTGGAACAAGTCCAGAGGAGGCCACGAGGATGATCAGGGACTGGAGCAGCTCCTGTATGAACACAGGCTGAGAAAGTTGGGGCTGTTCAGCCTGGAGAAGAGAAGCTGCGTTGAGACCTCAGAGCAGCTTCCAGTGTCTGAAGGGGGCTACAGAGATGCTGGGAGGGGCTCTTCATTAGGGACTGTAGTGATAGGACAAGGGGTGATGGGTTAAAACTTAAACAGAGGAAGTTTAGATTGGATATAAGGAGGAAAATCCTTCCTGTAAGGGTGGTGAGGCACTGGAATGGGTTGCCCAGGGAGGTTGTGAATGCTCCATCCCTGGTGGTGTTCAAGACCAGGTTGGACGAAGCCTTGGGTGCCCTGGTTTAGTGTGAGGTGTCTCTGCCCATGGCAGGGGGTTGGAACTTGAGGATCTTAAGGTCCTTTCCAACCCTAACTATTCTATGATTCTATCTAAGCAGGTGGCATTTCAGAAGGTTTTTCTGTTTCTGAACAGTCCAAGCACTACGTTGACAGTGGCATGAAAATGGTCTGCGAGAAGGATCACTGCCATCATTTCTAACTTACATTCCTAATTCTTTTTCTTCTCTGTTCTATACTCCCATCACTCCCATCTTACCATATGAAATGCTGACCCCCACAGCAGCTGACAGCAAAAAGCCTGGAACACTAATGCCATTTCAGGCAAGGGGGATAAGGAAGCAAGCAGCAGCCATTACCCTTAGGACATCAACAGTACCACAAAAGATGTACAATTATTAGTAACAAATGGAGAGAAATTTACATTAAAACCTTCAAGTCTGTCTCTGCAGGTAACATCAGATTGTAGTAAAGCAAAGGAAAATGTGGGTAGACCAGCTCTTGCTTTGCAGAGATTTTCCTTAGTCCAACTGCCAGAAGATGTCATTGTTATCTCCGAGAATAATTAGTACATGAGACAGGTTGTTTCCACACCTTGTGTGCCAACAGCAGGACCTCTCTGGATACAAATAGCTTTGCCAAGATGCACTGCCAGGTTTTTGACTGTGGCTTTTTGTGCCTTTTTTGGTTTAAGAGTGCAAATAGCTAGAAGCAGGAAACGCTGTGTAATATGCAGCACAAAGTCTGCAGCGATTCCAACTTAGACTTGTTCTATATATCAAACCCCTAAACCATGAACAAAGCCTGCTGTGCCTCAGAAGTGACAGTGAAACAGCAACCAGGAGTCAATCTGCACTGTACCTACTGACAAACAGCATGAAGTATTATGAGATAGCACGCTCATCCCTCTGCTAGATCCCAGAAGTATTCCTCTTGGCTCAGTTATCAGTGTTGGGAAATGAATAGCTCAGATCAGAGATTCAATTACTAAGCTCTTGACAAACCAACAGCAGATTTCAGCATCCAGTGGAAGTACACACTTACTTCAATGGTAGGAACAAACCCCTAAGAGGTTACTTTTAAGGCTGATCAGCAGGGACAGTCTCTTAAATCACTCTCCTCTACCAATCGAGATGACAGTAACACAAGATTCACTGAAACATCTGAAGACAGGGAGCAGCAACTTCCTCTCCTCTGTGCACTAGCCATTTAACAGACAGAGCAAGAAGAAAATCTCACTGTTTCAAATAAGAGTAATATTGTATATATAAAACATTAACTTAATCAGCAGTACCCTTTCAGATACAAAGTGTCACATCAAGTGGCTAAGAGAAAAAGTTTAGCAGCATGCAGTACTGTCTTGCTCCCAAATAACCCCTGTTAAGCTGAGTCCCCAGCAGTCCTAAGGCATACTTTACATTTAATACGGGTTAGTCAGCCCAGGGAAGTCATTTGTGAACACAAAAGGAAAGCAGCTTGGTTTTGACATCCTGCTGCGAGTCTGCTGGACAAGAAGTTATAAAAAGCCTCTTTATTTGGAAGCTGAGCAGATCTGATCTGAAAGTCGGACACAAAGGCAGGACTCCACACAGCCCTTTTCAGGCTTCAGCACTGATGCAGACTAAAAGTTTAATAACAGGAATGAGTAATACTACTGGAAGTGGAAAAGATGATGAAGAATCACTCCTTGCACTCCAGGGACAGGATAACTGACAAGCTTTAAAAAATAAACATGAATTTTTAAATTTAAGTGCATTCCACCCCATCCAATTTGTCAGGTAAGTTTATGCTTCCATTGTGTAGGAGTTACATACTCCATCTGAATAGAAACTGCATTTCAAGAATGATTTCAGTCATCTCGTTTGTAAGAAACTGTGAGCAGCAACACACAGGATGCTGGTGTTTTAAGTGCTCCTGGCTTGCCTGCACAGGGAAATCAATGTTCAATGAGCAGCTACAGGAATTGCTAACACAACAGCCACATCACACCCACACATCACAGAGAAACACTTGACAAAGACTGAAGTAGCTTAATCCTCCTTCCGGGCAGAGTAAGGCTACCTTGCACAAAGGCACGCTCAGAGTACGCTAATGTGTACTCTGCCCCTACCCAGTGAATTAGAGGAGTAAGAACCCTGTAAGGGCACAATCTAGTTTATTGTATACCCACTTCTGCATTTGAAAACCTGCTTTGGACAATGACCATGATGACCTGGAGCAAGCTCACATCACAGCATATAAAAAGTTCAATGTGTAATGTAAAACATATGAGGTTTAAATCTCATTTCTTGTCATAGCTACATGGGACAAAAGCCTGAGTCTTCCAGGTCATTCTCTTTTCTCAGAACTTAGGAGTTATGTTTTAAACTGCAGCAAAGCTGAACTGACCTGTTTTCTTCAGTGAGCAAGTAACATAAGGAGCACAGAGATGCCCATCTGAAACTGGCAACATACAAATACAGCAGTCCTCTACAGGCTTCTTTAGATGCAGCTCTGCTGAAGAGACAGCCATCTGTATCCTATTAACCTTAGCTGAATCCGATTCACAGATTAGATTGATTAGCTGGTTTCTCATTTTCTTCATACAAGCTCTCTCTAGACATTAGGTATCAATTAGCCTGGATATGTAACTGGCAGAGGTACACCAAGCAGTGACAGAGTGATTAGCAGACAAGAAAAATAACATTTTCATTGAAGTAATTGTATTCACACAGCATAAATCCTCAGAGACAGAGCAGAGTCAAAACTCCTGTTACCAAAAGGAACCCACAGGGCCAACGAACCCGATCTGCCAGTTAAGTTGGACGGCAAGGGCTTGAACACAAGAGCTCAGCACATGAGAAAAGGAGAAAGACAGACATAAGCCAGGAATGGTAAGAAAGTGCATGTCCATGTAACAGCTTTGTTCTAGATGTATCTCTATCCCCAGTCTGAACACTTCCTCCCTTTTTCTTGCAAGTACTTGTTCTGGTAACATGACAGCACCGTATGTCTTCACTTATACCCTGCAAGTACTTAGCTGCATTTCACAAATACATCTTCACTGAAACTTCAGATAAGCACATGTAAAGATGTGACTCGGTCAATCTTTGTAGTTTACAAGGCAGCTAAATTAAACCCTTTGGACCTGTTTTTAAACCAGTAAGGCAGCAGATATGCAAGCGAGAATCTGAACTTCGAACTTTAAGGGCTTGCACAGCAACTGGTACTTTTGCATCCTTACTTGTGAACCGAAGCTTAAAACAAAAGCACAACATTTTGGGCTTTTCAGGGGAAAACCAAACCAAAAAAGACAAAACAACCTGTTCAGGCACCATCAAACCCCACTGAAGTCCATGGAGATATAAAGGTCACTCCATGGAAAGTTTGTCAAGAACACATCCACTGAGCTCTGTTATCGTGATTCTCCACATTTCTCTCATGCCTTCTATGAAGCAACTGTCAAAACTATTGATTGTGCCTCACAACACCCCTGTGAGGTAGGCAAGTATTGTGTACTGAGGTAGAAAGGAAGTAGTTTGCTCAAGGCTGCATAGTAAACCAGAGGCAAAAATCAGGAACAGAACCCAAAAGGCCTAGTTCCTAGTTCTCTTATTCCATCACTAGACAATTCTGTTGTCTTCATGGGATCATAAGATATATTTTCCTATGGAAAAAAAGCTCTGATGTACTGGAGAGAAGGGAGGGTAAGCGAGGCTGTTACACAATGTTCAGATCAAACTTACCTTACCAGTGCATCTGGTTTGCTTAGCTGGTTATTAGGAATACAGTTTTCCATTAAGTCCTTGTGTGTGCTTGGGCTCTTGCTGGCACACTTCTGCTTTTTCTCATTTTTAGCAGATGAGGAGGGGATGCTCCCATTCGTTGCACTGTGGCTGCGAGGTGAGGAGTTCACCACTCCACTGACGTTTTTGTAATTTTTGGATGAGGCAGTGCATGAGTCCTCTTTTAAGAGGTTTTCTGTACTTCCTACAAGATCATTATTTAATCTTTTACTATTGATATGGTTTTCCATATATTCAATTTCTTGTATTTTAGAGTCTACAGGTTGCAAAATATTGTTATTTATTCCAAGGTTGTGTTTCTTCGCATCCTTGTCCTTTTCTTTCCCTTTTTCTCTATATTCTAGCTCTGGCAACGTTGCAGATAATTTTTTATTGGCTGGAATGCCTCCATTGTGCTGCAATAGTATCGAGGAATCCATATCAGATAATCCTTTGGCTGCTGCAATACCAAAACAAACAAAAAATATACTTAGTTCATTAAATCAATCAATATTGTGACAGACAAAGAAAAATCATTAGCTACATATCAATCTTTCTGCAGAAAGCAATCGGTATTAGGGTCTATCTGGAAAAGAAAATCAGAAGTCACATGATAACTTAAGACTTTTTTTATCATTACTGGCAGGAAACAGTTAGGGACTGAATAATAAATACTCATGCTTCATGAAGCACTGACAAGATTGATGCAGTTGCTAATGAAGAACTAAACAGAGGACATAATTCATTTCCACTGCCATACTAACCACTGCCAGAACCATTTCATTTCTGGCTCCTCTGTTTCCAAGTTCACTGTACTTCCAGCAAAACAATGTGGACTAACAAAGCTTTTCCTTAGCAGGTTTTTTAAATAGCAGATAAAACGAACACATTAAGTAATAAGTATAACTTGCCTTCCTCTGCCTCCCTCTCTTGTCTTTGTAGCATCTGCTGTTCTGGGGGCAGAGCTTGCTGGAGAAGCTGCATGTAGAACTCATTCTCCTTCTGCACTTCTTTTTGTTTTCTTAAACGCATTTTGTAGCTGACGTAACTTTTAAAGCCAAAGCCCAAAGTCACAACAGGGTAGCCAATACTAGGAAAAAAGCAACGTTATCATTCAAAATGTCAGCATAATAGCAAATTAATAAACCATCATTAATAGTAATAATTATATAGCTGAGAATACATCTAGATGACAACTTTGCACAGAAAATTACACATAAAATGGTTTTTGCTGTACCACAGTTAACAGTTTAAAACTGTAGGCACCTCTTTATTGAGATAAAATTACAGTTCACTGCAGACAACAATTAAGTGTAGCACAAATTAAAGGATTATGACAATGCAATGGCACTACTCAAAGACAGCTTTTAGACAAGCATCAGACTAAGAATCATGCATCTTCTGAGGAGATAAGAGCCAAATACAGCAGAAGTTCCCAAGTTTTTTTCCTAAAGGGCAATGTAATATTTAAGACATTAAAGTGGGAGATGTGTTAGCAACATTCATTCAGAACAGTGGAAGGAGAAACTGACCCCTTGGCTGTGGGCAACAAATGGCCTTTGGAAATTCCTGTTGATGGGATTGACCTTGAAGCTGCGAGTGGAAACATCCCATCCCTAAACTTGGTTCTTCCACTGATCTTACTGACAGATACAATATGAAAACTTCCCTTCCAGCCAGATTCTGCTCTTCCATTTGCTGACAGGGATGACAGAAGCGTTACAGAACTCGGGAATTATTTCCTTGCATATCAGCTTCATCACACAGGATTTGAGTATCACCTTGTGACAAGTGCACCAGCACGGAATGCCAACAAACCCTGCTGGGGTATTTATTAACACGGATACTCCATCAGTGAGCTAACATCCCTGAATCAAAATAAATAGATCTTTGACAAGTATTTTAACAAAACAGTGGAGTTGCATTTTAAACACTGAAGGTATCCTAGATCAGAGAACTCAGATGCAGATGACTATTAACCATCACAATCTTCTCATTCTTTGCTTAGTAACAGCAGCACTGTGCAAATTGCATGTCTAAGTAAGCTGCCAGAATGCAAGAATCATTTGCATATGCATCTAACATTATCTCTGCCGAGGCTTCTTTTGTAATGCTGTGTAAAGACAGCTGTAGCCACAGTGCTACAACTCTGATGACAAGCTGAAATGTTTGCATCCAATTCAGCAGCAGAAAGACCTTTTTTCACAGTTCCTAAAGTGCTTTCGTAGCCTATGACAGAATTTTATTAGTGTTTAAGGGACTTACTGCACAATGTAGACAATATAAATGGACAGATGTCTAATTTATTAGAGGCTGTATCACAGGAAACTGGACCAAATGACTCCAAGAAAAACAGGACAAATTTTAAACGTAGCCCAATCAATGGATACTACACCAAAAACCTGTGGAATAAGAGTACATTTCTTCCAGATAGGGAAACTGAGTCTTTTGACTACTCCTGCAGCTGAGTCTTTTGCCTGAAGTCACTCTTATCACTTCCAAAGAAGTGATACAATTAAGTAGTGGTTGTCTTATTTTCTGTCATGATTTTCAACCTGCAGCTTATTCACTTCCTCTTGTGAATTATGAAATGAGACACTCATGAGAGCCCGTCTTGTTGGAGGGGAAAAAGAGGAGTGCTTTGTTACAGGAAAAGAGGATTTTTGTTTTTAATGGTATACATAAACTATCAGTGAAACTATTTTGCTACTTCTACCATCTATTCATTATGTGAATACAAAATTTGTAACCTGATGCCAGGTAACACTAGGGATATCCATGCTAAAAGTTCCCTACAGCTCACAAGCACTGTATCTTCAGACAGGTTGTACTTGGTTATTGCTTAGCATGCATTTCTCATGGACTATTTAATGACAGATGTGTGAGGGGAGAACTGAACAGCCAAGCCATAAACCAATAGAAGAAAGCCTTAAATATTAACTTCTCTGGTGAAATAAAGGTAAGGAGAACAAGAAAACACTCACCAGTGTGCTGCAAATGGACGACAAAGGTCTACATGGAAATTTTTTAAATCTTTAAATCTAATGGCTGCTTCAATATAAACAAAAAGTATCCACAGTGATACCGTTGGCAAGCACACACCCCTCTCTATTGACAGAAGGAAGAGAGAAAAACACCTCAGTAATATATTACAAGCAGCAAACCAAGTTATTTTTAAAACATTCCAAAAGTCAAGGGGAATTTTCAGACAGACTTACAGGGGATTGTAAGAGGTTTTGTTCAGAATAAAGTATCAAGGATGTCTTTCTTTTGACCCAAATCTAAACTTTCATCTCCTTATCTTGCTTTATTACTTTCACAAGACATCAGTGAAAAATAACAGATGCACAGCTAATGAAATAGCTTGGCACAAAACTCTACCCAGAGAAAGAACACAAATGGAAGGAACTGCAGAAGATGAGGTAATGTTACAGCTTATGATCTTTGAGTCAGAAGTGGTAAGCTTGGACTACTTTCTCACTCCAAGTTAGGTATATCTTGGTAGCAGCAGTGAGCAAACCAGCTGAGAAAACAGGAGTAAGTACACTCCATATACAGACAACAGTCTGCGACTCAAAACCCCACATGAGGGGGTTGTTCAAGATGCTCTATTGGTTTTTCTCTCCAGCACTACTGGACAAAATGGAAAGTGGCAGCCAAGCAAGCAAAGGTCTTCAAACATCCTGGCCACTGGAAAACATCACTGTGAATCCCCACAAACCTATCCCAGTTACATGCCACAAGCTTCATAGAGCTAAACAAAGGTCTTGATTACATACATATGTGTGACTTACATGAACATTTAAAGAGAAGCAGTGAATTAAAATATTAAACAAGCTCAACAGCTACAGTTCAAACTGCCTCATCATGGTCCTCCTTTAGGGATTTTCAGCATTAACCCTGAGAACAACGTCAGATAATGCTTTAACATGTGAATGCAATCCTAAAAAAAGCTCCAGATTGTCTACGTACTTTAATTGGGCAGCACCTGGTTCCCAGCATCTTCCATTAGCTCCCACACTGTCATTATGATAAATTACTAACTTGTCAGAAAGATGCCTGCTTTCACCCGCCAGCTGAGAAATGATGCTGCAAATTCTCAGGATCTGATGGCAAGTCTAGCATGAAATATTACAAAGGCCTCAAATCCCAACGACTTGGGTAGTGAGAAATTACCTCTAAGAAAAGTTTTATTCCTAAAATGTTTTGACTGTGTGAAAGACAGGCACAGAACCCATGTCAAGTGTTAGTGCTCAGGCAAACTAAACCACCTCCTGCTGATGCCAGCTGCTGCCCCAGAACCTAAGGATTTATTAAAACAAAGCCAAACAAGTAAGGATAAAAAAAAGGGCATTGGGGAAGAAGATTTCTCCATATATGTGCCAAACTGTTGGGGCAGACACCAGCCTTTTCGCTCTCAGCTGACACAAAGATTTGACTAATACGAACTGAAACTATGGTAATACAAACCGAACAGCACACCAATGGAAGATGGGAGGAACATAACTCTGTGCCACAAGCTTTTCCTGTATCTGTGCTCTGTGTTTGTTGAATTGCTGCAGAACTGTTTTGAAGTTAGGAAAATATTTGTTTTAGTGCTCTGGAATTGCTGTTCATGCACCTTCAGTCCCACTGCTTGGGCGTTCCTGAACACTACAAGATACACCCAGATGTGTATCAAGTGCAACTGAGCATATTAATGAAAGAACTTTAGCAAAACTGTATTAAAACAAATGTGGTAACGAACAGAAAAGGGGTTTTGCATGTTACTAAAAGCTGCAAGATACATATTCAAATCAATGAAGAAAAGTGACCTACCTGTGTGCCAGACATACTGTACCCAAACATAGGTGCTGGCAGCAAAAAACAGCCATTGTATTGGTATGAAGAGCAGACATATTATATTTGATGTGAATGCTACACAAACAAAAAATACTGAAAAGGCCTAGAAGAAAGGAGGGGTGGGAGAAAGAAGAGTGCTTTGGTTTATTTCAGCAAATATTACCAGCTTATTAATGCTGACACCACAATGATTTCAACACAGAAACACTAATGCTGCTTCTAACCAGGGCAAAGAAATAGAGTAGCGCAGCCAGTGGAAGCAGAAACTTGGCTGATTAAGAGAGAACAGGTACAACATGAAAATTTGTGCCCATCCACTTTTTCACCAAGACTCCAAACAGCTACATTTACTCCTTATTAATTTGCTTTAAGACTTTCAACTACACTGTTGACATAATATTATCATCACTGTATTCTCCTTCTGGAAAAAACACCAACCCAACCCAACCCAACCAACCAGCACTGTCATTTACTCTCTGAAAGAGCAGGAAAGATCTAACACTTAAGGGCTTCTATTTTATTTTGAAGAAAACCCTGTTAGGGATCTAAACCAATTCACTGACCTGAGGAATTCAAACAGTATTTTCCTATGGTGAACATTTGCTATCTACATATTTCACCTCCACTTGCCACAGACAAAGCAGGCGGTCAGAGAGGAGAGGCTTGAGCCCAGGGCACTTAAGTCACCTGAAAATTCCTCTGTTTGTGAAGAGGTTCATCAATGTCATGAAGCCAGTTGTCTAACATGGAATATGCCCTGAACCCATGCAGGATTTCCCTACAGAGGGAATGTGTGTTATACTTACCAAACCCTGGTATCTGAAGGAATCGTAAACACTCCTGATGAAGAGCCAGAATGGCCACAGATACTCAAATCTGAACTCCAGGACAAAATCTGCCAACAGTACCAGGGCCCACACTACCAGGAACTTCAGATACAGGAAAGTACTGGGCGGGGGTGGGGGGGAGAAAGAAAAGGTATTTTCAAGTCAGTATTTGCAATAGAGAGACCTAGTTCAAGAATAAAAACTATAGACAACTATAACAGACAAGGAAACTTCATCCAAAGTAATTTACAACACAGTAGGTTTATTATTATTCTATTAAAACCAGGCCTGGTCTAATGAAGCTAATTCTATTCAACTGCATTTGTGTTAAAGTAGCAAAACAACAGAGCTCACTGCCCTTGCAGACATGCAGGATCACCTCCCTCAGCTCTGCAGGGCAGTTTTACACAGGCACAGGTATGACTTCACAGCTGAAGTGATGCTCTTCCACTTTGCACTCTTGTTCTGAGAGCTCGGAAATGTCTGTGTTCCTGCTCCTCAGACTGCAGATGTTCACTCATTTTCCACATTTACCACAGAAACTGCAACACCAATAAATTGAGATATATTCCAGGCCTATAACTATAGTAATTAGGAAGACTGGCTTGATTCTGAGTTGTCAGTGTTATGTTTGAAAACACCCATATTAAATATAAAACCACAACAGAAAAATGAAGACACGTGAGACCAGACAGTCTAACTTCTATTTTTTACTTATTTCAAAGCACATTTCCCTTATTCTTAGTCCTGCATTTTGAACCATCCATGATCCTTCTTGGCTAGAGCTCAAAATATTTTGAGACCATATCTAACACAGGAGCACTTGAGGGATCAGCTTGATCCATTCTGCTGATAAGGATGCTCCCTCAAATCCCAGCACCCACAGATGTAGTAGGTTACTCCAGCTCCCCAGAATGCAACTACCTTGTTGTGCTCTGTTGGGCTATCGCAAAGGTGGGGTTTTTCAAACATATCTTTTAAATCAAGGGCAGTTTTTCCTTTTAGCTGCTTCTTTTTCCTCTATCACATGCCAACAGCACCAGCAGAACTTTGCCCTGGCTGTCTACTGGTCAGCTGCCAGGAGTTTGCATGCACACTGCCAGGTAGAGTTGAGTTTCTGCACTGTTCATGAACACGTGGCTTTTTTAGGAAGCTCTTCAGAGAAGACACAAAACAAAAACCTATCAACAGTGTCAGGTACCAGCGGAGGTTTGGAAGCAATGGAACTACTCCTGCAATTATGACTCATGTTGTCACACAAGGTCAGCTCCCAAACTGCACAACTGGGAGAGTGCTTTGATTTCTTAGAATCATAGAATGGTTTGGGTTGGAAAGGACCTTAAGATCATCAAGTTCCAACCCCACTGCCATGGGCAGGGACACTTGGCATTAAACCATATCACCCAAGGCCTCATCCAACCTGGCCTTGAACACTGCCAGGGATGGAGCATTCACAACCTCCCTGGGCAACCTATTCCAGTACCCCAGCCCCCTAACAGGAAAGAATTTCCTCCTTATATCCAATCTAAACTTCCCCTGTTTAAGTTTGAACCCATTACCCCTTGTCCTGTCACTCCAGTCCCTAACGAAGAGTCCATCCCCAGCATCCCTATAGGCCCCAGTCTTGTGTGCCTGGAAGTGTCCTTCACTGGCCTGGCTGTGCTGCCTGCCCAGAGTTCTTGCCTGGCTTTGTTGCTGGCCGCATGTTATCAGGCTCCCGCTCAAAAGTCCAATGCCAGGCTTTGCACTGTGAAAGGAATTGCTCCCGTGGAACTACTCACACAAAGTACTTGCATGAGTTCATGCTTTAAAAGTACTCACACAAGTTCATACTTTTAAATCAGCACAAACAAAGAGAAAACTTCATAGAAAATACATTTTGAAGACTGTGACAAATAAGCAACTATTCCACATGTGACCCACCTCAGCCTCCCCCCACTCACCTGGATGAACGTTCTGAATCTAGATTTTAACATAATGGGACTGGGGGGGGGAAGAGCCTGCTTTTCTCAGTTTTTACAGAACCATCCCGGCCACTCAGTCAAAACATCCTCTTTGAGAACAAAACTGCAGTACAAGTATTAAAAGAAACTAAACCCGACCCACAACAAAACCCAACCCAACCCCACCAACACACCTTAAATGGTCACATTTGTCCTAGTAGATTATGCTTGCATACACTGCTGGTCTCTATGTAAAGATTAGATCCGCAGCAGAAATCTGTCAAAAGCAGCCACATTCAGGGTATATTCAGGCACAAAAGGTGACTGACACGTGGGGACATAGTCACCACTGTGCTCGGCTTGATCACGCTGTCAATCCTACATGTGCAGCTCTTCAGGTCTGAGAAAAATACACAGAGGCACCAGAACCAGGCAGTCCTGATGCTGCCTGTCTGGCTGGAAAAGCAGTTGTGTTGTGTAGGCACTTCTTCCTGAGCTAAGTTTATGGTTATGGTTGATTTTTCTGCCACTGAAACCTATAAAGAGACTACATTTTCCCCAGCAAATTTGGTTGTCAGAACTAATACTTTTCAACTGTTTAGTGCCACTCTAAGTTAAAGCATTTGCTGAATCAGAGTTCTGCGATACAGTCATTACAGTGACTTCTAATATTAAATTTGCATCAATCCAAAGGCCATGGTGATATTTACCACCTTTTAAAGTGCAGTTGTTACAGTACAACAATGGTAATAAGGTTTTTCCAAGAATACTGAAAAGCCTATTCCTCAGTCACCTGAAGGACTCAAAAGCAATGAAGGATTTAATAAGTACAAGACTAAGACAAAAGAAAGTTATTTCTTTTATAAGACTTTGTCCACTTTGGTTGGCCTCAGCAACAACATTCACTGTTGTGTAATATATTCTACATGTATGCTCAGCTGCTGAGTGCAGAGAAAGCATCAGGAGGGTGCTATACCCCATCAATAGCTTTTTCACTTCAGGACCTGCAGCCCCCCCCCGTTAAAGCCTGCAGGGCTGCAGAGCAGAGCTGCACACTCAGCTCAGCTTTAGAAAGTGATACTGGTAGCAGCCTCCAGACATCAGCTCCCTTCTCGAAATGGGCCGGGTTTACATTGTGCTGGCACAGTCACACACAGAGCTCTGCCGGTGCCGCACTCTGCAGCCTGCAGTTGGCAGTGAGGCTTTGTAGTAGGCAGAAACACAGATCTCTGCTTACCCTTCTGGCACAGAGGTGTGCTGCACACTGGGGTTTGCTGCTCCAGCCCAGCACACAGTTCATCAGTTACCTTGCAAGTGCTTAGTGAACAGACTGCTTTGTAATGAACACCCGAAGTAGCCCCAGCTGAGAAACCTCCAGTGAGAGCTACACCCCGAGCAGGCTGAGGACGTCTCCTTTGGACAGGCTCATCACTCCTCTGTGGTTTGTTCCATATGACACACACCATTCAGATCACACCATGTGAATGAAATGACTAACAGAATTGAGAAGGAGCCCTCCTCCCTCCCTCTGCTTTGTACTAGCCCTTTCACTTCATTTTTGCTCCTCAATCTAATAATCTCTTCCAGATTTCCTCCCCTCCTTCAATGTATCTCTACTGCTACCTGCTCCCCACACACTCCTCTGGAATCCAGCACCAGCCATCTGGTGCCCATGAACCTCTGGCAGTCATTGATCTTTCTGGGCACATCCACCCAGTTCTCCAATTTTGATAGCTGCCGTGTCAGTATCCTCACTTAAAGATAATATTCACCAGGCAAAGTGCTCTCTCACCTCTGGAACCCTCTTATTAGAAAGGCTCAAATATATTCCATGAGGCCAATTAGAATTCCGAGTTTGTTCTCAATACAGTAAGTACCTAAAATCTGGGTTATCTCATGTTCTGACAGATGTCAGGAAACTCTGACTTCAGTGAGCTGACAGGTTTAAGAAGGACAGGGCCTTCCCTATACAACTGGCACATGGCATCTACTCGCATGGGATAGTAGAAGATGAGGGGAAGGATGGCCACATCCACATGAGCAGGGCACTGCACAGGGAGGAATAGTGACCACAGCACTGGAAATCCTGTGAAACCTCAATGGATTCCTAATGCAGACTGAATAGGAACATTTATTCCTAACTCCACATGGCTATGCTACCCCTTTGAATTTGCAAACATATTATTTTCCTCCATATTCTCCCCCCTTCAAGCGCCAGATGCCATTTCCTTCCCCCCCCACCCCTTGTTCTTTGTTACTGTTCTTTGTTCTCTTTTTCCTGCCCCACAGAAACAGACCTTGTGCTTACTACAAGGTAAAAATAGTTTTAAAAATCACTAGGAAAAAAAACCCCAACCAATTATGAACCCAAATCCTATCTGGTAGCAAATTAAGCTTCTATTCTATCCCTCTGTTATCAGCAAGTCCCTAAGGCTGGAAAGTGAATCTTGGCAGAACTGATGGCATGTTTCATTGTGCAGCCTGGCTCACACAAGACAATGGAGCGGAAGGATCCTGAGGCTGGCAGGGCACCAAACACAGAAAGGTGAACTTTAACATGGCATGGAATTACCCAACAGTCACCACGTCTAGGTTATCCACCCAATGCCAGACAGAACACTGGGGATGCTCACTGGAGACTTTCAAGCAAAAAAGCTCTGTATATGTAAACATACACACACACATATATATATATATGAAAGATTATTACTAGTGGGGAAGAAAAGTGGTACAGAATGAGCACAGCAAATATGTAAGAGAGAAACCACGGTTGCTGGAACGTGGTATGCACACTGGAAATCACTGTGTGAAATCTGAAATGTAAAGAATCCCAGGAAACCTCCCTGACTACTGATTCAGTGTCTTGATATGGCAAATAACATAGTAATCACTGCAGTATGGAAATGTAAGTAAAGGAAGACAAAATTGAAAATTCTTACAGTAATTCTGGAAGCAAGTGCAATAGAGACTGCTGAACCACAGGCAGCTAAGCAGCAATCAGTATTGTAGTACTGAAACAAGAGCATTGTGAGCCCACTGTGGTAACTCAGCTGAAAACATCACTCCAGAACAAGTAAAATAAAGCGAAAGGAACTGCAGCGTGCAGAGAATGAAAGTCACTGGCAGAGGGAAGCAATATTACACGTGCCATTGGGGTTGACATAGTAGAACACATTTAAATGTAAGCTAAATTAGATTTGAGACCTGAATTTACGTAATAAAAAATAGCACTACTGGTTTGTTACAGACCTCCAGGGCACGTTGAGAAGAAAATGTTTTTCCCCATATAGGAAGCTTATAAAAAAAGTGTCAGAATAGATCAGTAGGAAGGACCCTTATGGATTTGGGGGTTTTATTGTTTTTAAGAAAAAGCCTAAAAAAAGGCCACATTCCTGGAGTTAGTAATGAACTGGGTTTCCTTACAGTTTATTTGGCTGTCAGCAGAGTCCACAATCAAGTCCTTGGAAATGAGCCATATCAGAGGGTAGGGGACACAAAGAACCACAGGATCCCTTAGCAAAGGGAACGCCGCCCAGCACGAGATGCCCAGGGGCACCCGCTGCCTTCATGCCAGTAGCAGGTACCTCAGTAACCACAGCCACATCCTCCCACTTGGCTGCCAGCCCAGGTGAGGCCTGGGATAAAGGGCAATACATATATAGCTCTAAAAAAAAAACATCCTAACTCTAAAGGAACATGCAGTGTTCAAGGACCGGTGTCAAAAAGTCCAGGATACACAGCAGAAGACAGTGGATGTGGCACCATAAATTAAGCCACTAACATGTGGAGTTCACCTTGAAACTGAACTAGCTACACAATTGGTACCAAGTGCCAATAGGACTCGGTAAAGCCCAAACAAGCAGTAGCAGCAACAAAGCTGAAGGGTTTTAAATAATGAAGGATGAGGACTGGGAAGACTTAGAAACAAGCACCAACAAGTAAACTTTAATTGCCTAACTGCTGACAAGCTGCAATGAATATTTTCATTAAGTTTTTAATGCATGCAGTGTCAAAGGTAGATGTTCATCGCTCAAGCATCGGAAAACAATGGCTACTTACAGCTTAAAACCTGAAAAGGCAAAAAGGTTGTGAACACACTGTGAATAACAAGAGATCTCAATTCCTACCCCCAGTTTGTTGGGTTTGGAACTCGACTGAAAGCACAGATATGTTTTAATTATAGTAACGTTCTTTCCACAGATACTGCAATACTTTTAAATAGCACAAGTCCTTACCATGCTTGCACATAATGTTAGACTGGGGTTTGTTGGGTTTTTTGGGTAGAGGTGGCAACATTCACTTGAAATGGTGCTACTACATCACAGGCAGCCAGGGCCTCAGCGGCAGAACACAAGAGCAAAGCCCCAAGGAGCTGCAGATGGGGAGTAAAACTAAACTGGAAGGGAAGGCAGAAAGCAGAAGGAAGCAAAACCAGCAGCATGGAAAAAGCAGTCTAAAGGAGAATAGGATAGTGAGGCTGCTGTTGAAAATGTGGTGGGGAAGATTGTTCAGGAATAACTTTGAAAGTGTTTCTGAAGGGCTGAGACCAAACAGCTCATTTGATTTAGGTGAATGTTTGGGAAAGGGCTTTAAAGACCTACACTATAACATTTCAGATAGGAAAGGCTGTGAACCTTTAGATCAACTTGTTAGAAATGATACTCCAGAAGATGGCAAAACCACTTATTCAGGGAGATGGAATATTCACATGTTTCAGTGCAAGCCTAGATATTACATTTCTAACTCTGTTCTGTGACTAGAAGCTCTTTCCTATTGCTTCTTACACCCTGCTTCAGATTTACATACATAACAAACCTGCCACGAGAGCTTTACTGCAGGCCAATGCCTTCATTGCTTCACCTGCTCCAAAACTCTTCAGCTTTGCAGCTCTCAACTGCACTCTCATGTGTCTGTTACAGCTCTGCACTGAAAGCCTGGGGAGGGAGCAAGGATGGGAACATCTGCCTTAAAAAGCAAACAGAAATCCCACCACAGTTAAGTATCTCAATCATGCTGTTTGTTCAAGCCCAGCTGCTTGGTTGTAACACTATGATGCTACCTACTGATTGTTCTGTTTACTGGGTTTGTGTAAGCTGATGGTGACAATTAGGATAAGTTGAGTAAATAACTACAGCAATTACAAAACTTTAGAAATCTAGAATTATACCAGAAGCTACCTGTTGTAACCTCCTTGAATTATGAGGGGCAAAGAGGACAAAAGTAATAAAGGCCAAAACTAAAAAAGGAGAGCAAAGGAAACAAGGAAGAGTCAGAATCCATGTAAACCCATGTAGAAGCACTTCCCTCTGCTCGTACTTCCAAAGAGGAAAGCCTTCCACTAGCTTCTCTTTTCTTTCTGGGGGACAATACTTCGAGGTCACTGACTACTTCTGCTGATCCAAATGCCATGTGAAACAAAGGCTAAAATCCTGTTTCTGAACTAAGCATTCCAGAAGTTAGCACAAGCAGCCAGATATGTCTCTAGGCTGTTCACAGATCTACAACAGCTCTCCACACTGAACACACTGATCACCCCGTGTCCTCCTCATCTTTTCCTAGTTTTCCCTCCTCTTCTCCCACTTTTCCAACCAGTCACCTCAAAGGTAACAGGGAGCACAGGATTTTGAATGACTTTGGAAAACTAAGTAATTATAAAAGGAATTTCCTATATTTGAATTATTTTCCCAAGTTTACTCATCTTAAATATTACTTTCTAAGCAACGGTTGCTTTTTCTTTGACATTCCAAGCATCGTTTTCTCAAAACCCAGGAGTCTAAAGCCACAGCAGACTCTCTACTCTACTCTCACGTGGAGACTCACTACAAGTAGCATAAGCAGTATATTGTGACAGGTTTGTTACAGCCAGAGCCCACTATCATCCATTTCCATATGCAAATCTGCATTATATGAGTTTGCTCAAGTTTCCAGCCACTGCATATATAAACGTGGAACAGAAATGGGACATTACAGTGTAACTTTGGAAAGCCTCGATTAAACCAACCTCCTCTTCATTCAGAAATACACAATTACTCCATTTCATGTAAAACTTGGCATACTCAAGAGGCAGAGCTCTAAAACACTCTTTGAATACACTCACAACAAATAAATGCTTCAGAATCTCTGTTTCGGTGCATTCTGCATGTAAACACCTGGAAAGCATGCCCTTATTCCAAACCATTCATAGCCAAGAACACGGATCTCGTTTTACTACAGTTCCCCTCCTCGTTTCGTAGGTCGGAGGACTCAGACACCGGCTGTGTTTCCACCACCCGTGCTGCAGGATGCCCCACACCAGACCCTGCTCGCATCCCTCGCTCTCACAGCGGAGACCACGGCACAGGGACCACGGCCACCACGTGAGGACGGAGTTTCCCGACCCGAGCGGCAGCGCCTCAAGGAGCGCTCCCCCGGCGCACGGGGCAAGGGGAGGGTGATGTGAAGGCTCCCACCAGCTCCGGGCCGCTCCCTCCGGCCGCGCCGGCAGGACCTTGGCCAGCAGCTTCCCCCCCGCCTCTCCCCGGGCCCGGCGGAGCGCGGCGCTGGCTGAGGGGCGGCGGGGGCCGGCGCGGGCAGGCCGCGGGGCGGGGCAAAGACGGGGAGCGGGGGGGGGGGGGAACGGGGCGCCATGGCGCGCGTGGCCCCGCTGACAGGGCCGGGGGGCGGGGCACCATTGAGGGGACGGGGGCGCGAGGGGACCGGGGCGACGCGTCCTTCCTCCCCCGTCCTCGCCTCTCCTCCCACCGCCGCCCCGCTCGGTACCTGCCGTAGATGCCCTCGGTGATGCGGTTCCGCTTGAGCGGCCGCCGCAGCTTGCTGCAGTCCGCGCTCCGCCGCTTCATCCTCCCGGCCGCCTGCGGCCCGGCCCGGCCGGCCCCGCCGCGCGCCCCGGCCCCGCGCTGCCCGGTCACGGCAGCACCATCCGCCCCCACGGGGGTCCCTCGCGCGGGCGCTTGTCCGGTTTTCCCTCTTTTCCCCCCTTTTTTTCCCCGCGAAACAAAGAAATAACAATAATTCCTGGTCCGACCCTCCCCGCCGCGTCCCCCGCGCAGCCGCCGCGCAGCGCCCCGCCCGCCTCTCCGCGGACCAATCCAGCGCTTCACCCCGCCGGAAAGACGGCTCGCTCCACCAATGCGCATTGAGGAAAGGGAGATGGACGGCCGGGAAGACCAATGGCGGCATCGGAAGTTAGGTCCCGCCCCGCGCTATCGAGCGGCCCGCCCACACCCCTGATTGAAGGCCTTGGAAGCCCGTGGAAGAGAAGGACCCGTGAATTGATGGCTCGTGAGCCAATCCCGGAGGGGGTTTTGTCCTCCTCCCGCCCACTGTCCTTCTGGCTGGCTCCCGCCCCGTGCTGTGATCGACAGTAAAACCGCCCAATAGGAGATACAATCAGGGATGAAAAGACAGCTCAGCCATCCAGTCGGAAGCGGAAGAAGGTGGGTTCGAGTCCCTCTGTCACCGTACGCTGAGGTGCCGCCCCTCACACTTGATTGACAACCCCGCTGGCAAATGGGCAGCTGGGAAATCCAGCTCTCAAGTGCAAAGATAACTGGGGGCGGCTCGGCGCGGTCCCGTGCTGCCGGCTGCCGGAGGGGGAAAACACCCCTCGGAGTGACTGACGGACCGCTCCAGCCAATGAAGGACGTGTACAACAAAGTGACAAACGACCGGCCCAATCGCCAGGCAAGAAGCGGAGAGGGGCGGGGCGACTTGGCCTCCCTTTCTCTGATCGGCCCAAAGACGGACGGTGGCTGGAGATGAGCCAATCACAGGCCATGAGGGGTGTCAGCCTTCGGCCAATGGGAAGCTAGTCCCTAAGGGAGGTCTGTTGGGCGGGGTAGGTCTTCAGCCAATGAGAGATGAGGGGCGGGGTGGGAGGGTCCCGGGGCCGTAGGCTGCCGAGTCACGGCGGGGCTCCGCCTCCTCTCTGCGCCTCAGGCGCCGGCTCAGGGCCCGAGACCCGGTGTTTGGCTTCCCTCCCCGGGGCGCCCGGCGGAGCCCCCACCCCGGGCTCTGTCTCGTGTCCCTTTGTGCTGTGGAAACCGTGAGGAAGCCAATGGCTGCCCCCGGTCCCGAGGGAGGCCGCGAAAGCGGCCCCTGCCCTCCCTAAGGCTGCCTGGAGAAGGGGTCCCGGCGCACCCCGAGCCTCTCGTTGCCGCCCGGAGCTGGGCTGGGTGCCGTGCGCCCGCCAGGCCTCCCTGAGGGATAACGGGCCTCTGCGAACCAGGGTCCTGCGGTGCTGGGTGCAGTGCGCGGGGTGTGGGCCCCGATAGGGCATTAAACGGGCAGAGGGGACTGCACGGAAGGCTGCGGCTGCTGAGCTCAGTCGGTGGGGACGTGCTGTTGGTAGCGCAGCTCTAATGTGACAGTTGCTTTGTACTTCACCCGATCTGAGATCACCGAGTTTGGTTCTTCCTGTCTGGGGGAAAATTGAAGCTGGAAGTCCGAGCATCAGCGTTTACAGCGTGGCATGTAAGGGACACCACTGGGAGATGCATAGCCTTTGGTCTATCCCCTCAGGTGTTAACACTGTCAGGGGATTTGGTAGCAAGCGCCGTAAGAGCATACTGTGTTCATTTGACTGTGGCAAAATGATGGAAGGCATATGGGTCATTCCTGTCCTGATGTGAGCCTGAAGGGAATGAGTGCTGTGGGAGACTGATGAAGTCTGATGGGGTACATCACATTTATGAACCACACAAAGACACTGCATCAGCTCAATCCATTCCTAAACTGCTGTTTCAGCTGCTCTCGTGTCTGGAGAAAGCTCACCAGGTGCTCTGGTTCTATCTCAACCGCCCCGGAGATCCCACCAAAAGAATGATCAGGACTTCCGTGACACCAGGGCAGCACTTGGTGTGTCCAGCAAGCTCCTTGGAACGTTGCTTAGGAGCTCCTGAGAAGGGGGTAAAGATGATTAACGTTGGGTTTCATTAGGCCTAAGTAAAAGCAGGTAAAGCAATTTGATATTGCATGTGAGGAAGGTGCAGGCTATTGCCACAAATGTAAAGCTTTCACAGGTGGCTTGAAGACTCTTACTGTGCTGTCCAGCCTGGGTTTGCAGGAGGAATGCCCTAAAATACAAACTGACTGGAGTTCTTCTGCCTGTGTTTTTGTCTGGCACGTATTTCTGTCACCAGTAGGTGGCTTTCTGCCCATCTGTGTGCCCTGTTACTATCTCAAACCCCAGCGCACAAGCGCTCCATTTGAAATGGCCTCAGGCAGAAAGTCTGAGGCATAACTACAGTTATGAACAAAGAGGCTTCAGTTTACCAAAACCACAGTGAATCCTGAGAATAGTAATGTTCCTATTAAAATAGAGAAAAATATGTGTGAAATATATTAAAATATAAATACAATAAACATATAAAATATATAAAAAGAACATGGAATTGTTGGAACAAGTCCAGAGGAGGCCACGAGGATGCTCAGGGGCTGGAGCACCTCCTGTATGGAGATAGGCTGAGAAAGTTGGGGCTGTTCAGCCTGGAGAAGAGAAGCTGCGTGGAGACCTCAGAGCAGCTTCCAGTATCTGAAGGGGGCTACAAGGATGCTGGGGAGGGGCTCTTCATTAGGGACTGTAGTGACAGGACAAGGGGTAACGGGTTCAAACTGAAACAGGAAGTTTAGATTGGCTATAAGGAAGAAGTCCTTTACTGTGAGGGTGCTGAGGCACTGGAATGGGTTGCCCAGGGAGGTTGTGAATGCTCCATCCCTGGCAGTGTTCAAGGCCAGGCTGGACAGAGCCTTGGGTGACCTGGTTTAGTGTGAGATGTCCCTGCCCATGGCAGGGGGGTTGGAACTGGATGATCTTAAGGTGCTTTCCAACCCAAACCATTCTATGATTCTGTGATTCTATGATTCTATTACAGCTTCATAAATTGTCCTCAACAACCAAATGATCTTATCTAACAAATCATGATGTCTGTGCATAGGGATATACTGGACATAGTTAACTTCCACCATACAGCCCTGCTTGCTCTAGTGGCTCCTGGTTTAAAATAACAACTAAACGAAAGCTGTGCCTTACCAAAAGGCTCATAACCCATAAAGCAGTGGGTACCTTACGGCCACAATGCAGAAGTTGATACACTTCTGGATGAAGGCTGGGTTTGAATTAAAGAATCGGGAAGGTGCAGGTCTGTGGCTTGTTCTCAGTTTGGTTCTGAACGGTGACTTCCCAGCCGGGGGTTACCAAGAGCCTTCAGAGCGCTCCCGGTAGCTGGGTACAAGCAATGTGGAAAACAATTATGCATAAGTGCCAGGATTCTACTCTTATGAGTCAATGTTCTTCTTTGCTCACTGTTCAGTTGATTTGTGAGGCTCCACAGCAGCTGAAGTACTGCATGATGGTGTCCTGGAGCACTGCAGCAGTAACAGCTTGAGATGTCTGTGTTCACAAGGACTTCTTGAGTTCAGTCCATGTTGGCTGTGGTAAGTTTGGGCTCCTGTTGCGCCACAGATAAGGAAATGTTTGTTGCTGTTGCCTCTTGGCCTTTTTATCTCTCTCGAGTTTTTATTCCTGCCCCCCAAAACTTCCATTTCTATTGGTCTGAGGTTACTGGAACACTTTTATAGGCAAAATTATTGCTGTGTTTGTGCTTCATGTAGTCTGGTGCACAATGCCTTCCCGTTACCGCAACTTCCGAAACAGCGTGCCGTGGCTGATCCTTTCTCTGGAAGCTGTTTTCATCGTCCTCTTTTACTTTGTGTTCCCATATGATGATAAATTAATTAAGTCTTACCCAGGTAAGATGGGCAGCGTTGTTGTGAAAGGAAGAGTTAATGCCTACTTTTATTTTTTAGTGCCGTAGAGATGGGATCCAGCGGGTTTGTGTGTTTATCAGAAGTAAAATGGTTTACTGGCCTTTGAGTGCCCTACCTTGCTGTGTATGCTGTGTATTTATTATATCAAAGCAATGACATTGAATGAAGACCTAAGTGATACTAAATGGCATTGTTGGTCTGTTTTCTGCTGCCTGTTTGTGGACATCTTGACCCCTATGAATGCAACCAACTCCTTAGGGCAGGCACTGCTCTGTGTTAAGTTGGTGTGTGAAAGGGTTGTTGGGCTACAAAGTAAGAATTCAGGATGGCACTGGTCTCTATTTGAGTGCTTGATGTAAAGAAATGAACTTAATACAGTGGAATTAAGGATTTAAATATATTCTGGAGATGCATTTTGTGTATTGATCAAAGGAATGTATTAGCAGATTATGCTATGGTCATAGTGTATTTACAGTGTTGTGCAAATAAGAGCTGATTAATCCTCGTGACATTCTTGTGTTACCCTCCCTGTTTTATAGCTCAAAAAATACAGATCTGCTTCCTAGCAGCTTGATATTTTGCAGAAGGGACAGGCCAGTACAAGGATATGAGAATATGGCTGTTTGCATGTCCCAGGGGATGCTTTCAGATCTACCGAATCCAAGGGCTTGTTTCTTGGACAACTCTGCCTTCTATTCAGTGGTGCTGGTTTCCCTATTGAACTCTTTCTATGGCTATTTCTGTTCTTCTCCTCAGATGAGAACATCATATGGGTTTCTCTTTGTAACTCATTTCTTCCCTAGTGCCCTCAAGGAATGAATCAGCACTAATTCATGGTAACTCTCCCCGAAATGTCCAACTAAAGCTCTTTAAGTTCACCTGAAGAAAAATGAAAGCCCAGGTTTCATTGCTGAAAGTACTTCATTTCTGTTGTGCTTTTTGATCCCTCAGTCCCTTCCTTATTATCCATTCTGATCACTTTGTGAAAAATAAACTCAGGCTCAAGGAAATTGTTTTTTCTGATTACTTATGGATTGGAAGGGAAGTTCTGGAATTCTTTATTGAATAATAATGGCACCTGAGTTTTTATCTGAAGGCTTCTTAGTTAACTGTGATTTATTTTTAACCAGCAATCCAGTCTGAATTAATAACATCTCTGCTGGCTTGGTCCTTTCTGTCGTGCAGCTTTCCAAGATGTCAACCACATGATGATTTTTGGATTTGGCTTTTTCCTGATGTTTCTGAAAAGATACGGGTTTAGCACCACCGGATTCAACCTCCTGCTCATTGTACTTGGTGTCCAGTGCTCTGTGCTGATAGATTTATTCGTTTTACTTCTTCAAAGGCAAAGCAAATGTCATCTGGCAAGGTAATTAGGTCGTGTTAGAATTGCAATAATTTCAAGCACATTTGACTGTCATTCTTTCTGTATTGGTCCTGGTGTGGTCCTGTTAAAGAACTCTTTTGTTCTTTCTCTTATTGCAGGCTAATAGAGGCTGCTATGAGCATGACTGCTGTGGTCATCTCCACTGGAGCTGTTCTTGGGAAGGCTAACCCCGTGCAGTTAATTCTGATGACAGTTCTGGAGCTAATAGTTTTCCGTATGAGCAGATGGATGAACAACACATTCCTGCTGGTACTGTAATACAATTTCAGGCACATGAGGGAAAATTTCACTGGGATTTTAGCATGTTGCCTTTTGGTGGTTTGTTAGTGGAATTGTGTGTTTATGAGCTGCATTCAGTTCAGGTAACTTAATCTCACATAAATAGCTTGTGCATAAACTGAGGCACTGTGAAAATAAAGTGCTTACATAGGGAGGTTACATGAGCAACTCTATCAGGAATTGCATCAAAGTCTTCCTGTGGCCTGAAATAAACTACAGATTCATGGTCTAGGGTGAGGTATCCCTGCCCATCACAGGGGGTTTGGAACTATGTGATCTTAAGGTCCTTTCCAACCCAAATTATTCTATGATTCTTCTCTCGATACAGGTTACAGACAGTATCAGCATGATGCACGTTCACCTGTTTGGAGCCTACTTTGGTCTGGCCATCTCCTCATGTTTCTCTGAGCCATCACCGAGGACTGATAAGAATGCAAGAACCCCGAAGTCGGACTTATTGTCCATGTTGGGTAAGGCATTTGCTTTAATGTCTCACTAGGAACAAGAGATTGTGGTGGGACCATAAGGAAAGTTTTGGGGGGCTGGCCACAGCACACTGAGGCTTTTGTATCCAAAATGCACAGCTGAATGCAGCCAAGCATAGAAAACTGCTGCTGCTGCTGTGCTGATGGTTTCTGACAGTGCCTTGGTGAGTCTCACAATGTTTCCTACCAGGCACGCAACCACTCCTGCAAGGGCTGTGGCTTCATTTGCTTTGGTCAGGCTGAGCATAAAGGCTATGCCAGGTTATCCATTCCCTCTCCCAGCTAAGTTTGCCCCTTTGGGCTTGTTTAGGCATATTGGTAGGGACCTGTGCACCAAAATTGAGATCATTACTTGTGTTTCAGTAATGCTTACGGTTGCCAGCTGGGGACAAGGCTCAGTTTTGTTTTGCAAGGTGCTGTACAAAGATATAAAAATGCAGTCCCTGCCTAGTAGTGTAAATGAAAAGATAAAAGCCTGATGAAGGGTGGGAAAGACGATACAGACAGGCACAGGAGAAAGGATCAGAGTGAGGACAGGCTGAATGTATGGGAGTTACATTCCTTTTCTTAAAGAAGCAATTTGGTAACTGACACCAGTTGAACAAAAATCTTTCTGCAAAGGCCCATAGAATCTAATCCTAAGTTAGTCTTTGCCCAGTTAAAGAGAAATGTAAATGCTGCTGGTTTGAGTCCCTGGAGTTCTTGCTTTGCTGGAGAATTTGTGGAGACCGGTATTTTAATATAGCTTATCAAGACACTGTTAAACCTTTGTGATAATTTCAGTGCAGCTTGCTACAATCAAGTGCTTGCTTTGGGGTAATTATAATGCCATATCTCAAATAATTCCTGAGGTAACATGGGCAGACAGGAGCAGCTGAGCAGGCAAATTCCTCTTAGTTCCTTTTTGCATCCTGCTTCTGAGGGCCGTGTGCAGGGTGCTGAGGTCTTCACCCGTAGTTGGACTCACTCTGTGACTATTTTATTCCCAACCTGAGCAAATACTCTGCCTATGCACTTGGAGCTGGTTGGAGCTCGGTGGGCAGAGGCTCAGGTTGCCCTGTGTGGTCCAGCTTGACTTAGTGTGAGGCTACCTACTTCCCTCTGCTGGTTGGAATTTGATCTACGGGTGTGTATCTGCACATAGGAAAAGATGTATCCTGCCAAGCAGTGTGCTTCTTCTATAGAGGCCCAGATTCCTAAATGCTGACAGACAGGGCCCGGGGCAGAGAAGCAAAAGAACCTGTTTTCATTCCTGTTGTTAGTGAAGCCTACGTGGTCATGAAAGTGTGACACCGTGCAGTGATCTTATGGGAGGAAAGTGAACTGTTCTTTTGGACCTGCATACCAGGCAGTAGCTATTTGGTAGATAACCCTTTCACAGAGCACAAGAAAGTGAAGCTGTGAATGACAGGGCTGCTGAAGTGTGATCACCTCAGGTCAAGCTCTTGGTCTCTAACCCTTCTAGTAGAGGTAGAGACGATTCTGGTCTTACAACCCAGTTCATCCTCTCTCTTCAAAGCCTACCAGTTGTACTGGCAGCCAAGGTAAAAGACATTCCAAAGTGCACTTTGGGTTTCTTTATAGTGATTTGTACCATGTGAGCTGTTTTCCTTTGTGGCTTTCATTCTCTCTTGCAGCTGGTTTTGAACAGTTACCCACAGTTCCATGAAAAGAGGCAGAAACTTTGAAGGAGCAAGTCCCTGGTGCCTGTGCATAAAAGGCAGGATGCTGATCATTTGGAAATAAAAAACTGGAATTGTTCCTACTTGTATCTGAACCTGCATTTAAGGGGATGATAGATAGGGCAAAGCTGATGTTAAAGCTGTTCTTGAAAAGAGCATCCTACCTTCAGGCCAGTGAAGGACCAGCCAGATGCCAGCAGAGCTGTGCTTTGCCCTGTCTGTTTGACATTACAGTGGTGTGTTTCTTGGAAGGTGCTGGTACTGCAGGTAGCTCGTAGGGCTTTCTGCATTGTAAGGTGTTGTCCTTTGTTTAAACTGTGTGAGTTACAGAGGAAGCAGAATGTGGGCTGGAGCCCTTCAAAGACAGTGAGTACTTCATTCACTGTGGTTTAGAGCAGATAATGATATTTGCTTGTCTTTGTCTCCAAGGCACTCTCTTTCTCTGGGTGTTCTGGCCAAGCTTCAATTCTATACTATCCGACAGGAAGTGGAGAGTCATCTACAACACCTACTTTGGCCTTGCAGTGAGTGCTGTCACTGCCTTTGCCTTGTCTGCTCTCACCACAAAGGATGGGAAATTCAGAATGGTAAGAAATGGGAGAAAATCACTGCATGGAAAAGGGATTTTTCTGTGACTCTCAGTAATACATTAAAAGTATAATAGTCACTTGGTAAAACAAGTCCAGGTTTTCAGCCTGATAGTTATTAGCCTCCCAGGCAGAAGACTGAAGTTGCAACTTAGAAATTACTTCCTCAGATCACAATTCACAGTATACAGAGGCTGCTGTACACGAGGACTGAACTCTCACTCCATGTTTTTGTTCTTTGCTTTTACAGACTCATATCCACAGTGCAGTTCTAGCTGGGGGGGTCGCTGTTGGTTACGCAGCACACAGTATCAAGTACCCTTGGATTGCAATGGTTTTGGGTCTGCTTGCCGGCGTGATAGCCATATTAGGATCTTACTGTTCACAGGTAGTACTCAAACCCTGAAATTGTTTTTTGTATAAGCTATATAAACTTCTTTTCCAATGCAGGATACCTCAAGGGAAACCTCTTTTAACAAGATTAAAGCTGGGAGACCTGAGGCCTTTTGAGCACAGCGCAGGACTGCAACTTGCAAGACCAAAATTCATTTCCTAGCTCTGCAATAGACAATACACTATTATCAATTTCTGTTCTTGTGTATCAGTTAAATCTTTTCTTCTTCCCAGAGATGCCTGAATCCTCCTCTCAAGCTTCATGATACCTCTGGAGTTCATTTCACTTTTGGCATGCCTGCTGTGCTTGGAGCTCTCGCCCAGGTCATTCTCTTAATAATAACAAACTGGAATAATTTACCAAGGTACATAAATTCTTGCTATTAAGTAATAAACTTAGCTAATCATTACTGTAGTGTGCCCTGAGTTCTCATACATACAGAAGGTCATCACAGATCAATTGTTTTATATCAGATAACTTCAGATAATCTCTGAAGTCCAAAAAAGTCAGTAAAAAAAGACTTTGAGTGTTGAGTAGACTGGATCAAAACTTTCATGCTAGCTTTTGGTCCTGTTTTCTGTCTCCCTTTTTATTTGATGTTCAATACGGCAGATACAGGAGGTGAAGGCTGGGGATGTGTGTCCTTCCAAGTCTCAGTTTGGTTTTTGTAACATGTTTTGGGGAGCTTTGTATGCTAACATGAGGGGCAGAAATCAGCACTTCTCTGTGGACAAGGCTTGAACTCTGAGTCAGGGGCAAGAATGCCAGTTTGGACTAAAGCCAGTGTGGACACTGAGCTGGAAAACACACCTGGGGAGATCCGCTGCAAAACCTGAAGGCTCAGTTCAGGATATGCTCTGTAGGTGTTTTGATCTGGCACTGGCATTTCATTTCTGCAGATCAGCCCCACGGCATGTCCTGCAAGAAGTTCCCTGATTTTCTCAGTTTATGCAGAAAAGAACCACAGTGCAGCATAAGGGCCTTACGTGTTGTCCTTGAAAAAACAGACTTTATGACATTTTACTACCACAACAATGGTTTCTAAGGGCAAAATATGTCCCCTGAAATCTGTGTTAGGCTTTTGATAGGGTTTCTTAAAACACGTATCTGCAGCTGCAGAGAGATTCTGGAACAACAATTGTTATGGGAGGTTTTGATGTAAAATGCTGTGGAGATACAGATTAATTCACAGCCTTAATGATACATCAGTCAACTTCAAAAGGTGAAACACTTGTTTTGCTTTTCAGTATGGGTTATTTGGTCATGATTCAAGTTGGTGCCTTCTGCCTGACCATCAGCATCGCTTTGATAACAGGTCTTATTGCAGGTCAGTATTGAAAAAGGTGTTTTGGTACCTTCCTCATGTCCTTGGGGTAAGGGGTACGTCAACTTATGGTACCTGCTGTCATGCCAATGCAACACTCTGCAGAGAGAGGCCGAACTGGGGCTCTGAAGTGTGCTTCTATGGGTAAATTATTTGGAGAAGAACCAGGGACTTTTCAAAGCCCTGTATTCAAGATGTGTTCAGCACAAATAACCTACTAGTACCATTCCTTCATTGGCAACGCTTATTTTAACAGATGCTTAACAGCTGCCTTCACATTTCAGACAGGAGATGTGTGAGGATGGAACTATTTTTACATTTGGTTATCTGTGACACGAATGCTATCTAGTGCTTGCCACTTTTTTAGGCCAGTGGGCAGGAATCTGCCAGGTTCCCCAGTGTCCATAGCTGGCAGGCACCAGCCAAGCACAGGGCTGCGGTCATGAGTGGTTTGGGGTCACCAGGGCTCATGTGTTCCCCGTGTGACATCCTGGCAGCTGCAGTTTTTCTGTAGCTGTTGATTCTATCTTGAATAAAAGAGAAACGGCAGATGAAAACTGCTGTGAAACACACTCTACAATCATTTTGTGTGTGTGTTTTAATTCATCTCAAACCTTTGTGCTGCCACAAGTGTAATGAAGATGTTGAGCTCATCAAGCAGATTTCTAAAACACATTCAGCTAGAAGAATTTAAAATACGGTGTTTAATCAATTGTTTAGAAGTCCAAATGTTTCCATCTGAAATCCCAAGCTAGCAGTGCTGTGAGCCCCGCTGCTTTAAATACACAGGCATTTTTCATGCAAGACTAATTCTGGATGTATTTTTAGTCTGGCAAGCTGTTTAATGGGGTTTTACCTTGAGTAATTAATGTTTAATAACACAAGCCTTGATCCTGGCAAGCTTCTTTGTATTTAAGGTCAGCTTGAGTCAAGGGGCTCTGCTGAAGTGTTACTTGTGTTTGATCTATGTTACATTTGCACGTGGGTTACTAAGAAACCTCCACTTACAAAGAGTCATCCCCTTTCCCTGATGTATATATTCATAATGGATACATGTGTTTTTGCAAACAGGTTTAATCTTAAACCTCAGACTGTTCAAGAGCATCCCTGTATCCAAGTACTTTGAAGACCAGTTTTACTGGGAGGTAAGTTTCAATGTCACATGAACTGTGTGGGAGAACATAGAGCACCTTGGTGAAGAGCTCTGGGTATCTGAATTAAATTAAAATGAAAAAGAAAAGAAAATTCCATTTCAAAGTACATTTTGGAAGCCCCTCAGCCTTCCTGGGTGCAGGGTGGTGCTCAGCCTGATGCTCCAACACAGGCCTTGGGCACGTTCCAGTGCTGAAGGTGATGTTGTATCTGAATTACAGAAAAAAGACATGGATGAAAATAACCTTCTAATAAGGTTTTCCAATGCCTGTTTTGTATGATGATTTGGTACACAGAATGTTCTGATACAAGAATGTTTGTTTTCACAGTTTCCCCATTTGGCTGTTGGATTTTGAATGGAGGAACCCAGATGAGTGATTTGACCGAGGCTCAAGAAAGCCATCCCAATGGGCACCTAAAAACCTAGTAATAAACTGTACTAGTTATTCTTGAAAGATGGAGTGTGAATTTACAGACGCATTTAACTGCTTTGTTGAATTTAAGTATTTTTTGGTACAGAAAAAGTGGCTGCATTCATTGCTGTAATGGCTTATCAATCAAAATACTTGGAAACCTTACACTATTTTTAGCTCCCAAAGCCAAAGTAAGTATGTTAAAGTACAATTTTTCCAAGTGTCCATACTCACTCTTCTCTAGCGAAGCATTCAAGTACTTGTTTTTAAGCTAAATTAATTCTGTTGAAGGCCTTGTTAAGCAGGGATTTGATGAGCGAGCTGGATCAGGGCCAGAACTCTCTATCCTGCCAGACTGAACTCTTGAGTTATCTGACAGCTTAAAGAAAAATCTATAATCCCTTGGCTCAAGCTATCTATTTGGAAGCTCAGATGACAAGGAGTGAAACTGTTCTGCTTGTGGCTGGTGCCCTTGTCAGCAATGGTATTTACTCAGCTTGGCAGTAAAACTCAGCACAGCCTGTGCATATGGGGACAGTGCCTAAAAGGCTCTGGCTGCCCTGAGTGCAGGCAGCAGGGGAGGCCATGGGGACAGTGCTTGGGCCTGGGTGATACGAATCCCAGGGTGGTGTATGTTGGGCTGGTTTACCCTGTGCCAAGCTCAGGCCCAATGGGGCAAGTGAACCCTTGTGTTTAAATGGATTGTGATCCCTGGTGTGTCTTCTTTGTTCCAAAATAGCTGACACAGAAAAACTTACTCGAAAATGCTTGTCTAATAAAAGAAAATGACAATTTGATGGTTTGTTTGTCACAGTTAACATGCTATGCTACTGCCTGTGCCGCAGTGCAATCCAGGCTCAACTGGTGTCCTTCACTTCCCAGCAGCCAAACCAACAGCCGTGTTCTAGCAGGAATGCTGCTAAGGAATAGTAATTTATTCACCCTCTTTTCCCCACATCTCTTTCATCACTGATTTCTTAAGCAGCTACCCAGGTGAATGCACAGGAAGGGGCAGACAGAGGATCAGCATTCTCTCTGGCAGTGACTGTCCTCCCTGCCAAAGACAGAACTCTTCCTTTTCTCACAGTGGTTGTAAAACAGCTGACAGCAAGGTCTGTGGATGAGCTGCTTCCATCTAGAGCTGCTGCACAACTTGTACTTGTGCCTCTATGGCATCATCCACAGCAACAGTGAGTTGTTACTCACCACAGACTTCCCCATTACTGCCATAGCGTGTGGGGGGGAATTCCAAAGCAGCATAGTTCTGTATTACGCAAGAAAAGGCACACACCAGCAAATTTTGAAATGGAAAAAATGGTTATATTGTCCAAATATAGGAAATATTTAATAAATAGATGTTAAAAAGTTGTTTTAAAGCATTTTTAGTAAGTCTCAGATTGTAATTAATGTTGTAGAAACAGCTGGTTAAATACATCCATTTTCCACTACACTATTTACCTGTAGCAAACATGGTAGCACAAAAGTGACTTCTGCTGTGACATGCAGCAATTCTACATGTGTCAAAACCATTACATATTGCGATCAGCATACAAGAGTAAAAAATGAAACAGCACAGAACCAGGATTTTTAGTGCTATGATTTGAGTTTTGCTTGGTTTATCTTCAGACACAACTGAAGGTCACCCTTTACAAAATGGCTTTACAAAACATTGGGAATGTGCAGTTAAAAACCCAGGGTGCCCAATGCACTTCCACAGGTGTGTTCATTGCCACAAGTCTTCTGTGCGACCAAATTTGAAGACCAGTCCTCTGTTTAAAACAGAATAAAGGGACACGAGTACATCATGGAGCAAATCAAACACCTATGATGTTAAATACAAGATTTCAGGAAGCAAACTATGGTATTCGTAAATCCATTTCCTGGTCCTGCAATGAAACCTATGCAGACAGACCCCAGATATCTGCTGCCTTGATATGCAGTTTATTCACGTCTGGTTATGAAACAGGACTTGAGCAACCAGATTACAGCAAGTTTCTGTTTTTATCATTAAAAACAAATTAGATGAAACAAACAAAAAGAGATTGTCTTACCCAAAAAAGATGAATGCATTCTGGAAGAACACAGCTATTCCTGGGTACACGACTGGTTTTTCTATCAAAAGAAAGAAATCTCCATGTATGTCTCCAGAAAATCCTCTCCAATCTCTGTTCTCAGAAGACAACAATCAGCCCAACCCCACCAGAAAGTTAATTCAATGGCTTTTTGTGTCATCTCTCCCCCCCCAGTCATTTAGCTTTCCAAAGAGAAGAAATACGTCCTGTTCTCTAACCAAACATGTGCCTCTCATGCAGTGCTGATGCAGACTGCAGTTACCACACTGTGTTGCACATCCTGTTTGGAATGCGTTTGTGGGTCAGTATGTACACGTGTATGTTCACAGATAGTGACAGTGTACAAAAGGGGAGTGCACATTAGCACTGCTGTGCACCTTGGGCACTGGGCTTTCTTTGAAAATCCCCTGTGAATTGAGTAAGGCCAGAGCTGACAAGAGTGTGTATTAAACCAAAGCACTTCACTAGTGTGGAATTCACTGCAGCTTCAGGCACAGGCAGGGCTGGCTGTTACATGTACTCAAGTGACCCAACTTCCTTGCGAAAAACAAAGGCCAGTGCAGTGTTCTAAAATTCATCATCGTTTAAAATACCTTCAAACTTTCAAAACCAGATCAGGTCACATTCCACACCGCATCTTACCTTTAACAACGTAGCCTCCAAAAAGGATCCACATGGAAGCAATCAGAGATCCAAAAGCCATCATGAAACCAATGAACAGCCAGATCCGAGCACCTTGAAAACCACAGGAGGACGTTTTGTGTCTATGTCTGAGTCCAGACACTCCTGACTTTCAGGGTGCTTTGGTTTGGGAGCCACACAAGGAACAGCCCTCATGGCTCCTGCAAGGCTCTGTGGCTTCCCAGACCTGCCACTGCACAACAGCCCACAGCTCTGTACCTGTTTGTCCCAGGCAGCCTTCACTGTAACTGTCACCTCGCACTTGGCCATTAGATACCGCGTTGATCCTGCATGAGGAAAACAGGACCAAACTGGGTAAACATGGGTAAAACAAAAAGTGTCTTTACAAATAGGAAGCCTCTCAGAAACCTATAGAAAAAGGATAAAATCATAGAATCCTAGAATAGTTAGGGTTGGAAAGGACCTTAAGATCATCAAGTTCCAACCCCCCTGCCATGGGCAGGGACACCTCGCTCTAAACCGTATCACCCAAGGCCTTGTCCAACCTGGCCTTGAACACTGACAGGGATGGAGCATTCACAGCCTGGGTTGTGAATGCTCCATCCCTGGCAGTGTTCATGTACTTCTTAAGTATTTAAAGGTATAAGGCTAAAGTTTACTAGTTTTATTTAGCTCAAAATAGTAAAAAACATTTCTCCAAAACCTTGGACTTGTACTACATTTAACTTTTTAAACGGTCCTGTATTCTAAGTATCAATAGCTGTAAGCCAGATATAAGACACAGTAACCCCATGTGTTCCCTAATTAACTGCACAAAGCAAGTTGGAACGTTTAGCTCTCACCAAGATATTGCACTTACATTAGGAATGCCAGAGTGGCTATAACCCCACAAGCATGGTACGAATGGTTGAAGTCTTCCACTTCAGGGTACTTTACAGCTGCATCTATGATTATCCACCAACCTGTGAAAAACTGTTTCAAAAGAAGAAAGAGCACAATAACCTCAAATGTGCACACAAGTGTTTTAACGGCTCAGCTCTGCAAGGAGTAACATTAGTACAGAAAATCATTCATTTAGACCCCAACCCTGAGTCTGATGACAGCACAACCGGTTTTGCCATCGACTGAGGAACAAGGTTAAATGCAAAGCTGGAGATTTACGTGCTCCAGGAGCCACTAAGTGGATAGAAGGTGTGAAACTTAAGAGACAGATGCAAGCACCCAGAACAGGTTTTGTCATTAACGCTACACAGGAGGAGAACATATCCCTGTTCCTCCTTTTACCTCCAAAGGGATAACACTTCCTAGCTCACCCCCAGCTGATTGCTCCAAAGAGCCCAGCGCAGCCGCACGCACCAGCACTCCCGCAGCGACCGACGCGATCGTGTTCCGCTTCTCTCCCCAGTCAACGCACTCCGAGCACCTCAGGCTCTCCAGAAACCCCGACATCTTCCAGCGCTCGGAAGGGCTGCGGGAGGAAAAGGGACGTTTCCTTCGGCTCCGGGGCTGCGCGGGACGGGTCCGAACCGCCGAGAGCCCGCACCGGGGCCCGCTCCGAGGTGGGCGCTGGCAGCGCTTGGGCACCGGCACCCCGCCCGGGGAACTGGGGGGGAGGCGGTCCCGGGTTCGGTGCGCGGGTCCGGAGGGGACCCGGAGCTGCGCCCGGGGATGGGGCCCTGGCCCCGGTCCCGATTCCGGTCCCTCTCCCGCTCACCTACGCGCGGTCCCGGCCGTGGACGGCGCTTCCCCGGTCCGCCGCCAGCCAGCAGTGCGCATGCGCGGGACGCGCAGGCAGCGTCACGGGCGGGGCGGGGCCGCTCAGGCGCGGTGGGGCCGGCCCGTTACGTAAGCGCGGGGTCGGAACGTTCTG
The DNA here is from genome assembly GCF_033783945.1 of Neopsephotus bourkii. Lineage (NCBI taxonomy): Eukaryota > Metazoa > Chordata > Aves > Psittaciformes > Psittacidae > Neopsephotus > Neopsephotus bourkii. The sequence continues at coordinate 591,108 of NW_026902107.1, read as the reverse complement.
GAACACCTCAGGCGCTGCGGACTGAGCCTTTGGGTTGTGTCCCGGCCGTGCAGCCATGGGGGTGACTCGTGGAGTGGGGCTGTCTCCTCAGGCGTCGCCGCTCGAGCAGGACCCGTGCGCTGGGAGTCCGGGTGGTTGGAGCCGGTGAGGCGGCGGCGGCGGCGGTACCGAGCTCGCTTGGAGCGGGCCGGGGGGGTGGGGTGTCCCCCGTCGGGTGTCTCAGCGGCGCTGTCGGGGTCCACAAGCGTTATTTGCTTTCTTTTCCTCACAGAAGCAGTCTGGACCCCGCCGGGAACCAGGACCAGCGGAGCCCGGCGGCTCCCAGCGGTAGGTGCCCGTGAGCGGGTGGGGGGCGCTGGGGTGGTGTGCCCGGTATGTGCGCTGTGGGGAGCGCGGGTGTGCGGTCCCGTGTCTGATGCCAGGATTCATCGGGTGTTTCCTTTCAGCTGTGCCCTTTGTAGCACTTGTGACCTTGGTCCTGGCTTAGAAGCGAAGCTTTAGTAGTGGCGAAGGGGAATGCTTCCTACCGGCCCGTACACAGCCTACAGGGCAGGTTTCAGTAAGGGTTTATTCGGTAGCTTTGGCTTGCAGCGAGCACTTAATAGAAAACTTTAGGTAAAGCAAGCTGCCTTAAGCTGTGAATGGTGACATGACTCAGGGCTGTAGTCCTGGCGTAAGACAGCTCAGGTGGAGTGTAGCAGCCTCTGTAGCTATGAAATGGCTGCCGCTAGAGGGACAGCCATTTTAATTATTAATGTGTAACCTCCCCAAGGGTTACATCCAAAACCAGGGGCACATCCACTGTGGCGCTGCTTGGATTGCTCACTGGTTAAGTAGAATGGTTGCAATAGCAGCTCGCTTTGTGTAGTTTTGTAATGTGCAGTCACGGCCTTGGTGTGGCTGCTTTGTGCCTTGCAGGTGCTGATAAAGCTGCAGAATAAAGCTGTTCTGTTTGTACTGACCTGGAAGGCAAGTGGTTGTTTTTCATTGTAGATGCAATAGGCTGCATTTAGGATAGATTGAAGATACAGTACTTTGGAAATTCTGTTGGGAGAGGAGATAAAAGGTATGAACTTATACCTTTTCCACAAAAGACTTGTGCTAACTTAGCAAATGAAGGGTGTTAAAACCCACACAAACCAGCCTCAAAATTCCACACAGAACTACTCATGAGTTAAACTGAAGCTTTATTTCATTTCACATGAAAGACTGACTATAGGAAAGGAAATGATGACACTTTAAACTGTCATAGGCAAAACATGCTGATAGACTGGGTGACAACTGTTGGTGTTTAACTAGCCTTGGAACTTTCTGCCTGTGTGCCATAATGGTGGTGGTTGTTGTATGAATACCTTAATGCGCATAAACTATGAGTTTCCCCTCCCCGCCCTTGACAGGAACAGAGACTGGGTATTGCACAACAACAGTAAAACGAGAACCAGCTTCTGAAAGCACCTGTGTGCAGGAAACGGTGGTGAGGAAGACTGAGGATATGACAGGCTTCATGGATGACTTAACCCTCAGCTCACCAAAGAAGAGAGAGTCCTCTGTGAGATCCAGGAGGAGTTGTGACAGGTCATCCACAAGGTCGTCCAGCAGATCGTCTTGCAGTTCACGGTCCAGTTCAAGTAGTTCCTCTTCAGCTTCCTCCAGGAGTTGGAGCCGGTCCAGATCGAGGTCACGGGGTGGAAGAACCAGTTCCCGAAGGTACAGAAGATCCTCCCGCTCATATTCCAGAAGCCGGTCGAGATCCCGTGGCTACGCGCGGTACCGCAGCAGGTACCACGTCAGATACTACCGCAGATACCGCCGCTCTCCACCAAGGTACCGGTCCCGCAGCAGGTCCTGGTCCCGTGGAAGATCCTATTACAGAAGGTCATACTCGAGAAGCAGATCACGTTCTAGATGCAGAAAATATTATGGATTTGGGAGAACAATATACCCTGAGATTTACAGGAGCTGGAGGAGCAGGTCACGAACAAGGTCCTGCAGTAGGTCACCTCTCCACCTGAGTGCAAAAGGTACTTCTTTTTTGAGCCTTTGTTGTGTAAGAATCTCAAAGCTTACAGTTTATTTTAACCTGGCAAATTACATCTGTTGAGTTGCTTTACGGAGCAGAATTGAAAGTTACAGGGGGCAGTGGGTGTAAACTGGAGCATAGGAGGTTCCATGTGAACATCAGGAAAAACTTCTTTACTGTGAGAGTGGCAGAGCACTGGAACAGGTTGCCCAGGGGGGTTGTGGAGTCTCCTATGTTGGAGATATTCAAAGCCTGCCTGGACAAGTTCCTGTGTGATGTACTCTAGGTTACCCTGCTGTTGCAGGGGGGTTGGACCAGATGATCTTCTGAGGTCCCTTCCAACCCTTGGGGTTCTGTGACAATGAGTGGTTATAAGTACATGTTTTTGAAAAAGCAGTTCAGAGCATATTCTTAGGACTTCAGCTGAAGCTAAATCTCAAGTTGTGATGCAGCTTCATTACAGTTAATGCTTACTTAGATGCAGTGGTAGTAAACCTGCAGGTTTTGGGCTTGTGTGAGGAGTTACATGTTAATTTAAGCATAAGAGAAGACACTTCTTTTTTTTTTTTGTAGACAAGAAGGAACTCTTGGAAATTGCAAAAGCAAATGCTGCAAAAGCTCTGGGAACAGATAACATCATCTTGCCAGCAAGCTTGAAGACGTTTACTCCTCCCAAAGAGAGAAAAAGCACCAAACAAAAGCAGGAAGATCCTGGGGAGTCAGCTGAGGTAAGTATGAACTGGAGTATTCTCAAGGAAAAGGTAAACCCTGCTTAACTTGGCTCTGCATGGATGTCTCATCGGTTTTAACTCTGGAGTTTGTGATTATGAATTGAAACTGTTGAACAAAAACTTCAGATTTCCCAGAGTGGTAAAAACTGCTCCGGAAACCACATAGCTGTGAGCCAAAAGTACTGTGGACTCTTGCGAGGTGGTTGATCCACTGAGTACCTGCAGGCTTCCAGTAGTGGCAGGTTGGGAAAGAGAGGTGAATGGAGTTTTTTCCTTTGGGTTGTTCTTCTAATAGGATATTAATTAGATTAGTTTATGTGTTTCTGACCTAGAACAAGAGTCTCCTTACAAAACCGAGTGAATAGTGTGGGGATTTTATTTTTTTTTCAAGTTACATCTTTCTGCCCTTTTTAACTGTTAAAAGTTTTTCATGTGCAACAAACTGTTTCCCAGAAATTACGTACCAAAGCACACAAATGCATTTTACATACTTTATTTCTGTCTTATAGAAATCATGACTATGGTTCCAGACATGATGAAGAAAATCTGTTGGTAATAAAGGGACTTGTGGGCTGTAGCTGCTGTGAATTTAAGGGAGGGAGAAACCCGAGCAGCTTCAACTGGATGTTAGTTTGGCTCTGTCGTTACAGTGTGACCTCGTTAGTTGTAAATGCAGAACTGCACTAACTGTTCCCATTGAGCAGATGCTGCAGTGAATATACTAAGGGGTTTAGAGAAATGGTACAGGCATCCCGTTCATAATATATGCAATATATTCCAGATATTGAGAGTACAGAAGAAGAGGCCTGCATCACTGGCAGATAAGTTTATTGTTATTCAAAGCTCTGCAGGATGGATATGCAGAACTTAAAGCCACTTGCTCTCCCACTGCACTGTGGGGCAGTCCATGCTTCCAGTTGGTGGAATCCTTTTAAAATCTGTAATGGGGGCATGGATATCACATGAGAGAATTGGGATATGGACTTTGGGGGGAAAAACGCCAAATGCTTTCAAAAAGAGTTTTGACATTTATCTGTTTGGATATTTAGTAGCTTACATCAGCTACTTCTGATGTAAATATCTGAAGCAACTCCACCAGAAAGTTCATGCTCTCTAACTGCCTTAATGTGCATTGAATAATGTATCCTCCCACCTAAGCTGTGTGTGCTTTCTCTAGCAACCCACAAGACCAGCAGGAAACGTGACCAAGAGTGGACTAGAGAGAACAGCCATACAGAAGAGCATTTCCTTCAGTCCTAATGTAAGTGTGGCCTCCCAGGGTGGAATCCTGGTACTTGCTCACTTTGCTAGGCTTGTCCCAGCATTGGTTGCCAAATTAAACTTAATAATGGTAAAGAACTTGCTGATTAATGAGTTTCCTGCAGCTGGATCAGTCCTTCAGCAGCAGAGCCCTGTAATCACTATAGCAATGTGTTCAAAATGGATGTTTACCTAATGTCAAACGTATCTGCTGTAGGCTTGAAAGCATATGCCAGAAGTAGTTTACACCAGAACTTAATGCAAGCTACATGTTTTAGTAAAGCAAACAAAGGAAAAAGCAGCTTCCCCAGGTCCTGTGTCAGGTGTCCATAGATAATACTCGGAGGGCATCAGGTCTCCTGTGAGCTGAAAGCATTGTCCCACCAGTGGAAGCTGGCAGGCCTTGGTGTATTCCTTCTTCAGGCAGCATTTTTAAAGGAAACTTGTGGGGTTTTTTTGTTTTCCAGAACACAATGGCAAAACCAGTCCTACAGAAGCCAGTGAGCCAAGTGGTTAAAGAACCAGCAGTCTCCCCGGCAAGAGAAGATGACAGGAAAGGAAGTCCCTATGGGCAATGGGTTCCTGTCAGGAAGGAGGAGAAGAAAACATTTCTCAACTTCTCACCCAAAAGCACCTTGTTCCGGGCACGCTGACTTGTTTGTCTGTGTCTGACTGCAGCATTGTGCACACTTCAGTAGCGAAGGCTGAAACGGTCTGATCAGGGTGAATTTATTAATGCTGAGTATTCATTTTGAGATCTTAATTGTGGAATCTTAGGTTTCTCTTTCAGATCTAGAGCACAGTGATCCGCCAGCCACAGATGGGACTCTTGTGTATAGTTGTACATGTTTTGTATTGCTTTAATGGACTAGAGCTTACAGGTGGGTAACTTTTTCTAAACTGTTCAGTAGCTGTTATTTTGAAGTCTTGATTTATATTGTGTAGCTCGTCAAGTGAATAAACTTCAATTTTGCACTGGCTTCTTGGTGTGTGGAGTGTTAGACCTGTGTTGGGTGGTGAGCTGGCTGCATGCTGTGGCGTGTGATGTCCAGGCTGAGCTGTTGTTACCCTGCTGTTATCACAGCCTGCAGCAGCAGGTGATTTCTGGACCTTCACACTGGCTTGGCTTTTGTGAAAATAAATCACTGCTAAAATAAAGTGAGTGTGACTCCTCCAGTGAGGAACTGTATTGCCAGGCAAGGCTGGCACGTGTGCAAAGGATGCCCCTGTCCCTCACCCTCTTGGTGACGGTCAGCTGTGTGGTACAGTGGAACTCCACACTCATCACACAAGAGTCCCCAAACATTCTTTTACCAAAGTTCGTGTTCCCCAAACGCGCTTTCACCTCCCTGCTAAACATGTCATCAGGAACTTTGGCTAATGTTCAGAATTTATTTAATTCTTACAAGTTTATTGTGTGTAACGTGATTACACAAGCTTGTTCCTTCTGCTGGTAAAAGCTATGTACAGCTGAGGGTCTGCAAATGACTTACCACATTAAATATATCATTGCTCTTTGAAATTACTAAGGTCTACAATGTATTTTTTGATAAAACTTATAATCACCCACAAAATCTCTATTAAGCCACACTTGAGTAGGGGCAGGTGCTTTGCTGAGGCCTCAGACAGCTGTTCCTCTCTCCAGGTTCTGTTTGATCTCAGCTGTGTACTTCCCATAGAACCTCTCTGCCTTCTTGTTGAACTTGGCATTTCTCTCGTTAATGTAGTCTATGTCAGCATCATCATTGTAGGGCCGGCGCCTGCTGTACTTCTCACGCTTCTCAATCCTGAAAAGCAAGTGGCACCCGTGGTGAACCTGGGGGTGTGACTGCACGGGGACTCTCAGTGGCACCTCTCTAGTTACTTACTGCTTTTCAAGATCTGCGACCATTCTATCGACCCCTTCCTTAGTTGGCACATGAGTTCCATGGAGAAGACTGTCAGAGGTGGGATAAAGCGCTTCCCCGCTGGACAACAGGAAGAGATGGACAGCATTTTATGCACCACTCCAAGAGTTTAACAGCTTACGGTGTTGGTGCTAAACCCACCCTCTCCTCAGTGCAAGTGACACTACTTGTCACTTCTGCAAACTTAGTAATGCTCCTACTCCTCACACAGGGACTGCCAGTTACGGGATCATGAGTTTTAAGATAACGTTAAAAGACTTAACATCACAGTGGATGAGATGTTCAGCACAGCAGGTGCTGAAAGGATTATTTTTAAAAGTCCATGGTGTTAGCTAATAATTTTGAAACACCACAGACACCATCAGATGACAAATCAAAACTCACTACTGCTCCTTCAGCTTCTCGTACTCCTCCAGGTCAGGTTTGATCTGCCGGGTCAGCCTCTGGTACTGGCGCAGCTGAGCAGCCGCGTAATCTGGGGAAGGAAATGGGTGGAGGTGAAGGTTTTTATTTGATGGGTGTGTTTGCAGCTAAAACACTTAACAAAGGTGCTCAGTACAAACACAGTTATGTAGTTCAGCCATTACCTGAAAATCCCAGATCTGGATTTTTTCTCTTCTTTTTCCTTTCCCACCTCTCTGCATCCTCAGCACTGATCTCCAGCAGTTTAACTCGCTCGTAGTCCTCTCCTCTTGCTGCACATTCCTACCAAAGAATGCTTCAGGTGTAACAACAGCCAACCATCAAGCTTAGTTACACCTACCAAGATGAGTCCAGCCAGCACCCAGGGCAGGACAGTAATTTAGATACCCAAGAATCTAACTAGGAGGTGGATTTTATTGCCTGCGTTAGATCCCAAGGCTGTAGCATCACCACGAATGGGGCTCTGCCCCACTGCCAGTGCACGGCCCAGGGTTCAGCAAGGGCTGCAGAAGCTGTATTCATGTGCTTACCCTCTTCTTTTCCTCCACCTTCAGCTCCCACTCCAGCCGAGCTTTTTTGGCCTCCCAGTTTGGTGGCAATTTAAGTCTTTTATCTTCTTCCACCACTTCTTGGTGGTTCAGCTTGCGAGCCTCGTTCTAGGCACAAAGCACTTCATTACACCTGCTGACACTGGACCGAAACCCCCGACTGCAGGAGACTGCCAGGCCCACCCCACTCCTACAGCCGCGTTTGGGGCCCGCAGCCGTGTGTGCTGGACGGGCACCGATACCGGAGCCGCCCCTTCCGCACTGCTCCCCTATGGCGAAGCCCGGCCCGACCCCACTGCGCCCACCGCGTACCCGCTTCAAGTGGAGCTCGCGGAACTTGCGCAGCCGCTCCTCCCGCTTCTGTGCCGCCGCTGCCGCTGCCGCCGCCGCCGCCGCGCTAGGCCGCGCCTCGTCCTCCGAGCCCGAGGAGCCCTGAAACAACCCGCGCTCAGCCCGTGGCAGGGGAAGGAGCCGCGAGCCCCCTCACCCGCCGCCGCCGCCGCCGCCGCCGCCTCACCCCGCCATCGGGATCGGGAGCGCCGAGGCTGCCCAGCTCCGACACCGCCGCCGCCGCCATCTCCTACGAGGAGCACTTCCGCTTCCGCCTTCGGGCACTTCCTGTCGGGGAGCCGCCGCCGCCTCGGCGCCCCCCAGCGGTCGGGAGGAGCCACCGCCTGCCCGGGGGCAGGCCTGGAGCCCTCTGGCTGCGTCCGGAGCCGCTCGGGAGCCAGCTCCCGTTACCCGGGACTGCAGCCGCTGGTGCCGGGGCAGGCAGCCCCCAGCGGGCCTGGAGAGAGCCGAGGTTCAGTAAGCGACGGTAACGAGCATTTTCCTCCTCTTCTCCCGAGGAACCGAGGGGGGATGCAGTAGCGAGGAAGCGGCAGTGGTCCAGAGGAGCCTCCTGAGCCTCGGAGCATCGGAGAGCCCCGGTGCTATGGATAGATAAATACGGACCCAAACACAGATTCATTCTCAGGGTTTCTCAGCAGCACCGGTTTGCGCATACAGGTGCATCCATGTGCGTGTACGTGTAACTCCTGTGTGTTTGCAGAGGTTCAGAACCCCTCTTTCCCGTTGTAGAAACCATCCAGGCTGTGCAGGGCCGGTAACTGCCGCCCCACGACACGTTCTGGAGCCGGCGTTGTCATCTGCAGCTCGTCACTTCCCAGCAGAGGGAAACGCAGCCCAAGTGATGAGGGGCTGCGGCAATGGCGGGCCCCTGGCAAAGCCCAACTGTCTCTGTTCTCTTTTAACTTCACTTTCTTCTGCTGCCAAACTCTGATGCATGCTGAGTGATTAAAAATATCAAATGCGGCGGTACCCAGCAAGGAGTCGAGCCAGAGGGGGGGAAAGAAACCCAACCCAGTGAAGCCAGTGCCGTACAACAGAGCAGACCGGGGCAGGGGCTTTCATACAGCCCTGCTGACAGTGCCTTAAGGAAAGGGAGAGGATTGCCCTGATGTGGGTTGGGTTTGGGTACTCCACCTGCCTCCTCAGCATCCCTGCTGCTTGGCTGGGAGCTGTCAGACTTCCATGCACATGGAGCAAACTGCACCTGCTCCGCAACAGGGACCGCTGGTGCTGGAAGGGGAGGTTTGTCTGTGAGACCCAGCACAAAGGGGTTGATGTTGCGCAGTCACTGGGCAGTTCAGTGTCTGAGTTACATGCTTGGCCCCCAGCACTCGGTCACCCCTTGTCCCTTCAGGCATGGGTTAGGAGCAGGCAGAGGGTGAGTGGTTGGGGGGCAGAGACTCTGGGGCTGTCACTCTCTTGTGCAGTCGCTGCCCTCCTGTTGAACCACAGGAGCCTGGATGTGCCCATGGGTTTGTGTCCAGCTCACTGGAGCCTCTTTTCCCTTCCCACTGCTGTAATAGAGCTGGAAAAGAAACCCAAGAGGTTTCCCTGGCATCTGAATTTGCTTCTGGGTCTGATGCCAACTCAGGAAGCCCCATTCCTGCTGCAGGTGCCCAGTGTTTCCCCGGCTCTTTGGTAGAGTTGCAAATCCCAACCTGGCTCGAAACAGCAGGGAATTCTCCCCGGTCCGCCTTGTGCCAAGGAGCAGGGCCTGGTCCTGCGCGGCTGACAGTGAGTACATGCAGATCTGCTCTTGCTGTCACTTACAGTTAATTTATTTTTAGATTAAAAAGTGTTTGTCTTTCTCATGCACACAGAATTGGCTCCGCTCTTTTGGGTTGTAGCTGCCTCCATTGTCTTCTCCAGCCGTGCCTCCCCTGCAGTGCCGAAATGAAAAATTCCAGTTACATATTGTACAGGGGATGGGAGCTCGGAGGAACTGACTCATCCCAGTTATATTTGTCCTTTTCAAAGGGGAAGATCCTGGCCGGGGTGGGGTGGGGGGGGTTGAATGGGACATCATTGGTGATCTCCATCCACTGCAGCAAACGCGCTGCTGTGAGCAGAGCGCGCGGGGCTGCGGTGATGGCCACCGGTGTCCTCCGGTGGGAAGCTCCTGGGGCTGCTCAGCCGGGGCACTGGGAGGGTTTGTGTCGCTGTGGTTCCAGTATGGCAGCGGCCACACCGCATTCCCAGGGCATGAGCCAGGCCCTGCACGCAGCGAGCCCCAGCCCTGGGACATCTCCCACCCGTGAGGGGGAACAGGTCCAAGGTGGAGCTGAAGCTGTGCTGGCAGCACCAAGCACAGCAGCTGGAGCACAGTGACAGCCAGTGCTTTGCCCTGCACGGGGGCACCCGGCAGCAGCTCTTACCTAAGCATCTGCCCCTTGGTGTAGCCTCTGTCTGCCACTGGCCGGGCCTGATCCACTGCAGCACCTGGCTTGAACAGTGTGTCATGGGTTGCATGTGCAGTGCCATGGGTTGGGTGCGCAGTGCTATGGTTTGGATGTGCAGTGCCATGGTTTGAGTGTGCAGTGCTATGGTTTGGATATGCAGTGACATGATTTGGGTGCGCAGTGCCATGGATTGGATGTGCAATGCCACGGCTTAGGCGTGCAATGCTGTGGTTTGAGTGTGCAATGCCATGGCTTATGTGTGCAATGTCATAGTTTGGATGTGCAATGGCGTGATTTGGGTGTGCAATGTCATGGTTTGGGAGTGCAGTGCCATGCTTTGGGTGTGCAATGCCATGGTTTGAGTGTGCAATGCCATGCTTTGGGTGTGCAATGCCATGGTTTGGGTGTGCAATGCCATGGTTTGCGTGTGCAGTGCCATGCTTTGGGTGTGCAGTGCCATGGCTTATGTGTGCAATGTCATAGTTTGTGTGTGCGATGCCATGATTTGGGTGTGCAGTGCCATGGGTTGGATGTGCAGTGCCATGGTTTGATTGTGCAATACCATGGCTTATGTGTGCAGTGTCATAGTTTGGATGTGCAATGACGTGATTTGGGTTGGGTGTGCAGTGCCATGGGTTGGGTGTGCAGTGCCATGGTTTAGATGTGCAGTGCCATGGTTTGGGTGTGCAGTGCCATGGTTTGGGTGTGCAGTGCCATGGGTTGGGTGTGCAGTGCCATGGGTTGGGTGTGCAGTGCCATGGTTTAGATGTGCAGTGCCATGCTTTGGGTGTGCAGTGCCATGCTTTGGGTGTGCAGTGCCATGGGTTGGGTGTGCAGTGCCATGTGTTGGCTGTGCAGTGCCATGGTTTGGCTGTGCAGTGCCATGGTTTGGCTGTGCAGTGCCATGGGTTGGGTGTGCAGTGCCATGGTTTGGGTGTGCAGTGCCATGGTTTGGGTGTGCAGTGCCATGGTTTGGGTGTGCAGTGCCATGGTTTGGGTGTGCAGTGCCATGGGTTGGATGTGCAGTGCCATGGTTTGGCTGTGCAGTGCCATGGTTTGGGTGTGCAGTGCCATGGTTTGGGTGTGCAGTGCCATGGTTTAGATGTGCAGTGCCATGGGTTGACTGTGCAGTGCCATGGTTTGGGTGTGCAGTGCCATGGGTTGGGTGTGCAGTGCCATGGTTTGGGTGTGCAGTGCCATGGGTTGGGTGTGCAGTGCCATGGGTTGGGTGTGCAGTGCCATGGTTTGGGTGTGCAGTGCCATGGGTTGGCTGTGCAGTGCCATGGTTTGGCTGTGCAGTGCCATGGGTTGGCTGTGCAGTGCCATGGGTTGGGTGTGCAGTGCCATGCTTTGGGTGTGCAGTGCCATGGGTTGGCTGTGCAGTGCCATGGGTTGGCTGTGCAGTGCCATGGGTTGGGTGTGCAGTGCCGTGGGTTGGCTGTGCAGTGCCCTGGGTTGGCTGTGCAGTGCTGTGGGTTGGCTGTGCAGTGCCATGGGTTGGCTGTGAAGTGCCATGGGTTGGATGTGCAGTGCTGTGCAGTGCCATGGGTTGGGTGTGCAGTGCCATGGGTTGGGTGTGCAGTGCCATGGTTTGGGTGTGCAGTGCTATGCTTTGGCTGTGCAGTGCCATGGGTTGGGTGTGCATTGCCACAGCCCCACTGGTGCGGGTCAGGGCTGCACTCGGCGGCTCCATGCGCTGGGTGCTGCAGGCGAGGCTGTGATGCGCTGCTGCAGCCGGGGACATCTCTGCCCCGGGAGCCTCCCCATGGCAGCCATCCCATGCGCTCTGCCACATGGGCTCCTTGCGTGTCAGCGGCAGCGGGGAGCGTGCTGGGGATGTGATAAGGCCCCGGCACTCGGTGGCGTGAGCTCTGCTCTCCTGCGCGGCCCCAGCAGCTGCGGGAGCTGCCTCACTTCCTGCCGGGCGCTGCCTGCGCGGCGCAGCTCGGTGCTGTTGAGCAGCTGCCGCGCTCCATCCTGTTCGTGATGAAAGGTGCTTTAGGAGCGGAAGCAGGTTCTGAGGATCGGGGGTAATAACGCACAGGCAGGGCTGCAGGCAAGGCGCTCAGCCCGGCCCCGGCCCCGACCCCCGCGGCGGGTGGCGGTGGTGGGATGGACATCCATCCTCAGCGGGGGGACCCTGCCCCACCTCTGGATCTGGGGGGCGCAGAGGGGAGGGCCGGGGTGGCTCGCACAGGGGGGGTTCAGTGCACTCCCGCTGCACGGGAATCGCAGACCCGATGTCAAATGTCCTTTGTCACCAGGGTGAAAACTGGGGGCAGGAAAAGAGGCAGCGCCTGGGATGCCGGCATGTCCAGGCTGGGACAGGTGGGATGCTGGCATCGGCAACGCTGGGAAGCCCTTCACAAGCAGAAGCACTGGTTTGGGTAAAGAAGAAGAAAACAGACCTAAAACTTGGGTAGGACCAAATCAAACCTGCAATAGCCACATTAATCCAGAAGGGTGACACTGGTGTGTTGGAAGATAAGATTAATCAGAGTATATTTCCTCATTGGAGCAGATCTAATACACTGCTTTACTGCATGTAGTCATTTACCATGGAGGAATTTGGAAAGAGGGGAAAAGTGAAGATTGTTTGGGGTTTAGGCAGAAGAGAAACTGGGTTTCTTAGCGCCCGGTTCCTTTCAATCACAGACTGGTGCTTGTGTCCTGTTGGGTTGCAATTATAATCTTTCAGATCAGACACATAATCATTGGGCTGGAGAGCAAAAAGTACCTGGGTAATGTGCTTAACAGAAATTAACCTGGTTACGTCCCTACTCTATTGAAAATGAGAAAGTGCTGATGGTCAAAATCAATTCCTTCCCAGCCAAATTACTGCAGGGCTGGCTTAGGGTTTCAGCTAAATGCTCAACCCTCAAACAATGAGCCTGATTGTATTGAATTAGGCTCCTGATCATATAGTTCAAATGATGGCAATGGTTCGCCTTTAATGCCAGCAACGAGTGGTGGGCACGATGGAAAACCCACCCCACCTTCCCTTGGGACCATGCAGAGAGTCCACCTGGAGCGGCCAAAGGAGGGCCTGTGGGAAGCTTTGCCCAAGCCTTCCCTGTCCATGTTTCAGCCCATTGGTCTGGGATCATGGCTTGAACTGGGATGAAGGGCCAGGGGATGTGGGGTGGATGGTTTGGGATTCACAGCCCCAACGGCTGATAGATGATGGACTTCTTGAGGGGTTGATGTTGCTTTCGGAGCAGCTTTTGGGGCATCTCTCCACAGCTCACCAGCTCCTGCCCGGTTACAGCCTTGCCCTTAAAAGCCGGAACCTCGCAGAGTTTCCTGGATGAGAGCACCTCAGTCATTAGCTGTGAATTGCAAATGAAGCAGATTTACAGTGTATATCACAGAAATACCAGTGTGAGGTGGGAGAGCGGCACGGGGTGCTCGTCGCTGTGCTTCCCCCTCACCAGGCCCATGTGCCACCCCAAGGACCTGGTGCCGCATCCCATGCACAGGCATTTGGGGAGGTGCCACACTAGTTCTCCATCAGCCCAATGGGATGGGGACGCCTTCGAGGCTCCCAAAACCCAGCAGCAGCAGGGATCGATTGCTGGGGGTGGATGCTTCCCTGGGGGAATGTGACAAGTGGCAATTCATTAACTGTCAATAATGGGGAAGGATGGGACCTGTGGTCCCGCTGTTGCAATTAGGAGGGAGAAGGAGGCTGGAGGGAGGGATGCTGCGAGCTGGCAGTGGGGGACAAACCTGCTTGTTGGTCCTAGCATGAGCAGTATTGAGTCCACAGCACCATGGGGGTCCTGAGGCTGCCCTGGACACCAGGGATTCGCTTCCCTCCTGCTGTGGGACACAGGGCTTGGGCATGGCTGTCCCACTGGTGACTTGTGCAGGGATGCCTGCATGGGAGCTGCCTCTCTGGGTGTGGAGGGAGGATAACGTAACCTTTCCCCTGATCAATGGAGATTTTGGTTTGTGAGTTATTAGCCCAGTGCCATAAACTATCTCAAAACCACAAAAGTAAGATAATAAATCTCCCTGTTTACCGTCCTGTGCGTTGTTCTTAAGCACCAAAGTCCCTCCAGGCATCTGTTCGATATCGCATCGGCCAAACGTGCACACAAATCACAAAGACAAAGCCGGATTTTGGGGAATATTACTCAGTCTTTGATGCTTTCCAGCACTTGGTGCTGTGCAGGGAAGCTCCTGTGGTCTTACCGGGCACCGCGAGCAAGTGCTGCAATGAGTGAGGCTGAGTGAGCACTGATGAGGGGATGCTGTGTCCCGGTCCTCATGGACCCCATCACAGCGCCTCCCTCCCTCCATCCTCTGCCCCAGGGAGCCCGGTGGTGTTGGGATATCTCCTGACCCTCCCCAGCCTCCTGCTCCTCTACCAGCCATAGGTTTTCTTCTCAATGGTTGTTCTCCCCAGTACTTTTGCCTCCTGGCCACGGTCGCTGCATCCTCCCTCATCATTAACTGCTGGGTTGGGTTGCTCCGTGGTTTCCCCCTAACCCAGCAGTCTCCCCCCTCATTACCCACCAGAATAAACCTTCCAAAGAAGAAAAGGAGAATGGGAAAGGCTACTTCAGGCAGGGCCAGGGCACAGCACTGGGAGCCAGAGCCAGGGGAAATCTCCAGCTGCAAAGAGGAAGCTGCCTGGCTGCAGCTGAGACCAGGGTGGGAGAAGGGATTGCAAAGACAAGGGAGGATGGAGGATGCGGGAGCTTGCCTTGGTGCGCCGCACGGGGAACTGGAAACACAGCCTGGTTTGATGGCTTTAATGAGAGGAGCCCCAAGAAGGGAGCTGAGCGCCAGTGTCCCCTTCCCAGGGATACACGAGGTGCATGGTGCTGCTCTGCACGGTCAGCAATGGGGTCAGAACACTGGGAAGGAGCCGAGTGCTGCTGCTCCTGAGGGACACCGCATGCGGCTCACGGCCTCTCCCCTTGGAATCGCGCCGCTTCCCTTTCCACACCTGGATCCCAGGAACCCCCACGCTGTTCAAAGCCGGAGCCGGGAGGAAGCCGGCCCCTTCCCTGACCGCGGGGGTCCCGCTCCCCCCGCAGCGATGGGAACACAAACAGAGCCGAGCGGGGGTGTTTTGGGGGTGCAAAGCGGAGCCCCCCGCACTCCCCAGCCCCATGTGCTGGCAGTGGGATGCTCCCAGCGGGCTCGTGTCTGACGCAGCACAGTGAAGCTCTGCTGCTGCTGCACGAGGCCTGGGGTTTTTCTGTGGTTGCTGAGTGGGATCCTGCTGGATGCAAGCAGGTGCCGCTCCTTGGGTTGCTTCTGAGGCCTGATTTTGGCCTCTAAAGTGTTAAGTGAGTGCTAAGCCCTATAAAATTACCCTTTCAGCTACTATTTCTGCACAAAAGGCGTTCGGCGACAAGATACGCCAAAGCATCTGATGAAGTAATATGTCTATTCTCACTTGTGACATTTATTATTAACAGGGAAAAGAAAAAAAAGAGAAAAAAACCCAGCCAGAAAGAACTCTTAATTGAAGGACTATTGTGCCCTGGTAACTGCTATTAAATTAATCTGCTGCATTCCTTTCCACCCACACACTTTAAAACTTCCTGGTTATAATTAGAACCATTTAAAACCAATTTGACACTCCTTGGATGATGCAGTTCAGCTGCTTAATATGGTGAAACATTGGTGAAAGGAGCTGAGTGGGGCTGCGAGCAAGCTGGGTTTGCTCAGCTCTCGTGGAGGATCAAACCCAGGAGCTGATGCTCGTGCATGGGGATGTTCAGACCCATGAGGAAATGCAAGCTGGGGTTCATTGTAAGTGCCCCTTGAGCCATGCCCCATCTCTGTCCTCTGTAGTCATCCTATGGGAGATGATCCTGCAAGAGCTGCCCTGAGCATCCTTTCCCTGGGGACACCCATGGGTGCTGGGAGGGCTCACTGGGTGATGCTGCTCTTTGCTGGGTAGCACAAATGCCTCCCCTTGTTTTGAAAGCACCTTGGGCGGTCAACCTCCTCCTTTGTGCAAGGCAAAAAATGCACCAGAGCAAAACATGTGCCCGTGCAAAAGTGTTTGGGGGTTTGAATGTGCTAAAAAGGCATCTTAAAGCAGGACAGAAAGGTGATTGTTGTTAATGGGAGAGGCATGCTGATGCCGTGCACCTCTGTGCCTGCCTTAAAAGCTCGGTCAGGGGGGTGCTGGTCCAAGGCAGGATTTGGGGAGGGTTCTGTGGCTGTTTGATGGGGGAGCAAGCAGAGGAACCACCCAGCCTCGCCAGGGGGGGCCTGGTGCGAGCCCCATCGGGTGTCACTTCTGCAAACGTGTTCCTGCTCGGCTGCCTGTACCCGTCATTCTCGTAACCACCTGGGTGGCATTTCCATGCTATCTGCAGCTCTCGAGCACATCCCAGCCACCTCAAGGCGAAGGCAGTTCCTCTCAGCAGCCCTGGAAGGTCCCGTTAGTCACGGTATCTTCACTGTCACCTTCTGTTTCCTTCTCCATTTGGCTTTCAGTTTTGTGACATGTGTTAACCAGGACTGTGCTGGATGCAGCCCCAGCCCCGCAGCTTCCTCACCCGCTGCTGGGACCGTTTCCTGCCCGCGCCCACCTTGCACCCTGCAGCCACGGGGGCGATGGCTTTGACTCAGGTTTTGGGGCACAACGCGGGGTTTTGTGCTCTGGACCCTCTGTTCCCTGTGGTTTTCCCATCGAGGAAGGGCTGCGATGAAAACCTTGAGCGTTGCCCCCGCTCCCCTCCCCTGCAGCTCAGTTTCAGGTTCCCCTGGGGCCGTGGCCTTTCGGATGTGGCACTGTGTGGCCATTCTGTCCACCCTTTTGGGGGTCAGACCCCCTCTTCCCATGCTGGTGCCTTCCCTTTTCCCTGCCCTCACTGCTCTCCCTCTTGCTGATGTTTTGCATCTCCCTCAGGTCATCCTCATCCCTCTCCCTCGTGCTGCCTGGTCCAGGGCTCAATGCATTGGCACAAGGTGGGGACGTGTTCCCGTGTCCCGTTCAAGCCAGTGCTGGGGCGGCTGTGCCAGTGGGAATGGCAGCAGAAGGAAATGTGGGTTGTCAACCCTGGGGCAGGGACCCAAGGGGCCATCCCTGCGGGGATGGAGCAAGAGGCTGGGGGTGGTTGGGGGCTTGTTTTGGTGATAAACAAAATGCCAGGTTTTGAGATTTTGAATCTCTTCCCTCCTCCCATCCTCTCCCCGCTTCCGCTCTGGCGCACGATCGGGCCCTGGCACGCAGCGGTTATTTCGGATTTGTCTGCTCAGTGTCGGTTGGGTTTGGTTTCGTTGGGGTTTTCGGTGTTTTTTTGTTGTTGTTGTTGTTTTTTTCCCCCCTTTCTTGCTGCTCCGTCGTTTGTTCCCAGCTTCGGAAGCGGCCGCAGCACAAACCGAACCGAGCGAGGCTGTTTCTGCTGTCGCTGCAGAAGCGCTGCGTGCCGGCGCGGGTGCGCGGCGGGGGGCGTAACGAGAACCAGCGCTGCGGCCCCGGCCAGGCCGAGTAAAATTAGCCCGGGAGGCGGGAGAGGGGGAAACGTCTTCATCCCGGGAAGCCTCCGGAGCCCAGATGGGTTTGTGCGGATGCAGCAGTGAGCTACGCATCCCCTCCGTGCGTTCTGCCTCCCCATCCGCCTCCTCCCTTCACACCCTTCCCTGGCTGCTCCCCCAAACCAGGCAGCTCCGTCCCTGCCACGCCGGTTGCACAAAGCACCTGAGGCCGCCTCTCCCGCACCCTGTGGGGTGCAGCGACCCCGAGCGTTCCCTGCCTGTCTGCGGCAGTCATTCCACTTGTCTGGGCAGGAGGCATCAGCTCGGCCAAGCGCTGCTCCGGTGCCATCCCTCTGTGTCCCTGCAGGTGCCTCGCTGAGCTCGGGACATGGGGGAGCAGGGCTTTGTCTGCCCGTGGCTGTGGAATGAGAGGGCAGAGGTTGGGTGTGGGTCTTCAGGAGAAGAACGGAATTTAACAGATCACAGTATCACAGTATGCTAGAGATTGGAAGGGACCTCAAAAGCTCATCCAGTCCAATCCCCCTGCCGGAGCAGGAACACCTAGATAAGGTTACACAGGAACGTGTCCAGGCGGGTTTTGAATGTCTCCAGAGAAGGAGACTCCACAACCTCCCTGGGCAGCCTGGTCCAGTGTTCTGTCACCCTCACTGAGAAGAAGTTTCTTCTCAGGTTTAAGTGGAACCTCTTGTGTTCCAGTTTGTACCCATTGCCCCTTGTCCTATCATTGTTTGCCACTGAGAAGAGCCTGGCTCCATCCTCGTGACACTCCCCCTTTATATATTTATATACACTAATAAGGTCACCCCTCAATCTCCTCTTCTCCAAACTATAGAGACCCAGCTCCCTCAGTCTTTCCTCATAAGGGAGATGCTCCACTCCCTTCATCATCTCAGTTGCCCTGCGCTGGACTCTCTCCAGCAGGTCCCTGTCCTTCTTGAACTGAGGGGCCCAGAACTGGACACAATATTCCAGATGAGGTCTCACCATGGCTGAGTAGAGGGGAAGGAGGACCTCTCTCCACCTACTAACCACCCCCCTTCTAATACACCCCAGGCTGTGTGTTTGTTGGAGCAGGAATCACTCTAGCTCCCCAGCGTGAGGCTGTGGGGGTCCCTCGTGCCCATGTGTGGTGCTTGCTTGGGGCTCCCCAAGTATTTCTGAGGAACACCCTGGGCTCTGCTGTTCCTCACAGATATAAATGTGCATTAAAGTAAATGTAGAGATTAGGATGTGGACAAACGTGATTAGGGAATCGATGCTGCCGGATCAGAGGTCCAGGCAGAGAACTCTGCTGGAAGGAATTGAGCCACCACAGAGGATAATTGAACAGCACCCTGCAGACCTGGCGAAGCACCCAGCTCCGAGGGATGCTCCTGTGCTCCAGGAGCCAGTGCATCCCCTGGGCTTGCACGACCCTTGGTTGCTTTGGGGCTAGTTTTCCTCTCTCACACACCATGGAGGGCAGGAAGGGTGCAAAGCCAGCGCTGTGGTGCGGTCTCGGCCCTTCTTAAAGCCCTCTGAGGTCCTGTGGACTCAGAAACGAAGCCCAGACCCACAGTTTGGAGCTGGCCCAATGGAGGGGTGACAAGAGGCAGTGGCACCTGGGCTGCAGGGCAGCTCCATAAGGATGGGGTGGAGGCAATTAGGGATTAATCACCTGCAGTGGGTGGGAAGGAGGGAGCTTGTGGCTACTCAGGATCCTGGCTGTGCTGCACATCAGCCTGTGCAGGGGGGTTTGGGGCTGTTCCTGTGCTGCAGCCTCTGGGAGCTGCTTTGGGAAACGTGAGTCTTGGAAAGCTGTTGCTGCTCCTCGGAGCTGTTGTGATGCTGAAATATCTGACAATGCACTCATGGTCCCTGTGTGCCAGAGCCTGGGGAAACAAGGGCTGGCAGGAGGAGGAGGGTGAAGTCGGGGCTGCCCTGGCCCTGGGCTGGTGCTGGGGAGTGGAGGAAGAGTCAGGTCGTGCCTGGTGGTCTCTGGCCCAGTGGCTTTAGGTGGTCCTCGCACAGTGCTGGTGATGGGGCAGGAGCTCACCTGGCTTTTGGCTCCCTGAGATACCTGCAAAGGTTTTCAGGTAGCCAGAAGAACCCAGTTCAGTGTTTCCCATTGACTGATGGGAGGTGTCTGAGCTGCTTTATGAGGCTGCGGAGGAGTGTTCTGAGCAAAACCAAGGCTTTTCCCATCAAAAAGTGGGAGCACTTTGCTTGGCAGCACTCACACAACGTGCTCACGGTGCTCAGGAAATGGAGAGCAACCAGCAGAGCATCCGGGGGTCACTCAGTGCATGGGGTCAGCGCAGCAGCTCCCACTGGAGCATCGCCTGTGCTCTGCTGGCCCTGTGGATATGGAGAGGGAATGTCAAAGATCCCATGTGTTTGTCTCACAGGAGCAGCTCCATGGATAAACTTTCCCCCTCGCCTCCGAAGCTTGTCCGGTCCCAGAGGTTGTCACCCAGAGCAGTGACACTGGAGCACTTAGTGGCTTGTGTCAGTCCCCGGAGGGCTTCTTGGTCTTTACTTTTCTGGAGCTGGATTCTCTCTATTTGGTTATTGATTTGAATGTTCAAGTGAGGGGGATGATGTTGGGTTTATGGTGCTGAGCTGTGGGCGCTGGCGGGGGCCACTGCAGAAATGACCTGTGTTGTTGCTGTTATGGTGAATGCGAAGCTGCTGTGGTGGGAGGTGAAGGTGATTCTGGTGGTTCATCCCTGCAGCACGCTGGGGTAGTGGGATGAGCTTCGCCCCACAGGGAGCCCAGTTGGTGCTGGATGTCCATAAATCCCTTTCATCCCATGTGGGAACCACAGGAGCAAAACCAATACAACTAAGGCCTGCTCACCTTGGGTGGCTTTGGCATTAAATATATATATATGTATGTATATATGGGCAGAAAATTAACTTAATCAAGTCAAAACAGAATTGATTAATATTTTAATAAAACCATCTAACTCAAGTTTAACAGACTGGTTAAATCTCAGCTGGATAAAAACCACTGTGGTTCTCCACTGCCTTTTTTTCTCTTAAACACAGGCTGGTTTCCATGGCCCCATCTGATTACGGGGGTACCGGAGCGGCCGGCCTCCAGTGGGGTTGCTGGAGAGCATTAGGCACACGCAGCTCACGGAGCTGTTTGCCCTTTAGCTGAGCAAATAATTAGTAGTGGTTTGCAAAGGCCCTTTCTCCCCCTCCCCGCTCCCTTTTATAGGTACAATAATCAGATAAAATATTTCTGGAAGACTATTTACAAAGTTCCCCATACCCATCAATCTTGCCGTTAAGAAGGAGAGGAGGAAGATATCTAACCTCAAGAAGCTGCTAATGCAACCGAGCTATTTAATGGTGGGGTGGATGGTTGGGTTTTTTTCCTGCTGCCATTACTATGGAATACATAATAACATCAATAATTAAATATAAATTGGATTTAATATTTTATGCTGGCGACATGTAATTTACACTCTACCCGAGAAATCAAAAGGTCATGTCTGAAGTAAAGGCAAGAAGTAGGGGGAGATGGGTTTGTCCGTCAGATGTGTCCTGCTGTCCTTCTGACAGGCTCTAACCCTGCTGAAAGGGAGCCTCAAAAATTCCTCCAGGGAGGGAAATAAGAGCCTTGTTTGGGGTAGGAAGGGAGAGCTCACGGTCAGATTTGCACATTGCAGGAGTTTTTCCTGCTGCTTCCCTGGATCTGGTGGCTCTTGATGCAGTAACACTCCTATCTTGATGTTAAGCATCTGCTGGTGGCGGTGGCCACAGGGCTGGGCTGTGAGGGGAGTGTGTGTTGGTGCAGCCCCATCGCTGCTGCAGCCTTGCAGGGATGCTGCACCGGCAGCGCTGCCGCTGCATTGATTGTCCTGGAGATCCAGCAGGTTTCGGTGCCTTGCCAGCACTGGAGCCTCCATCCATTAACACAGTGGTAATTCAGGAACTGCCTCTGTTATTTCTGGAATGTCTGAAATATTTCCATTTCTTTATCTCCCTCCCCGGTTGTCAAACACCTTCTCTGATTTCCACACGCATACACAGGGGTTTGCCCCTGTACTGGGTCTCAGCAGCCCCAAGCTCTCTTTGCCATTTGCTTTACATCTTTAGTTAATTAAAACTAGGAAAAATCAAACATCTCCTAGGCAGATGTGAGCTCTTTCAGCTTTCCAGCCCCTGCTTTGCGTCTCTTTCTTCATTCCCCTGGGTTAGGAGCACGCCAGCAGCATCATGCCCTGTTTGCAGGATGAAGACCGCCTTGCTAAGCCATAGCAGCTGGATGCACAAGCAAAGCTTGAACCCGCCTTGTGCTCACTGTGCTGGGGTTGCTGCTGCACGGGGAGAGAAGATCCCCTTTGTGGCTGGGGTAAATTATTGCTCAAGACTGTGGGCAAAGAGGTCTGGGGCTCGCCTGGGCTGCCCAAAGCAGGTTTCTTCGCAAGTGAGGCTTCTGCTTTTTAAAGGTTGTGCAACACATCTGGGCAAAGCCATTCTTCATTCTTCTTCTCCTTCTCCCTGGAGTGGGTGAGACAAGGAAGTCGGGGGTAAGCAGCCCAGATAGTGGTTGCTTTTGGGGTCTCACCTGGCACGAACACGGGGGTGGCAGAGCCCATCCAGGAGGGTTTGCTGCTTGCGGCCGAGGTGGAACAATCCTCACTGAGCCTTGTGTTAGTTGAACATCTAATTTGGTTCCTTCAGCCTCCATGGCCAGGTTAAATAAAAGCCCACGATAGCTGACTTTCCACACCCTCCAGGAGCTACAAACCCACGTTACAGCCACTCAGAAGTGGGCAGAAAATGCCCTGTGGAATTCAGCAAGCTGCAGATGTGGCCAAAACGTCTCCATTTGGCTTTTTCCTAAGCCAGACCCCTACCAGCCACAAGAACCTCAGCCGTGATAGAGGCACTTGGGGAACCCTCTGGCTGGATCCTGCCTCTGGATCCCTGCTGGGTTCAGCCTGATTTGGCTTTTTGCATCACCTGGAGGGTGGCAGTCGCTGTCATGTGGGAGCAGAGCTATTCTGGGTGCTTCACTGGATGATGTGGTCAGAGCTGGACCCCAAGGTGCTCGGGGCTGAGGTTTATAAGATCATTACGCTTTCAGTGCCTTTTTATGAGGCTTTGGAATCTACTTGGGAAAAGAGCTACTTGGTTTCTGTCGGGGCTAAATGGTTTTGATCAACGATACAATGGGGTTTGATGCCTCCATCCCTGGCCTGACCCTGCGGTAAGATCAGCACCTGCCTCTGGAGGAGGAAGGGTCTAATGAATGGCAAGAGGATGCGGTGCTACCGCCCTTCTTGGGGCTGTGCTTTAGTGGGCTCCTTCCAGTTATGGTTTTTTCCAAGTCAGCTATGGAAAATCTACATAAATCCTCTATTCTTGCAGCTTGTGGTGCCCCTGAAAGTGAAACCACCTGTTTTCAAAGGGCAATCCTGACTCTTAATTGCTCTTAATAGCATATTTTGATTTTATGGACAGGATAATGCGGTCTGGGGGCTTGCTTGCTTGGCAGAGGAAACACTGGGCTTTTCTGATGCTTTGAAATGTTGCATTCAGGAAGGGGTTTAGCGGAGTCTGGGCCCTTCTCTGTGTGTCCCTGTCCCCTGTATGTTCTGCAGCAGCTTTTCAGGGACACAACCACAATAAATTCAGTGGGAATGGGTCAGAAGTTGTTTCAGACTACACATTTTTCCACTTCTAATACACCAAAATCCAGAGGTATCCTGTGCTGTTCCTGTTTGGAAGGGCCAAACAACTTTAATCTTTAAAAGATTAATACAGTGAAGTTGCAATACCATTGATACACTATTATTTTCCATCTTTATTCATCCCCAGATGCAGCAAGAATGGCTCCCTTCAGGCCATTCATAACTGGCAAATGCTTTTAAGACCTTTAACAGTCGCACGCTCCATCTCGCAAGGTGCCTGCTTTATTGTCTGAAAGAGTCGCTCTGAGAAATTACTTCACTAATGTTTTGCAAGGGACCAGCCTGAGTGATTGATGGACAGGATTCAAGTCACTGATAGCCGGTCACTTAATCTGCAATCAGGACTGTCCCGATCAATTTGAGAGGCAGCGGGGAGCGCAGGGAGGAGGAGATGCAGAGATTCACCTTTGCCATGGTGGATATTGAGGGATTATTGCCCAGAGCAGCCACAGCCAGGACCAGGCTGTCTGTGGGACTTGGTGAGGTTAATCCCAGCTGAGGATCAGGAGTTTTGCCTTTTATACTTAGGTTTAAGGATGCCAGTATCAAGGATGATCTACTGAGTCTTTAGTTGTGCCAGCAGCACCATGCTGCTTACCTGTATTTCATGCTCTTCCTGATGCCATAAACTCTCCCTGCTCTGAGTAAAGGCTTTTCCATCACCTCTGCAAACTCCCCTTTGCTTTGCAGTGAGTCTTTATGGTAGGAATTACTATGTTTTCTATGCCCTGTTGCTATGAGAAATGCTGGGGCTGGGGTGCATGTGCAGACCTGGTGGCCAGGTTTGTGCTCGTGCTGCTGGAGGCTCATGCTGAATTTCCAGGACCCCTTCAGAGGGGCTGGTGGGCAAATCCTTTCCTGTGGCTCCATTGTCTCCCCCTTTCCAGCTGAGCCCCAGAACCAGTTCGGTTTGCCCACAACCCCTCAATTTAAAAGCCAGCCTCGGTGGGGGGAGCCGAAATCCCACCAGTGCCGGGAAGGGGCTTGAGATGCGAATCCATCCCTGAAGCTGCTGCAGGAGGGACTCGGTGCCGTACCCCTGTCCCAGTACAGGCACAAACCCCACCAGAGATGTTCTGCTGGTGCTGAGCCCCTCTTCCCCCTCCAGAGAGGGACAGTCCCTGGCTGGGGTTACTCCCTGACAAGAAAAGTTGAGCAGCTCTTTGTTTCACCGCCACAATCTTTTGCAACAGAAAGCAATTACAGCTAACGGCTCTAAGGCTTTACCTCCCCAACTTGATCTGCCCTGTCACGTCCCATTAACTTTGAATCCAGCACTAATCCCTGCCCTGAAATATATAATGAAAGACATTCAAAATATATCAAAATGGCATTGGTATTGATTTATTAATGCTAGGGAATGCTGCCCTAATTGAGTTTAGGTCCAGGAAGTAAGTTAATGCAGCTGACAGTGATACAGGAATCCAATCTCCCCAGCGCACAGAGTTAGGACTCTTTTTTTCTCCCTTTGTTGTCAGTTGGATAAATAACAAATCAATTTAAATTTCAACGAGGTTGCTAAAAACAAGGCAGTGCCCGCCTGGGCTGGCCCCCACTGGGGTTTCAGCTACTGGAGAAGGTCGGGTTGGTTCAGCACCGGGTTGAGGACATCCCCATGTCCTGCAGAAGGAGCTGACCCATCCCTGGAGGCTGGGGACTGTGTTTCTCGTGGGGGTCCAGACTGGTGGCTTTGCTGGCAAATGCTGTTGTAGGAAACAGTTGGTTTCTGCTTGCTCCTAATCCAGAGGACTTGGAGATCCTCCTCCTCCAAACCCCACCTGGATGTGGACCTGCAGATGCTGCGCATAGGGGCAGCAGTTATGGGGCTCTGCTGGAGCAATGTGGGTCCCTTCCCTGGGCTCTGAGGTTCTCTCTCTGCCTGCCCCACTAAGAAACTCTGCTCTTCCCTTTTCCTCTGCAGAGCAGCAGGACCTGCCATTCAGTGCTGCCTCTGGAGATGCTGCGAGCATCCCTGTGGTCGTGCCTTGACTTTGAGCTGTTGAACTCTTGGTTCAAGTTTAGGTCACAAATAATTGGGTTTAGGACTAAGCAACCGATGCTGCTGCCCTGGAGCTGCAGATCCCGCTCATTCAGAGTCCTCTTTTTAACTTCTCTGGGCTTTTTTTTGTTAAGCCCTTGAGAAATACTCAGGGCTCGTGTTTAAAACCCAGCCCTGCTGGGGTTGGTATGGTCAAGAAGGCAGAGGAGCCCGAGTTAATTAAATCAACAGCTAACAGTGGAGGTTACCCACAGAAGTGAACCTTGGTGCCCCTAAAACCACTGACCAGAGAATGGCTGGAAAAAAACAAAACCACAGTTGGAGTGAAATGGAAAAAGAAATCTTCAGCTCTATATCACTTCAGCTAGCCACAGGTATCAGAACATTAATTGCTCTTTGACTTGATTTTGTTGTGGGATTAAGGGCACATTGTGGCTTATGAAGATTATTCTAGGAGCCACAAGGATGGATGCAAAATCCATCTGTTAAGCATTTCTTTGCGTGCTGAAATCCAGGATGCTGCTGCAGCCGCTCTCCAGCACGGCCATAGGCACCAAGCAGCCACTTCAGCTTTCCCGACCTGCATGCTCCCTGCTGGCAGCTCAGAGCTCCCTGTCCCTGTGGGGCAGGTTGAGCACCACATGTAAAGGTTTTGGGTGCAGGATTGATCTGCTTGCTTTGCCTGCAGTGAAGGTTCTGCTCTGAGGACCCCCCCCACCCAAACAATCACTGATGGATGGACCAGCATGGCAATTTGCAGGGAGGTATCCATGCTCAGGGTTCTGCCTCCTTCCTCTATTCCCAAGTGTACAAATCACTGATGGATGGACCAGCATGGCAATTTGCAGGGAGGTATCCATGCTCAGGAGGCTGTAAAACACATGGAGCAGTTTGAGGCAGAGATGAGCTGTACCTCAGGTTTTCCTCTGTCCTGCAGCGGGCTGTCCCCACCTCTGGTGCTGACCAGTGCTGCAAGACCTGTCCCTTCTCCCAGGCATCCCTGTGATGCTCTGCTCTGTGCTGGCTGCCCTGCATGGAAGCGCTGATGGATGAGGATAACAACCACATCCTGGGTGTCACGGTTGGCCCTGGGAAGGTTTCCTGAAGCCAGAGGCAGCAGGGAGCTGCTGTACTGGGAGCCATGGGGGGCGACTGGCACCCAGGGCTGTGTCACTCCCTCCCTGGCCAGGGCTCAGTGCCGGCGCTGTCTCTCGGTGCCTTTTCAAACTCATAAATCCAAGAGATCAGAGCAGGGGGATCCAGTCAAGCCCGTAAGTCACACACACGACGTCAAATGAAACCGCGGACGTTAAAGCTTTACTGCAGTGAACAGTTTTAATTTCCTGGGTATAACAGCTGGGTTGACGCTAATGACAGATGAAAGCGGAGATTTCCCGGTCAGTCCAGCCCCAGCCTGGCCCGACACAGCCAGGAGCACAGGCTGTTAACAATGCGCCTCTTTGTCCCCTGAAACTTGGATCCATTAGACCCAGAGATGTTAATTACAACAGAAATTACCTATGAAAGGCCTTGCTCAGGAGCCTGAATGTTTGCAGCCAGTAATAACTGTATTATTTTCCATAATGCTGGTGCCATTTGTTTGGTGGGGGTTTGGGGTTGTTTCCAGTTTGGGTTCAGGGCTTTTTGGTTGCTTGGTTTTGTTTTAAATCTGCTTCACTAATGTGATAATTAATGTCTTCTGCCTGGCGCTGACTGTGGCCACCATGGGGGTTTGCTGCAGTGGCCTTCGTGCCCTTCAGCAGCCTTGGAGAAAGGATGTAAATGGGTATTTGCAAGCTAAAGGAAAGCCTTTGGGTGTTTTGGGTTTTGCAGCTGCTGGGAGCTGCCATGGAAGCAGTGGGGGTGATTGTGCCACCGGCTGCACTGTGGCCAGCCCATGGGGATGTTCTATAGCAGCATGGCCTGTGCCATGATGCATGGGGTGGCAGTGCCTGGGGAGAGTTCATGTCCCCATGAAGCCTTTAGTCAAGTGTCTGCTCTGAGACATGTCGCTGATCCATACTGGGCCCTTTGTGTTGTGAAAGACTTGCCCTTTGCAGGTGCTCCACAACCGTTTAAGAGCTGGGATGAGGAGGAGATGTACATCCCAGCTCTTACCCGGCCACTTAGCATAATAGAATGGTTTGGGTTGGAAAGGACCTTAAGATCATCCAGTTCCAACCCCCTGCCATGGGCAGGGACACCTCACACTAAACCAGGCCACCCAAGGATTCGTCCAACCTGGCCTTGAACACTGCCAGGGATGGAGAATTCACAACCTCCCTGGGCAACCCATTCCAGTGCCTCACCACCCTCACAGTAAAAAACTTCTTCCTTATATCCAACCTAAACTTCCCCTGTTTAAGTCTGAACCCATCACCCCTTTTCCTATCACTACAGTCCCTAATGAAGAGTCCCTCCCCAGCATCCTTACAGCCCCCTTCAGACACTGGAAGCTGCTCTAAGGTCTCCACACAGCTTCTCTTCTCCAGGCTCAACAGCCCCAACTTCCTCAGCCTGGCTCCATACAGGAGGTGCTCCAGTCCCTGAGCATCCTCATGGCCTCCTCTGGACTTGTTCCACCAGTTCCATGTCCTTTTTTATATTGAGGACACCAGAACTGCACACAATGCTCCAGGTGAGGTCTCTTTTCCCAGTTGGATTTTATTGCTGCTTTTCATCTCAAAAGCCCATGAGCTCAGGGCAGGGTGTGCAAGCTGGGCCACCCCCTAGGCTTAGCCACCAGTGTGTGACCAGGCAATGGCCATCATGGGGACACTCTTCTGAAGAGATGGAAAATCTCCATCTGATGTCAGGGCTCGTGTCAAGCCCTCGTTTCCAGCCCATTCCCTGCTTTCATTTCTCCTCCTGAGTGGAGGCTCCTCCCAGATGCAGGGATGCTCAGAGGTGACCTGGAAGATGGACCAGATGGTGGGTTGAGGTGCTCACCAGGAGTATTCTTCCTGTGAGCAGAGGAGATTCTGCTTATGGAAGTGGGAGAAGAGCCGAGACTCTAAAGAAGAAGTAGGACACCAGCAAACCACCTCATCTGGCTTCGTCTCAAAGCACAACCCCAAGAGGTGTCTGCGTGGGGGGCAGTGGTGACCTGCACCCTGCACCCTCAGCAGAACAGAGGGAAGTTGCACTGGTGGCCAAGGGCAGGTTTTGGGTTCACAGTGGCCCGGCTGTGCCCTTGCCTTGCTCAGCAGCGTGGGTGATGCTTGGGGACAATACCCTGTGCAAAAGGATCTGCTGGGAGGCGGGGAGCCATCGGGTCATGGCACCTGCAGAGCTGGGGACTGGCGTCATCTCGGGCCTGGAGCAAAGGGAGAAGCAGGGAAAGGGGTGACCACAGCTGGGAACAGGGAAACAGAAGTGAGGGGCTGTTGTACAGCTGTGAGGGCTGTACCGGTGCTTTCCCTGCTCCAGCAAATGGGGTGCAGGGCTTGGGACTGGCTCATAGCCCTGGGAGCACGGGGTGGCGGGAGCTGTTTGGTGCCCGATGGGCACACACTCGCTCTTCTGTCTTGTCCCTTGGTTTTAGGCATTAACATCTACTATTGCAGAGCCCCCAGGGAGCTCAGAGTGGAAAATATTGTGTTCCTTACCCCAGCCCACCCCTTGCTTAATGAGAGCATTAACAACAAGCCCCTGTTTATTTATATCAATTTCAAAATCTCCGAAGACGCTCCTATATATAAGCAGGGCATCAGATCCCATCCCTGTAATGGGTCATTAATGTATTTTAAGCGAGAGAGACAAGTTCGCATTGGCAGAGAGGAGGATCAAAAATGCTTTTATAGCAAAATGACCAAGAGTGCCTTTTTGATTGCCTCTAAATTCCCAGTGAATAAATGAATAATAGAAAAATAAATGAATAATAGATATATCAGTGAATTAGATATTGCAATGCAAGGATAACAAGTCACCCTGTACCCCTGTCAGGATATTTAACAGGGCAAACAGGGAAAGTCAATATAGAAGGTGCGTGGGGATGTAATGATACTCTCCCGGTTGCATCACTGTCGGTGACAAACTCTGGGTGCTGCTTCAGGTGAGTGGTTTCTTGGGGTGCTGAGTGCAAACTGTGCCCTACGAGGATGCAACCTCCACTGGGGTGCATTCCCATGTCAGGACCAGCCAGAGGCCCGTGAATGCTACCATTACACTGCCACTGGAAGCAGTGCTGCTGCCCAGTGCCATTGGGTGCAGTGGCCACCCCTTTGGTGAGCCCCAGCTTTGGGGCTCTGGCCACATCCAGGGATGCCCCATCCATCATGTCCCATGGCTGAGCTGCTCCGGAGCGGTGTGCACTAGAGGGAGACAAAGCCCCACGCTCCACCTGGGGTGCAGGGTGCCCGGTGGGAATGGGTGCCCCATGGCATGGGAACCCCAGTCACCAGCGCTGCTGCGGCTCTTCCCAGTGCAAGGTCCAGCCGGATGCACCACGGATGCTGCCACGTGGGCCGGGAGCTCCTCAGGGGCTCAGGTCTGGACCTGCAGGTGAGCTGAACTGAGGCCCTTCACACCCTTGGGTCCAGCAGTGATGTGGCACCGGCTGCCGAGGTCCCTTGGCCGAATGTGCAATAGCACATGGCTTTCCCATGCGGTGCCGGTGTTGTGGCTGCGGTGCTGGTGTCATGGTGCCGGTGTCATGGTCCCAGCGCCCAGGCTGTGGTGCTGTGCTTGTGCTGCCCCGCGTGGCCTTGGGTTCTTCTGTGCCACAGCAGGGATCGATGTCCCCGGCCGCGGCAGCGCCCGCGGGCCCCGGTCAATAGGCAGATGGGGCTGTTTGTGGCTTCGCCGTCGGAGCCGCTGGCCACGGCCGGCAGCGGCTCGAGGCTCTGAAGCCACATGGGAAGCGTGGTTGGGGCTCCCGCAGCCGCCGGCACCGTCCTCTCCACCCAGGGCAGATCCCTGCCCGTTCATCCTGCCTGTCCTGCCCGCACACCAGAGAGGTTTCCCCGGGGTCTAAAGGGCTGAAAACCTGTGGGATTGGGTTTCTCCTCAGCCCACAAGAGGCAGTCCCTCCCTTGAAGAAGGTCGTCTCTGAGTGATGGTTTAGGACTGCTCTGCCAAGAGCACGTTTTGCTCCAAATAGATGTAATGGGTATGAATGAGAACAAAAATACTTGATTTGTTGCTGTAATCCATCTCTACCCCTCACCTCCCTCTACTTCAGTGGATGCTTTGATGCTTCTATCCCTAAATCTGAACAAATGTCAACTGTACAGTTAAAACTAGGGGATGAACTGAAATTGCAAGTATTGCACTTGCAACATGCGAGGCTGCCCATGTACCCAGCGCTGGGTTTGGTGCGTGCAGCTTGCGTGATGAAATGCGATTTTAATTAGTTATTCTTTATGCTTTCCCCCACATGTCCTCCCTAATCTAGAAGTTACCCAAGCAGGTACCATTTCCCACCACAGCACTCCTGGTCCCCCAAACACGTGGGGTAAGCTCAGAACTTCAGTGGGCACCATTAGATGTGGCTTTGTTTGACTCCAAGGGGGGCAAAGCCAATTCCTCCCAGTGGAGATCCTTGCCTGAGGGCTGGATCTTTAACAGATCCTGAACATCCTCCTGCTGACGGGTTCACCCTGGGGTGTTCACCACAGCAAACACGATGTCACTGCATCTCTGAGGTGTGAATTGTGTCCATGGGGATGGTCACTGTGAGAAGCCCCGGTTTGGGGGTTGAAAGGAGCAGAGTTGGTTCCTTTGATCTGTGGTGGCTTTTTTCCACCAGGGAAAGGCTCCCAGAGGGTCAAGGGATGTGTCATGGGCAGGGCTGGAGCTGCACCCCATGAAACTGGGATCACGCCTCTGCCCTGAGCTCTTCATGTGAATCTCTTTGGAGCTGGGGGCTGTTTTCCCACTGGCAGTGCCAGGTTCAGTCTGAACCTGTCCCATGCCTGAATGCTCTGTTTCGGTGGGGTTGGTTTGCTTGTTTTCTTTCTTTTTGCTCCATTTCTGCTCTGTAGAAGCCCCTCTTTCTGTTCCTGAGGCTGCAGCGATGCCACCCTGTGTGCTCTGCCACCCAGGGCAGCCTTGGAGGGAAAGAATATCACCCATCATTAAGACACCTCATTAGTCACAGCCAAGGTCCCCAGAGCAGCCCCTATTGACAACTCCATGCCCCTCTAGATTTGTTCTATGGGGCCACCAAGCCATGACACCCAAAGGTGCAATCCAGAAGATATTCCCATTCATGACAAGCTAGTGGTAACATCAGGGGGTTTTAGCCAGCATAAGTGATGGTGATGTTCATCTCAGCCTCTCTGTAGGAGAGATCTCCTTTGCTGCAGGACTTGGGAATGTCACCTTGCGTCTGAAGGGTTGACTCTGCCTGGAGTTGGGGGAGAGGGGTGAAGGCTCCAGTTTTCCGTTTTCCTACTAGTTTGCTTGTGCACTTGACTAAAATAGCTGTGTCATTAGAAACCACAGGTTCCCTGCTGTTGACATCTCCATTAATGAAGAAATCATTGCTGTTTGCAGGTCAAGAGCTGTGGTTTGCAGCCAGTTACGCTAATGAAGACTGTGGTGTGCCCAGCCTTGTCTGGCTCTGCTCCAGCACCCGTGGAGGGTTCGACCCACGCCATCGAGTGCTTTCCCCAGTTAAACAGCTCGGCAGCAGCACCAACACCTCCCATCACCTCCCAGCTGGAGGCTGGAGGTTGCAGACAGCCTCCAACGTGCCCCAAACCACACGGGTTGGTCTTGTGGCTGGCAGGGAGCAGCCGTCCCCATCCTGGCCTCGGTCCTCAGCATTGCCATCAAAGGAAGGAGCTCCCAGGTAGGATGAACCAAGGAAATAGTGAAGTGATGCTGCAGAATCAGGCTTTGGAGGACTTCCCAGGGTTTGGCAGCTGAGAGGTGGGTGGAGAGGAGCGTGACTGGTGCCGGGTCCATGGCAGCTCCACTTGTTCCCTGATGCCAGGGCCCAGTCCCTGTTCTTGCTCCTGCCCATGTGGCAAAGTGCTCTGGCTAGAGGGATGCCTGTGCTGGCATGGCCTTGGGTATCCCTCTGTAGCTGGGCTTCATGAGAGTTTTCCTTTAAGCCATCCCATACATCCTGTGTGTGCTGGAGGCATGGGGAGACCATCCATCCATCCATCCATCCATCCATCCATCCATCCATCCACCCATCCATCCAACCACCCACCCACCCATCCACCCATCGATCGTCCAGGTAATGATGGACTTCAGACTCATCCCAGAGATTGTAAAACTCATTTCAGTCATGGAGGACGTGCACCTCTCCACTCATTTCTGTTCTGGGCACGCCTGGAGGAGAAGCTGGGGCAGACCTGCCTCACTGGGTCCATCGGGTCCTGCCCTTAGACTGCCATAGCTCCATCTTTCCCATACTGCTGGGCACGCACATAGGATGAAACCAGGTTTCTTCCTGCAGTTGGTCAGTGCTGGGGGGGCCGGCCAGGGGAAATCTGGGGGGAGGCAACAGCTTTCTGCCTTATACCAGAGATCATAATTATGCGCTTTCCACCCCTGCTTCTTAACACAAAGGAGGAATGTGCAGTTATGTGATCACAGTTTGCTGCAGTGAATTATTTAGTCAATCTGTCCTGGAGCATGTTGTTGAGGCTAATGTTGCTTGTACTAATGTAGGAAATCATTAAAGATCAATAAAGAAATCATTAGCAGTGTGACGCCCTCGCCGAACCGCCCGAGCTACAGATATACCACTTAATCCGGCCATAAAAACAGCACCATGAGCTCATTTTAATGGGTGTCAGCAAGATTGATTGGCTGGGGGCAAAGGTTATAACAGCAATTTGGGAGCAGGACCACTAATGCACTTGTAACTCTTTGGTACACTTTAATGCAAGTTAAACAGAAAATGCCCTAGAAACCGCACAGAGTCCTCCTGAGCAGACGGTTTAAAAGACTTTCAATGTAATGCAAGATTTAGGAATAGAAATAGCACAATAGAGCAGATGGATTTTACTTAGTTAAAGCAAAACAAGCCATAACACCGCTCGATAGAGACGACTCCAAGCAGCCTCCAGCAGGGCTGGGATGCAGGGTGAGGGCTGGGATGCAATCCCTGGTCCTGGCTTCCCTTTTCCCTTTACTAGCGAAGGGAAAATTGGCTTTGCTCATTTTGCCTGCTGCTCTGGAGGGGGAATGTTGCAGAGCATTCAGCTCTGCTCACCTTAAAGGTGTTTTCTGCAATGCCCCAATATTTGGTGTGCTCTCACGGCTTTTGCCTTTTCCTACATGAGTGTCAGGCTGTTTCCCCACCTGTGAAATGGGCTCAGTGATGGGTTATGTGTTGAGCAATGTCCCCAGCAGTCCACTTCTCAGCACTGGTGGATGGGGCTGGAGGTCTTCCAGTCACCGGGATGTTTCCTGTGCAGGGCTGTCTCCCTCTTCTTGACACTGAAGAGATATCAGAGACTCAGGAAAAGCCGTATTTACATAATGAGGCCACATCTCCCTACAATCCTGACGAAGGGCATTGGATTAAGTAGATGAATCCCAATACTGAGGAGGGGAAATTGTGGTGGTACCAGAGTACACTAAAGCAATTAGTGGGCAGTGTTGCTGGGCTCCACCGTTAAATTCTGTGGTCACTCACACTTAATGAAACCCCATCCCAACGAAGACACATCAGTTGTGACCTCCTCATACTTCACGCTGGCCACAGGCACACCACAGCGGTATCAAGAGTGATTCGAGGCATTAAGGAAAATTACTTATTGCAAGAGAGTGCCTAATGAAAAAGCACAACCCAACTGACCAAACCAGCGAGCCTGAAGTAATGGGAGTGTGGTTTTTCTTTACCCGCTCGTCAGGTTTAAATTACTGGTGTAGGGATGAAGTCTTCTGTTAATTAGTCCTTTTCTTAAAGGTTTCTTCCTTCAGGGTGAGTGGCTGCTTTGGGAGGTTTTGCCCCAGCCCAGGATGCACTGGGACAACTTTGGGTTTGGTTTGGGTTTGTTGCCATGGCCATGGTGAGTACTCACGTGCTGTGGCTCGGTTTCCATCAGGGAAGCATTTGTTCCCTTCCCTGCTTTAAAACGAGTCATGAAACCCCCTCTATTCTCATATATCCTCTTTCTTGACAAGACTGAAATGTCAGAGCTGCGAAACAAGCTGAGCATCAATTTGCACTAGCTTCACTCCTCTGAAATTTATGGCATTATTCCTGGCCAAGAGAAGAGCTCAGCCTGTTGCCTCCACGTCCAAATTCCCTTTCCTAATTGTTTCTTCTGGTGCTGCTCCTGTTGCTCTTGGACATACTGGGACTGTCCATGTGGCCGTTGCTGCTTGGGAATGGTCTTGGGTTTGCAGATGCTGGTCCAGATGCACCTTTCAACACAAAAGCCCAAGCTGGCTGGGTCCTTTCCAGGACAGCATGGACCCATGTTGAGGGAAAGGATGTGTTTTCTGTAGGGCTGGTTTCACCCTTGGTAGCATCCCTGAGATGGGCACAAGCACTGAGTTCTATGTCAAAATAACAGCGTTGGGGCTTAGCAAAATCTACAGTGGGAAGAGCTATCAGCTCATCCAGAAAGCTTGTCCTTTTGTGGTGGGGCAGAGAAGGCTGGTCGTTCCCTGGAAACAATGCTTCCCGTTAGATCGGAAATGAGACATTTCTTTTGGGTTCAAATCAAACCAAACCACCAGACTGCTCCAGACTGCAGAGCTGCTGTAAAACAGAAACGGTGCTGCTGGAGGGTGGCTGCTCCATGGGGTTTGTCCATGAAGACCCCGGGCATGAGAAACACTGGAGCTTTGCTCTATGTCACCCCATCACTCACTGCTGCAGCGCCCAGAGGGGATTTTGCCACTGAGTTCATCTGCATCTTCCCTGGCCACAGAGGAAAACTGGGACTTGCTGTGAATTGCTGTGAAAACTGAAGAATTGGTCAAATTGCCCAGTAGCCAAAGCCACGGAGTGATGTTCCCAGCAGCACGGCACACACTGTGTACAGGAGCCCCCCCCGGTCCCTCCTGCCTCCTGGGTGACCACCTCCAATGATTGCTGCCTGTATTTGAAATCATTGAACGTTTAATTATAAATGGCATAATAATCCCTGGCTAATGAAGTACGGAGCCCTGCGGATGCAGCGGGTGCAGCTTGCATTAGCTCCTGATCACTTAATGAAACACTTGTAACCCGCTACCAGCTGGGAGATGGGTTGATCCCGCTTAATAACTCATTGCTAATGAAAAGTTTCGGGTTGATAATCAGGGAAATGCACCGGCCATGGCTGCATGTGAGGTTCGTAGTGAATTATCCCTATAGGCTGTGTGCTGCTGCTGCTGCAGCTGCTTGTGCCAATGGGAAAGACCCTCACTCCGTGATCCACATCATCCAGCTGGGATCCGTCCTGAGAGAGGGGATGGGACCTGTGTGCAGTTGTGTCCATGGTGTGGCCCCAGCAAGGGGTTATGGGGCTGGTAGCAGAGGCAGCTCCAGCTTCCTGTCTCTGTCCCCTGCCACCTCCAGGGATGAAGATGCAGCACTGGGATGCTCATGGGTACCACAGGAGGAGCAGAGAGCCCAGACTTGTCATGTCTCTTCTGATAGCTTTGGAAACTATCAGAATAGTTGGTTTGCTTTGTTTTGGCTTTTGTTGTTGTTCTTATGGATGTGTTTTATTTACCTCATAGCAGCCTTCCAGTATCTGAAGGGGGGCTATAGGGATGCTGGGGATGGACTCTTCATTTAGGGACTGTAGTGGTAGGACAAGGGGTAATGGGTTAAAATTTAAACAGGGGAAGTTGAGATTGGATATAAGGAGGAAATTCTTTCCTGTTAGGGTGGTGAGGCACTGGAATGGGTTGCCCAGGGAGGTTGTGCATGCTTGTGAATGCCAGGTGTCCCTGCCCATGGCAGGGGGGTTGAAACTCAATGATCTTAAGGTCCTTTCCAACCCTAACTATTCTATGATTCTATGTATTTCCTTTGCTTTACCCCACAAAGTCGGTGCTGACCTGAAATCTGTTCCTCCCTGTCTGCATCTAGGCCAGTCCAGCACTCTGGATTCGGGGTCTTGGGGCTCTGCAATGATCAGGAAGAGCCACCCCAAGTGCCACAGGGATCCAGCACCGTGTCCATCTGCCCAGCAAGGGCAAAGCATTGGGCTAGCATCTGGCTCTCTGCAAGCACCGGTCCCCACTGTGTGCCGGGGAAGGGAGAAGGGAGGCGCCCGAAGCCGGCAGCTCAGCACGAATCCTCGCTAGAACGAGAAATCCCCGCGGGGTTTGCAGCGCTTCAGCCCCCGAGGGCCGCAGGTGGGGTCACTGGGAGCCGTCTCCTTCCCTCCCGCCGGCAGCAGCCATCGGCCACCACCACTTCCCCAGCGCGGCGCAGACTTCTGCTTGGGGTGCGTGAGCCCCTGCACCGCGGCCCCCCCAACCCCGGCCCCGGAACCTGCTGCGGGTCCGGGCTGCTGAGAAACCAGCTCACTGCATGACCTCATGCACAGCTCTGTCTGCTGGGGGGGGGACGCCCGCCTCGCTTCCTCCTGGCCGTGGGGACCGCGGGTGACAGCAGGGGGCATATGGGGATGCTCAGCCCTGGGGTCCTGCCTGCAGCCTGACCCTGTTCTGAGAGTGCTTCCCCATCCCCTTTGCCCCTCTCCATGGTCCCTGGAGCAAAACCTCCAGTGGTTTTGGGGCAGAAATGGTGCAAAGCCATCTCCACACTGGTCTGGTTGTCTGGCACTGGTGTCCCCAGAGGGACACCCAAGCAAGGGCTGGGGCTTCCCATAGCCCTTCCCTATTGCAGGGACCGCATCTGCAGCTGTCTGGGGAGACAGGGTCCCACTGGCCCCTGCTCTGTGCTGGTTTCACATCAGGTAACTGGGTCACAGATAAGGTGACCCTTGGGCTGTGTCTGTGTCTGTGTTGACCGTGCGGTTCCTAAAGAGCTCAGCCACTGGTTCCTGAATCCTCCCAAGCAGCACAGAGCTGGAGCCACTGTCCCTCTCCTCACACAGTGCCCACTCCTGGCTCTGCCACTGTTCCCAGTGTCACCCAGAGCAGTCCATGGTACCCCACATGTGCCAAGGGGGGATGTGCAGGTCAAGCTCCGTGGGCTTGCAGGATTGGGGTTTGGATTTCCCTTTAACCAGGAGGGACAGCTTTGCGTGAATTGGCTTAAACACAAAAAGTTATTACTTTCTAAATTAAAACCTTGGAAAAATTGGCCCAGAAAGCAACCGTATCCTGGGCTGCATCAAAAGGAGCGTGACCAGCAGGTCGAAGGAGGTGATCCTGCCCCTCTGCTCTGCTCTTGTGAGACCTCACCTGGAGCACTGTGTGCAGTTCTGGTGTCCTCAACATAAAAAGGACATGGAACTGTTGGAACAAGTCCAGAGGAGGCCACGAGGATGCTCAGGGGCTGGAGCAGCTCCTGTATGAAGATCGGCTGAGAAAGTTGGGGCTGTTCAGCCTGGAGAAGAGAAGCTGCGTGGAGACCTCAGAGCAGCTTCCAGTGTCTGAAGGGGGCTATAGGGATGCTGGGGATGGACTCTTCATTAGGGACTGTAGTGACAGGACAAGGGGTGATGGGTTCAAACTGAAACAGGGGAACAGCAGATTGGATATAAGGAGGAAATTTTTTACTGTTAGGGTGGTGAGGCCCTGGAATGGGTTGCCCAGGGAAGCTGTGAATGCTCCATCCCTGGCAGTGTTCAAGGCCAGGTTGGACAGAGCCTTGGGTGCCCTCATTTAGTGTGAGGTGTCCCTGCCCATGGCAGGGGGTTGGAACTGGATGATCGTAAGGTCCTTTCCAACCCAAACCATTCCATGATTCTATGATTCTATAAGAGCAAATGACAAGAATCCAGAACTTCAGTCTTGGAGTGGTTTTGTTTCAGAAGACTCAGTAATGCCTGCAGGAGGTGTGAGCCCCGGCACTGCCTGTGCCCCCCATGTGTGTCACCAGCACCCACTGAAGCACCCATCACCTCAGGAGTGTGACACTGACCCAGGGCAAACCACCTCCCAGCTCCTGCTGGTCAAATGCACCTGCTTGATCCCACCTGGGAGCTCCAAGGATCTCACATTGCACATATGATGGTATTGAGAGAGCCAGAAATGTGTATTTTTCACCCAGGAAAATGCCGCTTCAACACCTTCAGTTGCTCCAGAATGGCCAAAAACAAAGCAGAGACTGAAAAAAGTGGGCGGCCTAAAAGTGATGGGAGGCCAACAGAAAAGTGAAGGCTGAAAAGCAGTGGGAGGCCAAAACCCCCAGGTTTATAACCCTGCTAACCCACACTGAGCTGTAGGTTTGTGCCTCAGTTTCCCTTATTGCTAAGACAGCAGGTGAAGCGCTCTGCAGGGAAGTGTTTGACCTCTGAAGGAATGGGGAAAAGGCCTTTACACAACTGAATGTGCTCCCCAGCCCCACTCAGCTCCATGGTCAGGGGCAGAGCTGGGCTTCATCTGAAGCCTTCCTGGCCCAAGGGGGGGCCTAGCCCTGTGCTGGTGGCTGGGACTTCCAGGCTCCTTCCCAGGGGATGGTGTTGAGGATGCTCAACCCCTGCATCTGCCCAAGGTCCTGGAGGTCCCCAGGTCAGAGGTGCCCGTAGCATCCCTCCTGTTACACAATTCCAGAGAAGAGGATCGGGGTTTCTTTCTTTGTTGGAGGCAGGGGGCAGTTTTCCTGTTTGAAGAGAGAGAGACAACAACAAAAAAAGCCCCAACACACAACTCTTTGGAGCTTCCTCCTCTGAACAAGTCTGACCTCGATCTGCTGTGCAGGAGGTAGCGGCGCTGGGGGTCCTCGGAGGCAGCGGCACCAACACCCACCGCCGGGCTGGGCTTGCGCTGGGGTTTTTGCCCTTTTCTGTTTCTCTTTGCCGTGCCCCCCCCCGCCGTGCCGTGACTCACCCGGCGGCTGCAGACACCAGGCCCTCGCTTAGAAAACCGCACGTCTGAAGAAGTTTCCCACGCTCTGCTCTTTAAATAGCTGCCGCGAGCGCGGCTGGACCGCGCCGGTGCTCGAGCATCGCTTCCCCCATCCTCTTCCTCTCCCGTACGCCTTCCCCTTTCCCCGTCACCCCCACAGTACCCCATGGGGGGAACTCTATCCCAGTGTGAACCTCACCCCCAAACCCTCACGGCTGCCCTGAACCCCCCCCCCCTCGAGCATCGTGTGGTGCTGCCTAGAGGTTTCCTTGCCCAGGCTGGGGGCTGAGCCCAGCTCTCCACAGCCATCCCCTGCCAAATCCTGCCCGCGGTGCTGCCATTATCCCTGTCACTCACCAACACCTTCGTGACAAGCGCCCTGCGGTGCTGCTTGCACCGGGGCTCGCTCCTGACCCGCGGAGCCCTCACTCGAAGGGTTTCAATGGCAAAAGAAAGAGCAAGACTAAAAAAACCCGTGGTGAGAAAGGAAGGAGCTGCCCGGGGCCTCCTGCGCCCTTCCAGTAACCGAGAGCGGGGCCGCAGCCCTTCTGAGAAGCCGCAGTGCTGGTGGGGGGGGAACGGGGGTGTTCTGTGAAAGCAGGAGGTGCTGGGGGGAATCAGGCGCTGGAGGTGGGGTGGAGGTGGCCCCTCCTGTGCATGAGCCTCCCCCGCCACCGCCGGTTCTTCTTTGGGCAGCAAAGGTGAACTCTGGATGTGCCCCCAGCACCGTCCCTCGCAGGGCCCTTTGCATCTCATAGGGAAGGGCTTGGGGTGTTATCGCTGTGCTCACATTAGGGATGCTGCAGATGAAGTGTCAAACCTTCCCCGCGCCATGCGGGGAGATGCCAACAATAATCATCGGCGCAATCTGGGCCACCAATGACTTGATGTGTATTTACAGAGTGTGGAAGTGTGCAGAATTTGGCAGCTGCTGGCAAAGTGCCCCCATCCTGCTGTGAATGTGTTCCTGCTCCTGGTGTCTTTGCTCCCAGCATCTCCACATCCTGGCTGGTCCCTGGCAAGGATGCTCCTTGCTCCAGGCAGATCCCACTGCAGCTCCTCACCCCTGCCATGCACGGCTTTGTCATCCCCCAAAACTGGGGCAGCCAGATTTGGTCCTCGATTGGTTTTTTTCTGTGGTTAAAAGATGCTCTTTGTGTTTGAACCACCTTTGCCTGTGTTGATGGGTCTCTTGTCTTCAGCAGGGTTACTGCTGCTTTGCACCAGGAAGGAGGTTTGACCATCGCTTTCCTAGTGCCAAGCAGATGAGGCTCTGCAGATGCTGCCTATGAAGCAGCACTCAGGAAGCCCCTCAACCGCTGCAGGTCACTGTCCCCCTGCCTACCACCAACCCAAAGTGCCATATTCAAACCAAAACCTGCCCAAGGTGACATGGTGAAACCTCACAGTGGTGGGTGCAGGGCTGGGTGCAGTTGGGTCACCCCAGGGTGCCTTTCCCAGGCAACGGCAGCTCTCCATCCTCTCCGAAACACCAGCCCCACCTTGCAGGGGTGAAGCGACGCAGGGGAACCTTCTGTTGACCTGCTTTGGTTTGCCCTGCTCTGCAGCAAAGTGTCCCGAGGGCTCACACCGCCAGCAGTGGGAGGAAAGGGAAGCAAAGGAAAGCAATGAGTAAATACCTTGAGCTATTCTCTCTGTGCTTTCATCCTCAGCTCCTCATGGCAGGTGGAGCTGGATCCCGGAGGTTCGGAGTCACGGCAAATGGGCTGGGGGGAGATGGGGTCAGGAGATGGGGGAGAGATGGGGTCCCAGCTCCTGAGAACTGGCCCAGACAGAACCTCCTGCTCCCATTACAGCCCTTCCCTCCCTCCTGCCACATCCCGGGTGCTGGGATCAGCCCTTCCAGCTTCCACCCTCTTCTGCACTGTCAGTGGGGGATTGAGTGCAGATTTGCTACAGATGTGATCAAGAGAAACAGCTGCCTATGAGTGGGGAAGAAAGGACAAGAAAAGGAAAAAGAGTAAGAAACAGCGGCAGTG
This sequence comes from Neopsephotus bourkii, assembly GCF_033783945.1. Lineage (NCBI taxonomy): Eukaryota > Metazoa > Chordata > Aves > Psittaciformes > Psittacidae > Neopsephotus > Neopsephotus bourkii. Next base: position 550,414 of record NW_026902107.1, on the reverse strand, counting down.
TTACTCTGTTTAGCAAGGGGGCTGTTGCGTGAATGGGAACAGAATCCTTTTAAATTCATTCCTGGTCTTTAAGCCATTAGCTCTTCTGGTTTGAATCTCTGCTCTCTGGAGGAAAGCAAGTAACTCGGTAGTAATCCTAATAAAGATCTTGCCTCCGAAATAAAACACAGTTCCTGCAATAGGGATGCAGGAATGAATCGTGAGCAGCTGGTAATAAACTGTGTATTATGGGTATTGCAGTAGCTTTGTCCCCCACCAGGAGGGCTCAGGGTCCTTGCTACACATGGCGGAGGCAGTTGCTGCATTGGAGGTTGGTTGTGGGATGTCAGAAGTGGTGATGGTCAAACCCTCCTGCGATCAGGGCTTTAACCCCATCCTAGTCCCCATCCAGCACTGCTTCCAGGGGTGCTTTCTGCACGGTGGATTTGAAGAGAATCTTGTTTCTGAGAGCAGATGCCCGAGGTCATGCTTGGCCTGGGGGTCAGACCCCAGTTTCTTCCATCCCAACCCACCACTCTCATAACAGTTGATTTACTGAGTGTTCAGGGGCTGCAGTTTCCACCTTTCCTCTCAAGTCCAGGCTATTTCACATGAGCCCTCTCTTCAAGCAGCACAGGGCATGTGGAGGGGTTCTATCACCTGTGATGGGTGCTGGGTACCCACTGAGGTCACAGCAGCCCATGGCTCTGCTGGGCTCCCCCAGGGGCATGATGTCCTTTCCCTTCCCTAAAACAAACCCACCCCTGTGTCCTGGGGCAGAAACAAGGAAGCTGGAGGGTGATAGCATTTTCCCTCAAGCTCTCCATATTTTTCCATATTAATGCCCTGTTTTGTAGAATAGCAAAATAGAATCATAGAACACACTCTTAGAAATAAATGCCTGGAGCCTCCTTCCGTGGCCTTTGCTGCAGGACCCTGCTTCTCTTGCTGCATGTGGTGCTGGGGCCATAACACTGAGCATGGTGGGGAATGGACCTCAGGCTGCTTGTGGGCTCCTCTGTGCTGGTAAACCTGGGTTGAGTTCTGGCATGGTTACCCCTGATGTCAAGGGAGAACCCAGCAGCTTCCTTGGTTTCTGCAGGAGACTCTTCTTGGAGAACGTGCGCTCCGAGACCACAGACCAGACACAAAAATTCACGTTTTTTGCCATAAATTGTTGTTTGGTTTTGCCTTGCCATTTGTGAGAGCAGCAGTTGGAAAGGGTGGGCATCCCCCGGGCGCTTCACAACAGGCAGATGTATTTAAAGCCAAAAGGGAAAGTGAATTTCCTCGTGCTCTGCTCCTCAGCTCCGGCACCAGCTCAGCATCAGCGTGCTGGGTCACCGGGCTCCCAGGCCTCCACTGGGATGCCCAGGGAAGACAAGGCGGGTGTGATGGAGCGATCCCGTGGCTGGTCCTTGCTCGGGGTCAGGAGGCATCGCTCCGCATGGCTGCGCCGCTGCCGGGGTTACAAGGCCGGCATTGTGCCTGCGCGGCTCTGTGCAGCCCAGGCTGTGCACTGGCCACCGCCATTCCCAGAGCACCCTGGCGCCGGTCAGGAAGCTCCGGGGTGAAGCTCGGACAACCATGAGCTGTTCCTGGGTCATGATAGTTTTCATGGAGCTGATCACATGCCTCCTTTCCCATTGCTCCAGGCAGAGCCAGCGCGGGGCTGGGTGCTGGGGTTGGCGGTGGGGCAGGGATGCGCCGTCGTGGCCTCATGGCTCAGGCACAGGAGCTGTGCCTCGGCCAGGCTTGTCTGGGCACTGCCACCAACCTGGGGTGTTGCAGAGGGTCCTGAGCAGCCCCTCTGCTTTGGGATGGCTGGTGGTGGCTGAAACACTGCATGATGAAAGGACACAGCACATCACAGCCCCGCCGGGCTTGTGCTGTTAAGGGGACAACTTGCCTGCTTTCAGTGGCATCCCCACATGAAAGGATGTTCTAGTCCCCACCAGTTTCTTATCTATAATGTGAAAGTCCCTGCCTTGAATGCAGTGATGGTGATTGGGAAGCATGGAGCACTGCAGCGGCTTTCCCGACAGAGCAGACCCATGGGTGCTAAAGCCTTCCTGCATTTCCCTGGGGCTTGGACTGCACAGGGTGTGTGTGGGGGGTATGTGGATGGTGCTGCTGCACCCACTGCACCCCTGGAAGCCCATGAGGGCTCGCTGGCTCTTTCGGTTTGCCCTTCACTTTGCAGCAATGGCCACAGAGCAAATCCAGAGCTTGCCGGTGGTGAGAGCCAAGGGGAAGGTTTGAGCCTGGGGGTTCTGTTATTGCTCTAACCCTAACCCTAATGTTATTACTGGCAGGAAATACTCATCCTCTGCATTGTGCCCACCACAAAGATCTTCCCTTCACACAGGGAATAAACCCATCCGAAGCCAAGCCCATGCTGCGGCTGCATGGGGGAACTGTGAGCCGGACTCTGAACAGGGGGGAGCATCCCAGGGGTGGATTAATTGCACAAAACCTGTAAATCAGTTATGCTTGAAACGTGCCCATTCCCGACCTGTGTTTTACAAGTGCCACCAGAACAGCGGCTTCAATCCCAGGGGCTGCCTCCATCGCTTCTCTTGCATGTTCTTTGGGGTCGGTGTTTCTCCTTACCCTGTCTCCATTTCACAGCTCCCATGATAACACTGCTCATGAAGAAGAACCCAGTTGTGTAAATGGATGTAAAAGGGCTAGAATTTAACGTGGGTTTTGTCATCAAGTTGCTCTGGAGCCTCTTGGGGCTTTGGGGTGGAATTTCGGATCTCCATGAGTAAAGGTGAACACCAAATCATTGGGGATGCCCCTGATTCTCACTGGGATGCAAATAAATGTGTGTAATGAAGTGCGTTGCATGGACTGGTCATTCAGTGCCCTAACATGTGCTAGTACCATGCCTGGGTAACAAATGGAATCCCAGCAGGCTGCAGCCCCATAACCCCCTTACACCCATCTGCAGGAGCCATTGGGATCATTTTGATTTAAAACCCCATATGGGAAAAAAAAAAAAACATGACTGGAGGGGATAACAGGAGAAGTTTTATGATGAAAGTTGATTTGTGGATCAACATGAGGATGACAGCCAGGACCAGCAGCCCTGGCTGTGCCAAAGGGGCTCAGGACTGTGTCCATGGGGTGGCACAGCCATGGTTTAGGGAAAACAGGATGGCTGGGGCAGTGATGGAGAAGGAAAGCCCCACACAGAGCCTCCCCCAGTTAGCGCTGCTGGAGGATGTTTGGTCAGTGTGTGAATCAGCACAGCTGAACCAAAGCACCTGTCTGCCCCTAACAATGTGGCAGGTGGAAAGCACCTTATAAGCACTTTCCCCTTCTCTTCCTCCTCCTTTGCATCCTCCTTTTCTTCTCTCTGACTCCAGTGGGACCTGAGCCAGGTGAGGGCTGAGACTCCCACCCCTTTTCTGCAGGAAAGGAGCCATAAAATCCAAAAATAGCCCCCAAAAACCCTGACTATTGCCCAAGAGCCTTGTGAGGCTGAAGCAGATGTGCAAGAGGGATGCTGCTGGGCTGAGCTGCCCAGGTCTGCTCTGCACCACAGTGGGGACCAGAACTTTGTGTCCCCTGCTGCTGGGGAACTGGAGAGAGATGCCACCACACTGGTAGGAGCAGTGTGGCTGTGTGTAGCCTCCCACCCCGAGGCTGGAGCTGTGGTTGTGGTGGGTGTCTGGCAAGCGAGACAAGGGGATGCTGTTCAGAGCCACAGACCCTGCTCTGTGCAGCTGCGGGTGTTTCCAGGCTGGGTTGCTTTCCCCTTCCCTTTTGTGCCAGCATTTGCACAACCTCTGCCCCCTTCACTGCTCTGAAACCACTTTCCCCCACTCTTTGCTTAAAAGCAGCAAACAAGCAGTTTCAGCTGTAGTAAATACAAGCAGCTCTTCCCCCTGAGCCTCTAGTAACGCTGCAGCAATCTGCAAATGTCTCAGTTGGTAGCATCTTGATATGTCTGACCACCAGCATCCATTGGATGAAGATCTCCATGGAAAATGGCTGTGGCAAGACATGATGAACACCAAAACCTTGGAATCATACTTGTGTGGCCAGTGCCTGCTGCCTTGCATCCTATGGCCTGTGGGTTTTCATTGCTCAGACTTAGCTTGCATGCTTGCATTTGTTTTACTTCATCAGAGAGCTCCCTTCGCTCTTTCTTATGAGGAAAAAAAGGAAAGGACAAATATCATCTCATGTTTCAGCTCTACATTTCTTCCCATTTAGGGAACATTCATCTCTGAGGGTGATAATAGCAATTTTCTATGAGAGCCCATCAGCCGCAGGCGAAGCAGCATCCAGAGCAGCTCCTGTTCCAGCCATGAGCACCCATCAGGTGCTGGTGTTTCTGTGGTCCAGCAGAAATGGCACCTTTAGGAGCTCCTGGAAATTTGCTGTACCTGTATTACTGGATCCGCCTTATTACTTAAGGAAACATACATGAATGATCTGCTGCCCTTGAGGCAAAGCAGGGGGTCATCATACCCACTGCCTTCGTTCTCCTCCTCCTCACCAGCCCTCTCCACCTTCCCTGGTCCCCCCTCTGCAGCCAGCGCTGTTTATTCTGCCGCATGTGCTTCATATTTTTGCTTAATACTAATTCACATCAAATCCTTCTGAAGAAGAACCACCCATCTACACATATGGAAGCAGTCTCGGCACGCAGTCCCCACACCCGGCTGGGAGTCGGGAAGCTGTGTACAGCTCAGAATTAGGATACAGACAAGTGGTGAATGTGGGAGAAAAGGCAGTTAAAAGGAGAAAACCACGGCATGTAAATGAGTTGTTACTTCAATCGCCCAATTAGGAATCTACGGGCTCTCCTCTCCGTTTCTTCTAAGGGAACAATATAATTAATTAAAGAGCAACGTTTCCATTGCTCCCGTCTGTCACTCAGCTGCGGGTCCGAGCGAGCCTCCCATGAGCCGCCACCTGCAAACCATAGAACTATTGGTAAAGCAAAAGATATAGAGGGGGAAAAACCCCAGACCCAGCACCCGACACCGCAGGACATCGCCAGCCCGGTGACACCGTTCTCCCACCAGCAGATGCTGAGTGGCGGCTCTGCCGTGCGACCACACAACCACCAGCCAGCCCGAGTCTACCTGCGACGGGGCTTTCCTCTTCCTCTCCCATCCCTCCTCTTCCTCCTCCCACCAGCCGGCAGCTCCTCCACAGGAGCCGGGGTACAGGACGAGGTGGATGGCATCCAGCAGCATCTTCGACTCCTTCGCCGCCTACTCCTCGGCTTTCCTGCACAGTGAGTACAGAGCAGGCTCGTTCGTTCCTTGGCATCAGGAAACACCATCGGGTTTTGTATTTATTCACTTTCTTTGCAAAGCAGCAAACCAGCAATGAGCTCTGGTGTGGCTTCGCCAGCTCCTCACTGCTGCCCATGGTGTGGTCTGCACTGGTCCAGGTTTAGTGTTCATTTAGTGTTCATGCTGCTCCCACTAAATGAACACTAATGTCCAAGTTCATCTAGAGGGAACAAAACTAAACCAGCTTGCCCCTGTTCAGTTTTACCCTTTGCAGCACTAGGAAGGTTTGCGGCTGAGCGGTGCTGGGATGGATTTGATATGTGTCCGACCCGTGTGCTGCATGCTGGGCACAGCCCAAGGTGTCTAAGGGTGTCTCCACGTGCTGATGGAGAGCGTGTTCCAAAGGGAAACCAGTTTATGAAGAGAGCTGGGAAAACCAGGGCTGCTTGCAAGCCTACTTTTAGGTGTTTACTCATATATTGTAGGTAGTTGCTGTGTGTTTTCATATTTATAGCGTTTTGCTGCATATGTGACTCTGTTGGGTGATGGATTTGTTCAACCTGCTCCTCCTAGCCCTGCCGCACACCCGGCGGGACACAACACATCCCCTCTTCCAGCTGTGCGTCAGAGATCACTTCTCCCCACGTTCCTCCTCTGGTCAGTCCCAGCTCCCAGCAGGGTCTTGTGTCCCCAGAACTGAGCTCACCTTCATTTCACACCCGTCGTCCTCTTGCTGGGCTGCTTGGGGTGAACCGGGTGGGCTGGAGCTGCTGGGATGTGCCAGAAGGAGCTGGGAGCTTGCTGGAGCATTGGGCAGAGCTCTGCAAACCCCTCTGCCTTTTCCCTTCCTGGTGTGGGTTAGGAGCAAAAGCTTGAGCTCTGGCTTTGGATCGTGGCCATGAGGACCCAGGTCCTGAGTGATGGCTCAGCCTGTCACACTGAACCCAACCACACTGGAGAGGGTGATGATAAACCCCTTGAACCCAGGACACCCCTACCCAAAGAACAAAATGCTCTTTGGAAACAGGAAACAATGCTCTTTGGTCATCAGGAAACACGTTGCTGCTGACCAGATTTTGGCCTGGTTTTGAGAACACAAAAGGTTGTGTGTCCTTTTGAGGTGGGTTGGAGATGTCAGTCTGAATCATGACACCTCCATGGCTTCGAGTTTTCTTCTGAGCAGAAGATGTCCAGAGGTAGCAGAAGGAGCTGGGGATGGGATGGGGATAAATCCAAACTTGCTTCTCCAAACCCATCATGGACACGCCATGCTGGAGCACAGGGCAAACAGGCAGAAGAGCAACGTTCATCTTAGTGCCCTCTGCTCCGAGATGGTGGCATTATAAATGTGTCCTTTGTACTCTGAGCAGCTAATTAAAGGCAGTCCCATGGCAAGGAAATAAGAGAAGTTTATAAAAAACATTTGCTTGGTTCTTTTTAATCTATACTTCTCCCTCCACAAGCCAGATGAAGAAAGGCTGGGGTTTAACTGGGCTTGCTCATTGAAAACTCAAAAGCAACAGGAATATCACGTCTTGTATGCAATTTCCATACAAATAGGAACTCATAAAAGCAATAAACATCTTTGTTTCAGACATAATTTTTATTAAATGGGGGAAAATTAAATGATTGCACCAAGGATGGAATATGGCCAAATGGTGAAACATTTGTTTAGTGTTAGGACAAGAAATCCTTGTTTTCTTTAAGGAGCTCAGTGTGTTTTCTCCTGCCTGGCTAGATTTGGGTGAGTACTGCAAAATGCTCACGAACCTTCATTTGAATTCCTCCTGGCTTTGGGGGATCCAACCACATTCATAGTTTTTGTTTGCTTTCCTGGGCACATCCATGAAAATGGGTGTTTTTTGTGCAAATATTTAAGGAATGAAATGAAATATCCCAAAGGTATTCACTACTTAGTCTGGAAACGCTGCTTTTTCTTTTATAGAAAAGGGATTTTTTGGCTTTCCAATGGGGTGGGTGAAGGAACCCCACGTGGGACAGCAGCACCAATCCCCGCTCACACGAGCCCGTTCACATCCGAGTAAAGGGTCTAGCAGGGACCGAAAGAACTTTGCCTCTAATTGGCAGTTTGGGGGATAGAAACCCCGGTTTTGGTGGGCAGTGCCAGCCCGGCTCCCAGAGCCGCTGTCCTGGTGACAGCCGGTTCCCTCTAAGTCATCAAACCACAAATGTCACATCTGTGAGTCAGTTCTTGGTTACCAAGGGCTGTTGGGACAGGGAGGCCTCAGCCCCAGGCGCTGGTTTCACAACAGCCATCGCTGTGTCCCCAGCGCTGCTCTGGGCAATGTCCAGGGAGAGGAGGATGTGGGGACACGGGGTAGCACCGTGCACAGGTAACAGTGTCACCGGTGCTGTCACATTGCCCTGAAGGCAGGTGGTTTGGCCCATCCAAATGACTTTTATTCTCATGTATGGGTCACTCAGCTCCTCACCAGCAGGAGAGCAGCACTGTGAGTAGTGATTTCCCATTGGTGTTTACACACCCATGAGGAGTGATTCCCCATCAGTGTTTGCACACCCATGAGCAGTGACTCCCCATCAGTGTTTACACACCCATGAGCAATGACTCCCCATTGGTGTTTGCACACCCATGAGCAATAACTCCCCATTGGTGTTCACACATCCATGAGCAGTGACCCCCCATCGGTGTTTGCACACCCATGAGCAGTGATTACCCATTGATGTTCACACACCCATGAGCAGTGATTCCCCATCACTGTTTGCACACCCATGAGCAGTGACTCCCGATCAGTGTTTGCACACCCATGAGCAGTGACTCCCCATCGGTGTTTGCACACCCATGAGCAGTGACTCCCCATTGATGTTCACACATCCATGAGCAGTGATTCCCCATCAGTGTTTGCATACACATGAGCACTGCACATCCAGGAGTACCCCTGCATCCCAGGCTCAGCAGGATCCTGCTCTCCATCAGCACCCTGGGTCCCATCACCCCTTTCCCTTGCCCAACCCCTCCCTATGCCCCCCAGCTCCTGGGGTTGAAGGGTGTGTGGGGAGCCCCAGTGCTGCCCTAGCCCCACACACACGTCATACAGCACCGCCTGGCCATGAGATCTCTGTTTCCTCCATTCATCCTCCCAGGCAGGCTCGTGCGCTCGGAGCTTGCCGGCTCCTGACTGACTGTCAGTGCCTTTGCCTTTCCAAGGGACCCTGCTGGCTGGTGGCTTGCTTTTTTGTGTGCCTTTTTTTTTTCTTTCATATATTTGTATGTGGGAACGCATATAAATCCATTGTCTCTCATCACCTTGTTATGATCTAATAGGGGTAGAGAGGCAGTGGCGTTCCTCTTTGCTGAGCACTCTAATTCATGATGATTTCTTAGACTCCATCTCCTCTGATATGTCGTCAGTGTTTGCGGTCCACTGTTTTGGCCACAGAGGGTTTGGGAAACAAACAATGAGCTGTATGTTTGCAGGCTCAGATCACACATGGTCGGCATTAGGAGCAAGAATGTGTCTTCCCATGTGAAGCGACGAGCGCAAGCTACGGACCATGCTGTAAATACCCCCTGAACAAGGCTGAGTATGGAGGGGAGAACGTGGCAGGACCTGCCAGAGGTCCCCACTGGCACTGGGGTGCTGCTAAGGGGGGATCAGGGCTCATACTGGGGATGCGCATCCCCTCTGCCTCCTGCTGCAGGGTGCACTTGCACCTGGTTTTCCTTCCCAGGTGCATCCAGGGTGGAAAGAAAACATCACTGTGGGGGTCATATCCATTATGTTGCATTTTCTCATGCTTCATCCCTGACATGCTGGGGACAGAGCTGGTGCAAAGGCTGGACCCTTTCATCCCAGGGATCCTGGCAGCATTTACCTTCTGTTCTTGGCAAAACCCATCACCTGTGGCTGGTATAACCAGGGACCCAGGGGGAGAGTGCGGGGTCTCTGCAGACCCCTGGGGAAGAGCTCCTGTGCTGTCTCCTCCAGGGATGAGGCTGGCTGTGTGCTGAAGGGGAGATTCCTGGTGCTAAGCTGCAGGGGAAGGTGGAGGGAGCGGGAATGAGAAGGAAGAGATCGTTTTGGGGGGGGAACAGGGGGGGTGTGCCCTGTCTTGAGAGGTTTGGGGTGGGGGGAAGTGAAAACCTGCTGCAAATCTGGTACAGTCCCCGGCTGTGTGCGGGGCAGCGGCGTTTGCAGCATGGGGAAGTGCTTGTCCCCAGCACAAGCGGCTCTCGCCTTCCTAAAAACGTTTTATGCTGTGACGATGATTATTCTTTTCAAGAAAGCAGCCCGGCCGTCTGCGAGCCGGGGGGATTTTCCATAACATAAACACAGCAAACAGAAAAAGAAAAGGGAAAAGAAAAAGGAGCACTGGTTTTTCCGTTCCCCCTGGAAGCAGTGAGTGCGTTTGGAACATGAGGAAAGTATTATTTGAGCTATTGTAAAATAAAATATAAAACCAACCAGAATAGGAGGAGAAGGGAAAGATACAAAAAAAAATAAAATATAAAAGCCTCAGTTGGGAAGAGAGACACTGAAAAATGGGCTTTTTTCAACAATATCTGCTGTGCAGGAGAGCCCCATGCAGACCTGGCCTTTGCCTCTGGGACGGCTGGATCTGGGAGGCTCCTGGGTTTGTATTTCATAGAATCCCAGGCTGGTTTGGGTTGGAAGGGACCTTAAGGCTCATCCAGTTCCAACCACCTGCCCATGGGCAGGGACACCTTGCACCAGGCAAAATTCCCACTTGGGAAGGGGCAGTCCTGCCCTTGGGAAGGGGTCTTCTGCCACCTTGGATGGTCCCATCACCCAGGCAAGGAGCATCCCGTGAGGGATTCACATCCCCAAGGTACCACCAGTGTCACAGCCATGGTTTGGTGAGGGATGTGTAAGTGGAATCACCACCAGCACCAGCCAAGCATCACCCCAGCCAGGGCCCACGGAACCAACCACCCTCAATGAGGTTTTGAGGTGCCTTTGGCATGGTGGCAGGGTTTGGATTTGCAGCCACAAGCTGTCGGCATGCGGGAGCCACATGCTCACAGGGAGCCTGGCAAGGAGGCAGCACCTTCCAAGGGTCTTTTTTCCTGGTAATGGTGGGATTTGGGGCTCGAGGGCTGCTATTTGATTTTATTTGACTTGCTCAGTCGCTGTGTGTGGATGGCAGCTATATTGGGATGTGATTTCACAAGGCAGCATGGTTTCTGTTAAAATAGCTTCTAAAAAAAAATCAAAACAAAATGGTAGGAATGATGTGAGCGGCACAAGCCTGGACCAGAGTCTGCCCTGGCTCCTCACACCCACTGCGCCTCCTGGGTCCCAGCCAGGGCTCAGCCTGGCACAGGGACAGGCACAGACAACGGGTGTCGCAAGCTCCTTGTGCCAATGGAGAGCGTGTGATTGTGGAACGGGGAGAGCTGCTTGTGTTAAGGAACCTTGGATGGGGCTTGGCAAGAGGTTTCCCGCACGGCTCTGGGTGCAGCTTCAGCATCCCCGCATGGAGCCGGCAGCAGGGGCTCTGTGTGTTCGTTCCATAGGTGTTGGTTAAACAGCACTGCTCCTGCAGCACGAGGAGAGCTTGCTTGGTGGAAAGCCTCAGCAAGCGGCTGGAGCTGTGGCTTTCTAATCTCTGGAGGGAGCAGCACGATCCCGAACCAGCAGCACACGCTCCCCATCCAGGCACTGCCGCTAGCAGGGCTGCTGCAGGAATATCCCCAGCTGTAGCTCAAGTTCTCTCCCAATGGGAAGCCAAAGCGCCAGGGAGGAAGCTGCACTCAGCTATGAGCACCAAAAACTCCCATGAAAAGCGCTTATTTCCGTTCCTGTTCATATTGCTTACTAAGTATTCAAAGGAATATTGCTCCCTGCATCCCACACTCAGCCTTGTGGATGTGTGTGAGCGGTGGGGAGATGCTAGGCTGGGAGTGGGGCCACACATTGATGAGGTGCATGGGGAAGCCAAAGGGGCTGTTCCTTCACAGCCTGGCACACATTAAACGCCAGACGTGTGCTGTTCCCCTTTAAGCTGGGAGCATCTGCATGGAGATAATTTAAGGACAGAGCACGGTGCTGTGATTTGAGTGACTTAAAGGCAGGAATAAACTGCTTAGCAGGGTTTGGGAGAGGCCTTGCAGTTTTCCCTCATTAGGAGAAAGAAAGTAAGAGCCAGAGAACGTAAAGACTAAATCAGATGTGCTGTTCCAACACTGAGCCCTTGTTCTGCAGCTCCTTCGCACTGCACTGTGTTTTACTGGCCACTTTTGTGCCTAATTACCTTGAACCCTGTAATTAAACACCTTCTTTTATTAGCCCTGGGTCAGTTTGGAAAATCTCACTGAATGGTGAACCTACCCTCTTTCCATGGGGGGGGGGATGCTGAGGGTGGGAGAGGAGGGACTTAAAGCACTTACTGGGACCCCCTGTGCTGCACGTCTGGGTTCCTTGGGGAGGGCTGGGGCTGTGGATTGAACCCAGGGTCTCAGTGGCCCTGCTAGTCCCAGAGCCCCCACTTCTGCCAGCAAGGGCCTGGTGCTCCGCTGGGAGAGCAAGCACAAGAACATCTCCAAACCCAGCAGTTTCGGAGGCTCAGGCAGGCAGGGGATGGCTCCAGCTCCAGGATGCTGCTGAGGCTGCGTTTTGCAGATAAGATTCCCCTGTCCCCCTGCAGCTGCCGCTCATGTGAGACTGAAAGCTGCTCCCGCATTGTCTGGCCAAGTTCTCCATTTCTCTGGTCTCCAGCCCCAACCTGCTGCTGAACCACCCCAACTTCCCAGGCTTGTGGTGTCCGTGTCTGACCCGGCAGTCCGGCCCCTCCGGAACTGCTGTGAGAAACTGCTGCTGAGGGAAAATGAGCTCATGCTGATGAGCACGGGGCTGGGGACGCAGTGCAGGAGCAGGCACAGCTCCCTTGCAGGCTGCTGGATGAGGAGTAAACAGTGATGTAACAGTGGTCCCTAAATAACGTCGTGTTTGATCTGTCTGAGATTGTAGCCAGAAACCAGAAAAGTACCTTCTGCATCGTGTTTGGCCTGTGACTAGCTCCTCCAATTCAGGTGTTTGTTCCAGGGATGTGTCTATAGGGATGCGTCTGTAGGGATGTGTCTATAGGGATGTGTCTGTAGGAATGTGTCTATAGGGATGTGTCTATAGGGATGTGTCTATAGGGATGCATCTGTAGGGATGTGTCTATAGGGATGTGTCTATAGGGATGTGTCTATAGGGATGTGTCTATAGGGATGTGTCTGAAGGGATGGGTCTGTAGGGATGTGTCTGAAGGGATGCGTCTGTAGGGATGTGTCTGAAGGGATGCATCTGAAGGGATGCATGAACGCGGGTGAAGCCACAAGGCTGGACCCTCTCGGGGGCTTGTTCTCCAGAGTTCTCTTTTTCTCTGGAGCTCCTCTACAGACTTATTGGGTGGGGGCCTTAAATAAACTCACATTGATAAGAGACATTATGGAAGGGAAAATATGAAAGAAAATGTTTGCAGTGGATAAAATAATCTGGAGAAGGAAGCAGGAACAGCTCAACCTGGAGCTGCAGTGAAGGAACATCACCGGGAGTTAGTCATAACAGTGAGAATAGTGAACGACAGCAAAAAGCCAATGAGTCTGGAAGAAACAGTGTGGGCCCACGGGGTGGTTTGGGGCTGGAATCACTTCACTGCGGGTGAGTTGGAGGTTGTCACTGCTGGAGGAGCCCCGTGGCTGCTCTTGAGGCTTGCTGCAAACATGATGGAGATGGGGACTGATGACACAGGGATGACAAACACCTTGCACTGGAGGTCCTTGCCCAGGACCACATTTTTTGTGGGAAAGGGCCAATGTGTTGCACTGGCAGAAATGTTTGGGTGTGATCCCAGCACAGGCACTGGACCTCATCTGCACCTTCTGCCCTGAGCTACAAGGCAAGATGCAAGTGATGCATGAGGCCACTGCAGAAAGCACTTCTGTAAGCTGCCCACTAAAGGGGTGTATGGGTGTCTCAAGTTACCCCAGGGTGACCAGTCTGGGGTCCCTTTGCAGTGCTGATGTCCTGAAGGGAAGCCCTACAGATGCAGTGTGTTTGCATTTGCCTGTAAAGCTGCTGTTGCTGAGATGTGACCCTGAGATGCTCTATCAGACTTGAACCAAAAAGGAAACCGGAGTTCCCTGTCTGACGCCAGTGCCCTTTGGGATGGAGGGGGAGCACCTGCTTCTGTCTCCACAGCGAAGGGTGCTTGAGACACTGCAGCCCTGGAGCAACCAAACCTGTGCCTGAGGTTTGCTAACAGCCAGGTGCTGGTCACAGGGAGATGGGAGAGCCTGTGGGAGCAGGAGCAGCTCCCAAGGTTCACTTTCTCCCCCTCCACAACCGACTTCCCCCAAAGGATCACAGTGCCCAGCATGGTCTCACTGCACCCCACCAAGGCTCGAGCATGCATCCCCGGTCACTGCGCCAGTGCCAGACTCTTCCCTAGGGGTCCCTGCTGCCCTGAAACCTCAGTGCAGCACGGGAGCACTGAGCACCCGTTTGGTACCCAGCATCACCCCACGTTTTGGCCCACACTGTCAGGAACTGCGCTGAAGGATAATCTTTGGGAAGCACCACTGCTTGTTCAGCCACTGTAAAGGGACAAGAGGTCGGTTTTCCCACCCCGCCACGGATGGGCATGAGCAATGGGGCAGTTTTGCTACCTCACGGCTGTTTTCCCAGGCAAGAAATGTCTTTCTGCAGCCTCTTCCTGTCGCAAGAGCCTTGCTCAGCACGTGCAGGAGGAATTCCCTGCGCCCGGCCCTCGGCGCTGTGCCCAGGAGCCCTTCCGTGACAGCAGCTCCAATCCTCGCAAGTAGAGATCGCACCGTGCTCCTCTGCGCCCACCCCGCTGCACTTTTCTCCTCATCGTGTGCCTTTCGGTTCCTCTTTTCGCCATCCAGACGTTTCCCCTTTTTCTTTCCTTTGGAATTTTTTTTATTTCTCCGCTGTTGAGTGCAGGGTTTGAAGGACTCAGCACCGCTCTGGCGGCACGGACACAGGACAGGCACTGCCCGGCCCCCGTGCTCCATCCTTTTCCTTTTGGCTGTGCTGGGCTCCAAGGCTCCATCCAGGAAGGTCTGCCCAGGGGTCCCAGGAGCCCAAAGAAACACTCACCACAACGTCAGCCGCCTGCCATCCAACATGAGGAACAGACGCGTTATAGATGTCTCCATGCAAGAAGAGACCTCATTCCCCACAGGGTCTGGCAGGAGGCACCAAGTCCCCTAAAACTCATCTAAAACCCTCAAAGAAAGAGAAACTCCAATGAACTTGAATAGCTCTGAACAAAGCCCAGTGTTTCCAGTCGTGTTACCCACCTTTGGGCATTTCTGGAGGAGATGGGATGTCCTTAGGTGCTCCATAACCTTTGCATGAATAGTTCTTTTTCTCTGCATAAGCACATTCTTAAAGGAGCACTGGGCTTTCATTCTCCACTTACTTCAGCCATCGTACTTCTCTGTTCACTTGTTTAAATCAAGCATAAAGCTCTAACTGTTCTTTGAATATTTATGACTAGTTTTTATCTCATGCCATGCATACAAAACATACTTGATTTCTTTCCTAAAAGTTTTTTCAAGTGCAAAGTTTTAAAAACATGTGGCTTTTATTGCAGGCAGGAATGAATAACAGCATTCCACCAGTAACCACATTAAATGGAACAGTAATATTCATATGCGTAAGGGCAAAAGCTGCCTTGTTTCCTATTTGCAGTTGAACTCTGAAATTAATTAAGAACTAAAAGGATCTGACAGTCATTAGGATCTTTTAAAAAGGAGTGGAAGTGGCAGATGGGACCCACGCTCCAAAAAGCTCGGCGGCGCTATCAATAGCACAGAGGATGTG
Organism: Neopsephotus bourkii; assembly: GCF_033783945.1. Classification (NCBI taxonomy): domain Eukaryota; kingdom Metazoa; phylum Chordata; class Aves; order Psittaciformes; family Psittacidae; genus Neopsephotus; species Neopsephotus bourkii. Next base: position 535,335 of record NW_026902107.1, on the reverse strand, counting down.
AGCCCTGAACATGCTCCTCGTTGTCAGGCCGTGGTGGGGAGAGGAGAATCGCGGTCCTGAACAATGAAGAATGGCACTTTCGTGACTTCAGAGGCACAGGATCCACGTCAATCGCACTCGTGCTCCCAAGTCACTTCACAGCTTTTGAAAACCTCATCCCATCCCATCCCATCCTGCCAGTGCTCGAGGATTTGTCTGCACCCGCCAGCAGCTGGTGCCTGGGGGTGGCGGGTCCTGGCTCCCCTTGCACTGTTCAGAGGGACTGATAAATCCCCAATGGCAGCAGCATCGCTCACCCTGGTCAATGCACATGGGGCTCCACTGCTTTGCTCCCCAGATGCATCCCTAGGGATGCTGGTTGAAATTAGGGCTGGTGGTAAAATGCACTGAGATAAACTGGGAACAACTGGGGGGACACGCGAGCCCCAAAGCTGTAAGGAGAGTCAATGACCACTTCTCAGCTGTGACCTTTTCTAGTCATTCAAACAATGGTGAATGAAATCTAGTACCAGGTGGAAATCCCATAGATATTCTCTGGTGACAGTATCTCAAGTCGGGATCTGAAATCTTACTAAAGTCCTCCTCCTCCTCTTGCTGCCCCAAGGAAGGATCTTGCTTGCCAGGGCTGCGTATGCAGACAGTGAGGTGCAACTGGGCAGCTGTGGCTCCCATGGGGTTAATGGATATCAAGGCTCAGGGTTTGACATCGAGCCCATGGAAGCAGGGGCTGAGCAGCATTCCCCTGCTGCGGGTATCACCCAGCAGCCCAGCACAGCCCTGCTGGAGTCATCAACAGGCCGGTCTTGGGGCTGGTTCCTTGCCCAAGCTCAGGCTTCCCTCTGATTTATGTCTGGGACAGCCACCACCTTCCCCCCCAGCTTCCCCTTATTTCTTCGCTTGAGCCCCACAGCTTCCTCCCGCAGGAACCTCTGCCTGCAGGGCCCGTAATTGCCCCATGGGAGCCCATTTTAGCGGTGACACTCGGGGGTTAAAAACTGCTACCATCGTGCACCCCATTGGACCCAGCATCTGTTGTTTGATTTATGAATGAATAGCACGCTCCCTCCCTGCATGCTGCTCTCAGATCCCCTTCCCTTAACTACAAAATAGATCCAGACACCCGCATGGCCCTACTGAGCGCCGTGCTCCTGAGAGCTCGGAGGCAGAGTTTGCGATGAATTTTTAATAGAAAGCTTCCTATAAGCCCCTGCGCTCGCTTCCTCGCTGTTGAAACAAGTGGCTCTGCTGCTAAAGAGCAGCTCAAATGAATTAAAAACTACAGAGGAGCCTGTAAGGGAAGTAATCCCAGAGAGCAATGATTTAAAGAGCCGCTGACCTCCCTGCAATGTGAACAGTAGCTTTTAAGTATTTGAAAAGAGGCCCATGCAAATCCTGGGTCTCATACTCCATTAACCTCCTCCGGAGTGCAGGGAGGGTGGTGAAGGAATATTCCCCATGCACTGATGTCTCCTGGTTCGCAGAGGACCAGGGCAGTGTGAGGTTTGTCCCCTCCTTGGGACTCTGAATCCCACTGGGTTGACGAGGATAATTCAAATGAAAGATAATTCCCACTGAGGTTACCTGTGCCATGGGGCCTGTAGCTCCAGGGCAGCTTTTCTCTCCTGAGCACCCCTTTGCACCTCCAGGGGTCACTGGCCAGCCTGGAGCTGGGGAGATCCTGGTTTGGCACCGCTCTGGGATTTGTCTCGTTTGGTGTTACTGCAAGTCAGCAACTGGCTTTGCACCTACACGATGGAGAAGTGCAGGGCTGCGCGATGGGTTAGGGGGTGAGGCCACATCCCATCACCCTGAAGTCAAGAACAAGTCAGGGTTGGAGGTCAGAGGGTGCTGGAGAGCGGCTTTTGGGGAGGAAGCAGGACATAGTTCCCTTAGGAATACACTGGTGAGCGGCTCTGGGTACTATGGGAGGCATTTCTATGTTGCTTTGAGGACACTGAGGAGATGCCCTTTCCAGCAGGCTACTCCCCAGTATAAAAAGGGAACAGAGAAGGCTGTGGATGGCTGGGCTGTGAGCAAACACGGGGTGTATGAAGCAGCCAGAGCAGGTAGGGCAAGGATGTAGAGCTGAGAAGGCACAGTAAGGAGAGGGCTCCATCCTTTGGGGACCGAGCCTGGTGCCACCCCTGGGGCTCACAGGACAGGGCAGGCAGCCAGAGCCGGGCTCTGCACTCCAGTGCGGGGCTGCAGCCCCGGGGGAAGGCAGCCGGGTAACCCGCAGGGCTCCGCAGGGAGGCGTGGGGGGCACAAGAGGGGAGCCCTGGGGGTCGGTTCAGCAGCGGGAGGAGCACGGCCGGGCCGCGGGTAGGAAGCGGGGCAACAGGCGGGGGGCACGGGGGTGGCATCGGTCCGGCCCGGGGAGCGTCCGTCCCCGGCCGGGGCCGCCCCGTCCCGCCCGCCCCGTCGCGGAGCGGCCACGGCGGAGCCTCGGCGCCAACTAGCGGCCGTTCTGCAGCGCTGCCCTCCCCACCACGCATGCGCGGAGTGCCCCCCTTTACTGCCCGCACCTCTCCGGTCCTCCCCTTCGGGTTACCGGGGAGAACCGCGACGGGCCACGGCACACCCCGGCTCTGCGGACCCTCCCCGCCCCTGCTCCGGGTCCTGCGTGGGTGCCCCCCGCTGCGAACGGGGGCTGAAAAATAGAACTAACCCGGCGGGGGCTTTCACCTAAAAAGGGCAGGATTTCAGCGCCGGTAACGGCGGGACACGGCGGCCGCCCCGGGGCCGGTGCGGGAGAAGCTGCTCCCGGCACCGGCTCGACGGGGCGGCGCTGCCCCGAGGGTTAACGGGGGCTGCAGCGGGGGAATGTCCTCTCTTTCCCGTTAAAAAGAAAACATACGTTGATTTGGACACACAAACACAACAAACGCGGCGTTCGGGTCTTGCGATCGGCGCCCTCCGGACACGGAGGAGGAAAAAACATCTTTGGTTTGTGGAGGGACTTTAGGAAAAGCGGAATTTGTGATTTTATTTCACTGTTTGCTGTTTGGGTTTATTTTTGTTTGTTTTAAGGAAAGCCGCGTCTCACCCCGCGCAACGCGGAGCCGGGAACGCTGCAGCCCGACGGGCAGCCCCGGGCCCTAAACACCGTCGCAGCGGCCTGACGGAGCCCAGCCCCGGCAGGACGCAGTGGGCAGAGCGGCAAGGGAACCCCCGCTGAGCCCCCGGTTCTGCCTCGCTGCGGCCGGGGAAGCCGTGGGCAGCCGCGGAGCGGAGCGAACCGCAGCCGCCGCCGTCTTTGTGTTCCCACAGAACCGGTGGCTTCGCCACGGATTTTTTCTCCAACGATTGCGGCCGGAGCCGCCGGCCCTGCCCGCAGCCACAGCCCCGGGGGAGCTGCTGGGGGCGCCGGGACCGCCGGAGATGGAGCCCGTTTTCATTCTGGGGAGGGCAGAAGGTGGAGGCTGGGGAGCAGCGGTGTCCAGCGCAGGCCCTGTGGCGAGCCGTCCCCGTCGGTGGTGCGTGTGACGGCGGTCCCACGTGGTCCCCCGCGGCCGCCGCTTCCCCGGTCCCAGCACGGTCGAGCCCCCTCCGGCTGCGGGAGACGTGCTGTGTTCCCAGCCCCGTGCACGGCGGCGGCTCAGGCCCCAGAACGGCCCCATCGAGCCCCAAACCTTTCGCCGCCGGCGGCACGAAGTCACCGAGCCCCGACGTGTGCCCGCCCTGACGGGCCCACCGGGGTAGGGGGGGCACATGGCTCCCCCCGGGCACGCCCCCATTCGGCATTAACCACGCCCCTTTTTGTTATGACCACGCCCCCTCACCCCGTTGGAGCCACGCGGTGGGAGGGGAGAAGGACGCCCGCGGCCCCCCCATTGGCCGGACGCCCCGTCCGTCAGGGCGCTGCCCGCCCCGCCCGGGCCGGCAGTAAATACGGTACCGGGCGGGCGGCGGACACTCGGGAGCTGGTTTCGGGGCCGCCGGTTGAGGGACCCGCTGCCGCCGAGGCGCCCGGCCGCGACGTGGCTCTGCCGGGGCTCTGCGCCGCCTTTACCAGGGTGGGAGCGCAGCGGGACCGCCGGGGACGAGCCCCGGAGCCGGGTGGGAGCGGACGCCGCGCACCGCTTTCCCCGCGCCGCCCCGCCAAGGACGGCGATCCGCCGGGACGGAGCGAGGCAGCGAGGGGCCCGGCCGCCGCTGCCCCCGCCTTTGCTCCCCGCCGCCGCGCCCCGCCGGGCCCCACCTCGCACCCCTCGGCAGCGGCGGCTCCCTGACGCCCGCCGTTGTGATGCGTATTCCCGTAGACCCGAGCACCAGCAGGCGCTTCACACCCCCGTCCACGGCCTTCCCCTGCGGTAAGATGGGCGAGAACAGCGGGGCGCTGGGGGCCCCCGCGCCGGGGGCCAGGGCTCGGCCCGAGGTCCGCTCCGTCGTGGATGTACTGGCCGACCACGCCGGAGAGCTGGTGCGCACAGACAGCCCCAACTTCTTGTGCTCGGTGCTGCCGTCCCACTGGAGGTGCAACAAGACGCTGCCGGTCGCCTTCAAGGTAAGCCGGGATGGGGGGGGACGAGGCCGCGCTGTAATCCCGGCAGGACCGGCCCGGCTCCGGGCTCGCCCCTCGCGCTTTAACTCGCTCCTGACATCACCTCGGAGGGAGCCCGGTTTATTATTTTTAATCACGTCTCCGCATTGCCCCGCGGTCACAGCATCTTAGATATTCCGTACAGTTAGGAGCTCTCAGGCAACTTTGAAGTTTAATGAGAGTGGAGGTTAATTACCTTCCTGGGAGAGGGAGGCAGGGAAGGCAGGAAGATCTAATCGGCACAAAGAAAGCGAAGAGCCGAAGAACCGAAGCCCCGGCACCGGGCTGCGCTGCCCGGGCTCCCCGCGCCGCCCGGCTCCGCTCCTGCGGGACCCAACGGGGCAGCCCCGGGCTGAGGCTTGGCGGGGGGAAAGCCCCAACTTTGCGGGAGCCGGGGGGGATGACAGCTGAGCCCCACGAACCCCGGAGGCTGTTACAAACCACAACCACCCCCCCGTTTCGGCCGTGCCGGCACCGGGAGCTCGGTGCCCTCATCCCCGGTACCCGGAGGGGGTTCAGAGAATCCGTTCCCCATCGCTGGGCGCAGGCTTTCGCGCTCCCCTCCGCGGCTTCCCCGGGCAACTCCGTGGCCGCCCGAATTCAGCAGCGCCTTTACACCCCCCCGAATCAAACAAAATAAAACACGAATGTCCCCAAGGGAGACCGAGGGCGGCCTCATCCCCCCTTCCTCTCTCCGCGTAATCGCTGCGCCCCTTTTAACCACGTTTTTAGCTCATTTTCCCCTTCCCCGCTGGTTTTCCAGCCCTCCTCGGGGGCTCGGATTGCTTTTGGTTTTGCTTTGGGGTTTTTTGGCGGGTTTAAGGGGGAAAGCGTAGGGCAGGTTAGCTCCGACCGCCGTTGGTATTAGCCTAAAATCCTCCCGTTCCGCCTTAGGTTGTAGCTCTCGGAGATGTGCCCGATGGGACGGTGGTCACGGTGATGGCCGGGAACGACGAGAATTACTCGGCGGAGCTCCGCAACGCTTCCGCCGTGATGAAAAACCAAGTGGCGAGATTTAACGACCTCAGATTTGTTGGGAGAAGCGGCCGGGGTAGGTACCGCCCGGGGAATGGTTGTCCTCTTATTTGACTTTTTCGAGGAAAAAAAGGAAAAGGAGGAGGGGAAAAAAGGAGGGGGGGGGGGGGGGATAAGAGCTTTAGTTTATTTTAATTGTGTTTTAATGACGTGTCTCCCGCGGGCCAGTGGTTTCGTTGCCGCGGGCCGGGGTTGTCGCGCAGGAAGGAGCGGCCCCGCTCCTCCTGGAGGTTCCTCCGCTGCGGTGCAGGGCAATAAACCCACTTCGGTGTAAAGCCTCCGATGTGGGGTCAAGGAGGCTGCGCCCCCCCCTCAGACCCTGCCCAATTCATCTCATCCGGCCACTCCAGTGGCCGTGGTGAGCGCACGGTGAGGGGACGTGCGTCGGTGCCCTCCAGTGTGAACGGTGCTAAGCGGAGCTGGCTCGTCTCCGTGCCCCGGTGACGCCCGTCGTTTTCTCCGCGTTTGCCGCGTGGAAAAGCGGATCAGGAACGTCCCTCTCCGGCCGCGGAGTTTGGCTTTTCCCGTTCATCCCTCCCGCCCCTCGCAGCCGCATCGCACCTGAATCGCAAAGAGCGTAAATAGAATTTCAGCGTTTCGCCACCGAGACGCGCTGCGGATCGAGGCTCGTGGTTGTTTTATTTAAACGAAAATAAGAATTCTATATTTTAATGGCCATATGGCAGCGTTTTCTCTAAGGCTTTGAATGTATACGCACAATGTCAGATATATTTTGACTTCTCTGCATTAATTAAAAGCAGTGATGTTGGGAATTATTTGCATGTAATAACTGTTTACTTGTTCCTCTTTATGAAACTTGAATAGTTTACATTCTTTCATACATTTCCTTTTTCCTGTTGGCTCCTTCTCCATGCTGCAGTTTCTTTAAAACTCTCCACTTAACTGGTTGCAGGTTGATGGATGGAAAATGTTTTTCTTTTATGAATTAAGCTTTCATTTCTGTAATCAATTATTCTCTCGGGCTCTTTTCTTTCTGGGTTGAGTTTTTTAATCGTCCTTGCACAAATTTCCAAGCTGAATGAAACCCAATCTCAGCTTGACTCTTGAATTCATTATTAACGCTCCCAATTAGCAGCAGTTTACAGTCCCGGGAAGCACTTGGGTGAACAGTCTCGTTCCTGGGGCAGAGTCCTAGCAAATGCTCGTTACAGCAGTAAAAAAACCTCTTCTGCCTCTGTGGAGCTTTAGAGTGTAAATCGACTGCTGATTATATGGTTTTTAAATGTATATCCTTGTGGGATGAGGCTTTGCAGAGTTTACGGAGCAATAACCCCATCGGGCTTCCTGGTGGTGGTGTGAAGGTGTCTCTGTAGGGTTTTCTCACAGCGTGTGCTTAGTTCCCGGTGTACGGCCGCTCCTCCTGGGCACGGGGCTCTCTCAGACCTGTTTAGTGTGAAAAATCGTTTCTATTGCATTTTAATTCAGGGTGTTCCGTTTGCTTTCATTTGTTCGGCTCCATCTCCGGGAGCCCGGTGCTGGGTTTGTTTATTCTGACAGAGATCTGGATTCAGTGCAATAGATTTTTGCTGGGGAAGAGCCCTATGTGTGTAAATGTTTGTGCAAATCTATGTGTGGAGTGTGTGTCTGTGAATAGCCGGAGCGTGTGCCTGAACCTTGTAACATCAGAATAAGCTCTCGGTTGGAAAACATGGTTTTAAATGCTTCAGAATTGGGCATTTTTAATATTAATGTGTCCGGACTTGTTTCCCGTCGCTGTGAGCTGGGAAGAGCGGGTCTTTCTCCTCACACACACACACAAGCCGCAAAAAAAGAATTACCGTCTCCACAGGCAAGACAAAGGCAGGGAGAAGGACCAGATTCCACCTATGCTTTGCTCTAAAAAAAAAACCTAAAACCAAAACAAAACCCCAACCCTTTTCTGCTCAGCTTGCACTGTATGAAATGAAAGCCAAGGCCGGTGAGGTGCTGCTCTCCCGGTCCGAATATCCCACTGGAGCATCCCACAGAGCAGTAGGTGCTCCCAAACCCACCCAGGAGCTGGGGTCCAGCCCCACGCAGCTGGGGTTGAGTAACGTCAGGCCGGTTTCCTGAGAGGGCGGGAAGTGAGTAAAAAAGATGCTAGGTACTAATTCTCATTTTCGATTCACGGGAGGGGTTTTGCGAGACCTTGAGAGGCAGAAGTGGCCTGGCCGAGCTCCCGCGGGAGGTTTTGTATCGGCTGCGAGCAAAGGGGGGGGAGGCTGAAATGCAGGGGAACGATTTCACATGGAGAGTAAAACATTGAAATCATAATTAAAGCAGGAATCCGCTGCGGGAGCGGGCAGGGAGCTACCGGGCTCAGCTCCTCGGGCGTGCGGGAGGGTTTGTGTCTCAAGCCGTCCTCGCCCGCACGCTCCCTGCCCCTCGCATGCGAACCAAGGGGCTCTCTCCCTCGCCTCTCCTCCCACGGCGTTTCCTAAATAATTGCTCCTAACAGCCCTCATCCCTGCGCTCGGGTTCGGGGAAGGTTTTGCCAGCAAATCCCCGGTGTTGGTTGGTTTCATGTGGCCGAGCCGGCGCCCGGGAGCCTCCGTGCTCCGCAGGCTGCGGCTGCAGCGCGGCTCCTGGTGCCGGTTGCGAGCGCAGGGATTCAGGTTGTGTTTGGGGAAGGTAAAACCAAATCCTCCTTGCGCAGAGCGTGGGCTGCAGGTTTGTGCGCTGTTTAGTGCTGTGCTAAAAGTGGAGGGGAGGCACGGGTTGATGCTTGCTGTGCTTTAAAGCCACCATTTTCTCCCCCCACCGACACTCCCGTAGAGAAACTCTCCCACCTGGGATAATTGCGGGATGTTCTCCGGAGCAGATAATTTCGTTTTCCGTTTATTCTTTTTCCCTTCTAGCTGTATAAATACAGTATTGTTTTGCAATGAATATTCTCAGGTTCAGCCCTATAGATCGATGGTGGTTGGGATGTGAAAAACGCTTCATCCCCATAGGGAAAAAGGGAAAGGAGATGGCTTCTTGCTGCGTTTCTTTGCGAAGCGCAGGCTGGAAGAGCTTCGAGATGTGGCATGGACACTTCCAGCCTGGTTCCTCCTGGGGTTTATACCTCTGAAATACTAGATACCTTTGAAATCCCACCGTGATTGCTCTTGAGGTGTTAGTTAGAGTGGTTTGCTCCCTTGCATGTGCAGCCTACCCTGTTTATCCAAGGGAGCATCCCAAGGGCACGAGGACCCAAATCTGTCTCTCGTGAAGGGGGTCCTGTGTCCAGCACTGTGTTTCAGGGCTGGATTCCCATGGGAAAAGGAGAAGCATCTGAGCAGGAAGGCACCAGGAAGCTGCTGTGGGTGGAGGGGTCAATATGGGGACAGGGATGGGGAGGAGGGGGACAAGTGACTTTTCCATCCAGGAAGGTCCTGGCTCCCGCTCTGAACCGGGTCCAAGCCTCTCTGTGCTGCAGCCAGCAGAACCCCAGCGGGAGCGGCCGAGCTTTGTGTCTCGGCAATCCTGTCTCATAAAATTAAATGATGTGTGTGTTGGAGTTCGGTGGATGTGGATATTTGTGTCTGAGCTTGCTCCAGCAGGAGCCTTTCACTCCCACAAGAGCTGAACCCTCATTTCTCCCTCTTTTGTTTTTCTTTTCCCTCACCTTCCTTAGGAAAAAGCTTTACCCTGACGATCACCGTGTTCACCAACCCCACGCAAGTTGCTACCTATCACCGAGCCATTAAAGTGACTGTGGATGGACCTCGGGAGCCACGAAGTAAGTGATGTGTTTTATTTGGCAGCCACTGTGCCGCATGGAGGGGATGCAGGGGTTGGGCTCTGTGTGGTTGAAGGATGAAGGATGCTGCTGTGGCCAGGCCAGCCGGGGCAGGCACCCCTCGCAGAGCTAATATGAGCCCTGGGACCGTGCACTGCGTGGTACCGTGTGGATGCTTTTGTATTCTTTGCACAAGGGAGCATGTTGCATGTCTGTGTCTGCTCTTGCCACCTCCATATCCCATTGTGGAGGGATGGTTTCATAGCTCCAGCCCTGGTAGTGGCTGGGATGTAGGGAAAATGCTATGATGGTATTAAGGAGGACTCAAACATGATGTTGTGCAGGGCTTGGCTCGGGGGGGTTGCAGCCATCAGAGGCTGAATTGTCGATCATTGAACTGGAATGTGTGCAGGTTTCTTTGGCTGGGTTCCCTTTGCCTGTGTGTCTGCAGGGCCCAGCAGGGCTCGGTGAGCACCTTCCCCTCTGCTCAGTGCTGGTTTCACTTTCGGGTTATCGGAGGCTCTGGCTGGTGGCAGCTTCCGAAAGCCCAAGAGATGACTGAACCACAGGAACACCTCTGAGCTGTGGCGCTCCCAGGGTGCAGGCGGGTGCCTGTTGGCTGGGGAGGGCTCTTTGCACACACAGCTGTGAATCACCCTCGTGGGGCTGGGGGCTGGCACTGGGCTGATTTGAGCTCACTTGGGCATCTCCTGTGACCCGTGCGGGGAAATGCTTTGGTGCCATCGGCTCAGGAGTTTCCTTTTGCCACAAGTATTATTTGCTTTGTGGGACCCCCCCAGTGTGCAGTGAGATCTCATCCCCAGGGCCTCTTTCTCTGGGTTTTTGCTCTGGCTTCACCTTCCTGCCCACTCAGCACCACCCTGGGGACTATAAAGCAGAGTTTGTTCCCTTTGCGTGTAAGGCTGCTGGTGCCCAAACTGAAGGGAAACGGTCTGATCCTTCTAAATATGCTTTAGAAAGTGTTTTCTGCTGATGCTGTCTCAGGGCCATTGGTGCCCCTTGATATCAGGCCAGGTGAAGGCTGCTCCTTTGGTGAAGGGGTTTTATTTGCTTTGGAGTTTGCTGTGTTTTGTTCCCCCTTTTATTTTGGAGCACAAAAGGCTTCACTGGCATTCCCAGATTTGCCAAGCTGGCATCCAGGCAATGCCATGCTGTTGGGTTTTTAAGGCAGGTCCCTGTGTGGGGCTGTGGCAGTGAGCAAACATGGATTGTGGTGGGTGCTGCAGCCACTGGGACTGGGCTGGGAGGGGAAAGCAGGCAGGGAATTTCACAACTCTTCCAGGTCAGGAATAGAAACCAGGTCTCCTGACTCCTGGCTCAGCCCTTTATCTGCTGCATCAGATCGCCTTTCTAATAATAATAATAATCAGGAATACATAAATAATAATACAAGGCGAGATAGTTGCTACTCTTGGCGTTTGGTTTGCTCTGCACCGATAGCCAGCACTCGCCAAACCCTGCTGAATCACACCCGCTCCTCCTGAATTTCAACATCCCATCCCATCGCTCCCATCTTTAATTTACATCCCCTGATACAGGGGAGGGCTGGGGGGGGCCGTGCTGTTGGGCTGCGGCTGAGACCTCATTTGGTTACCCTAGGCAGAACCAGGGATGGAGCAGCTCGTCTTGGCTCCGTGTGCCCAGGGATGTGCTCCCCAGCAGGGCTGCAAGGTCAGCGCTTCCCTGGGGTTTGCTGGGTTTGGTGTTTTTCAGGTCAGATATAAGGAAGCTCTTCCCTGTGAGGGTGCTGAGGCGCTGGCACAGGGTGCCCAGAGAAGCTGTGGCTGCCCCATCCCTGGCAGTGTTCAAGGCCAGGTTGAACAGAGCCTTGGGCAACCTGGTCTGGTGTGTGGTGTCCCTGCTCATGGCAGGGGATTGGAACTGGATGATCTTAAGGTCCTTTCCAACCCAAACCAGTTTGTGGTTCTATGACTTGTAGACCTCAGAATGCCCATGCTGGAGGTGAAGGCTCCCTGAGGAGCCCTTCATGGTGGTTGTTGGCTGCCTTGTGTACACCCCAAAGGTCAATCTCTTCCCCACTCCTGCACCTGTAAATTACTGATTGAAGGAGTTCAGGCCCAAGCTGTGCTTTGGGGAAGTTTTTCAGATGGTCATAGGTTTGTTTGTGGTAAAGGGCATCTTCTGACTCCCAGATTGACCCTGGGGCTTAAATTCATGATTGAGAATTCAATGTCTTGAACAGGAAGAAGAAAACTACACACACACACACCCCCCTCTTTCACCAGCTTGGTTTGCGTTTTGGAATGAATGCGCCCTTCCCTCCCTGCAGAAACCCTCGGTGTGGAAATACCGGCTGCAAAATGATCCAGGTTCACTCCTGGAAACCCAGTGTGGTTTTCCTGGTTAACCTGCCACTGGGTGGCTCTCAGGCACAGCACCCCTGGGTGATCCGGCACCCAGCAGCAGCAACACCCAAGCAAAACCCAGCAATGGCAAGCTCTGGCCAAACGCAGGGGCCAGCACTGATGCCCCTGCTTAGCCTTAGGAGCAGTGGGTCTACATGTTCAGTGTTCTTTTTAACACATGCATGTGTAAGTACATATGTGTGCATATATGTGGGCATAGAAATAGCTGGGGGTTTTCCCTTCCTTGACTGCAGTGTGGCAAATGGGTGGGACATGGTGTATGTTGGCTCCCATTGTGCAGGGTCAGCACTGGCTGGGGCTGGAGGCTGGATGTGGGGCTGGTGTGAGCAGGCAGAAAAACACCCTTAATGCGGAAAGAATTGGTCATTTGTCTTGGTGTCCTGGGAAAGCCCTGGGCATCATCTTCTCAGATGCAGCAAAATCCCTCCAGCCAACGTTCTAGTGAAGTTTTGGGGTCAGAAATGCAGCTGGGCTCCCTGCCCCACCTCTGAGCATCCCATTCATCTTCCACCCCTGTCCCATCGCTTCATCTAAGGCCCATAAGCAAATCTTTTAACCAAAGCTCTGCCCAGAAAGAAACTTCTGAGGAGTTTCCAATGGAGTTGAGATGGGTGAGAAATCGCAGGGAAGTGGATGAGAGCTGGAGCCCCCCGTGGGGCTTGGAAAGGAGCCTGGATGGGGGCACCAGAGGAGCTGGTCCCAGGGTACTGAAGAACTGAGAGTGCTGGTTTGAGGCCCCACAGCCACGTGAGGAGCAGCACCAGCACATGTGGGGCTGGTGACGGTGGTGGCCTTGGCTGAGCTGCCGTGGACCCCAGGCATCCCTGCCAGCCCCTCCGAGCACCCACTCACACAAAGATGATGTTTTCTTGTGCTCAGTCTCCTTCTGGGTTAGATCTGGAGAGGAAAAGGACATTCTGTCAAGTTGGCACCTTAGCTCTAAACAAATAGCGCAGCGGGTGCCAAGTGTTGACATTCTTTGTACAAACAGGAAGTAATAAAATATTTGAGCTTCCTGTGAAATTTCCTTCTATTTTTTTTTTTCCCATCCCCTCCTTTTCTGCAGCTCTTGGTTCAGCAAGAGCCCCGCTCGGCCAAGCTGCAGCCCTGCTGCAAAGGCCTCTTGCACCCACAGCTGCTTGCAAAATAACCCACAAGAGGCAGAACGTAGGGGAATGAATAGCTGGAAGCTGTACAGGGGTGGTTAGTCTGTTCCTGGGCAAATGGGAGCGTCTCCAGGGCCTCCCCCATCACACCCACCTGCTGGATCCATTCCCTTCCATTGCTCTCATCTCCTCCCTGCCATCACTCTCCTCCTCCCAGCTCCCCTGTGCATCGCCAGCACCTTTCAGCCCATCTCCTGGGAGCTGTTATGCCAAATAACTTTGGTTTGGTTTGGTTTGGTTTGGTTTGGTTTTTGCTTTGGATGCCTTTTTCTCCATCTTTGACTCTTTTCTTGCTGCCATTCAGTGCTCCTTAACGTCTCTTTGCCCCTTCCTAAATCTCTTTCACCCCTAACCCTTTGTTTCTGGTTTCCACCCCATCCCTGCTGTCTTGGCCACCGTGTTGAGGAGGAAAGGGAGACCAAGAGGACTTGATCACCCTCCATAACCCTCATGGGGCAGCACACCTTCACCCAGCCGTGCTCACTTGGGCTATAAACTATTGCTTTGCCTGGGAGCATGCACAGAGCTTTGTGTGCCAGTGCTGGCGAGGTGGGGAGGGGTGAAGGCAGTCATGCTGGGATGTGCAGAGCCCAACGACTTGCATGGTGAGGGCTTGGACTGCTTTGAGTATAGAGTTGCTTTCTGAATGCTGAAATAGAGGGAGGGATGTATCTTGGACGTTCACCCCTCAAGGCAGCAGGTTCCTGTGTCCCCCTTGTTATCAGCAGTGAGAGTGCTTGTGGAGGGGCTGGTGGTGACTGTTGGTGTCTCCAGCCCTGCTCATTCTGGGGGTGTGTGTCAGAGATCCAATGCCTTTGGTCATGTCCCTGCTTGGTGTGAGAATGGCAAGTGCCAGGAGGATGTCCCCATCCTGCAGCATCCAGTGGCCGGGCCGGCAGGAGGAGGATGATGATGGGGCTCCCCTTGAACAGCACATAGCTGTTGTGAAAGCCCAGTGAAAAAGCTTCCCACCTCTCCGGCTCTGAGCTGTTTCCAAGAACCAAGAACCACCGCTTCTTTCTTTCGTGCTTTCCATCTCCTGAGCAGGGTGAGGGTTTTCCTCCCCATGTGCAGCATCAGCCTGAGCCACAGCCCTCGGTTGGGAAACGGAGAGCTTCGGATGTACAGAGGGTGGAAACCCCCTTGTCTGTACCCCTGCGAGGTGTCAATGGAATCTGTGCCACTGAGGTGCTGGTGGTCAGTGGCTGCAAGGCTGTGGCTTGGGTGCTGGCTGCTCTCGAGCTCCCCGTGCATGGGGACTGCTTGGCTTCAAGTACAGCGTAAGAAAGCAAACCTGGGAGAAAGATTAACTGCAAAGAGGAAACCCCCTGGAAACCCCTGTAAATCCCCTGTCAATCCAACCCAAAGGGGCTTTGCTGTTGTGCACTGCAGGGTGCTGGGGTGGCTGCGGGATGAGGGTGCCTGTGGGTGCCCCAGCCCCACTGCAAGGGCAGCTCTTGTGGGGAGGGAGCAGGTTGTCTGGCACTCACTGGGGATGACACACACCTCGTATGGCTCCTCCATCCACATCGATAACAGAGCACCCCAGCCCGGCACACCCCGTGTCTCACCCCACGCCTGGCGCCTTGCTGGCCCCAGCTCCCCGCATCCCGGTGCAGCCCCAAACACCCCAGAAAAGCCTTTCCTTCTTTATTAATTTATTTAAGCTGCATCTGAATCCATTTGTCTTGAGTTCGGAGGAGTTTTTGCTGTGGGGTTTTCCGTATTATTCCTAGTGGATGCTTTGCTTTGAGGCTAGATTAAAAAGGATGTGCAGGGCTGTGCTCCGAGTCAAGTGATCCCTGCACTACTTCCGTGGCTGTAGATAAGTCTGAGATTTAATACACTGCAGAGTGGTTATTTCCTTGCTAGCTTTGGGGTTAGAGTGTCTTCAAAAGCATTGATGGTTTCTGGTGGGATTTCTGACCCCTTGGTAATCGCTTGTAGCGAAGAGCATCTTGTTGGAGCTTCCTTTGTTTGCACTGGGTTTTGTAGTGGGGAAAGAGAAGGATGAAGCAGAAACATTCCTGTTACCTTTGGGAAAAGCATCCGACCCATGAATTCACCCATCACTGGGCTTCAGGGAAGGGCAATGGGCAGAGCTTTTGGGAAAGGCAGAGCCACCGTTGGGAAGCAGGGACAATGCAAGAACCCCTGGTTCTGGTGCTTGCCCCCCAGCTCCATGGCAGTTTTGGTTGGCCCATCTTGCAGTGCTTTGTCCCATGGACCTGGGCTGTAAATTTACCTCTGGTGTAAATCCACATGGAGGATCTTCCACATGGGAGAACAGGAAAGGGTTTTCTCATGGTTTTGTTACAATCTGAAGCAACTTTGAGAGAAGACAGGACTTGGAATTGCTCTGCAGGGCTGGAACTGTGCTGCGGGAGGCCTGGGGCAATGCGTTGTGCCAGCTCCTTGAATCTGGATAATGAAACCTGTAGCTCTCCCTTTCCTGGGATATGCGGGAATCAGGACCTGCCAAGTGTCAGGCATGGGTGCGACAGCCTGCAATAGCTGAGGATGAAGAAGAGAGAGCAAGGCAGTCAGTGGGGTTACGGGGTGGGAGCCAAAAAGGAACAAGGGCGAAATGATCCCCTCTTGCCATATCCCCATGGGCACTCTGGGCTGCAGCATGCCCAGGGCACGTGTTTGCTGCACCTCTCACCCCCAGAGATTCAATACAGCCTCAGCAAGTGCTTGGAGAAGAGAGAATAAACCATTAGAGTGTCTTGTGCTCCTCAGATGCTCGAGTGGAGACCCAGGACCGGGGTGCTTGTGCCAATATTGTGCGAGTTCAGATCTTTATCTTGGCTGAGAGGCTCCCTCATGGGGCGAGCAAAACTCAGACTGGGGAGGTTTCTGTGATTAAAAGCAGGCTCAGTGCTGAAGTGCTCCCGTGGGGTGACAGTTTGGGGTATTATTAGGGGCTTTTGTTTTATTCCCCTGCTTGTCCTTAGCTAGATATAAATACACAGGCATCTCCCAGCTTGTCCGGGAATTAGGGAAAAAGAAAAGGGAAATTGCAAAGAAAAAGGAAAAATAAGAGGGAGGAAAAAAGAGAGAACTTAATCAATCAAGCTAACGAGATCATTTAAATAAATAAATGACCTCACCACTTCCGGCACAGTTATTTGTCGACATAAAATAACTACACAGCGTGGTGCTTAAAATACGCTGATTTCCCACTTCTTGAGAGCTGTCCTTGTCCTTGGAAGGAAGAGGAGGAAATTCTGAGTGACACTTTCTCATTTCCCTATTAACTCCCTGCTCTGGACATGCTGCAGCTCTTGGAGATGGATGTTTAAAGAAACCCTGGGGGCTCCATATGACTGCTTTGGGACAGAGCTGTGCAGAGCTCGTGGGTCTCTGATCCACCCCTGCAGGGCTCTAATGGAGCAGCAAAAGGGCTTTGGATGGAGTGTGGGCTTTTGGGGGGCCTGGAACACGGCAGGCAGGGGCAATCCTCAGTAGGAATGTAGTATTTTAATAGCTCAGTTTTACTGGTGTTTTCGCTGCCATCCCTCCATCTGCCATGGGGTGATTGGTGCCTGGGATGGGGCACAGAGACCGTTCAGCTCCATCCCACCCTTCCCTGTCCAGTTTGCTCTTTGGATGGAGGCAAATGAAACGCAAACACTGGGTGATGGCACGGGCAGGAGGCAGAGGCTGGTCCCGCATCCCAGACTGGGTGCTGGGAGCGATGTACTGGTGCGAGGTTCTGGGTTCCTGCAGGAGCCTTTGCAAACCAGTGCTTGCTGCCACGGGCGGATTCTCTGTTTGTATTCCCATAGCTAATGTGTTTTGATCCCAGTGGGAAGTCTGCACCCTTTGGGATTTGCCCAGGCCGACCAGGGCACTGTTTTCCTGCAGAGGCAGCTCGGACACTGTCGATACATGCATCACAGGCAATTATGTTCAACTGCCTCCTCTTGTTTCTTATAGGCACTGCCATCCAGTTAACCCCTTCGGGGTCCCATCCTGCAACCATGGGGCAAGGGGGACCCAGGGCTCGGAAGATAATGGGTAAAAAGCCCTCAGGGAGAAAAACAGCCCAGTGCTGGGTTTGTGTGGGTCAGGCTGTGCAGGACCCCCAGCCCCATGTGGGACCCGCTCACCCCTTTCCAGGGCACAGGAGCATCCCTGGGGACACCAGAGCATTCCCTGGGGAGAGCAGAGCAGGGAGAGAGGCTGCCAACCATGCTCAAAGCAATGGGTTTGCATCGCCTGGGCCTTTGGTGCTACAGCTCGAGGCTGTAATCGCGGCCTCAGGTATTAACACAGCAACCCAAATTATACGGGCTCAGTAAATTCACCCCTCTAATTATTTTATTTGCCACATACAGTAAATTCCATCTCTCCTTTTATAATCACCTGGCGCATAATAACTTCAAATCATTTAACTTAAAAGTGACCAGTATTTTCTAGGTGAAGCCGTACTGGGAGTCAGAACAGGGAAATGATTTTTGCTTGCATTGTACAAAGAAATCTTTGTTGAAATTGGTTGCAACACCTCCTGCTTTTGAAAGCTTTGGGAAAACCCGAGGGCACGATTCTCAGCTGGGATGGAAGCGGCATTCCTGCTCCAGCTTTGGGGATAAATGGGAATCAGAGAAGAAGGAGTTGATAGAGTACTTGTAAGAGATTAAACCGGAGTAAAAGGATCCTCTGGTGGGTGGGAATGTTTGGAGAATTAAGTTGCATTGATGCCGCTTCCAGAAGGCCGTTGGGGTTTTGATGCTGGGGCAGGGGCAGTTGTTGGGTGCTGTACAAATAAACAGCAAAAGGAATTCCCACTGGGAGCAGTGGTGGCCTGAAGGGAGCTGTGTGGAGGGACCAGTGGGCTGGGTGGGATGGGAGTGATGGGATGGGTCAGCATGAGAAGGAGCATTTGTGAGCACTGGGGCAAGGATATTGGTGACCTTCCCTTCCTTGCAAAGGAGCAGTGTTTTGCCCTGTGCCTTGGTTTACCCACTTGTAAAGCAGATCTAATGACCTGGTGGGCAGCAGGCGATGTGGGAGCATTGCACATATGTGGACATTGTTGTTGGGGAGGATTCATCATGCTGTAGCTGGGACTGCATCATGCAGCATTATTAATGCACTGCAGCTCCATTTCCCTTGGGCAGGATTTGTGAGCTCAGGACAGTGCAAAGGGTCACAGGCTGGAGAAGAGGGGGAGAGGAAAGAAGTCAGTGCTAAAAGGCAAGTTTTGTTTCAGGGAAGGCAGCAGCTAAAGCACCAGAACTATCAAACAAAACCACAAGATCACATCAGATGTCAGGGCAGGACACATCTCGTTTCTCCCTCTCAAAAGGGCTTATCAGTGCAACCAATCACTTTAATGATGTGGCGGAGGGAGGAAGAGGATTTGACTCAGAGTGAGATGAAATTTAGTTCCTAAGACCCTTCTCTTCCGCTGCCGGAGACCAGTCACCTGCTCTGCAAGAGATAAATCATATCCTGCAGCGGAAGGTGCTTAGACGTGATTTTGCATTATTTTACCTTACTCTTTCCAGTGAATCCATGCACTGTAGTGGGAGGGGGAGGAAGAACCCAACAAGCAGAGAGCACCCCCACTGCCTGTCTCAGCCTCTGAGCCCTTGCCCCGTGCCAATGGGAAGGTGCTGAGCAGCTGAACCCCATGCTCCTGTGCCTCTCTGCATGGGGGTTCCCCGCTGAGCACATCCCAAAGGCCCTGCCTGTGGTCAGCCAGTGCACAGCTCTGCTGCTTTGGCTTTGGAGGAGCAGCATTGCAGAGAGGACTGAGGGTGCTGTGCAGGTAGCGTGGCTCTGGGGCTCTCGCCTGTAGCGTTGTGCTGTGTGTGCTGGTAAAGCTCGTCAGCAGCAGTAATTATCTGACATACCAGCCCGTCTCTGGAGATGGAGCTTGAAGCTCAGTCCTGGGATAGGGAGATATTAGTATTCAAATGCCAGGGCTCAGCTCCAGCTCTGTCCTAGGGCAAAGGGGAAACCCAATGCTCAGCATCCTCAAACCTTGGGAAAGTTGGGTCTGTTTTGATGGAGACCAGGACTGGCAAACCCCTGCTGTACCTGGTCATCAGATGCATCTTGTGTCCTTTAGCACATCCCTTGCACAGGTCTGAACCCAGCAGATGGTCCTCCCTATCCTGGGCAGAGTATAACCAGTGTCACCCAAAGGAATTTGATGTGCTTGCCCTAATGGAACAGGTTATGAACTGGGAAAAACCAGCTATACTGGTACCACACAGGTCCCATTTCAAGTTGTTAGATAGCAGGCATTAACTCACTGCAAATTGGCATCACTCCACTGATCTATGGAGTGACAGCTAATGTATGCAGCTGAAAATCTGATCTCAGACGTGGCTGAGGCAATACCAGCTGGATGTACTTGAGATCTGTCTGCTTCCTCCCCAGCACCCAGCTTTGAAATCTCTGAACCGGGGGTTTGCCCAATTCCATGAGAACTGGATCACAGCCCATAAAAGAATCTTGCTTTCCTGGAACCAGGAGCCAGTGCAGAGGAGTCAATGAGGCTGGTGCTGGTGGGGTTTGCACCCTGCTCCGAGAGCTGCCGTGCTTCCCGCACACTGCACCGGTCTGTTGGCCTGTGACACTGGTGGGATTCTCAGATCTGCAAATCAAAGCTCTTACGAGGTACCTACTTCACTCTGCAGCCCCAGAGCCAGGTTTTCAGAGGTCTTTACTGATGGAAAGGTGCAGGAAAGCACTCACGGGGATTTTCAGCAAGGCACGAGCGAGATAAATGCTTAAAACCCGATGAATTTTACCCAGTCTGCTGCTGAGCATGCCCTCAGCTTTCCCTATGCTGAGAACTGCTTTAAAGTATCATTGCACAGCCAGAAAGACTCAGTCTCTCTGCTGAAACCCTGGGAACGGGGAGCTCGTGTCCAACAGGGATTTGTGCTGAAGGTGCATGGAAATTTGGGCGTGATGTTCCTCTGGATTTGAGCAGCGACCACGGCTTCTGAATCCCAAGGGCTTTTGGAAATGCTACCCTAGCTTTCTGTTTAAATCTCTGATTTAACCCCCTGCTTTGTTTTCCTTCCAGAGGGCTTGGTTTTGGGGTCTTTCAGTGTAATAAAAGGCCAGGAGAGGATTTATCACAAGGTGCCCCCATGGCAGGGTGGGCAGGGAGAGGCGGAGGCAAAGGTACTAACCCAGAAGTGAGAGATGAGGGGCTTGCGAAGCCGCTAATCAATGCCAGGCTGCCTAGAACGAACATCTCCCGCTGCTGGAGCTTCAGACAGCAAAAAAACCCCTCCTGTAAATGCAACATATCTCTGTGCTTCCTGCCAGCTGGCCAGCAGCCAGCCTATTTCCTTCAAAAAGAGGGGTATTTATTTTCATCCTTTTAGAGGCAGCCAATTCATCTCAGACCACCACCAGCCAAAAAAGCTTTATAAATTAGCAGCCCTTTTCTTTTAATTCTCTCCCCCACCCCCTGAAATATTCTTTTCCTCTCGTTGTTGGAGTCGTTGTAAACCCTCTGCCAGGACGTGCGAGCCGCGGCGCATTGCGACACACTCCCCTTTCTCTCCAAGCTGGAGCAAGACAGTAGCGGTAGTGTCTCACGAAAGCCAGAGGAAACCAAAGCAAAGCCTCGCCGTGACTGATTCTCTTTCCAAATGGCGTAAGCAGGCCAACTTCAAACATGTGAATAATGAGTTATCTGTGCCTCACTTTGTTCGGCAGCAGAAGAGAAGGTTCCTTCTAACGTTTTCCTCCTGCTCCCTCCTGTGAACTTCTGGGCTTCAGCTTTCAGAAGTGGGCTGAAGTAGTGCTGGTGCTTGCCGGCTGCTGCCTCTCACCGGGGCTCAGTGGAGATCTCCATTGTCCTCCATGGAGGCGTTGTGTTTGAGTCCCTTTCTGCCATGGGCAGCCAGCTCCCATCTCCACACTGTCCTCCACTGGCTGTGGGGCTCCACCAGATTCTTCTTGGCTGGGGATTTCCCATGGCGAGTCTCAAGCTGGGGATGGGTTTCCAGGGAAGACCTGAGGGATGTTCGTATCTTGTGTTATAGGTGTACAAAGATGAAACCACCCCACCATCTGCTGTAAGGGACAGGCCTGCTGTTCCCATAACACAGGCGTTTCACATGTGGCTTGTTTCTGGAGCATGTGTTGGGACTTGATAGTCAAGCCGAGACTGGGAAAAAATTCAGCCCTCTGTAGAGGATTGGTGTGTCTCTGAAGTACCTATTTTGAGGGCTACAAGTAGGATTTGAAAGGTGTTTTGCGTGCGGAATGGAGTTCTATCCGCTGCTGATTGCTTTCTTGTGGTCCATCCTCATGGACATGTAGAGACTAAGGCACTGGATTATGTGCAGTGCGGCTGCACAGACTGCTCCCGGCGAGCTCCTTGGCTGGGCTGTGGCATTTGGCTGTTCGTATTTGAGCAGAGCCTTTGGTGCAGGATGGTGAGAGCTCCTTGGTGAGATGCTTGGAGCCTTGCTTGGGGTCTCTGTGGCCACTGATGGCTCTGCTCGAGCTGCTGCCGTCTCCTGGCTCTGGCTGCCTCTTCAGTGGAGCTAAGGAAATGATCTGCAAATGTGTGTGTTAATGAAGATCCCCCCGGAGCTGAAAGGCCGCGTTTCCTTCGCTCCAGCTTGCCGCCAGCACTCACAGCAAGATGCCTGGGCAGGGCCAAGCCACTTCCCACCATCTGCTCTCCCGCCCTTTGGTAGCACGGGGCTACAGTGGGGATGGGGACCAACGTGGCACCCAAATCCGATGTGGGAGAGCAGTGCTGCTCCCTGTCTCTCCCGACTGTAACCCCTTTCTACCTCTGATCAATCTTATATGCTGCATCTCAGTAATCTGGGGAAATAAGCTGCTTTTTGTGAACACCATGGACACCCACCCACCGCCTGGAAACCCCATCCAGGTCCCGGCTTCGGAAGCCACATCAGGTTGCACACTCCTAGAAGGAAGAGCAGGATGTGTCTAGTCTTTGAAATGTTTTAATGCAGAAAGCATGTCTTTAAATCATAGCTTTGAGGGCCTGAGCTGCAGCACGGCACACAGTGTTTCGCTGTCTGCATTCCAAGGAAACACCCAAAACTTCCAGTATGCTTCTTATTACCAGCCTAAAGTGTCAAATTCACATCGGCTCTTCCAGCTGGGAAGTGCTCAATGGGATCGTTTGTTTGATATGCTGATACAGATCTTGTTGCTACACTGGGATCGTAGGTGATCTGTCAATGTTTACATCATGTCATGTTCAATATCGGAGTGAACTGACTCGGAAACCCAATCCAGTGGTGAAACCCTTGTGCTGCTGACAAGAAGTGCTGAAGGTCAGTAACTGCCATCGTTTTATAGTACTAAGGACTTGTTTCCATAAACATTGGCCCGCAAGCCAGTGACAGCACGGCTGGAAAGGCAGCGCAGCATCTCCACCCCAGCAGCAGGTTTCATGCCCCAGAATTCACAGGTTGGGGTGATTAAGACTTCTCAGACAGATTCCTTGGGATAAGGTCTGGAGCTGTTTGAAGTCGATTAAAAAAAATCCACCCACTGGCTTCGTAAGGCTTTGAGTCAGTCCTTGGGTTAAGCTAGAAACCACCTTCCTCTTCTCTAAGGTATGAGCTATTGTTCACTTGACGACATTGGTTTCCTCTCCATGGCAGCTGTGGGCAGATGGGGAAGGGCTTTTAATGAAGTCAACCGCTGCAGAAATTAAAAAGCTCAGGTTGTTCTGATGAAAGAAACCCATTAACAGTGATTCTCTCTTGCGTGACAAGGTCTGACGTCCCCAGCTCCAAGTGACAAGCGGCAGGAAGTCCTGGGCAGACAGCCTGTACCGAAGAGGGTTGGCAGCCCAAGGTGGTGGTTTTTAACCCATTCGCTGCCTTGTTTCATGCAGTTTATTGCCGCCAGGTCCCACCCATGGAGATGGGGTGAGATACAACCTGGAGAGGGTCTAAGAGAGCTGAAATGGTCCTGATCCCACCATAGATCTCATCTGGGTTTTCACTCCTAAATGAGCCCCCGTGTTTGCTGTGACTTACGGTTGCATCAAGCTTTCTACTTCCTTTGTCTCAGGATGGTTTTGGGGAGGTTTTGTTGGTAACTGCTGGGTCTCCCCACAAACCAGCCCTTTCCAGAGGGTGTAGGCACAGCACTGCTGCTTACTTCAGACTTAAACCCCCCTGGGCTGTGCCCACCTTCAGCAGCCTGGGGACCAGGGCAACCAAGTGCAGCTTGATGCAGCCACATGCAGCCTTCAGGCGAGTTGTGCAGCAGAACTATCATTAAAAACATTCCCAGCAGAGAGATCACTTGAGATCACTATTTTTAGGGTTTTATCAGTCATACGCAGGATGCTACTGCAGGATGGGGTTTCAGCTGAGACAGAGAATTTATTTCCCATTAAATTTATGTGGAAGTTGGTCTTTTAACTCTTTTTGGCTTCTCTGCTACGCTCTGCTTGAGAAAACTCCCTGAAGGTACCACATAAACTGATTTTTCTTCTTCTGTGCTCAAACATACACTGAAATAACCAAACTTGGACCAAAACAAGACACCTCAGTGCACATGCTTCCCCCTGGGGACAAGCGCTGAGTGACAGATACTGTTCCCATCTCCAAAGGCGCTCAGATAAGGCTGAGGTGCCTGGGGTCCAGGGATGCACAGAGATTAGAAGAGATCGTTTCTGATGTAGATTTGAGGTTTCCTTGGTTTACTTCACACAGCAGGGGAAATACATTTTCAAAACAGTGCTGGGGTTTGCTTTCTGCTGGGAGCTCGCCCTCACCCAGCTCTGCTCTCCGGTGTCAATACCCGTTTCTGTTTGGAGTTTCACACACCCAGGAGCAGGGGGATTGCAGGGTTTGGGGGGGTGGTGGGGTTTTCACCTCCATGTGGAGCTCCCAGAGGAGGGGCAAAGCCCCTGGGAAGCAGAAGCTGGGTGTGATTTGCTGTTGTGGTACCCGTGGAGCAGCTCCATGGCAGGGAGCTGAGCTGGGAGCGTTGAGATCCCTCCGGAGCCGGTGCTCTGCTCCCGCCCAGCGTCTCCCCAGACGGTCCTGCAGGACGAGCCAAGCAAAGGAGATCAGGAGATAGCACAGAGCAGCTTGAAAGAGGGGGAAATTTGGGGACTTTCTGTGCCTTCGCTATAAACTGACACCAAGCTCCCGCTCTGCAGCTGCGAGGGGCAGGGAATGGGGGTGCCAGCAAGAGGAAGCTGCGTTTTTTCTCTTTCAAATGCATCACTTTTCTTCTTAACAGCCACCGAGAGCTGAGCTTGACTCGGCTGGGCTCTGGGGCTGGATCTGATAAGGCCCAGCAGCTCTCAGAAGAGCTGCAGAAGGATTTCTTCCCAGCTCCTTGCCTGTCTCCCCGGCGTGCCTGCACACCTCCAGTGCCCCGAGCCCTGCGCTCGATGAAGCTGGGATAAGGCATTCGCCACCTTGGGAAGGTCCTTTCATGGCAGGTGCAAGGAGCTGGGGGTGTTGCTCATCTGGTAAAGAGCAAGGAGAACGCAAGGTCTGAACCTGGCACCAGTGTAAAACCAAAGCAGCTCCGGCTTCTCTGGAGTCCCTCCAGCTTTGTGCGGGTGTAACTGAGACTGGAATCGGGCCCAGAGAGAGTGAAGCTGTTTGGCGATGATTAATATAGTAAAATGCAAGAGTTATGTATCGAGTGTATTTCATGCGCCTCTCGCCTCGGGACACTTAGCATAAATTTAATCATTATTGCCCTGTGCCAGCAGCTGCTACCTAAGGAGCTGGGAGTGCTTTACAAACGCTCATTAGCTGCTGCCCTGCCTGGGGAGGTGGGTGAATACTCTACCATTTGATGGGTAGGAAAAGAGGAACAGAAAGAAAGCAAAGTGAGGTGGCCACAGCATGGTACAGGGTAGCTGCTCCATCCCTCCTGCAGTTCCTCCACCCCTGTCTGGTTCTGACCCTGCATGGGCAGAGCTGGGGATGGGGCTGGAGCAAGATGAGAGTTTGTTCATCATGCACTGAGCAAATGCTGTAGAAAACGCTTAAAACCAAGGGTTTCCTTCGCTGTTCCCCAGTCACCACCCTGCCAGGACATGGGGTTCCTCCTGCCTTGCACGTGTCTCCTTCCTTGCTCAGAGTGAGCAAGGGCTGGTGCGGGCACAGCACAGGGCATCCTGACCCTGGTGTGCACATCCTGCTCTTTGATCAGATGCTGGCTCAATGGGCCATCTGGGGCCTCTTTGGGTCAGTCCATGTCCCCTCTTCAGCAGGCTCTGTCTGTCCAAGTCACAGGGTCTTTCCTCACGTGTGCACTGTGCAGAGCCCCACGGTGCCGACCTGCACCAGGGCTGCCAAGCACTGCCCATACGAATTAGAGCAAACCACGAAGGTGGAGGCTGTGCCGAGTGTGTAACCAGGGTGCTCCAGCCAAAGGGTAACTGATCAGATATCAGACTCTCTTATCATGTTCCAGGGCACAGACAAAAGCTAGAAGACCAAGCCAAACCCTTCACCGACCGCTACGGGGAGCTGGAACGGCTGCGCCAGTCCATGAGAGTCACCCCAACAACACCTAACCCCCGCGGATCCCTCAGCACCCCGAGCCACTTTGGGTCCCAGGCTCAAACTCCAATACAAGGTAACTGGCTGGGTGCCCCAGCCTGGCGTCGCACCCCAAACCCTTGTGCTTCCGATACTGCCAGCCAGGGAGCGGAGCCATCCCAGCTGAGCACGCTTCCATCCGGATGGTGTTTTAGGGTTGGAGTCCAGCTCTCCCCTGGGTAATGAGCCCTGGCTGCTGGACAAGGGGTTTGCTTGGGTTTCTTGGCTGTAGAAGCCTTTTTGCACCCATTAAATGAGCAGATGGCTGCTGAACAGTAAACCCAGGTGTTCTGCTTTAGATACGGGGTCTTAGGGAAAACTGAGCAGTTTCAGCAGGAACACGAGGGAGATCATAGCAATGCACGTTGAATCCAGTAGCTTCTTTGACATGAAGGCGCCCGCGTAGACGGTTAAGCATCAACTAGAAAGGGTGTATTATACTTTACATGCTAATCCAAATGGTTTCTTATCTTGTTGCATTGTGTTTATGCCAAGTCTGGTGATCCATCACCCAGCTCCAGCATAATTCCCCACACGTATGCACACCTGCATGGGTGCACGCGTGCGCACACACACACACACAACCTTTGCTCTTCCCGTATTTGCCATCAGCATAGCTGAGCCCTCGGGCGTTCCCCAGGCATCTGCATCAAAGCTTGGTGCCAGAGGTAGGAATTGCCACCAGTTACCCAAGAGAGGTCAGTCTGCTCCATCCCGTGCACCCGAATCTCAGCCCCACACAGCATTGCACTGGAAATACCCGTCTGCCTCCCTGCTCCTAGCTTTCCGCTCAGCTCAGCAAAGCTGTGTGCTACCAGGATGCATTAAGAGACTGTTCTCCTGCCTGCACGTGGGAAGTCTTCCTTTTTCATACATTTTAATCATCTCGGTGGTGTTCTCCTTTGAACATCAGCAGAAATACGAACAGGGGTTTTAGGGGAGTGTTTACGCTGCTTGCACTTTGAGTTTGGGTGAGAAGTAGCCCTCGGAAGGTTTCATTTGAAAACTTCCAAAAGCCTTTGTGTTGTGTTTTCGGGAGTGCTGCAGATGATTGAAACCCTCAGTGTCGGGGCAAAGAGGGTGTCTCAGGTGCACAAACATGTTGGAAAACGTTACCTGAACGGTAGAGCTGCCCCGCTCCTCCCAACTCCAAATTACAGTGAAATTTAATTTATTTCTCATTGAAATGCAAATCCCCATGCTTGGAATTTTCACTGATATTAGCAGGGTTTGTGAGAAGAGCCCAGGCACCGTGTGTAGGATTATCAGTTGATTCTTGTTTTAAAAGGCAAGAGGGAGGGAGAGAAAGAGCTTCGTAGGCTCGGCTCGGCGGCTGTAATAAAGAGTTCTTGGGGGCAGGGAAAAGAAAAATGTGTGTATTTTAAATTAGCACAGTCCCCTGTAGTGCCAGAAACCCAAAGAGCATCGTTTGGAGCAAAGAATCAGGTGATGACACAAATGCAGCAAGACAAAAACTGAAACTGGCCACAAGCCGCCATCCCTGCCAAACTCCCAAATGTCAAGTGACAGCAGGAGTGGAGACACACAGAATTAGCCATCTAAAGTCATTCCTGCGGAGGGAATCCAGAGTCCCAGGAATGCTGCAGAAGGCAGTTCGTGCACGCTCTGCTCTTGGCTCCCTTGCTCCTGAGTTGGAGGAACTGTCTTAAAATTACTGTGGGTTCTTCCCAGCGTCACTGGGAGCAGGATCAGCTCGCTCGTTTTAATCTCAGCCCTGTCCTTTTGACACAACGCTGACTACAACCAACATAATAACAATCATACTAAAACCCCCAAACCCTCTCTCGCACACACACGGCTTATTCACCGAGATCATAATTTTGACCCGAGTAAGTGGAGCCTGGCCCGTGCCAAGAACAACACCGGAGTTAACAGGCCTGTAATTCTCACGACTTGGCACGTCCTTAGGTAACACACACGAGAAGCCGATTAGCAAAAAGCATAACGAGATACGGGCTAGGAGGAGCCAACGGGGCAGGCTGAGGTTCATCCAGCACCGCTATCCTTTACACGGTGCTTCCCAGCCTTAGTGTTCCCTATGCCGGGCGCCAGGGGAGATGTAGGTTTTCCCTCCTCAATGCCTGCCCGTGGCCTCCCGGTTCTGCTGACCGGGCACTTTACACAAACGCTTCCTAATCCGCTCCTGGCAAAGCCAAGATGCTCAGGAACAGCTTCAGCCACCGAGGGGGGATTCAGGCACCTCAGATCCCTGAACGCAGCACATGGAGGTTGGGCTTCGAAGCTAATGGGGATGCAGGAGATGGTGTTGGTCTCAGAGGTCCTCCAGAGATGCGTTTGCCCTGGCGCAGTCCAACCTTTGCTCCTCAGGCTGTGGCCACGGTGGAGATCACAGCAAGGACGTTGGTGTAGATGGGAGAAGGATCTGGCCCTCAGCCATTTGCAGAAGACTTTCAGTAAAGCAGCCCCGGAGGTTATAAATAGCCCCCGTGTAAAATGATCCTCTTAAGGTTAAATGGTCTCAAACCAGAAACCTCCCGGTAAGAGCAAACCGATCGTTTCTGAAGGGCATGCCAGGAAACACAGGAGGAGAGTGTGCTCAGCACCGAGCCCAGCGGGTCACATCCTGCTCTCACCCCAGGTTCTGCTGCCCAGTGTCAATGTATTCCAGTGGCTTCAGTCTTGCCCTACCCCATGCAGACGAGCAGGGAATTGATCCCTTCCTCTGCCTGTCCCACAAGCAGCCCTCCTCACAGCAGGATTCATTCCTGCTTTGGGGGAAACCAGGGCGCTTGTGAGTTCGCCCTAGTGTAGCTGTGGGGAGAGCCTGGCACAGTAGCCAGGCAGCAGGACGGGCAGAGCCTCATCTCCCTTCAGCAGCACAGCTTCCCTGGCCTCAGCAGAGCGGAGCCATTCGCCTCCGTTGAGGATTTGGCCTCATACTTCTCCAGTGAGGTCTGGAAAATGTGAGGTTTTGAAATCCCGGCTCTCCCGGCTCCGCAGCGAGACACCAAGCTGTCATTAGGATGTCTTGAAACGGTGCCTTATTACGGGGCATGCGAAGCCAGAGCCTTGCGTGCTTGCTTCATTCCGGGTTTTGTCTCCTAGCTTAAAAACAAACCAAGTAGCTCTCAGAAGTGAAGCAAGATGTTCAAGGGACTTGCTTTGTGCCTCTGCTGCTGCTCTGGGGCAATGGGGTGACGACAGATGGGTTCCCCAAGGGGGACAGTCCCTGCAGCCCCCGGCTCTCGCCACGATGCTTTGCCCTTGTGCCAGCAGTGGGTCACGCTGGTCTGCTTTATCCCCATTGCGACAGAGGGGACTGCCCTGACAGCGGCTCCTGTGCTCCAGCTTTGTGGTGGAAACATCTTCAACCGCTCAAAAGCAGCTGTGTGCATTGTCCAGCAATGTGTATGGGCCTTGTGTGCACAAGGGCAACTGCAAAGTGATCTCAAACAGAGCGAGCTGCTTTGATTAATGCACTTAGCATCCCCTTACATCTCTTCATACTGCTCCAGCAGAACCATATTCCCTTCACTTCACAGGGAGAACAGTAAATGCTGGATCCTTTTGCAAGCTCCATCCTGCCTCCCCCAGCCCTGTGTTTGCTGAGTGGTTTGGGAGACGTTGTCTTTGCTGGTGAAGAGCTCTCAGATCTGCTGAGCTGGAACCTGGTCCACCATAACCAGCTTGATTTCCAATCCGCTACTTCAAACCAGGGCAATGTTTTTACCACAGCCATCGGCAGCGTGCCTCACCACGTGCATTTAAAGTAAAAGCTCTCTCTCTTTTTCTTTCTAAATGCACATTTTTAAAGTATTACATTACTTTTAAGAAGCCTCTTGGCATAGGCAGCGAGTGCCCTATTGTTTCCGAAATGCAACGTGGCTCCTCTGAGGTTAAGTCCTGAATTATGGGCCCAGCAAATACCCTGAATTGCTGCTTCCTAATCCCTGTCCAGATCGACTTATGGTTTCTTTAAAATATCCGTTTCTTAATGGATAAAAACATTCTACCATGGGCAGAGACTAAATTGTTTCCAAAGGAAGCTAGGCAAGCATTAGTGGGAAGAAAACATACTGTGGGATTCAGCTTCAGCCTCAGAGGAAGGAGCGCGCTTAAGATGGGTTTCCTGCCTGCTTTCAGGCTTCTGTGCCTATCTTTAAACTGCTTCTCTGCTCCTCTCAATTACTTTTGCTCGCTGCAAAGTGAATGTCCCTTAAATGAGTGTGGTGTGTAACCGTCAAAGAGGAACCACAGGCCAGGGCTGGACGGGAGCATCCCCCTGGGGAGAGCCCAAGTGCCTGTGGCCACTGCCTTGCTGCTGGTGTGCAGCCACCTCCGTGTCCCCACCGCAGCTCAAGGGCTGCAGCTCCTGTGAAACAGCAGGAGAGTGGAACAGCACAAGAGGCGCAGCCCCAGGCTCCAGGGATCCTGTCCTGCCTTTGACACGGGGTTTTTGGATGGGCTGGGATCCTCACTGCTAGCCCGGGGTCTGCTGCAGGAGGGCACTGCCTGCATTTGAACCCCATCAGCCTCTGCGATCAGCCACTGCTCCGCAGTGGGTTTCCCATGGCAGATGTAGCCTGGTCCAAACCTGCTCAGCAGGCAAGGTGGTCTAGCTGCAGGCTGGGTTGTAAATTCAGCAACTTCCTTTTATGTAGTCAGGGCTTGTTAATTTCGTTAATACCCTTTGAATGCAGGTAAAGAGCGAAGCGCAGGCAGGCCAGAGGCAGTGCCTGCCATCAAGGGCACGTTTCCCGTTCAGCCCACCCACCCGCTCCAGTTAGCACCGTTAGCTTATTCATGAGCTGTGCGGGATGGATTGGCAGGGATTGGCTGATGCGGCCTCGGGATGCCGAGGGGAAGAGAGGAGCTACTGCGGGAGAGGAAGCGGGGAGAGCCCGGCTTGTTTAGTCTAGCGAAGGCAGGCTGGGAGCGAGCTGATTGCTCTGTGTAAATACATCCAGGGGGTAAACAGCAGGGAGAGGAGCTAATGTAAGCTATGAAGGACAGTGCTGGCACAGGAGATGGGGCTGAACCGGCCCTGAAAACATCCAGACTGGACGTTAGAGGCAGGGTGCTCCTGAGAGGGCAGGATGGGTCCAGAATGAGCACCCCAAAGGAGGAGTTTGCAGAGGTTCGCTGAGCTGGGAATAGCTGGGAATCTTCACCTCACTGCCTGTGCACAGCAGGAAGGTGCTGCCCAGAGTATTTAGGGCTGATGGGAAGCGCTGGGAGAGGACTCACCGGGGTACGTGTGTGTGTGCGTGGCAGCACACGGTGGCTGGAGACAGATTGCGAACTGAGCCGCGAACGTGCTCGGCAGCCTGGAGGAGGAGCCTGGCGATGCTGCGATAAGCGACCCGAGCGTTGTTGTGTTTTGGTTTGGGGTTTGGCTTTTTTTTCTCTCTCAAACTCTGCAGAGGAAGTACTTGCACCCAGTTCGTGAGCTGGTTATATCAGATACAGAACAATCGCTCCATGGGCGGGGAACAACGGATGCTGTTCACACCCTTGGGTTCTTTTTCTTTTCAACACCACCCCTCCATCCCCCAAAATAAATTTTTGCTCTATTTGTCGTGGTGTGGGAGGAAGGGGCCGCTCTCTTTTTTAGTTGGCCCTTACTTGGAAAGGAATGAACTTGTTAACACATGTGACGGAGGCGTGAGAGCCTGCCTGCGTGTGTGGGTGCAGAGGAGGGCGGCGCAGCTCTAGAGATGAGCTGGGTCTTCAGAGACCAAATGCATCCCGTGCACCTTCCCGTACAGAGCAGATTCTCTCCATCCTTGGCCACCTGCCTCTCGTGCTCCCGGATGGAGCTGTTACGATCAGGGGAAGGAAGCAGAGAGGAAGAGAGGTCAGGAAAATGCTGAGAGACAAGTTGGAGGTCCAAGCATCACAGGAACTAGTACAGAAAAAATAGCCAAAGGTATATACAGAGAGAGAGAGTTTCTGTCTGCACTCCATCTCGCACGTGCGTACTATATACATAAGCATAAAGTATCATTAGTGTTTACACTGTCGTCAATCATCATGGCATTAGGCAGGAAAAGAGGGTTTTTTCCCCCTCCCGGGCTAGATTTTTCATGACAATTTTGCAAGGCACATATATGCATATAAATAAAACAGTGATATATGGCCAGGCTGTAGATATTTATATAGTCTATACGCTTGGAGAGTGCCACACTATCGAGTTCCCTCTAAATTTCCTTTATTCTGTCTGTGTGTACCACACACTACGAGTATTTGTGTGTTGTGTACTACACACACATGCTTAGGCTTATTGCTGACCTCAGTAGGCCACTGCGTGGTCCCCACATCCTAAAAGGGGACCAGAGCGGTGTCATGAGATGAGGGCTGAAACAGAGGGGCAGCCCTGAGGTTCATCCCCCATTGCTGCAGAGGCAGCTCTGTGCACCCACCTCCTCCCCATCCACCCAAGAAAAGCCCTGTATTGTCTCCATGGTGCTGCCTCACTTGGGTGCAGTTGTTTTATCTGGAAGGATCTGAGCAGCTTTGAAAGCCTGTTTCAGTCCGGCTCCATGTGCGGGGGGGGGCTTGGGGGTCCTCAAAAGGTGCAAATTGCAGCTGCACAATTAAACACCAGGGTGTGTCCTGGCCTCAATGGTCCCCCAGCAGCACAGCCCTAACCAGGAGACAGTGGCATTACTAATCAGGGCTTTGACCTTTACATGGCTTTTATTTAATACACATTCCACACTTCCCCAAACTCCCATCCAAAACATTGACATTTCCGCTGATAGATTGGGTCAGATTTTGGAGTAGTTGGGGGACTCAATTCACTCTTACAATGGTTAAATTCTTACAGCTAAATGGGCTTATTCAGTTAGTGCAGCAGCTGGTGTGATTTCGAGAAGAAAATAAACATTTCCTTCAAATATTTTGATTGGCAACTGGACAACTGAAATACTCAAGCTCAGATTGCCAGGGCCCAAAAAAGCAAATGGGGGCTGGACGGCGAGTAAGGGAGGCAAGCGTAGTAAATCCTCCACAGCAGCAGCACGCACATGGGTGAGAGATGCGCCGGATGCTGCCTGCGCTGGGGATGGGGCAATGGGTGAGAGACAATGGGGTGATGGAGCGATGAGGTGATGGGGTGACGGGTGATGGGTGATGGGTGTTTTACAGCCTGTGGTTGGTGGGGGCTTGAAGGGCACATGGGGCCCGTGGTTCAGCTTCACCCACACCCATTTCCCCGTCATTCGCTTGGTGCATCGCTTGCTCATCGTTTGACGTTGTTTGACGTCTGGCTGAGCGTGATGGAGGGTTGCTTTGCTGCTCAGTTGGATGTTACGGAGGG
The DNA here is from genome assembly GCF_033783945.1 of Neopsephotus bourkii. Classification (NCBI taxonomy): domain Eukaryota; kingdom Metazoa; phylum Chordata; class Aves; order Psittaciformes; family Psittacidae; genus Neopsephotus; species Neopsephotus bourkii. Next base: position 502,602 of record NW_026902107.1, on the reverse strand, counting down.
CATTAATGGCAGTGGTTTATTTGGGCCTTGCTGGGGCTGTTTCAGTAGAGATCTCCTCAGCTCAAGGCAGGAGGGACGATGAGGCAGGCACAGGGCTGTGTGGCTTTGTCCTGTGTGGATTCACGAGGTGGAGGGGTAGCCAGAGGTGAAGGTGCTGGGATGAAGGAGCAGCCGGGATGAAGGAGCTGGGATGAAGGAGCTGGGATGAAGGAGCTGGGATGAAGGAGATGGGATGAAGGAGATGGGATAAAGGAGCAGGCTGGGATGAAGGAGCAGGCTGGGATGAAGGAGCAGCCTGGGATTAAGGAGATGGGATGAAGGAGCAGCCTGGGATTAAGGAGATGGGATGAAGGAGCAGCCTGGCATGAAAGAGATGGGATGCAGGAGCAGCTCAGGATGAAGGAGTTCGGATGAAGGAGATGGGATGAAGGAGCTGGGATGCAGGAGCTGGGATGAAGGAGCTGGGATGCAGGAGCTGGGATGAAGGAGATGGGATGCAGGAGCTGGGATGCAGGAGATGGGATGAAGGAGCAGCCCGGGATGCAGGAGCTGGGATGAAGGAGATGGGATGCAGGATCTGGGATGAAGGAGATGGGATGCGGGAGCTGGGATGAAGGAGATGGGGTGCAGGAGCTGGGATGAAGGAGATGGGGTGCAGGAGCTGGGATGCAAGAGATGGGATGAAGGAGATGGGATGAAGGAGATGGGATGCAGGAGCTGGGATGCAGGAGATGGGATGAAGGAGCTGGGATGAAGGAGCTGGGATGCAGGAGCTGGGATGCAGGAGATGGGATGCAGGAGATGGGATGAAGGAGATGGGATGAAGGCTCAGCCCCGCACGTTCCTCCGCTCCCTCCCCGAGCTGCGGCTCCCCCTAGCGGCCGCCCCCTGCCCAGCGGCCGCGGCGCCCCCTGCTGGCGGCGGGAAGGCACTGCTGGGGCTTCCCCTCGGCGTGGCGGGGGCCGCGCTCCGCCTGTGCCGTGTCGCGACAGGGAGCGGGAGCGGGCACGGACCGGCTCTGCCTGCCGGTGGCTGCTAGGGCGTCACATGGCGCGGTGCAGGGCTGCCACAGCCCGGGAAGGCTGCACCCACACCGCACCCCCCCATAGCACAGTGGCGGATGCAGCAGTGGGGTTGGTTTTGGGGATGTTCTGGGGTTCTCAGCCTCAGACCGGTCTGGTGAAGCCGGAGCGTTGTTCTGGGCCAACTTTGACCCTGAGGCGCACTGAAGATGAAGATAGCGGCCAATGCATCCCCGGCCCCACGGTGGATGCACTTGTGTCTGAATCGGTATCAAGGACCCGCTGCCGAGTGTTGCAAGTTCAGGCCAACGTAACTTAGACTCTAAAAAAACCCACCCCAAAACCCTTTGAGTGCTTTCGTTATAGAGGGAAAGGGAAACGTGCCCTGAGCGCTTGGGTTTAGTTCGATTTGCATTTCATGGACTATTATTTACAGGCATGTGAAAGGTACCGCAGGAGCACGGTGCAATCACTGGTGAGCATCGTCTGCTCTTGGGAAGGCAGCGAGCAGCAGCCTGGGGTTTCGGGAGGGGGGGAGTTTGAGGCTGCTTTGCCTCGGTGTATGGCAAAACAGCGCAGCCACCGGCGCCACGACGGGCGGGGGCTGAAGCGATGGGGCTGAAGCGAAGTGGGATGAAGTGACGGGGACTGAAGTGATGGGGGCTGAAGCGACAGGGGCTGAAGCGACGGGCTCTGGCCAAGCTGCTGCTTGCAGAGCCGGTCCCCACACCTCGGCTCCCCGCGCCCGGCAGCAGCTCTGATGCTGCTCCTGCAGTAGCGCGGCTCCGGGGCTGGTCACTTAGGAGCGCTTCTCGCTGCTCTGTGCTTTTGCAGCCAGCCCGAGCACGCCGAAGGCTCCGCACGGCGGCCAGGCTGGGTGTGAGCAGAGCGGCTTTGAGCTGCTCCTCTCTTATCTCGCCCCAAAGCCGCAGCCACGTTCACAGACCGGGCGCTCCCCCACCTTTCTCCTCCTGGAGCCTGCGTGGGAAGATGCCGCAGAGGGGCCGGAGGCGAGGGAGGAACCTCCCATCCCCTGCTCCTTCCAGCGCGGTGGCTGAAGGATGAGAAAGAGGGTTCAGCTGAACCCCCTCCCTATGTGCACCTCCACGGCGTGCCCGCGCCACGAGTTAGCTGGAAGGGATTAGCTCAGGTGACACCGCAGGGCCTGGAACACCGGCCCGGAGAAGTTAAAAATGCCTCATTGTAATAAATATATATAAAGCACACGTCCCTACGCAGGCAAAGCAAACAGACAGCCACATGAATGCGTGTGGCTGTATATATATGCATATCTAAAACCAACAGGCATGTTTGCCGTGCTCATCTCACATGTTTTCTTGCTCCAAGCCGACTTAAAATCCAGCTGATGTGACAGAAAAAGGCTGCTGAGGCCAGATGGCATTGCACTGCTGAAGCAGAAAGGCGCGATGCCCCTGCTCTTAGCAAGGGACAAAAAGGGGTCTTGGGAGCAAACAGACTGATTGAAGAGCCTCCTTGAGGTGGCCAAGGCCTTGGGCTCAGTGCATCAGCCAAGGCTTTGGGCTAAAGCTGCTCTTTCTGGGGGTTTTCCTCTTATGAGGGTGCTGGGAGGCTGAGGAGGGCACAGTCACAGCGTTTCCAGCCGTGCTGTCCTGCATAACCTGTGCCAGAGCTTCCCGTGCTCTGCTGATGTCCTGGGGACAGAAGGTTTGCCCTGTAGAGCAAAACTCATTTCTCTTTGTCTCAGATGCACCAAGGGCAGAGGTGTGCTGGCATCAGCCTCGGGTCAGCTGGGAGTGCCACAGGAAAGCTTTGAGGTCCCCGAAGGACCTGCTGGTGGGGATTCCCATCTCTAACATGGGCTTCCTGCAGGAGGAGGGGACCCGGCAGCACTGAGGAGAGGTCCTTCTCCAGTTACAAGCTGGCTGTGATCCCATTGGGTTTAGACCCCCCAAGAAAAGGCATGGGGGTATCCGAGGGTACCATCCCCACCGCTCTGACCCAAGTCTCCCTTCCCCAGCAGGAGAAAGCCTGAATTTCTCACTCCCTTCATTCTCTTGGAAGGAGAAAAATACACAGAGAAATCAAGCGGGGGATGCTGTGGCTCCTGGCTTGGGAGTTTTTAGCTGTGTGTTTATCAGCTTCATCCCCTGATGGTATCAGCACGAACAGGCCACCCACAGAAGGCTTAGCAGGCTGGTCTGGACTCCAGCTTTTCCTCCCGGTCTCCGGGTGTGTGTATACACACCACCGACCATCCCAGGGACCGGCCGTCTGGGGCCTGCATCCATTTATTTACTACACAGCTGATGTAATGGCTAAACAGTTTTTTTCTGTGTTTATGGGGTGTTTTTTTTTAATCTGCCAGAGACAAATCAAAGTCAGCTCAGTCGTGTCCCTTCTTGGGTAGGAAACAACAAATTTTAGGACAGGAAATGGGAGCAACTTAAACAAATGGCTTTAGGGGGTTTAGGGGCAGATCCAGGAGATGCTTTCCCCTCTGACTTTAATGCCTTGGGCAGGGGATGGTGCAGGCTATAGGGCAAACGCTACCGGCCTCCAGGACCGAGCTCTAACCACCCGCTTCCTTCCTGCCCCCCAACAGGCACGTCAGAGCTGAGCCCCTTCTCTGACCCTCGGCAGTTCGACCGCTCCTTCCCGACGCTGCCAGCTCTCACCGAGACCAGGTTCTCCGACCCGCGGATGCATTACCCCGGTGCCATGTCTGCCGCCTTCCCCTACACCGCGACCCCCTCCGCCACCGGCATCGGGGGCATCAGCATGACCAGCATGCCCACCACAACGCGCTTCCACCACACTTACCTGCCACCCCCCTACCCCGGCTCCACGCAGAACCAAAGTGGACCCTTCCAGACCAACCCCTCTCCCTACCATTTGTACTACGGCACGTCTTCGGGCTCCTACCAGTTCTCCATGGTGGCGGGCGGCGGTGAGCGGTCGCCCACCCGGATGCTCTCCTCTTGTACAAGTGCCTCAGCAGGGAACAACTTAATGAATCCCAACCTGGGCAATCAGAATGATGGGGTGGATGCAGATGGGAGCCATAGTAACTCACCGACGACCATGACAACTACTGGGAGGATGGATGAGTCGGTCTGGCGACCCTACTAGGAGGAACTCAGCTGGGCACAGATACCTTTGATTTAATCAGCCACCGTTACGTTACTCCCTTTGGTAGTGAATAGAGCAAAATGATGCTTAGGGAGAAGGTAAACCAAAGTGTCCCAAACCAAAAGCAAACCAGGATCTCTGCATGCAAGCATAGGCAAACATCAAGCGAAGATGGACCAAGACCGACATTACATTTCAAGATGAACATCCACTTGAGGCTTGAATTCGTTGCTTGATGCGGTTCTTTTCATATGTTTTAAGTATGTGGATTGTACATAGGGGAAAAGAAAAGGACATGTGGAATCAGATGTCTGTTTCTTGCAGAACACTCCTCAGTCATCTCACTCGCACCTCTTCCCCACACAAAGCATTCAAAAGTTAGGAAAAGCTCATCCTTCTCCTGCAGAGTGTTTCAGAGAAGAGAGCAGGGAATCATCCAAAGCCATCCCTTTGCCAACGCAGGGAGGCCGAACTGAAAAAGCAAAAGGAAAACCCCAAAAGGATAACCCCTATTGCATCCTCCCCTTCCCTCCTGCCAGCGCAGGGCCCCAGCCACCGCAGAGCTGCGGGCGCCGCGAGAGGGTCGGGTTTGCAGCACTGCTGCGGGTCAGCCACGTGAAGGAGAGCTGTGATGTGATTGTAGTGACTTGCTGTTGACGACAGAGGTTGTATTGTTCTTTTTCCGTCATTGTCGTCGCTTTTAACCAGTAACGTGGCTGAGCCGGGCCTGGCTGGGCCCTCGCCTCGATGTTTACATGAGATGTACTTTCCACGAGACACGTTTCAGTTTTCGTTTGCTCTCCCGTCCTGACCTCACCATTCAGCTCTTTGCTCCCCTCAGCAGATCTCAGCGATGGTGGCTGCGGTGAAGGCGGCATTCAGGACAATCCGAGATGTATGAGATGCACTTCCATGCGCGTTAGCTGCAGAAAGGACTTCGGAGCTCTTGGCATGATCCTGCCACTGGTCTCTGGGTCTTCCTTTCATTCTCTCCAAGGGGCAGCACATGCAGCTGGTGGTGAAGCATCATATTTCTGTGATGATTCTTGCCCGTGTTTTCAGCCAGAGCGGATGGACACATGATGACTTTGTTTTTGTTAAGAAGCAGCTTACCCTCGTCAGTTCATACTGAAGGCTCTAACTGAGATTTGGGGAAAGGAGCAGTTTCTACTCAGTCCCTTGGTGGTGGGAATATTGTGAAGCAATATTATCTATCTAGCCTTTACTAGGCCCTCACCCTCCAGTCCCCCTAGTGACCCTGAGCACGGGTGTCTTGCTGTGGATGAATAAGCTGAAGAAGGGGTGCTAAGGGTACCACCAGCCTGTTGGTGGCTGGTTGCATCATGTGGCATTAGGAGGAATCAGGTCTCCAGGCACCTCACACCCTCGTGTGATACCAAAGTGATGGGAACCCAAGCAGGATGGCGGCAGGAGGTGGCAGATGTGGCTGAGGTGCCCGGAGAGCATGTATCTGTGGTACCCTCTGCCCTCCAGCACCAGAAGGGGACACAGATGGCCCCGGTGCCACTGGTAACCAAGATCTGGGGGAGAGGGGTGGGGGGGACGTTTGAGCATATGAAAATTGAAGCTCAGAACTGCCCTCCCAGCCCCTCTGTCTCAGTGTCACCATTACAGCCCATCACCAAATCTCAGTTGGCAGCTTGTCAGCACTCGGTTGAAGTACAGAGCGTTGTAATTGCACTACCCCGTCATGACTGGAGCAAGACATCCTGGCTTAGTTGGAAAGATGCAATGACCACTCATGAGTTAAATAAGCACCAAGAACAACTCTTTTAAACAAGAAGAAAACTAAAAAAGCCCTACCCCAGCCAAACTGCAACCTTCGCTTGCCAGCGGTGGAGACTGGACCATGGCAGCCTGTGTTCTGATGCATTTACGTTTAGCATCCGATCGCACCACTGATTGAAAGCACAAAGAAACCAAGGCATTCGTAGTACTAGGTTAATTTAAGACTGTTCATAGTGAGTTTAAAGAATAAAATAATAAAGAGAATGGCAATGATGTTGTTGTTATGACATATTGTCATGTGAAGGTGCCGATGTGTGCACCTCTATTGTATGCAAGTGGCCACAAGACAGGCCAAAGGTTTTTGCTTTGCACTATAATTTGCTTTTTTTAAAAATGCACAATCGCTTGTACAGTAAAACCCCTTTGTCTGGCTCACAGAATATTTAACTATAAAATCTAATTTTTGGTCTTATTTGTTATAATAATATAATTCTTAAATGTGTTGAAGGATCCAATTCTTAATAATGCTTCTAATACTTGTATGTGCAGGGTAAAATAACAACGGACAGCTAAGGAGATGAGAAGAAAGGTCTTTGTAGATAAAGAAGGCTAAATTTGTTGGGTTTTTTAATGGTGTCTTATGATGGACATTAAAATTGCTAGTGATACCAAATAATGTGGTTATTTGTGTAATATACCAGCCCTACTTGAAGGTAATGCCCTATATTTAATATGTAGCCCATCTTTTTAATCTGTAGCACTTGTGACTGGGGATGGGGGAGGCAAGGAAGGAGGGAGAGAAGGAAGAGGGTCTGCTCCTGTTGAGGTCGCTGGCATCAGCTCTCTCTGGAGGAGTCTCTGCTGTGCTGCCTTCAGTGAGAGCAGAGCCGGCTCCTTCGGGAGCGCTGGTACGAAGCCATAGCAAAGCGGTCAGTTCTGCTTCTCTGCTATCGGTGTCGATGTTCTTACCCGGTGTACGTGGTTCTGGAGTCAGGCCTCCGTGTAATCATTTTAATGACTTTCCATGTGGAATAATAAACGTATGGTTTCAAGTCTCTCCGGTGCCTTCTGCCTGCTCACTTCTTACGGTGCAGAGGGAGGCTCCTCGCGCTGCTCTTGCTTCAGGCTCTGACACGAGCACCCCGCTGCCTGGCTCCGTGTTGGGGGGTCCCAGCTGCCGCAGCGGTTCACAGAGAGGGAGGGGGGGACCCAGACACCGAGCTCTGAGCAAACCCCTTTAGGCTTCTCCAAGGAGGGGTCCAGGCCACTGGCCTGCACTGGGCTAGACCTGGTGACCCCTGCATCCCCAGCCCAGCATCCCGCACCCTGGCTGCTGCCTGTGATCACTGCACCGCTTCCCAAGACACAAAAACTCCAGCAGAAATCTTAAACAAATTCCCAGGCAGTCCAAGCCCAAACCCCTTAGCACTCAGTACTCACCTACAGAACCCATCTGAGACCTGTATAGCAAGAAACTGAAAGGAATCCCAGCCTACAACAGCATGTAATGCTAGCCTCTGCTTTGCAGCAGCTCCATGGGTGTAGCCCACAGCAGTGTCCACACAGGAAGAGGGGAAAAGAAAGAGAAAAAAAACAAGGAAAAGCCCAAACAAAACCACAGTAAATGCTAATATGGGTGAGAACCCAGCTCCACAGCCTGGCCAGCACAAAGAGGTTTCAAGGCGAACCCTAGACATACCCACCTCTTCTTCACAGCTACTGGGCGAGCAAACACCCCGAGGTGAAGCTGTTCTGGTCAGGAACTTCCCATTCCAAACCCATCTGTTCTTTACTCGCAGCCTCCTTTAAAGCTGCAATGAAAAGAGAGAAGGAAAAGAGGAAAAATAAAAAGGGCTTCCATGGAAAAGGGGTTTTTGAGAGGTGCAGCCCTTCTGCAACCTGGGTTTGGTACTAGTGCAGATGGGAGAGTGAGGCTGGGGCTGGACCAGGCACTGTCCCTCGGGGTGATGCTGGACCAAGCTGGTATGGGGGCACTTGACAGCAGCTAAAATTGAGCTCAAGGAGCCAATGGTGTTAAATGCGCCCAATGCCTGAGAGCCAAAGGGTGTTACTTTTATATGGGCATTATTTTTATATGGGCCACCTACCAAGCCCAGCATCCAGCCTGCTGCAGATGCTGGGGCTGCATCTTGCTTATACACAGGTTTCACACCAATTTAACAAATTTAAATGGGGAAGCTGGATCCCAGCATGGCAGCGTGGGATGTGGAGCGCAGCCGCCTCTCCAAAAGGCCCCTTGAGCACCCAGAGGGCTCCTCCTGGTCCAGGGAGACACTGCAGAACAAAGCCAATAGTAATAGTGTGGGAGCAGACATGTTTGGGGTTTCGTTTGCAAATGAGAACTGAAAGGGCAAGAAAAAAAAAATTAAAATCCCTGGAGCTTGGATGACTTTTTTGAGCATTCAGACATTAAATTGAGTGGAGTTTGGGCTGAAAAATCTCCTAGGAAAAATGAAGAATGTTTCCTTTGAGAACAAAAGTCTCAGCAAAAATCTTATTATATTCTCTTTCCAGACCAAACTCTAAACCCCAGCCTCTGGTTTAATGACTCTGTTGTTTCCAAACTGCCTGTCTTAATAAATAAACTCTCAACTTACAAAAAGTCTCTGTGCTGCACAGGACATGGGGAAGGAGCCTCCTGTGCTGCTGCAGGGATTCGCCTGGCCCACACCATCTCTTCCCTTGTCAAAGGCCTTAACGAACCTTGCCCAAATAAACAGTCAGCATCCTTAGCACACAACCCGGTTCCTCTGCAATAGTGGGGACAAGGAGCCCTGCGTGGTGCTGAGCACCCCCAGAGACTCCTGAACTGGCAAACAAGCCCCATGCACACACATCACCACCAGCACCCGCTTCGGCATCACCTCCATGGGTATCCATGGGGGTTAATCCTGCTGCCGGGCCGTCCTGCTGGAGAGGATGAGTACTTTGTTGGGGTTGGGTTGGTGTTCTGTTTAAAAACAGACTATTTAGAAGCTACATGGTGGAAAACATGGAAAATTCATTAGGGTGTCTGGGAAAGTGTTAGGTTACAACGTCATCCACATCTACTTGCTCAGCGGGACCTCACGCTTTGGGGGAGATAGATATTTATATACATGTATTTTATATATAGGAGTTCTTGGGGCTTTATTTCTCCAGTCAGTTCCCAGACAGGCACCACAATGAGCCTTTCCACTTCTCAGAAGCTCTTCCAAAGCAGAGCTGTCCTCCTTTGCCTGCAATGGGCTCTGTCCCTGCACCCCCCCCAGTGCTCCAGTCCTGATGCTCCCGGTGCCATCCCCGGGGCTTGGGACAGGCAGGAGCTGCTCCAGTGAGGGGCAGAGGCACAACCATGCCAGGACCTGCTGGCCATGGGCCCGGCTGGCGCGGGGCTTGGCGCGGGTGGGAGCTTGGAGAGGAGCCGGGCGGGAGGAGAGCTGGGAGCGTGCCCGAGCTGTAAAACCTGACAGGAACAATCCTTCATCCCCGATTGCTCAGAGCCCTCGAGTTTGGTGCAGTACAAAAACAACCCCATAAAAACATCGTTCCGGGGTCACAGGAGCTGCTTTGTTCAGCTGCAGCCGGGATGTTTCGTTTTCTAGCTCCGCTTCAACTCTTTCTCTCCCGATGCCACCATTAAGCCCTGGACCGCAGCTTGTTCAGCTGAAATCACCCCAGATCTCTCCATGTATTGCAGAGGGGATTCTCCAGTTAAGAAAAAGGCTGTGTTTTCCCATAAATAGGACTCCAGCAACAAATCCTTGTGACTCGGCTCATGTATTCCCCAGAGCCTCCTTGCCTCTGGGGAATACTCCTTGCCCCCAGAGCCCAGCCCATGTGCAGGGAATAGGGCTGTGGCATGGCTCTGTGAGGAATGCCCCACAGCAAGTCAGGGCTTCGGACACTGGGTTATGGGGAGAAGGCAGCAGCCAAGGCCAGGGTAGCTGGAACATCAAGGGCTGATCCCATCCTGGGTGCGCTGTGGCTATGCTGGGTGGGGAATTGTCCAGTTGGAACAGTTTGAGTTCACTTGTGGTGGGTTTGGATCACTTCTACAATGCCAGCCTTGGAAATCTTTCCCTAAATCCAGTTTGGGATCGAGGCTGCACTTGGGGATAAAGAGGCAAAAAAGCTGTTTGGAATTAAGCACCCAAATACTTCTGCCCAGCTCAGGAGTGTTTCCCAGCACTACATTTAAACCCTGTTCCCTGAATCCCCATCAGCATCCTCAGATCCCCCCCCATCCCACAGGGATGTCACTGAGTGGAGCCATGTCACTGGGGCACACATCCTGATGGCACTGAGAGCAGCAGCCACATCCGAGCCCCCCCAGAGCACGAGGGCTGTATTTAATACACTGGTCTGTATTTAAGCCACGCAAACAAAGTCCCCTGTGTAAGCGCGAATTCCCTGACAGCAGCACACTGAAGCGCAGGGAAGGTGTTTTCTTGTGCAGGGGTTGGGCTGGGCCAGGAGATCAGAGGAGTTTAAATGAGAAAAGGCTCATGCCCGGTGAGTCTTTATTCTTGGCTTAACCCACAGAGGCTACAAGTGATGCTGGTGACACCGTGCTGGGATCCCGGCTCGCTGCGCTGACAGCACGCGAGGAAAGCAGCTCGACTTCAAAGGGCCGGGGCAGGGAAGGACGGAGGGCGAGGGCTCATTAACCTCGGGAGCGCGTTAGATGGGGCGATAACGGGCTTTAATTAGGCCGGGGCAGGGGAGCCGAGGCCGCGTCCCGGCGGGAGCGTGTGCGCGGTGCCGGATCGGCACAACCCCAGGTGAGCGCCCGCGGGCTGCACCTGCCTGCGTGGGCTCAGCACACGCGTGACCGGGCATGTCCGTGCGCGGGGACGCGCCCGGCGGCACCACCAGCACCATGGGATGAGCTGCTCCCACAGGGATGCTCTGCTCTGGCTTTGGGAGAGGGTCAGGAGCATCCCCCCCCCACCCTGCGCTGCTCCAGCACCCGGGGGGTTCTGTCCTGCTGGGTGCTTCCGTGGTGCTGCCTCTCCACATTAGGAGTAGATGCTTTACTCTGAGGGTGCTGAGGCGCTGGCACAGGGTGCCCAGAGAAGCTGTGGCGGCCCCATCCCTGGCAGTGTTCAAGGCCAGGTTGGACACAGGGGCTTGGAGCAATCTGGTCTGATGGAAGACATCCCTGCTTGTGGCAGGGGATTGGAGCTTTAAGTTCCCTTCCAACCCAAACCAGGCTGTGATTCTGTGAGTCTATGAAACCCCATCATGTCTTGGCTGAGCAGCCAGCCCAGCCCTGTGGTGGCACCGGGGACAGCAAAGCGGTCAGGCAGGGAGCAGTGAAAGCATTCGGTGCTGGCTGAAACTCCTGGCCATGGCAGAGCGCAGCACATCAGGAGAGACCAGGAAACACCTTTTTGGCCTGGATTACCCAAATCCAGGCTCTGTCTGCACCCTGATGCTGAGGGGGTGAGCAGCCAAGGGTCAGGGCAAGCTCTCCATCACGGCACAGAGCTCCAGTGATCCAGTGAACCCTTCTCCAGCCCCTGCCTGGGCTCTGGCTGTGCTCCAGGAGGGATATTTCACACCGGTGCTACCAGGCAGCGTATTTCCTTTCCATTCTAGCAACTTGCAAAGCCCCCTGGGTCCCTGCAAACATATACAGCTAATTCTTTAAGATGGGGAGGAAAATAACTGCGGCAGAGCCGGGTTTGGCTGCAGAGGGGGACCTGGAGGTACCGTTCCAGGTGCTGTCCCCAGGGTGGCTGCAGCCCGTCCCCCCCTTGGCAGGTTTCACTGTTTGCCTTTGCAGCCGGAGGGTTTATTGCAGCCGGGAACACCCACCTTTTCTTCACTGTCTGCCATGAAATCGATACAGCAATTTCATTTCTCAGTCATAAATGAAATGAGCTGTAAAGTAAAGTTGGGTGTTTAAGCCAGAGTGAAAGAATGAATTGTTCTAATGGGGGATGTTAACGAGGGGATTAAACGGTGCTGCAGAACACAGGGGTCCCTGGGGGCTCCCTTAACCCTGGCACTGGTTGGAGCTGTGTGGTCCAACCCAGGTGGGCGCCCTGCAGCACCGGGGCTTTGGGTGCTGGTGGCCAAGGGCCAGACCCAAGGGAAGTGTGGATGGGACCATCGCTGCATCGCTGCTGGTCCCTCTTCCCCAGCATCATCATCACAACAGCAGCTGCTTCTATGTGAAGGGAGAATGAAAGCACATGGAGAAGAAAACCCAAAAAAACCCTAAAAGGATGTTTCTTAACAACAGCATTTCAGCTGTCCCAAAGCACATGGTTTTCTACCCATGATTTAGGGGAGCGGACATGAAACCAATGGTGGGGAGGTTTCTGCTCCTGGGGCTGGGCAGTTTGCAGCACATGGGATGTTTCCCCAGGTTCTGAAGGCTGGCACTGGCCTCTGTCACCCAGGATTCACCCAGTTGCACACCACTGACATGGCTGGCCCAACATTTGGTCTTTGCTTTCCAGCCTCAGGAGCCCTCCTCCCCCAGGACCCCATCTCTTCTCCTGCCCTGGCTCCATCATCTATTTTCCAGTGAAAAATAACCTAGCGCCGACCCAGGGCAAGAGCGAGCACGTTGACAAGTCCAAAAATACGAGGCCATATTATCTTTAAACCATTAAGCCAGCCCACAGTGAAAGCCCTATTGGGCCAGGAGGAACTCCAGCCAAGTTCCCCGCGTCCGCCCCCCGCTCCAGTTGTATTCCCCTGGAAATCCTCGCAAAGAAAAACACAGGGCATGAAGCATACTTGGTTTTCATTAAAAGCCCTCGAATGTGAGGGGTTCTGTGGCTTTCAATGGGGCTTTGATTCCTATAGATGATGGAATGTTTTCAGAACATTTCAGAAATGTTCTCCACCTTCCTATCTTCTATCGGCAGCAACCGCGGCGCTGCAGGGGCAGACCCTCGCCTTCTCTTACCTTGGGGCTTCGCTTTCAAAATACAACCGTGTTTTCTTGTGGCTTTGGAAGCAGAGGAGATAACGCACACGGGGGGAAGGAAACGGGATGGAAACACAGCAGGGATTTTCTTGAAGGGGGACTTTTATTCATTTTGCTTCATTGAGAAAGCAGATCACTCAGCGCCCCCAAACCAACCTGAGCACCGGTGTCAGGGAGCACAGAGGCATTTCCATCTCTCCAAGACATCGCTGGCTTCATGGAGATCATTGTCTTTGCCTAAAGAGATCATTTCTTGCTGTTACATCAGTGCTTCCGCATGCACCAGCTGGTGGCTTTGCTCAATGCCCCTTTACATGGCACGAGCCTTTTACTTTGATTTCTTTAGTGACTGTAAAGTAGGTTTCTGGCCTTTGCATTTTGAAGGTGAGGTTTAGAGGGCTGGATTCAGCCACAGCACGGGGAACAGACCACTTCCCATTGCTCCCACCTCCACCTGGCACCAGTGATGCCTAAAGAGCCCTGGGATGCTGCTCCTCTGCCCCATATGTCCTCTCCGGAACCAGAGATGGTCCCACGAGGCACAGCCCCATTGTACCAATGTCCTGGGGCCTGGATGCCCACATTGGTCCCTGCAAAGAGTTTATTTGCAGCCCCATGGGTGCTGGGGCCTCACAGCCAAGCCAGGCCCTGTTCCAACCCAGCATCACTGGGAGCCAGTGAGCCCCAACGGAGCTGGCACTTGGGGTGGCTTCATGGAATCCCAGCCTGGTTGGGGTCAAAAGGGACCTTAAAACTCATCCAGCTCCAGCCCCTGCCATGGGCAGGGACCCCTTCCACTGGAGCAGCTTGCTCCAAGCCCCTGTGTCCAACCTGGCCTTGAGCACTGCCAGGGATGGGGCAGCCACAGCTTCTCTGGGCACCCTGTGCCAGCGCCTCAGCACCCTCACAGGGGAGAGCTTCTGCTTTAGATCCAACCTGAACTTCCCCTGTTTCAGCTTGAACCATTCACCCCCGTCCTATCACTACAGTCCCCGGTGAAGAGTCCCTCTCTCAGAAACAGAAAGCTTTGTGCTTTCTCCTGCAGGGTAAAACCAAACCAGCTTTGATGCATTTGGCATCTTGGAGCCGTGTGAGGAGGTGCGAGCCCAGCCCTGGGCGGCTTGTGCCGAAACACCCGGCACGGGCTGGTTGGACCGGTTGTGCTGGCTGAGCAGCGCCGGAGCACCCAGACACGCCGCGTTCACCCCTATCTCTGCTTCTTCCCCCTCTCCTTATGTCAGCTCACCTGCTGGGGTGTATTAAAGCCTCATCTCAATTACAAGAGTCATTAGTCAACACCCAGGAAAGGGCCACCCAGTCTGCGGTGGCTGGGTGCCACCGCGGGTGCCCGGCCCCTGCCCAGGGATCACCGGCAGCGCTCCCAGCCCGTGTTTATCAGCGATTCCTTCCATGGGGATTAGAGGAAGCGGAGGGATTTGAATAATCCCGAGGGAGCCGCGCACACGCTGCCACGGAGGGGATGGATGCCAAATCCCAAGATGCCGCCGCTCCAGCCCCGATGCCTTTGGCAAAGCAGCTTCTGGCTGGTTGTGAAGCCGCTCCTGCAGTGGTGTCCCAGCACATCGGTGTCCCAGCACATCGGTGTCCTGGCACTGGTGTCCCAGCACAGCAGTGGGGTCTGGCTGGGGCTAGAGACACATGGGCTCCACTGGGCTTTGCCTGCTGCTGTTCTGCAGGCAGGGACAAGCCGCTCTGCCCGCAGCCCTGTATCAAAGGGGTAGGAAGCACCATGGAGCTAAAGCTTCACTTTCACCCCCCCGGGTGTCCCCGGGCTCCCCCAGCCCCTGCCCCAGCTCTGGCAGCCACTTCCCATCCCAGCACCCGGGAGGCAGGCGCAGGCTCTGCCTGCCAGAGCTCACGTAGGCAGGAGGTGCCACCTCGACGGGATATGGGATGCAGGCGGAGTTCCCCTCGCACAACAGGCAGCAACCGGGAGCCAAAGGCATCACTGACAGGAGATGTGGCTGGTCCTCATAAGGTGTGAATGCTGAAGCCCCCTCCCTGGCCCTGAGAGCCCATGAGCCACAAGCAGACAAATAAAAGCCACCCAGCTCTACCTACCACAAGAAATACAAACATAATTAATTTTTATATATATATAAAATGAACTTTTAGTGTGTTACCCTTGTGCTAGGAGCACAGTTACCACCTCTGTGGCTGTCACTCCAACGCCGCACATAAAGAGGTCATAAAACACCTTCTCGGAGCCTTGATGGGTTTGAGGATCCCGTTAAGCAGCAGCAGGGGTGGGCAGGGTTAATGGCCAAGGACCTCGCACGTGTTGGCCACACTCCACAGCAGCATCCCACAGACGGCAGGGGCAGATGCTGGTTTTGCTGGAGCTGGG
The DNA here is from genome assembly GCF_033783945.1 of Neopsephotus bourkii. Classification (NCBI taxonomy): domain Eukaryota; kingdom Metazoa; phylum Chordata; class Aves; order Psittaciformes; family Psittacidae; genus Neopsephotus; species Neopsephotus bourkii. The sequence continues at coordinate 487,403 of NW_026902107.1, read as the reverse complement.
AGCCACCTCTGGGGCTGCTCCGAACCCCATCAGGTCCCTTGTTTGGCTCCAATCGAGCTGAAATTACCCAAGGCAAACGTCAAAGGCCCTTCTGTAACCCAGTGCAGGGCTGAGCTGCGCCTCCATGAGCTCCAGCACTTGCCTACAGGGAAAAATTGCTTATTAGATTAAACCCAAGCCCCGCTTCATGAATCCTCTCCCTCTTCCTGAGCCCAATCACTTTAAAAGGCACAAGTGGAATAAAACCACAGGATGGCTTTAAAGCGACTCACCCTTCACAGGAGAAACTTCAGCCTTCTGAAACCTCACAAATAAACTTTGCTGTAAAAGTTTAACTTGTGGCACAGTTTTGGCAGGTTCAGACCCCTTAAAGAGCCCATTTCCTGCGCTCTGGATTGCTATCTGCAGGCTTGGGAAAATATACAGGTGGATGGAATAAATGTTAGCTCTTTGCTCCCTAACCCGGCCCTCTGAGTCAGGAAGCTGCTGTGCTGATGCAGAGCTCAGGGCTGCTCCAGGAGGGACCGACGTTCCCGGCTGGAGAACATGGAGCACACGGAGGTGCTCAGGATGAGCTTAGGGAAAAATAGGAATTGGGCCTAAAGGAAAGGGCTGGAAACCAGGCTCAACCCCAGCTTCCCACTGCCTGTGCTGCAGAAAACCTGAGGACAAGCAGGGTGGAGGGGATGGAGTCCCCCCTTCACCAGGACACTGGGTTTGCCTGTCCATGAAATGGTCCCTGGGCAGCAGCTGGAGTCAGTTAATGCCCGTTTGCAGGAGCCCTGCAGGGCTCTGGCTTCAAAATTGCAAAGGAATTTTTATTCTTGGTTTAAAAAAGAAAAGGGTAATAAATAATAATTATAATTTATGGGATGCTTATAATTACAATTTATGGAAGCCCAGGGATGGGAGGCATCTGCCAGCACCGGTGGTGGCAGCGCTCCATCCTGCCCTATCCCCACTGAGCCCACAGTGCGGGAGGGACCACAGGACCAGTGAGCCCATGGAGCTGCACCAAGCCAGGTCCAGCTTTTGGACCAGGATTAATTCCCCCGGTAACCATCCAACCCCACTCTCTATGGGGCAGAGCTTTGCTTTTAGCGAGATGCTCAAAGTGCTTGTCCTTTGGCTGGGAAAAGTGGGCTGGCTGGGAACCTCCTCCCCTTCTGCCAGCATCAGCAGCCTTGGGGGCTTGGATATATCCTATCTTATCCTACCCTATTGTATCCTACCCTACTCTCTTCTCTCCTCTCCATGTATTATAACCAATCCTCCTATTTTCTCGTTATTTCCTCTCCACCACCTCTCAGATGCTGCCCAGGCCATTCCAAAACCCCTGGGGCTGTTTGCTGTCACCCCTTCCCACCCCCCGAAGCCCACCCAAGGGTGCCTGGGGTTGGAACAGGATGGGGAGGGGAGATCGAGGGATAACGCTCTGGATGTATTTGCCAGCACTGGTCCCTGAGGTTCAGCTCTGGAGATGGAGAAGGAGCAGCTGGAAGGAAGCACAGCCCTGGGGGAGGCTCAGGGGGATCTGCATTGCCCAGAGTCGGACACTGAAACCCAGTTTGATTTTCATCTGCAACACCAGGGACCCACTTGTCTGGGCAGCAAAATAGACAGGCCTGAAATATTGATAATAAATGACATATAAACCCCCCAAACATTAAAAATGCAGCCAGGCCCCTTGCTCAAAGTGAAGCTGGGGGCATGTACGAGGGGCCTTTGGTTTTACTCTGCATCACAACTCTGCAACTGATGTGCATGGCTGCCTGCAATGCAGGGCTGTGCAGGCAGTGCAGGCAGGGCAGTGCAGGGCAGGCAGGGCAGTGCAGGGCAGGCAGGGCAGTGCAGTGCAGGCAGTGCTGGGCAGGCAGGGCAGGGCAGTGGCTGCTCTCTTTGCCTCCTCAAGAAGGCAGAATCCAGCCCTGTCTTCCCCATCGCCTCCCGCAGGGCTTGGATGAGGTGGTGCCAAGGCAGCGCACAGCCCTCTCCTTCCTATCTGCTTAGGTTGCAGGTTTTTAGGACAAGCTTTTTGCTTAGGACCAGCTTTATGCCTCTGCCAACGTAAAGATCCTTTTTAACCTCATGTTGGCACAAGGAGCTTTGCAAGAGTCAGAACTCGCTCCAGTTCCCACTGCGCTGCCACCAGCCCCAGATTAGCATCTTTTCACTCAGTTCAGCTCCCCCAGAGCTGTGTTTGCATCCCATGGGATATCAGGATGTGCTCAGGCACCCTGTGAGTGATGGACTCCAACACCGGCTCAGCCCCTGCCCCAGAGGCCACCATCTGCTGCCCATGAGACACCGGCTCTGTTGGCTCTGCTGCTCCCTCCCGCATCAGCCGGGCTCCGGAGCCCTACAATAACCCTGGTGCTGCCAAAACCACGGGGAAATAAACATCTGTGAAAAAATAAAAGGCAAAACTGGAGGGGGGGGGAACAACACAAGGCAATCGCAGCGCTGTTCCTTTGGTGGGAGCCAAACCCAGCCTCGGGGCTGGACCGAGCATGAGGAGGAAATTCCAGCCTTGCCGCCTGCCACCACAGGAAGATGCTGACGGTGCCCAGAGAGACCCTGGTGAGGAAGGTGCTGTGCAGAGGCCGGGCTGCCCAGGACAGCGGCACCGGATCTGCCTTTTGGCCTTTGGATTTTCCACTTCAAGCCCAGACATCGGCCTTGGCCTTCCTGGAACACCCAGACAGGAACAGACAGGACCTGACATCGCATCTCTTAGCCAGCACGTTGCTGAGGGGTGGGTGGATGTTGTGGATGCCCAAACAACCTTCCCAGAGGAGCAAGAGCATCCCAACTTCCCATGTGAGCATGAGCAAAGCCACAGGGATGCAGGGAGCCTCTTTGCTGGTCCCCTCCACTCCAGAGAAGCCCTTTCCCATCACATGGAACCCAGGCAGCTGCAAGGGATGGGATTGCTCATTCCCACAGGGTTTGCAGCTCGTTCCCTCCCTAGCTCCAGCCTCCCCTCCCAGCAGGATGGAGCTTTGCCTGGCAGAGGCCAGTGGGGACCTCACTGAGTCAGGCAGGAGGGATGCGGGATGCAGCCTGTTCCCAGGGCTCCGGCACGGAAAGAGCTGGAGCATCACTGCAAACAAGGGCAGATGCTGTCTGTGAGCCCTTGGCTGTCTCCAGCTTGTCAGGACCAGGAGCTCCAGACTCACCCGTGTCCCTGCCACACCAGCCATGCTTTGCCCATGCCCTGGACCACGGACCCATCCCACCATCCCGGACCTGGCTCCTCCTGACACCCCACTGGTGACCAGGACAAGAGGACAGCGCAGCCCATCTCACCCCACATCACTGGAGGGGAGAGAGGAGGAAAAAAGGAACCTGAACCCAAGCCCACATGCTGCTGGTTTCTGGGAATGGTTTGCATTGACCACAGGACAATTGCACACATGTCCAGGCAGCACTCCCCTGTCAAGGGCAGGAGGGACACACCATACCCAGCACCACACACCATCGCCTTCCTCTCCCTAACAACACAGCGTCGGAGTTACCAAGAGGTTTGGCATCCCCCCTGCATGCACCAGAATGCAACAAGAGTATTTCAACTCAGAGAACCCCAACCCACTCCCAGCACCACTGGGACACAGCAAAACCAGTGTGGTTTGAGAGCCGTGGTGCAGCATCACATCTGCTCCCCAGAGGGTCCCCAGCTGTCCCCTTCACTGCCATCAGCTGTGCAGCCCAGCTCAGCCCCACAACCTGGTTTTCCTCGAGCATACACACTAGACCAGGAGCTGATGTGGACCAAGTGGCTGCGCCATCCCCAGCTCACAGGGACATCGAGGGGGGACCGGGCAGCGCTAGTGTGTTGTGCAATATCCCTGGTACCAGCCTGGCTTTGAAATGCAAAGGCAGAAAGATCTGTTAGGTGCAGGTAGTGCTGTTGTGGTCTAGGGCAAACAAAGTACACAATATGAACTGGCTGCAATTGCTAATCAACGAGCAGATTCAGACCAAGAGGCAGCTCGCATGTAAATCACATTCACCGCTAATTAAATGCACAAAGGAGATTTTTCCAGGCATCCAAGGTTGCTCCCGAACACCCACACGCACACACCCAGCACCTCTGCGCAGCGACGGCTCTTTTCTGCGCACAAAGCAGCTCATTTCCATGCGTGTGGATTGGGCAATGTGGTGTTCCCGTGTTCCCTTCCCTGCTCCCACCAAGGGCATGCGTGGTCTGCACAGTGGCAGCACCCAACGTGCTGCCTGCTTGGTCTCCCAAGCTTCCCCCCCTACCAGATGGCTATACCATCAAGGTATCCGGATGGGAAACACAGGGCAATGGGACAATTCCAGCCCATTTCTGCATTTGTTGAGCCAGTGAGGTCCTGAAGGTGTCAAGCTCCTGCAGGTTTGGGGGAAACAGCTGGTTTGTGGGACAAGACCCAAGAGGTCCCATTGCCCAGAGGCAGCCCTGAGGTCCAGCCACTTGCTGGTCGGCACACGTACCACGGGCCATAGGAGAAAGTCATGTGTTGGTGTGGGGACATCACTGGTGATGCTCTGTGGGCCATACCAAGGGTTGCTCTGGGGCAGCACCCCATCAAGTCAGTGTTTGCACACACCAAAGCAGGTGCTTGAGAGGCATGGGGAGACTGGGGCTTCCTTCTTCCCACCCTGTACAGTGATGGCGAGGGGCAGGAAGCACAACCCTGCACTCAACAGCTGGGTGTCAGAGCCCAGGAGCACACAGGGATGGCTGAGCAGCAGACCCGGCCGTGTCTCTGTGTTTCACAACTGCAGTGGCTTGTGCTCCCCCCGCCACCACCCACAGCTCGGGCGTGTTTGAAAGATCTAGATGTCGACTTCGTATCTCCTGCTCATCTCCAGTTCAAGCATTCCTTCTTGTTTACTGGTGCGCTCCCAGTCACAGGATCCCAGTCAAGGGAAAGAGCTTTCATTTCCTAGGGACATCTTGCATTCATTAAGACTTGTTGTTATTGACTTACAAGGCTGCTAATTCTCAAGGTCCAATTTAGCCCTCAAAACCACTAACATGTGTGCTGGGGAGTTGCTACATCACTGCCATCAGCCAAGTGTGCTGGCCAACACAGCATGGCCGGGCATGGAGGAAGCCCCAGGTTGAGGCCGTCTTCTCCATTACCTTGGTGGGGCAGAGGTTTGGGTCCTCTTTGTCCCAGAGCACAGCAGTGATGGCTCCGCTCACAGACAAGCTCAAGTGTTTGCCCTCTGAACATGGGAACAAGAGTCGATGAAGAGCAGCCTCAATGCTGGGGGAGACACCATAGGGTGACAGGGACACCGGGTCCCCCACAACAGCACTGCTGCGGAGCTATGGGCACAGCCATGGGGCTGCAGCCCCTGACCTGGAAGCAGAGCACAGATCCCGGGGTGGGAGGATGAACCCATCTCTGGGGGCTGATCCACCCATTGCCGAGCACCACGAGACAGCGCCGCAGACGCCGGCTCAGGAGCAGATCCAAGCGGTTTGAGAAGTTGCCTCAGCCCTGGATGAGCTGCAGCCCATGACCACAGACGGGCTCCGTGTCTGGGCCCAGCACGGAGTCAAACAGGTTTTGCCCAACTGCCCATCGCGGGGTATCTCTGCCTGCCTGCGGTGCATGGGGAGCCCGAGGGGAAGGGCAGGTTCCTGCGCCGCCTCCCCGCAGCCCCACGCACTATATTTAGTGATCCCAGCTCCCCTGGAGCCCCTCGGGGCGCTGACTCACACCAGGGGTGGATTGAAGTGGGGCGGCTGAAGCAATTCCAGCCGCACCCCGGCGGGAGATGCAGCCCCCACTGCGGCTCAGCCGGGAATTACGCGGCTCCGGAGCCGCGGAGGCTGCGGCTGCCCCATGGCGCCGGTGGGAGCCGCAGCAGGGCTGGGAGGATGCAGGGGATGCACCTGCACAGGGACCACTTGGGAATGTCCCCCACGGCACACAGAAGGTGGTCACGGTCTTGAGAAGCTGAGGCTCCATACAAAGCTCAAGGAGAAAGAAACCGAACCAAACCTACAGCCTCTGGTCCGTCACCGAGCTGGTACAAACCACATCCCCCCTCATCACCTTCCCTCCCTAGCCCCAGCTGTGGCAGGTTTGGATGGCACCACAGGACAGGACTCCCCTTCCCTGGCTGCCCAAAGCCTGGCATGGGAGCAGGAGCTGGAGGGTCCCAGCATGGGGCTGTTGAGTCCTTCATAGGGGGATGGCAAACCCACATCTGCAAAGGTCTCATCTGGGGTCACCTGGAGGAGGAAAAACAGGAGCGAAGCTCCAGAAAACGTGCCCTCTGCAAAGGCGGGTTTGGGTGCCAGGTCCCTGGATGGTGCCTGATGTGGGGCCAACAGCAGCAGCTCCTAGAATCCTGCTGCGGGCTCCTTGGACGCCCCTTGCTTCCAAGCTGAGCCTGTCCCAGCACACATCAGTCACGGAGAACCCATGCAGCAATCGCTGCCTTTCCTCCAGTGAGCAAAGTGCTGGCAGCCAGGACCTCACGAGACCCCCACGTGCTTACACAAGGCATGGAAGCAGCAACACTTCTGCATGGCCATAGAAATCTCTTCACACACACACAGGAGCTGCTCAAGTCACTCAAGCACAGAGATAACAGCTCCAGCATGAGCCCAAATCACCACCTCAACGAGAAGAGTGAGGGGATTTGCATCCCAAGGTCAAGCTCTGATGCAAACTGGCGCTCCATCGGGAAGTGAGAGGGATGCAGGCAAATGCCTTCTGGGAAACAGCACAGGATCGTTGGTACCCCACGGGCTAACGCATCCCCAGGGCACAGTGAGAACAGGAGGTGCTCCAGGCCTGCAAGAAGTCAGGGTGCCTCCACGTGCTGCGGTGATGCGAGTCCATCCCTGCCCCGAGCAGTGAGGCCCACGGAACCTGCTGGGTCCCTTTGGAAATCAGACTCCTCAAAGTGCTTTGGGAAGGGCTGAGAGCTGCTCCAAGAGCCCATTGCCAGCACCAAGTCCCAGGAAACCCAGCCTTGGGTTCCTTGGAAAGACTGATTCTCAGGTCATGGCTAAGAGGGACTTGAATTCATTACCAGGTATTTAAGGAATGCAGATGAAGGGGAGCCTGGGCAGGACAGATAGACCTAGCTACAGGCAGGCTTAAGGCAACCTGTAATTAAAGGGTTCAACTAATTCCTCCCAGGTTCATCTAATCACTTAACTGCCCATCAGGACTTTGTCCTTGGGAGCAGCTGACCCAGCCTTGGAATGACTGTGGAGAACACAGGGGACATCAGACAGTCTCAGTGAATCACCTGCAGATTAACCAGGATGGGACATGACACCGCAGGGCTGGTGCCCTTAAAGATTCAGTCACGTTGAACAACCAAAAAGGTCCCTTTTGGCACTAAAAATCTACATCTCCATGGGCTGCTCGCAGAGGTCTTCAGAGGACCACGGGAGGCAGAGTCCCAGCACACAGCATCCCTTGGGAAGCCTGAACAGCACCGGGATGATTTAAGCAGCTGAAAAATCCAAGTGGGTTGTTTCCTACTGGACATATTTGGGAATGTATTTATTTTATATCTCGTGAAAAGCATTCCAGGAGGTAAGGGAGAAGCCAAGGAAGGAAAAAGAGGGGAGGGGGAAAGAAAGAAAACAAATTTGAACCGGGAATGTTTTACATGCAGTATTAAATCTCCAGCACACAATGAATCACGCAGCTCTGGGTCTAACAAGGAGGACTCCAGAAAGTCTGTAGCATGAAGGAGTCACTGGAGACTCTAAGAAATATGACAACTTTGGTCCAAAGTGCACAAAAGGAGGAGTTTTTGGTAAAGGAAAAGGAAAGAAAAGAGAAAAAACTCTGACAGAAAACTCTCTGAAGCTCGTCCCACCACAGCTCCAGTTGTATAACCCTGCTCCATCCCAGAAGCTGTTTTGCAGCGCTCGAGACTGGAAGTAGATGACAAAACGCAACAAAAGCAGCGTGTGAGTGAGCTTATGAGCAGAGCCGACACGCGTGGTTCCAGTGGGACAGCAAGCGTCCTGCACACCATCCATGTTCGCATGCACACCACCGGCGTTTGCACGCACACCACTGCCATTGGCACACACACCACCAGTGTTTGCACGCACATCACTGGCATTTGCACGCACACCATCCGTGTTTGCACGCACACCACCAGCATTTGCACACACACCAGCAGCGTTTGCACATGCACCACCAGTGTTTGCACACACACCACCAGTGTTTGCACTCACACCACCGGTGTTTGCACGCACACCACTGGTGTTTGCACGCACACCAGCAGCGTTTGCATGCACATCACCAGTGTTTGCACACACACCACCAGCATTTGCATGCACTCCACTTCCATTGGCACACACACCACCAGCGTTTGCACGCACATCATTGGCATTTGCATGCACACCATCCGTGTTTGCACACACACCAGCGCATTTGCAAGCACACCACCAGCATTTGCACACACACCAGCAGTGTTTGCACACACACCAGCAGTGTTTGCACACACACCACCAGCATTTGCACACACACCACCAGCATTTGCACACACACTAGCAGTGTTTGCACACACACCAGCACATTTGCACACACACCAGCAGTGTTTGCACACACACCAGCACATTTCCACACACACCAGCAGTGTTTGCACACACACCAGCACATTTGCACACACACCACACCAGGGAGCAGCAGGGATGGAGTCCAGAGAGCCACCAAACTTGTTCCCTGGCCCCAGGCTGGGTTTACACAGACAAAGATCTGTCTGGAGCTCTCTAACACGTCCTTCACCCCATGGTGGTGGTGGTTCTGGCCTGCCCAGGCACCTGAATCTAACCTGAATCTGCACCTCCTGCCTGCTTGCCCTGGACAGCAGCTCCCCTCCATGGCTCACATCTGCATGGGGTGATTTGAGCCTCTTCCCAGACCACGCACTCGTCCGCTCCGTGCATCCTGCTCTAGGCTCCATCTCTCCTCTCCTCTCCTCTCCTCTCCTCTCCTCTCCTCTCCTCTCCTCTCCTCTCCTCTCCTCTCCTCTCCGGAATTCCAGAAATAGCCGCTTACTGCTGAGGTTTGACCTCACAGGCTCCAGCCCTGGCTCGGGGCAGCGTGCACAGGACAGCGAGGGAGAGGAAACCCTGAGGAAAGCCTCTGGCCCAGCCTCTCCCACCGCTTCCCGTGCTTGGTTTGAGCTGGGCAAGGCAGGGGCCACGCTCCTCTCTTCAGATGGGAGATCCAGCGTTGGGTGTGAGATTGATTTGGGCCTGAAGAGAGGGGTTGTGCGCTCAGCCACGAGATGTGAGGTGCCTGAGAGCTCCATCGGTGATGCTGGGCACAGACAGAGCTGCCTCCAGCCCTTGCAAAGCCAGCAGAACCTGGCACTGAGACAGGCCACCACCACAGCAGCAGCCCGAGAGCCTCCACCATGCTCCCCACCGCCCATGAGATGTGACTGTATCTGCCACTCAATGGCAGCTACTTCTGCCCTATGGCGCAGCAACGCCTTCCCATTCCTGAGGCAGGAGCAGGGACCTGTCCATCTCCAGACCGCTGCCACCCCACACAGGACCTGTTGCCCTTCACCCTCCAGAGCAAACCCACAGGTCTGCAGCAGCAAAGAGAACCCATCCCATCAGGATGCCCAACACAAGTTGTGGCCAACTCCATGAGGAGCTTGCCCACACATGGACTGGCCGGGGCAAGTCACAACCTCCGGCCTCCCTTAGGCACCAGAGGAATGTCCCACCTTGCCTCATCGCACCAAGCTCCAACGGGAGCATCAATCCTTACAGCACATGGAAAGAGGAATGCACAAGTCAGCAAAGGAGTGGGGCAGGTGGAGGAGGCTCCAGGATGGGGGTGCCCCCTTTTCCTTGGTAGAACAAGAGGCTGCAGGAAGCTGAGGATGAACCTGTTGGCTCGGCTCAGCCCAGCATCTCTCTGGCACTTCACAGGCGGTGAAGCGCGTTGTGGTTTGCTCCATTACCGCCATGGCAGAGCCTTTTGGGGAGCTTGCTGCTGCTCCAAGCACCTTTGATGCAGGATGGTAAAATGTAACATGGGGGAGGGGAAGAAAGCCTACCCCATGGGCATGCACGAGCAAAGCAAACTCATTCCTTGGCCTTTCATCTGCCTTAATAACATGTTTTCTGTGGCATCTATAGAAACCTGCTAATGGCAAAGAGTATGAGCTCGTCTGAAACGTGAATCCAGCCTCTCCACATATCACTGGCTGTGATGGAGCCAGAGGAGCACAAAGCCAGGACTGTTACTCAGCGGGGACCAGAAGAGTCTTCGAGCATCTGCCATGGTTACCAACAGCATCCACGGGGTTTGAGCCGTCCTGACTTGGGTAGGTGGGAAATGGGAGGAATTCTTGCTCTAATAGCAGGGAAATTCCTACACATCTGAGAGGAAACCGTGTTGCCCTCTGATGGCTGGGGCCAGAGCAAAGGGCATCAGCACTGCCCCATGGGCTAGACCACGGTGAGGACCTGCAGCGCTGTCTTAAACCAAGCTCTGCCCCCATGATACAGCACTGGAGGGTACCAGCAGTGTCCAGCATGGAACACATTCAAGGAAAGGCCTCGTAGACTCCTTGTCCTTGGTTTTCCCAAATTCACCATTCAGATAGTTCTGTATTGCCACAGGCAGGACGAATTCAGCATCACAAAAAAGGGAGGAAAAGAGTATTTCTGTGTATTTCTGCATGCAGAAAAAGAAAAGTCCCCGCAGCTCCCACATGGCCCTTGTCAGGTGGAGGCAGCAGCAGGGGTTGTGGTGCAGCACCAGGCACCGGCTCAGGAGCGCTGGGTTTAATCCCTGCCCCATCTATTGCCAGGAATCCACCCCGGCTCCCGGAGCTTCCCTGCGCCGAGGCTGACCTCCGCAGGCCGCCTGGGAAACAGCATCCCCGAGCCGCTCCTCAGCACCAGGAGCCGGTTGAAGCCCTTTGCCCACTGAACCCAGTGCGGTGTCTCCAGGGCACTGAGCACCTGCGGGACTTGGGGCTGCCCGATGGAGCTCCTGGGCTTGTTTCTCTTCTCCATCTCCCCAATACATCCAGGGCATCTCCCCTGCTGCTGCCTTCCCCTGTTCCAGAAATCAAGAGGTTATAAAAGACACGGATGCTGCAGAAATGGAAGGTTCACAGCCTTTCATGAGGCCATTGGTCTAACAGGGCTTCTCCACAGAGATCAAGTACTTCAGGGCCAGGAGCTGACCCAGGAGTTCCCATTCCCAAGATCCACATGATCTGCCCATAACAGGCAATGATGGGCCAAGGGCTGTTTGCACCTCTGCAGTAACATTGTGCCCGAAGGGCTTATCCTGCCTCTGGTTACTCAGCAGGGCACCAAACACCAAGGATTTGGGGTTTCAGCTCAAAAAGGGAAACAAAAATGACTTCACTGCTGACACTGAGGCTTCTTTCCCGAAGTCTGACCAGGGGCACCAGTGCTGTGCACCAGCCGCTCCAAAGCTCCCCTTGCCTTGCTGAGGGTTCCACTGGGAACTGTGGATCTGAACCCCTGGTTGCAGCATTTGCCTCCTCAGAGCCTTGGGTCTGTGTGGGCTTTAGCGCCCAATCCCAACAGATCCGTGCTGGGTCCCCAGTGCAGCAAGTGACGGGGACGCAGCTCCAAGTGGGTGATGCTGGGGAGGAATTCAGAGCAGGAGAATCAAAGGGAGGGTTATTCCGAGACTGATTTTGACACCCAGAGCAGAGCCAATGGAACTGGCAGCACCAAGGGACTTCACAGGAGGACGTGGGCCAGATGTGACATGAGCTGCTCCGTGTCCCTCCACCCTACACACTGCTTTGCCTCTGACCAAGCCCCTGGGTCCCTGCTGAGCCAGGTCCCAGCACTGACACCATGGCAGGTTCCCCCATGGAGACCCAGCCAAGATGGCAACAACAACCATCCCTGGGAGGGCCGAGGAGCAGCCACATCCACAGCAAACACTCAGCACTCCCAGGGGCAGGTTTTCTCTCTCCCAGTGCCACTGCAGGAGCAAGCAATGCCAATGGGAAAACAGCCTCTGACATGGAGAGGGCAGAGCCCTTCTGACCGTTCTCATGTGGGTAACTGGACTCCTTGCCCCGCAGACCCATCGCTCTTCCTGGCCTGCTGGTGCAAAGAGACTTGCTAGACCAGTGCTGTGAAGAAGACATGAGAAAAAACAGTCTCCCATGAAAAGCAGCATTGAGGAAGGCGCCTGGCAGACAGTGGGATCATTCGGCGTCCTGCAGAGCCAGGCGTCTACACTGGAGTGAACCCTGTGTAGATAGATACCCCAGACTGGGCTGAGATCAGCATCGCAGGAAGGGTGTAAATAGAGTTACGAGTGTAACGCTGATTCCAGTTTGCCCACTAACAACATTCCCATTCACTCAAGGAAGCATTCCCAGGAATGCTTCTGTTTGCTGTCTGGCAGCACAGGCTGTGTTTCTCCTCTGTTGAACCAACGCTCCCGATAAATCAGGAGCCTCCCGGCTACCATCTCGATGTGGAGATACAAAGAGACCTCGCCTGTTCCAGCAGACAGCATGGCCAAAGCAGGGATCCCAGGGAACCAGGACGCCTGGATTCCTGCCTGGCCCCTCTGCAAATGCTGGCAGAGGCACCCTTGCACCCTTGGCATGCAGAGGGGACCCAACATGCGCCCGCACTCCACTGAAACGGGCACACTGATAAGCTCCACTCCCCACGGATGTGATAAGATCAAGCCTTGGAAGCATCGTAACCGCAGCAGGACAGCCTGCAGTGGGGTGTTCAACCTGCACCAGCACCCCGCATGGAGCTGCACCCCTCTGGGCCAGGTCAGAGCCGGGATCTCCCCTGGCTGCACCGCACGATGCAGGCACGCACCCGGTGACGAGGGCACGCAGGCAGGCAGGGCAGAGCCAGGTTCTGTGCCCGGGAGCCAGTAACCTGGAGGGACCCCCAACGAAGCTGTGCAGCTCAGCTATTCTCAGGAACCAGTCTCAACTTGCCTTGGTTTCAAGGCCTTCTCTTATCTTTTGCAGCAACTCGGGCTCATTGTGAAATCCTACCACTGGAGATGTTAACAGCCGGGATTTATGGCTTCTGTAGTTTCCCTTTAATAGCTTCAGCTGGGGAAGCGCTGGCGAAGGATGAAAGATGCTGGTACGGGATGGATGTCAGGAGAAGACTTCAAAGACTTCCAATACATTGAGTCGCATTATGATACTCAGGATCCTTCTCTTACAACCATCCAACACCTTCAGGAGCCTCTCCTTCCTTAAGCACAGGCTTCACCATTTGGACCCACAGTGAAGCACCTGCACCCCAGCTCTGCCCAAGAAGCCCCTGTTCAGTTGCTCCCAGCAAGTTCCTCATGGCCTACAGCACATCCCAGAGCAGTAACTGTGCCCTTTCCCCAGACTGCCCCACATCCTTCACCCCCAAAGCTGCTATCCCATGCCAACAGGCTCAGCCCAGTGCAGCCACCACTATAAAAACCCATCTGCTGCAGGAGGTTTCATGGGAAAGCTGAGTGAGTTCTGCTGTAAGGAGTAACTGGCCATAAGGAAAAGTCTCATCTGGAGGGGAAGGACAGAGGGAGCCTGAGAAGGGATTTTGCACGCTAATATCTATGGGTTGCATTGCCCTGTGGGCTAGTCACACTGTGAGAAAGTTTGCTCATGTGCATCTCCCACTGCCCGCTGGTACAAAAGGATCTCAGACTAACTGGACTGGTCTGTCACACACTGTATGCCCGGAGGGCAGGTAGCCGGGACCCAGGGACTACCGCAGTCCTGGGAGCAGTTTCTCTCCGTAAGGATCCCAGCAGGGAATTCACCCACTGGGTAGAGCAGCATTATTTCCCACTCCTTCCCATGGCAGCTCTACTGCAGAGCTGCCTCTGGCTCCACGGCCATGAAAAGCTCTGAAATCAGCTATACCCCTTGAATCATCTCCCACTGAACACTACAAACCCACCAACCCAGCGCAGTGAACGTGCTGGTGTGTGTCCTTTACTGGCGAGTGGGTGCAGCGAGATGAAAAACCAACTCTGCCTTAAAAACAGCAAACCCCGAACACAAACTACGGGAACTCCCAGTCCCTAAAAGAAATACTGCCCGAGGAGATTAAAACCAAGAAGCAGCTGAAGCAGCATATGCCTGCCTACACCTTGTACCCACACAGACAAGTCGGAGCTGTAAAGGCTCTTGGCATTTCCCTATCCCATGTCCTTGCATGGTGCATCCTGGCTTCACACGCTCGTTTGTCCCAGGCAACGCCACCAGCATGCAACCAGCAGCTCAGGTTGTCCAAGTGCCCTGCATGACAAGAAAAGCAGCACAAGCTTCATCATTCAGCTCTGTCCCAGCCACAACCGGAGCACACGGAGACAGATCAACCCCTCCAGATCGAATGCAAAGTCCCAGCTACAAGCCACAGCGTCGGTTCGAACCCAACACAGCTTTGTCAGGGTGGTGTAACCTCAGTACAGAGATCAACAGGAGTCACAGCACCGGCAGAGCTCAGCAAGCCCATTTCCTCAGGGCACATGCCCTTGTCCTCAAGCACCCCCTGTGCTGCAGCACCCCCAGCTCCCCCCTCACCCTATGGCACACAGGACAAGGTGCAGCAGTGCTAGGACTCGGGAACTACACATGTGCGTGTGCCAGCTCTGCTGCCTGTGAGTGCATCAGCTGAGCTCTGCCCTCCATCAGTCAAATGGGAGATGACTGCCCATGATACTTGCCGGTCTGAGTTTCCTCGGTGGTAGCTACAGATGGAAAACACTACCAAAATCCATGAAAGGAAATTATTCCCCTTTTAGGAAAGCAAAAAAGAGACACTACAAATGGGAGCAACTTGCCCAACACAGACAAGACACGATCCCATGGCCCCCAGAGTCAAGTCCAAGGGATCAGTGTCCAGACCACCCTCCTTCCTTGCTAGACTCTTCCCAACCAGAACTTCACCCCAGAAACAGCCTCCAATGACTGCAGCTCCAGAGCAACAGCTCGATTGGTGGGCTGGTCACAGGGCCCAGCTCTACTGCTGTATGTTAAAGCCACTTGGTCTCCAAAGAGACTCGAGCTGTGGGCAGTGAGCTGCTCAGGAGGAGGACCAGGGTCTGGACTGGGCTGCTCAGTTATAAAACCAGGAGCCAGCTGCAGCCAAATTTCACATCCAGATTAAAGCATCACACAGCAAAGGCTGCAGCAGGGCTGTTGAACAGAAGGAGGAACAGGAGCAAACGCTGTCAATGCTGGGACAGGGAGTCAGGACTGCAAGGCTTATATGCTGGGCAAGAGCCTGACCAACAAGCTCCTGTTCCCAGTTCATGTCACTCTTCAAACCTGATGCAAGGTGAAACAATGGGTATCTGTGCCCGGGTTCTGCTCCCATTGCAACCACCAACTTCTTGTAAGATACTGAGCAAACCCATTTCTGCAACCCACAGTCCATCTTCCCAATGGGAAGGACTGGATCAGGAGGTACAAAATGCTCCTCAATCACGTCAGATCAGAACAACCCCAAGTTGCTGCTGACTGAGCTGCCCCTTCACCACGATATAAACCTGCTGCCTTCAAGAGTTGGACTATCAACAGTAGCTCCGCACCATCAGCTTTTTACATCACAAATTTGGCCATGTTCTACATGCAGAGCTCAGCACCACAAATGCTTTCTCCTCCACCCTGCATTCAGCCCAGGCATGGGCAGAAAGGGCCGTCTTAACCAGCGTAACCTTCCAACTCATTAAGAGCAGCAGTATCACTTTCATCAGGCTCTTTAAAATAAGAATTCCATGTGCAAACTGACAAAGTCATTCTCCTAGGTCCTGCCAAGCCCTTCGCCGCAGGCAAAGGAGTTGAGACGTCCCTTAGCATCAATTTTGTTTGTTTATTTATAAAGTTCACGTTTGATCTTTGTTTAGCAACTGTTTTCATCTCTGTCCGGTGGCAAGAACACAGCAGTTCTTCTCTTGACTCAAAGAATCATGAGTTCTCTTTCTGCAGCTCTGGAAGCCATCCAGCAGCGGCTGGGAGAGCT
This sequence comes from Neopsephotus bourkii, assembly GCF_033783945.1. Lineage (NCBI taxonomy): Eukaryota > Metazoa > Chordata > Aves > Psittaciformes > Psittacidae > Neopsephotus > Neopsephotus bourkii. The sequence goes on along the minus strand of NW_026902107.1, from coordinate 471,391 downwards.
CATCAGGACTTTAGCAAGGCCAAGCGCAGTAGGATCCGCAGGGAGAAGGGTGCCCTTACCTCTCATTTCTCACATGCAGCTACAAGCTGGGCTCTACGTTGCCTTCTGTTAGCACTGCTCAGGAATGATCTCCTGATGCCAATTTACCTCTTCCATCTCTGCAATCACAACCCCAGGGTGCTCAGCCAACACACGCTTGTGGCAGGGTTGGACAAACGCTAACCCAGACTGAAGAGCTTTGGAATCATAGAATAGGTAGGGTTGGAAAGCACCATCTCCTCTCAGCAGAGATTACACTGCTCCAAGTCTCAGCACCAATGCCTATGGACTGCAGGAGACCACTACAAACCCAAGTGCTTGGGTGGGAACTGTTCTCCAGCTCAAGGTGAATCTTGCTCTTGCAGAATGAATTCAGTGAAGGAAGAAAAGCCTCAAGCAGCAGTTCCTGAACGTCTGTGATTGAGGTCACTCACCTTCTCATGGGCCATTCAGTTAACACTATGCCCTGCTTCATGTAAGCCCATCCAAGGCGCTCCACTGAGACGAGTTTGGGAACCACTTCAGTGAAGCATACGCTTGATTCATGAGTCACGACATCCACCCTTTCTCCTGGACTTTCAAAGACAGCAAAAATGTTTAGACATCCAGCTCATACTCAGCTTTCATTGCAATGAGTGTCCAAAAGCCCTCAGGCAACCACGTCGAATGTGTTCCTTTTCTCAACACAAAGGCTTGACCAGGGTTCTTCTTCCTTCCGTAAAAATCTCAGCTGCCCTCTGACAAATTGGTTTATTCCTACACCAGCAAGTACGTAACAGACACTGTCAGGGTCTCGTCCGCCTTTTAGCTGCTGTCTTGTGCTGCTGTTTGTAAGAAAACCGAGTTGAGGAAGTAATTACAAAACTGTTCCTGGAATTTCCACAGCACAATTTATACTGCAGCTTTTGGCAAACGGCATGTTTTAGCCTCTTTGTGATAAGAGAACTGGAGCTCTGATGAAGTGAGCTAAGTGCTGAAGGAACAAACCAAGAGACGTCAGATCAATGTGTGCAATACCCTATGTAGAAACACAGAACTATGCTAACCAAATTCTAGCTTGTTTCTAGGAGCCTCATAATGAAACGTCACAAAGATAAGCTGATGAGTAGCTAAAACAGTATTTCCAAAAAGGGTGCCAATACTTCAAGGCTAGTGCCATTAAAAACACATCTCAAGGTGAAGCAGCCACTCGACATCACTCAGTCTCCCCTGGCTTGGTACCAGAGACTAACAGCAGCTTCCAGTATTACCATTAGACTAACTTAGAATAGGGCAGAAAGCAAACAGAAGGAAAACGATCGCTTATATTCAACTTCTGGGTTGGGAGAGGGGACAAGAGAGGCAGAGCACTTCATAGGAGTCACTGCAATCCTCCCACTGTGCTCAGTCCCTACAGCCAAGGTGAACAGGTATCAACCGCTTCGCACAGTTCAGGAGATCCAGATCCTAAACCACTGGAGCTCCCTACAAATCTCCCCATCAGTTTTCCTCAGGAATGTGGCCACATTTTTGGAGAGATAAGGCAGGGCTATGAAACCTGGATTCAAGTCAAGGTGATTCAGATCAGAGCTGTCCCTGGAACAGGGCGAATGCAGTGGTCAGGAACAAGGATGAAACGTTCAGCCTCACCTAGGTCCCCTCAAGCTTTTACATTCTTCCCATTGCTTACAGTCAGCAGCTACACAGAACCATTTGGAAGTGGGCTCCACAGCTTCCACGGAAGCCCAAATCCAGTTGTTTCTTGCTAGGACACCCAGGAGGGGCCTTCCATGGCAGACCAAGCCGTCATCTGAGGTGTCTTAGGAACAGAACCTAACAAACATATAAAGGTTCCCAGCCAGGCAGAAGCAGCTCTTGCAGCAAATCATAATTACACACAATACTTTTCACATATCCTACAAGTACTGTGTTTGCCATGCAGGACTGGCATCTTCTCCACAGCTCAACACCATTCCCTTTCAGCATGCTCTTCACATTTGACCACCTTCAGGTCCACCCCGTTGCATTGCATGGAAGTACGTGACCAAACTCCAGCAAGGGGACTGCAAAACCCAGCTTGATCACAAACCCCCCAGTCAGTAAAAGCATACAGTGATACCAGTACGTAATCCTACCACGGGTTTAATTGCTGGATTAGCTACAAACATGTCTGTTACTTTCCTGCACACACTCAAACCCAGATGATGGCATCCCAGATTACAGGCTCCAGGAATGCCGTCTGCATTCCACAACTCAGACCCCAGGTACACCTCAAAGACTCAGAAGACAGAGATTGACGTGGTAACGCTCAGGAAGTTCTGAAGTAAACTTCCACCAGTGGCTGGTGGTCTTTGCTCTGCAGACCTAGGACCTGGGTAACACCCATTAAGAGCAGGGTAATCCCTGTACAGGTGATTACCCGGCTACTAGAGACATACCTGAAAGCAAAGACAGTGGGAAACGTGGATGAAGCACTCAATTTCTGTACAGAAGTCATTATTTCTCAGCTTAATTTTAAGAAAGTTCTTAACTTTAAGAGCACAACAATGGGTTAGAATGATAGAAACAACGTATTTGCCATAAATCACACCACACTGAAAAACCAGAAAGCCAAAACTTGAGACTACAGTCTCTGCAAAAGTTTTGCTCTGTGGTTCAGCAGAGCACATTCAGGTCAGAGCTTCCACAGGCGAGAACTGCAGGCTTGGGAAAGAAGAGAAAGATCTGCTTGGTAGTGAAAATATAATTTTATTTAACAATAGCTGCCAGCAGGATACTGGTATATCTGTAAAAGATGTTCCAGAGAGTGAAAGACAAAAGCAAACTACAACAAAGTGTATCAACTCTTCAAGTATTTCTGCAAACAACGCTCCAACGCTGCTGTCCTGCCTCAGGAGCCTCGATAGCCTGTTCTGCTCCCCTGCTCTCCCAGCCCCCATCCCCTCCAGAAACAAAATGTAATAGCTGGTGGCACAGCTTCTGAGGCAGATGAAATAGTTTTCACTTGGGATAAAGCCTTCTTCTGAAAATATTAATTGATGTGTTCAGATAGTGCTCTGAGTGGCAAAGAGTAAAGAGAAGTTGACTGTACTTAGCCACTTTTTGTTCTACACCAAGATAGGCATCAGTGGGTTTGGCTCAAGCATCTTCAATTTATTCATGTCTGTGCTCCTTTGATACCAAATGCTAATTTGCTACTTTAGCATAAGAACTTGATTACATCTCGCTTCTTATCATGGAGCTGCAGCAACTCTCAATCGGTCAGGACATGCCCCTTGCGGAAAAAACACCAATTTGATGGGAAAATGCAAAGGTAGGAGCGAGGCTGTGACTGTCTGAGGGACACTTACAGACAGCAGCCAACAGCAGAAGCACAGAAGAGCTTTGGAGTGCATGAAATGGCTTCAGGAGTTCACAGGCAGCTCCTACACAGAAGCAACCTCGTCAAGATGGGATGCTTTGTTAGGAATTAAAACAACCCCATGCATATACTATAATCTGTTCTCCCACACAAAACCAGGGTGACGATGATGGATTTTCCCTTTATGTTCAGGAAATACACAAGTCACCTGTTTTAATGGGAATTTCAGCATATTTCAGCTTGAGAATAAAGTAAGTTATTCAGCATGCTAATACATGCAGCCAACTTGCAAACTGGAATGCCTACTTGAAAGGGTAACTGCTGTTTTTAAATTGCAGAAGGGGCTAGAAGCATCATTTTAAATTTAAACAGGGGGTAGATTAATTGCTGTTTGATGAAATTAAAAATGCATTTAAAGATCAGATTGTAAACAAGTTGACAGAAGTCAAGAATTTACATAGTTATGAAAGGGCTTTTTTAATTAACATAGCGCTGGTGATTGGGGCCAGATGAAAGTGCTCTGCCCACACCAGACGCTGAGCCTGTGCCACACCACCCCAGCTACACTCTGCTCCTTCGGGGATCACCTACAGAGGTGGGAGCTGCTCGCTGGGGAGCCCTGGCCCCTGCTGAAGCTAGCAAGAGGCTGGGCATCCCCTGCCACAACACACACAACTGCAGGAGGAAGCTACAAGGGACCGACCCCTTGCACGCAGGACAGTTAAGAGCTCTCATGTGGTAACTGCCTCAATCATGAACCTGGTCCTCATTTGAATTCCACCTACAAGGGAAAGGCCCTCAGTACTCCATTGTACTGAGATAAGAAATACATTAGTTACAGCGAGAGCTTTAACTTTGTTTACAAGCTTTCAGACACAATCATTAAAGTACTTCATGCCGAATAGAACGTATTACAATTGTTTGAAGATTGCCTACAAAAGTAGAGAGAATATATTATCTATAAGAGACAACAAGCCTGGTATTTAACAAGGGAAGTGCCTGCATTGACACACGGGCAGTGTGAGCACCACAACACGCATGGAAGCGTTTCATGCTCGCACACAAAACGCCTGGTGTCTGCAGTGTGCACACAAGGGCTACTTTGCTTTTAAAAGGAGGAAGGCCCAATCCCTACAGCCTTGGACAGCTTCCAAGGGCCATCCTGATGTAGGATTTAGAGTTTAAAACTTCACAAGGATATGCCACAATCACATTGCTTCCTATGCTCTTGGTTTTAAAGGTTAACCGGATGATGGCAAAGAGCACCGAACCAATGAGGGCTGAGTTGGGTTGGGGTTTTTTTATCCTAATGTGTCATTTAAAATGTTATTTAGCAAATAAGGAAGTAATTCCCTTTTCTAGATGTCACATTGTAGCAAAGACTGAACCCCTACAGAGGATTATTATGGCTGAGAACGTTTATTCAGGATGAGAACGTGACGTTAGAACACAGTAATCATTAAAAGGCTACAGTGGTCACTCTGCAGAATTGTCTTCCTGTGCCTAAACACCCCTGTAATAAATCCTAAGAGGGTCTAAGTGTATCTATGGTCATCTTCAAAAGACACGTAACAGAACTGCTAACTGCCTTTATATAGGAACTCTAGCTCTAGGAAGGCGAGACAAGGCACCACAAGCCATGTATACAAATATGGATCTTGTACTCTACCTCTTCTACAACAAACTAACTTCATGGGTATATAAAGTAGCAAAAGCAGGACGCTTAGAAAAGTCAGGCTGGTTTTCATAAAGCCAGTGCTTACCAAAAAAATTAGTGTATAAAAGTGTTTATGTGAGCATTTCCATGTTATTGCAGAATGTTAAATATTCCAATGACAACCTACCAGGAATAGCACTTTCCAGCTTCTAAAATCAGTTAAATACAAAAGTATCTTTACAAAAAAATAGGCATATAAGTCTAGTGTTCTTTGGAGCTGTTTATGATGGTCTTTTAAAAATAACCTAGCAGTTTAATCCATGCATCAAAATCATCAATTCTAAACAAGAAAACTCCTCCCTGCTTTAGAAAGATTTGAAAACTGTGTTTAAAAAACTTGTAGTGCTATTCCTCAGTGTTGCTGTAAAAAGCTTCTGTTATAGTAGTGCAATGATTATGACCACACAGAATTGCAGTCCAGGTGCACAGACCAGCAATCAGGAGAGATTCCACGGAGAGGACGGGATTCCACGCACCATTGCTTTACAAGAGTAATTAATGGACTTCCTTTCAGGAAAAAAATGCATACTAGAATTTAAGGCAAATGTTATCTTTAAAGGTCACTTCAGCTTTCTTCAAGGGAAGAAACAGCTTTACAAAGCTCCCCGAGACCCCACTTTAGTGGCTGTCAGTGTTCAGTCTCCATCACTAATCATTGCACTGCTATTCACCGCAGACAGCAGCTATTTCCAACTAACACTAACTTTTACAGGTACTTGGGTTACACAGCACAGATTTTGTAAGTAAATATCACCAGAAAAACCTATACAAAATGAAGGCCCTTAACTACCCAAAAGAAAGCCACTTGCAGTTTTAAGGGGAACAGATTCTTCCAGACAAGCATAAGTTGCCAACTTTAAAACAAATGAAGTTTTTGGTTTGGTTTTTTAATGTCATTGAGCTCTTGAAGACACAACTAAATAACTCTGAACCGTGAGCTTCCTGCAACAGCACTCAGCCTAGGTTCAAACTTCCCTCGTGCTTGAAGTCATTCAAATCTGAGTTGCTCACTTGAGCTTATCTTCAACCACTGCTGAGATTTCAAATCCAAGAGTACTTTCTTCTTTGTTAAAAAGCATTGCCAAATATTCTGCAAATGGCTCTTTTGGGCAGTAAGTTCCCTCCTCTGTGTAAAACAGATAGACAAGCAGGTACAGTTCAACATGTCAGATATGACAATTGTGTGTAGATCTTCTGGAAAAGCAATAAACTCCAAAATACATAAATATTCCTTGTACCATATAGCCAGACAGATTCCTAAACCAATTCGTAGACAGGGACCAAATGTTTGCAAAGGAAAGCAGTAGGGGCAAGAGAACCCTTCATAGTGAAGAACCTAGAATCACCCCCGTGCAATATTAACATAACTGCATTAATGATATTCATACGTGCTGTGAAAGGAGGTAAGGAAAAACAAGCCTATAATTAAGTCTGCAAACTTTAGGTAATTACTGTACCTGGTCTATCCACCATAACTTTGAATAACTGCAAGTTCATGCAAAAAAAATTGCTATCTTATACGAAAAGAGCAGTCTGTTAGAAGCCTTGTTATGGAATATGCAAGAAGTCATCTCTTTTTGCAAGTGCTGTTTACTTGGTGAGTCTCTTGGCTACATCACTGTAAGCTATTTCAATTTCTTTGTCTCCAGGACAGGTATTGGTGAATTCATCCCTGCTGTAAGCATTTGTCAGGTATCTCCAAATCCCTGTCATTTCCTTGGGAATCTCAAAGTTGCGGTATTTTTTGGCCACCACCTAGAACAAAAGAATTAGATTATGAATTTACATCCTTCGTCTTCAACCACTTGTCCATCCCTTGTCAATCGCCCATTAAGCTGTCCTTCAACACAGTACATAGTCACTTCTAGTCAGGAGAACACGTTCCTCTGGGAGAGGCCTGGACCTGGCAGCACCCTGCCTCCCTTCATTCCTATCCCTGTTTTCCCCAAAGGAAACACTGCTGCACCCAGGCAAAAACTTAATCTGTGGCTCCATCTGCAGTACAGAGCTGACAAGGATCACTGGAGACGGTGAAAGGAATGCCAATCTGGATTGCACAGGCACATCTTCCCTCCTGCAGTTAACCTCAGCTTCCTCTTTCTAGACTTCCAACTTCCTTTTTTTACATACATTCCTTGTATTTCACACTGTGCCCTTTACTTTGCTGTTAATAGAGCAGTTTTCTCTACAGACAGGAGAAGATGTCCACTTCAATCATTAACGTAACATTCACCTTCCCTCTTCTGCCTCTTTCTTCTACATGCTGCAACCTCTGCGACCACACTGGTCAGTGCAGTAAAACAGGTTTTGGCTTGTGTCTATCACCATCTGATGACTGGTTCACACCTCCACTGGATTCACCTGCTCTACCCCTGAAGCCCTTGTGAATTACCCAAATCTTGTGCAATTTCACCCACTGTTAATGCTGTAGTTAAACTTATACAGGAGCTTACAAAGAGCTGAAATTAGACTCAAGAATGTCATAAACATCAGCATTTTGTCCTTCATTGTCACATAACAACATATAAAGCACTTACCTTGACAATGTGCAGCTTGGGTAGCAGGTTGCAGTCTGCTAGCGTCATCTCATTGCCATCCAAGAACTTGCGGGTAGAAACTGTTATATCCTCCATGCTGTTTTCATCTATCTCATCGGGAAGAGGAGAGTTCAGATACTCGTCCAGTTTCTGGAGGGTTTTCAGGAGGCCACGTTCTAAGGCTACAGAGGAAGGAACAGTTTTTAAAACAAGAAAGAAAACCAAACCATAAATGTCAAAGCCAACTGTAATTTAGAATCTTGATATTAGCAGCAGATCTGAAACCCAAACCTCAACCACTGCATGACCCAGCAGACACATGGAAAGGTTTTCAACCCGTGTGCAGTTTTTGTGGCAGCACTGCTGCTGGAGCTGCCTTTGTGCTCACCAGTGACACCCAAACTGAACTAAATCCCTTGAAATATCACTTTGCTGCACGTTATTTAGACGCTGGTTTATACACGAGCTTGCACCAACTGAAAATACAACTGTCCACAAGTGTTTATTTTTGGTTTAAAAAGTGGCTTATGGCAGTTTCTTAAGACTAGTCCTAAGTGGCTTAAGCTAATCAGAATTAAGCTCTGCTAGGGTTTATATTCATTTGCACATAATCTGTTTAATGCCTCATGCTCCCCCACCAGCTCGGAGCAGACGCAGGCTGCCGAGGAGCTGTGTGGAATCCAGCACCAGAGGGCAGCACACCCCATGGAATCAAAACTACTCAGCTGGTCACAAACGTCTCTCCATCCGAAGCACAGCAAAAGAGCATTCCCATTCCCTGACTCTCTACCCTCCACCTACATTGAGGTCAAAAGATTTGTACTAAACTATTAAAGGTCTAATTGTGCATTCTTTTGCTGTTATTGATCTCTGTCCTTCCATCTATGTTCTCTCCACGCAGAAAGGTCTTAACCCTTTGAATAAAGCAGCATGAACTCAGAACTCTGAATGGGAACCCTCAAACACCCAAGGGTGTGGAAAGGGCTCACAGCAAAGGCTTGGCAACACCACCACCATGGCAGCATGATGCAAACTCGGCATGGAATTCGGTTCTGGGTGTTAAAATCACTTCTACTTAGTTCAAGAGGTTTGAGTGGCTGTTGCGTAGGGAAGCTGCAGTGCCAGGACATTGACAAACCATTCACACCCTGCTGGAATTGTGGCTGGACACAGCCTGAATAAGTTCTCTTTGGAAGTGTTGAAATCCTTGTCTCTGAGCATTAAACCACAGGTTTGATCAGAGTGCCCCTCAACATGATGGAAGATTTGTCATTGAGACACTTGACAGCAAAGCTGCGCTGGAAAACCCAAGGGGTGCAGTTACCTGCCCAAACCTACCTTCGTTAGCTTCTGGTCTGGAATTCTTTATAAAGGCAGAAAATTTGGCAAATATATCCATTCCAGCAGTGTTGGATTCTGGATGCTTTGGTGAAAGTTTTAGGTACCTAAAAAGTAGAAAGAAGATCTCCAGCACATTGTTCCTAGCAGAATGATGCTCATCATGTATTAACCAGCAAAAGAAAACTGTTTTTAACGTAAAGATGAGGGAAATGAAGGGAGGAAAGATTTGACAAGCAAGAACTCTGAGCTGCTTGCAGTGTCTGTCTTCAGTTTACTGATGATGAAGAACACCGCAACTCGTGCAGAAAACCCCTTTGAGAACACTCCCTCTACTCTAAGGGGACAAACTATCATTTAACACTTACTTGGGTGGAGCCAAAACATCTTCCAGGAACTCCTCAATCTTATTCACATCCGTTTTCACTTCACCATTATAAGTGATGAAGGGCGGATGAGTGCCTGGAGCCAGGTTTTGAAGGTCTGCTGGTTTCCTGGGGTGAAACACAAGGCACGAGTAAGCACGGGTGACCAGCTTCCATTGCTACAGTCACAAAAGCACCGCCTGAGGTTTGCACATCCTTGTAGTTATATACATATACATACATATATATACACATACACACACGTATCACCAGTTTTCTTTTATAAAAGCAAGTTTACAGCTTGATCAGCATGTTGAATATACACTTGATACCAATTCATTTCAGATGCTTAAGACCAACTGCTTCCTCCTACCTCTGGCTATGTTTTTTCTCAAGTTGATAAAACATTGTCTAGCAGGGGGATATATATACACCCAGCACACCAACACGCTCTCTCTTTCCCAAGATCTGCAGTACAGTTTATATATAGCATAATCTGTGATCAGTGATAATCCTCCCCCTCTACACAGAGCTTTGCTGGAAAGAAGCAAGTGTGATACAGAGCAGTAAGTGTAAACCATTTACTATGTGCACACAAAATCTGGTTCCCTAGACAAGCTGACAGATGCTTAAACATCACATTTAAAAACGATCCCTGGAGCTTCCTGATCTAGCAGGAAGTTTGCCAAGAGAAAGTTGCCCCTTTGTTACTGTTTGAACGAATCCAAACCAGACCATAACCCTTGAACTGGGGTTGTTCTTTGTACGATGTGGCCACGCTTCCGAGGCAGCACCAGGCACCCAGCAACAGGGTTTAGTGGATACTGGACCTCCAGTTCATGAAACCCTCCTGGCTGTACTGGGCAGAGAAACCAGACCAGTAACAGCCACAGACACAGTCACTCTGTTAGCATGAGGAAGCAGCACTTGCAGGGAGAGCGCTCAGACTCTAACCAAGCAGTTTATGGGTTTATCCTCTAGAAATGCTGCTCTCAATTCCTTACAAACCCAGGATCCCCATCCAGAATTCACCTCCTGCCCACTGCTGAGCCTTTAAGCAGGCAAACAGCAACAGCTTGTAGTGCCAAAGCACACTGAGGAGCAGTGTATGTGAAACAGTAAGAGAACTGATTTTCACACTCAACAGTAAACCCTCTGCTTTAGCCAGGTGACACAAGTCTCGTGAATACAAGAATTTAACCATTTTGAAGCTCCCAGGAAGTTATTTCTCACTCATAGTTGCCATTGCCCTCTTACCTTTAGATTTAAAAGCCTGTCATCAGTTAATGCTCTAAGTAGTTTTACACTTCATTTAAATACAGCTCTGCAACCCACAACAATGACAGGAAGTCATCGTGGCTCCCTTCCAATGTCTCTGTTGGCTAGATAAAATTCCTCAGAAGGAATGTTATGTTCAAAGCAAACAGAGGCGGCCCCACCGGACCCGCAGTGACACTGTCAAAGGAAAGGCTTCATTTCAGAAACAAACTGGTCTCATGAACGACCCAAAGAACCAGAGCGCATCGCAAGGATCCCAGAGCATCTTCTTAACCCCTCCTGCCAGGCCAGTCTGGCCACCTGAAAGCACAGGGACACCCCACAGCTGAAGCTCAAATGTAATAGAGGGTTTGACTTCCAGTTCCTGCTCTTGCCATCAGCAAACCCTGGTTTACCACATACAAGCCACAGCCCTTAGAGCACCACCAGTACACAGGGGTGTCCTTGTAAGTCTAAGAGCACAACTTCCCTTAAGAGCCGAACAAGGAGGCAATTAAAAATACTGATTTTAATCCAGGGGTAAACCTGGACACCTTTTTTAAAAGGCAAAACAAAAACCCCACCAACCAAACCCCCCAGACTCCCCTAACCAGCACTGCAAACAGCTCCACACAGCTGGGACCTGCCCCACAGGTTACCAGGGCATGTGATCATGTCATGATGTAGGGCCATGTAATCAATACCTGGCTATCACCAGCTAATGAAGTGGACAGGCTCTTTAGCACCAGTGGTAAGGTATGAGCATTCCATGGCTTTGCCACAAACCAGAAGAGCAGTCAGCATGCAAATCATTTCTTGATGATCAGACAAAAGCCAGCCCCAAATGCAATGTGCTCTACCGTGATTTACATCACACAAGTACTGCCACACGTGTAATGTGGAAACAGATGCCAGCAATGAACCCTGTCTCCAGTTCCCAGGCAGCATCTTACACTGCTGAAGCTGCATTCACCTCTGGGCAGGCTGCAATACTGACTAATCTCTTAATCTTTGTCCGTCAACATAACTGTAAAACCACACCACCAAGATGTTTAAAATGGGATTTCAAAACATAACTGAACACAAGCTGGCTCTGAAGGTTGCTACAAGCCCAACAAATGGTTTATGTACTGCAGCCCTGCTCGAGTCACTGAACAAGTCCAGTCTCTGAGCATTGAAACGCTGCTTCTGGAAAGGGAAAGAATAAAGCCTCTGTGTGACTGACCCAGAGGAAGAAACACACCATTCCTCTGGAAGGGTGGCACATCCCACTGCCTTTGCCTATGCGCATATTTTTGGGTCTTGGGAGTGGAACTGAGAACTGCAAAAGGTTCTTCTGTTAGCACAGCATGATGTCTGAGGCAGCCATGGAAGGAAAAATACACACCACAGTCAGCAGGATCACACTCGGTTTTTCCTGTGTCCAAGTTACTTGTGAACTTTTGTACCCAACCGGGACCTTTTAAGCCTCACAAAAGACAGAGCTTGCCTCACTGTTGGGCACAAGTTGGGCTGGAAGGCAAAAGCATGGTTTGCAAGTGAAATTAATTCAGCTGCTTACATCCATGACTATCCTTTCCTCAACAAGTCTGTGTCTGTATCAGGAACAAAAAGAAGAGGGGGTGATTGGCTTGAATGATGTAACAGCAGTTTCTTGTGACAGCATTAGAAGTATTAGGGCAACATTTAGCACTTATTTTGTACTTATTTTGTGTTTTCCCCTCTCCAGTATAAAAAAAAGGGAGTGGGAAAAGCTTTCCTTCTGTAAGAAAAGATGATTTTAAGCATCTGCAATCGATTCATATTCTAAAAAGTTATGTTTTACATCCCATTCCCCCATCCAACTTAACTCCAGGTTGCCAAAGGGTCACAAATAAAGGCAAGTCTATCGGGCATCTTTGGCATTTTAATGGTATCTCTCAAACTGTTTCAGCAGTAAAAATGCTCCCAAGTATAAAATATCTCTTTCAACCTTGTCACACACCCCCCACCCCAATAACTGCAGCTGGTTAAATAACACCACCATTATAAGGAAGCCCAAGCTCCAAGCAGAACCCAAGCACTGGTTCTACTCCAGAGGCTTCCCCAAACCACAGGCAGTGCTGAATGGAAGATGTGACACAGCTGGTTTATGTGTGCTGGCAGCAACTGTTGTATTTGCAGTAAAATCCCACACTGGCCAGAGAAGATCTCTGTGCTGCACACAGTTAACAAAAGCTGTTTCCTCCCCTTCCAAGTGGTCTCAGCCTTACTACACATGGAAACACTTGACACTGGTGACCAGCACTGAGACAGCAACTTCAGCGATTTAAAAACATCAAAACAAGTCTCCTCCTTCAAGTGATGAGAGGTTAAGCCCAGGCAGGGTGATTTCCTCCTGACACCTATTACACTTGATCCGCTGGGAGTATTGCCATTGGCTTGCTTTCTGGAAATAAGGTTTGTGAGCAGTGGCATTCCCACCTCTCTCCACAGAGTTCCATGACTAACGTGCCATTAGTGCTCCGAAAACAGGACTTCACACCAAAACCAAACACAAGGCCCCTGCTGAATTGAGCATTTTAACACCACTAATAAAAACGCACCCAACCTCAGGGAATGAACACTCCTGGATTCACATTTCCCCCTTCTCAGCCACCAAGGCATTCATTTCTTTGACGGAGAAGTTGCAGTGTAGGTGCCACACAGCATCAGGACATATCTGACTATACTATGCAAAAGCAGAATGTTTGACAGTCCGCTTCACTTTATTTCGCTCATATTTACCTCCTGGATGGATATTTTCATGTTTTGGTTGTTCTTACTGCATACTAAGCAGTATTATTTTAAAACCTTTAAAGAGGGGAGCAGGCTGCACATTACTGGTGGCAGTTATCATAGAATCATTGGAGGTTTCATCCAAGACTGGTTGATCTCAAATACCATTCAGCAGTCTTCACTTGCAGGATCTAAGTGCAAAGTCAACAGGATTCTGCTCTCAGAGACTTCATGTCTGTTAGTTTCACCCAAGAGCATCATAGCAAACAAGAGAATTTAATCAGACCCGTTCTCTTGGTTACAGATACAACCTTGATTACAGAAACAACCGACCACCTGCATGCACCATTAGCAATGAGGTTGCCTCTTGGTGTTCAAGAAGCCAGATTTTCTTTTTACTCCCCAAAAATAAGCCATGCAAGAGTTAGAAGCCACAAACAAACATTTACTACACCAAGCACACCGCGCTCTTGCCTGTCAAATAAACCAAGGGTTCTTACCTCTTCAGGTCAACTGTCGTGACGCTGAACACCACTCCCTTCAGCCAAAGGATCATGAACAGCCTCTGGGAAAAGGGGCAGTTTCCTATGCTCTCTCCATCGCTGCCAGCCTGCAGAAGGGAACAAATAATTCATTAGAAGGTAGGAGTGGGTCATCTACACATGCTTCCAATTACTGAAACCTCTAATGAAGACAGGCTGAAGTAACAAGTAACAAGCCAGGGAGTTTACTGCCTGCACAGTCTTTGCATCGCTAACTCTTCCAAAGACCTAACAAGCTCAGTCAAACATAGCATCACTTTGCAGAAGCACTCCTTTGCTGATGCACCTGGACCAGATACCCTCAAGGTTTCTCCATATAATGCACAAAAATGAGCATCCCCAGAATATTTCTGCATCCTTTTGGCGGTGTTTTGAGGGGGGTGGTTTGGGTTTTTTCCTTAAATACTTGTACCTCCAATGACTTTTTGCTGCAGACATAAGGAGGGTTTTCTAACAGTGAAATCAGCACAGTTCTGAAGTCAACTAACTGATTCACTTGTCGTGGCCTCTAGCAGCTGCTCACACAATCTACCAAAACAAGTCCTCAGGCAACAAAATAAGTTATCTTTCACACTGAGGATGATCCAACTGCTCTCAAGAGTCCAGAAAGAGCAGCTAATGACACCAGCCTGAGCAGCCACACCTTCTGATGGCAGTTTTCCAATGTCTGCATTGTTCTTTGTTGCTTATTATTATATTTTCCTTCTTCTACAAGCCATAGCTAATCAACTGAAGTCATCTTCCAGTTCATTGCTTATACCCTCATTGTGCGATGCTACAGCGAGCCAACTGCAACCAGGAACTATGGATCTTTATTGTACTGCAGGTGTTGTAAGGAAAGACATAACTATAAGTACATAGAGACTTCACTGACAATAAAGTAATATTCCAAAGCCACTTTTTATAGGCAATAGATCAATAAGTCTTTGTCCTACCACAACAAAGGTCCATTACAGAGCAACAGTAAGCCACTCCAGGGCAGCCAGTGATGGCATGCATCTCATGATTGCTCTGACAATGAAGTATATATTGATGAGTTGGAAAATTTTAGTTTTTAGTGGGCTAGAATTAGGCATGGAAACCTTGAATCTTGTTCTAAAATCCAATCCTCTGAAAAGAAGACTGACTCGGTAGTTAAAACAGCCACACATGTCACTATGCTCACTCTTACTTCATATTAGACCAGTTTCAAAAGACTTTGCTTAGTAGTATTACTTTATTGAGTACAATTATCAAACCCTGGGTAATTCTTTCATTCTTTAGCAGCTCCCTAGGCCATTTTAAAACCTACTGTAGGATATGCTGGCCGAACCCCTCAGAAATGACAGAAACCAGCTATGTTCATAAGCACAAGGCATTCAGAAGCAGAGCTACCCAAGTGGAAGGGCTGTACACAAGGACTGAGCACATTAACTGCTGTAAGGATTCTACCTACTACATGGAGCATCATGTTCCTACCTCACAAAATGCTTACACAAAGACTTCCCTCTGCAGTCCACTTCCAGTAACTGTATGCTTTTATGGCTGTTAATATTTAACTGCAATGCCATCCTTCCAGATAGCTGTGCCTATCTCTGAATATGAGCCTATAGTCATATTACTGTGTTTACACTGGTAAATTATGCCAGTGTAGATTTACACTTATCTACCTCTGTAAAACAATACTGGAAAAGACAACACTTCATCCCATCTAAGGAAAATCTATTTTTGTCCTGCCCAGGCTAATTCACGCCTCGAAGCAGAAGCAGTTCTTTGATTCAGAACTTGTCTCAGTCTTCAAGTTTTATGGCAACTTCAACAGCTACTGAAACAGCTTCAGTGCCACAACAGATGCAAAAGTGAAATGGTTCCTCCGTGCACAAAATAGGAACAAATAGGAAGATTCCCTGTTAGAAAACTGCAGGGTTTGTCCTAAACTCAGGAGTTAGTTACAACAGCAACCAAGTCTTTGGCTGCCCGGGCTTTGCGACCTGTCAGTGTGATCAGAACGAGCAGCAACATCAGCAAAACAAGGGTCAAGGGCACAGGAAAAACAACTCATGTCAATGACAGGGATGTTAAACATTTTTATATCAAACAGACTTTGGAACTGCTCTGCTGCCACAACAGCTCGGAAGTTAGAACAAAAAGCTGCTTAAAATTTAAAGCACAGCACTGAACCGTGGCTTCCATTAAGGTCCATTTTCCAAAGCCAAAACCAAAGCGACCAGTGAGGACCAAAAAAGGCCAAATGCACTCACACTGTAATGCCAACTTGCACCAAAACGTTGCTTCTCTTCTAACACAAGTGTAAGATCAAGATGAGCAAACAACGAACAGCATCTGCTTTTGTTTAAGCAAGCCAGGCTTTGGGCATTATCTGAACCAGAGGAAAGTGTTACAGCCCACTAACATACAGCACTTTGAACAAAACCTAATGCACGTCCAAAGCTGCAGCTGAACAGCTAAACTGAGCACAGGCTTTCACGTCTACATTCAAACGTTTGTCCCAGTTCTGCTCCAGAAAGTCCCAAGTTATTCTGAGCACATACTGGAGAAGGAATGCAGTCAGAATGCCAAGAAACTTTTGGCTTCAGTGCTCTGGAGCCCAGGAATTCTGCTATGCAACTGTTTGCCCGAGAGGCCCATTTTCTATCTCCTTGTATGTGATGCACTCAGAGCTACAGCTGTTAGAACCAGTCATCAAGGGCAACACCGTGCTGGTGGTGCTCATGTGGCTCCTCTTCCATCACATAAGGATCTTGTTCAGAGGGAGATGACTTCGGTTGATGTGTCTCTGAGTCAGTTCTGACTCTGGTTTCCTGCACTGGAATAGAGCTGTAAACCTTTAAATACTTCAAGACCACCCTGAAATACTCCATGACGAGTCATGCCGGGGTTAATCATGGAATGACTGTTGCTTAGGTCCACTCCTAGCAGCCAGAAACCTCTCTGCCTTATCTTTGAATTCAGGCCATAATATTCAGGTCTTCAGTGTCTAATCCTCATCACCACCAGAGTAAACCCAGATTATTTGTTAATTCAACAAAATTGCATTAATTCTATACCAAGAAGCTTTGAGTTTTTATCTCAAATTCTTTCCGAAACTGCTTCCCCTGAAGCAGTGATTGCATTCAAATGTGACTGTTTTTCCCTTAAAAAAACAGAGAATTTAAGTGATCATACATGTGAGAGGACAGTGACCATAAATGTGAGAGGACAGTGATCATACATGTGAGAGAGGACAGTGATCATACATGTGAGAGGACAGTGATCATACATGTGAGAGGACAGTGATCATACATGTGAGAGGACAGTGACCATAAATGTGAGAGGACAGTGATCATACGTGTGAGAGAGGACAGTGACCATACATGTGAGAGAGGACAGTGATCATACATGTGAGAGGACAGTGATCATACATGTGAGAGGACAGTGATCATACGTGTGAGAGGACAGTGATCATACGTGTGAGAGGACAGTGATCATACGTGTGAGAGGACAGTGATCATACGTGTGAGAGGACAGTGATCATACATGTGAGAGGACAGTGCTCATATATGTAAGAGGACAGTGATCATACATGTGAGAGGACAGTGATCATACATGTGAGAGGACAGTGATCATACATGTGAGAGGACAGTGATCATACGTGTGAGAGGACAGTGATCATACGTGTGAGAGGACAGTGACCATACGTGTGAGAGGACAGTGACCATACGTGTGAGAGGACAGTGACCATACATGTGAGAGAGGACAGTGATCATACATGTGAGAGGACAGTGATCATACGTGTGAGAGGACAGTGATCATACGTGTGAGAGGACAGTGATCATACGTGTGAGAGAGGACAGTGATCATACATGTGAGAGGACAGTGATCATACATGTGAGAGAGGACAGTGATCATACATGTGAGAGAGGACAGTGATCATACATGGGAGAGAGGACAGTGATCGTACATGTGAGAGAGGACAGTGATCATACATGGGAGAGGAGAGTGATCATACATGTGAGAGGACAGTGCTCATACATGTGAGAGGATAGTGATCATACATGTGAGAGGACAGTGATCATACATGTGAGAGGACAGTGATCGCACATGTAAGAGTATAGTGATCATACATGTGAGAGGACAGTGATCATACATGTGAGAGAGGGCAGTGATCGTACATGTGAGAGAACAGTGATCGTACATGTGAGAGGACAGTGATCGTACATGTGAGAGGACAGTGATCATACATGTGAGAGGACAGTGACCATACATGTGAGAGAGGACAGTGATCATACATGTGAGAGGACAGTGATCATACGTGTGAGAGGACAGTGATCATACGTGTGAGAGGACAGTGATCATACGTGTGAGAGAGGACAGTGATCATACATGTGAGAGGACAGTGATCATACATGTGAGAGAGGACAGTGATCATACATGTGAGAGAGGACAGTGATCATACATGGGAGAGAGGACAGTGATCGTACATGTGAGAGAGGACAGTGATCATACATGGGAGAGGAGAGTGATCATACATGTGAGAGGACAGTGCTCATACATGTGAGAGGATAGTGATCATACATGTGAGAGGACAGTGATCATACATGTGAGAGGACAGTGATCGCACATGTAAGAGTATAGTGATCATACATGTGAGAGGACAGTGATCATACATGTGAGAGAGGGCAGTGATCGTACATGTGAGAGAACAGTGATCGTACATGTGAGAGGACAGTGATCGTACATGTGAGAGAGGACAGTGATCATACATGGGAGAGGAGAGTGATCATACATGTGAGAGGACAGTGATCATACATGTGAGAGGACAGTGATCATACGTGTGAGAGGACAGTGACCATACATGTGAGAGAGGACAGTGATCATACATGTGAGAGGACAGTGATCATACATGTGAGAGAGGGCAGTGATCATACATGTGAGAGGACAGTGATCATACATGTGAGAGAGGGCAGTGATCATACATGTAAGAGGACACATGATCATACATGTGTTTAAGCAGCTGAATAAGTTAAGGGAAAACAAATGTGAAATCATTCTTTATAGCTGCACAAAAATGAACTCCCAAGAACCTGTCTGTATTTACCCAGGTAGAAAAGAAGTCACAACAAACTGGGAAGCAAAGAAACGTTTAAAAGGACACAAAGCCCCCATCATGGAGTACAGATGGGAGCTACTCAAGAGTAAAACAGACTCCTGGAAATCTCTGGTCCCAGAGTCCTTCTTTGGAAGAAGAACCAGGCAAAAGGAGCACACTGCAGGTTCCCCAAACTGGCTCAAATGACTGCAGAAATAATACCAAAGTCAAAGTGCATTCGATGAGAAGTGTAATAGAGCTCAGTCTCTGCCTACGTAAATGAGACTAAAGACAAGGGCAGAACAGTAGAAGCCCATTTCCTAATTTATCCAAAACTATCAAGGGAATCTCTCCCAGATTTGACCTACCTGAGGCAGGAAAAAATAAAGTTTGGATGAAGAGGGAAAAACTCATTCCAGAAGCATCTTAGAGGATGCCTTTCATCAAGCACAACCACTAGAGCTGTCTGATTACAGAGCCAAAGTCCTCACTTCCTGAATCAGAACTCTGCAAAGCCTACAAGATCAGTGCTCCAACAAATAATCACACTGGGGAAAGACAACCAATGGAGGCTGCTATGTGCAGATTTTGAACTCTGCAATCTTCAAACACCTTGGTTCTAACTAAAACAGAAACAGCACAATGCGCACCCATTACCTCAAACCAGCAGGTACAAGCACTCCTGCATGTTTCATGACCAGCAAACTCATCTCAAAATGAGGACATTAATAATAATCCTACTTGGATGCCTGTTTTGAGAAGAAATGGTTCAGGGTAAACAAGCACAGAGAAAAAACACGAAGCAAGTC
This sequence comes from Neopsephotus bourkii, assembly GCF_033783945.1. Taxonomy (NCBI): domain Eukaryota; kingdom Metazoa; phylum Chordata; class Aves; order Psittaciformes; family Psittacidae; genus Neopsephotus; species Neopsephotus bourkii. The sequence goes on along the minus strand of NW_026902107.1, from coordinate 451,622 downwards.
CAAACTCCAGAGATGAAACAATAAAGAATACAGAAAAGGGTGGTTTAATGTTCCACACATGAATACTGAAAACGGCTTGGTAACATCAGTCTAAATCCTCACAGCATCTGCTCAGACCTTTATCTTGCCAAGCTGAATAAACAGAATTCCAGGCTGTCTGTGGAGCAGCATTTTCCAATAAGCTGTAAAGAATAATGTCCATGAAAGGACCCTAGCAGTAGGTGAGGTAACACCAAAGGGCTGCTCCATACGGTACCACTCTCCCAGCCATTCGGGGTTCCTGTCCAGGCTGATGGATGAGCTGCAGGGATGTTCTGCATGAGCATTCACTCTGCACGCCAAAACATCTGAAAGGGTTCCAGTGTCTGAAGTATTCATGAGCCATCATTCAAAAGGAGAGAACGGGTGACAAGGGAGCAAGCTGCAGGGATCTGGACTGGGAAAGTGCTGCCTGCAATACACTGTTCGATTCATTCTCACCTTTTAGATGTGTTAGCTTGAGAAGGGAGTTGGGTGGTGGTTTTATGGGAGGAACAAGTCAGGGAGCAAACTGGAATAGAGCCCTGAACTCTGCAAGTACCTAAATCTGGTTCAGGCAGATTTAATCCGAGGGGTGACAAGATGAAAGGGATGCTGCCACTGGCCAGCTCCCCTTTCTGTGCCCTCTCCATCAGTCAAACACATCACCAGAACAGCAGTGCCAGCACAAACCCCAGAGCAACCCTGGACAACTCCTCCAGCATGTCTGTTCCCTTCTCCCAATACACCAACAAGCATGTTCAAGCCATAAACACCGCAGAAACATCCGCCTGCTTTAAATAACCAGCCAGCAAGAGCTGTTATCACCACATCCACATGAAGGATGGATGAAAAAGGCCTGGGAACCACCTACAATACACATCTATCTTCCTCATTTACTGCTCACATAAGTTAAAAAGTCACTAAAGATCCAGTCCAAGAACAAAATAAGCTTGCAGCAACCATTAAGAAGATTTATTCACACTATTAAACATCTCTGACAAGCAAGGTAACTCCTGCAATACTTCCATGATGTTAAGATTCCAAATAAAACATCTAACATCATTCTCATCACTCAAAGCAAGCAGTTTGGCACCTCCCACAGCTCTTCCTTCAAACTTCCCTTTGTTCCTTGTGTTATGTGGCCAGGAGATGAGCCTACAGCCCCCAGACAGCTTGAGAAGGGTCCTCCTACAACATTAAGCCTTCCCCATGAGATCCTGCTTCCAATGGCAGTATTGACCAACCTCTACCACAGGTTTCCCCAGTGCCTTTTGGGTGCTTTTAAACACAGAAGGTAACTTGTTTTCCTAAAGGAAGTGACAAGATAAGCAAGCCCCTCATGTGCCACCTAAAATGAGTGTACACTGATCTCTGGACTGGATACAGCTGACCTTAGAAAGCTCCAAATTAAGCTTGCAGCACCTATAGCACAGTTGTATCTTCGTATGAACTACACCCATTAGTGTAACCCCTTTATTCCACCTTTATAAGGGAACTTTGAACAGTTTGGTAACACTGAACCGAGTTAGACTTCAACTCTCCAACCACAACCACCACACACCCCTCAGTTTTAGTTCTCTAGAACAAGTAATCACCACTGCCTTGAACAGCCAACCCTGGAAGTAAAACATAGGAAAAACAGAACAAAAAGCATAAGGCCAGTGCTTACACCTTGGATTAACTGCAGATACAAAGAGCCCGAGATGACGAGTCTGTGTTATCAATGTGCCAACTGACACCAAACCCCAAGGACCAGCATCCTCAGACAAGCTGTCCCATTGCTCTGCAGGCTGTAACCAACCCAACTTCCACATTGGCTGCAATTCCTGGAAACTCAAAAATCTTACAGCTTAACTGAACTCCCTGCACTGACCGGAGATGCGGCTGTTACACCAGGGAAAGGAATGGGCATCAGCCCCTAAAGCAGCCTCTTCTGTCACGACTGCTCTGATAAGCCACCACTGTCAGACATTTGACTAACAGCAGCTGACCATTTGGGGATGATGCTATTTTTAAGCCCTGTGATGCTGTTCCTAATGAAATCATTACAGACTTGTCTTGCACTTCCTGCAACTCTTGCTCACTGCTACCCAATTCTCACTGTAAGTCTTCAGGAAAAAGCTATGGGATCTTCATGATCTGTTAAAGTAACTTCACTATTGAAGCAGAAATTAATTAAGTGCTTTCAGTTCTTTGGAGAAAAGAAATTACCCCATGTTCATCCTTTGGGAGAATCAGATGAAGAGTCAGCATCAAAACGTGCATTAAATCCTAACCATTTGCTCTGGTGAAGAAATTAACTTAATGACCTGAATACAAAAACTGGGGATTATTGTGGACCACCTCCAAGCCTGACATAGGAAAAGGAGATTACTCAGGAAGGGCAGAAGCCTGGCATCTCCTCTCTGCCATCCCTGCTACACCAGTGGCAATGCCTTTAACAAAGTGATCCGGGGGGAACAAACCTCAAACAGCCCCAAACTGACTAAAATTTGCTGGGTAACAGCTTGACATGTTCTTGCACTATTCTAGCAGGAAACTGTAAGCAGGCAATTAACTATATAGTACTAAGGGTTTCTTTTATAGAGGTTGAAACTTGCTCATGGACCTGAAACAGACACTGTAGAGGGCAATGGTTGTCTCCCCAAACAGATACTACATATGTTTAAAGTACTGTGGGTGCTTTGGCTACAGCCCAACAGACTTAATTCCAACCCTTCCCCTCCACCCAATAATGAAGCATCTATAAAAATCACAGCAAAGGACTGCAAACCTTGTCACTGGGGCTCGGAAGTTGAAGTAATGTTTTCAGCTCAGCGTGTAGGAGTTCATCAAATAAACAAAAGTGCCTCAGAACACACATCCCTTCTGCAGGACATAAAGAACCCTGCTTATGGCATCTTAGAACCTAATTTCCAGGGGTAATATCATAGAATCCCAGCCTGGTTTGTGTTGGAAGGGACCTTAAAGCTCCTCCAGCTCCAACCCTAGCCATGGGCAGGGACCCCTTCCACTGGAGCAGCTTGCTCCAAGCCCCTGTGTCCAACCTGGCCTTGAGCACTGCCAGGGATGGGGCAGCCACAGCTTCTCTGGGCACCCTGTGCCAGCGCCTCAGCACCCTCACAGGGAAGAGCTTCTGCCTAAGAGCTCAGCTCAGTCTCCCCTCGGGCAGGTTCAAGCCATTCCCCTTGGCCTGTCCCTACAGGCCCTTGTCCAAAGCCCCTCTCCAGGTTTCTTGTTGAGCAACACTGGGCAGGTTAGCAGAGAGGAGTGATGATGAGCTGCTCCAACCTCACCCTGGGCACTGCTCCTTGTCCAGCTGCCGGGTCCTCAGGTGGCTGGGCTGAGGCTGAGCCCCACCACGGGCAGGATGCACAAGTGAGTGCCATGTCAAGGTGCCAGTCCAACAGCAATCACCTGGGAGCTTCCCAACTCTGATAAAACCAGGAATCCAGCTAAAACCCCAACTGCCTCCAATGTAAACAGCAATGTCACTGAATAACGTGCCAATGGACAAAGAAATGGCTCCAATCCTCAAAACTCACTGAGAGAGCCGCAGCTCTGAACCTTCATCCCCTACTATCAGCACATTCAAGAGCTCTAGCAAGGGAAAACGTTACTTTAGACTGAAAATGGCACTGGAGTTTTCATTGTAGAGCACTAGAGAACACAGGTTCTGAGGAAGGCTTGCACTCCGCTGCTTCTGCTTCCAATGCAAGCAACATGCAACTCCATTGCTAAAAGACCCCCTATGACTGAATCCGACATCCCTTGGGAGATGGTAACCAAGCTCTCCAGATGCAGAGTAGAACTTCCTCCTTTGGGACATTTTGCCTTATCTCATTCAGCTCCAGTACAGCGCGTCTCACTGCGGCAGTTAATGCATCACTCTGAAAGGCTACAGAAATATACTTCTGCTTGCTTTGATTTTATTTTTAGACAAAACCACGTAAAAAACGATTTCCTTTATTTAAAAAAGCAGCTCTCCCAAGTCCAGACCATCAAACTCCAGCCAAACAGTTATGGGGGACCAGAGCCAAAAACTGAGGCTGGTCCAGTAGCACTGCCTCATCTCATTAGCTCTTCCCATGAAAATACACAGCTATGACTTCACTCCTGGATTACACTCCTATATTTAGTTTATACCTAATATGGACATTCAGTGTACAGAACCAAGTCATTTCCTTTCCTCGTGCAAAGTTCCTTGCCCTTTGTCTAGCCAACAATACAAGGAATAGGTCTGAACTCTCAGAGAACCTGCACACAAAGACATCTGCAGTTAAGGGGGGTTTAGCTTATGTCTTTCACCCCAGCATAAACAAACACAGCATTCAGAGCCCTAAAAATCTCATTGTGCCACAAATGAACATCTGACCTGAAATACAGAAAAAACAAGTTCAAAACAAGGTTAAAAAAAACCAACCTTATCTTCTTTAGGAAAAGAATATCCTAAATAAAGAATTTGAAGCTCCTGAAGCCAAAGCTCCATTTAAATTCCTGTCGAGGCAACATAATGATTTGGGGTTTGGACATTTTAGCTGTTCAAATGTTCACATCTCTTAATACACCAAACGAGCACAGAGTGAGTACCTGAAATGAGGAACATGCTAACAAACCCATCAGACTTCACCAGGACAATAAGCTGGTTGGTTGTGGGTTACTTGCAGAGAGCTGTGAACATAAAACCCAAATTAGATGGGTAACAAGCACACATGCGAGTTATTCTTCCATGGGCAGTCAGCCTGCAGCCCAAGCACCCTCCTGAAGGCTGTTGTCTCATGTCCCATGCTGAAGCTCCATGTCCCCACCGGCAGACAAAGCCACCTCGCTTTGTCCCACACTGTGCAGTCAAGGTTCTACACAACTGCACACTGCACAGGGGCCTATCAGCTGCAGGGCATTAAGGAGCATCCAAAAACCCAAGGCAGACAACGAAGCAACTGATGCCAAGCGCAGTTATCCAGGCACAAAAGCAGTTCCTGGGGATTTCTAAACGGTCTGTCCAGCCCAGCCAGCACTTGGAACTGATGTAGGGCTGGTACAAAAGCGTGTGAGCCCCGTGTTAGTCAGTCACAGCAAATGTCTCATTTCAAAGAGAATATGAATATAGTGGGGAGAAAACGACAGCCCAGGGCTTTCTGTCCCTTTTAACCAATGTACACCTTGAAAAATCAAACTTGCAGCCTCAGAGTACAAAAGTCATTCTCCAAAGTACACAGCTTACTATTTAGCTCGGAGTCCAAAGAATTCCCAAACACCGTGTTGCAAGAGAACACGGCCACCAACCATCCACAAGCTCAGCTCCAGAACCAACGTCTCTGCTCACCCTGTTCACATTGTAAGATACAGTCATACTTTTCAAATGAAGAACTCCCTTGCCTCACTGTTTCCTTCCACAAGATTAGGTCAGGACAACCAGTGAAAGACTAGACAGTGACTGAGTCACTGCAGGCTCTCAGGGTAATGATTACCAACTCCTTAGGAAGCTAATAGTGCCACGGTGCTGCCCACTGGAAGATTACCAGACCCTTCCACCCAGTTCACATCAATATTCCCCATGTCTACACATTACCTCCCAACCAGCAGCTATCTTTCCCTACAGACGAGACACCTCTGCTAGGAGGGGTCTCATTCCCTTCAGATTCCTTCAGGAGAACTTTGGAGATGTGTTCTGGGAATTCCTTACTGTGTGCACACCATCACGGTCTGACACACAAGAGCATCAGGAACAAGACTCAAGAGTGTTCAGATCCTCCATCTACGTTTACCCCTGACTCTGGACAGGTTCCAGCCCCTAGAGCTCATCCCACCATATATGCCTCTCGCATCACCTTCTCTCTCCCCTTCAGGCCTGCAGTGCACAGCCAGAGGCATTTCCCAACTGTGAACACTGGGCCAGACAGAATTCAGCTGCAAAGGAAACCCCAAGTTCTCTTGACAGTCTGAGCTCTGTGTTAATCATTGGAAAGGGGAGGACAGATGCCAGTGGATAAGACCATTGCTGTTCGGGTGCGTTCAGAGGCAATTTCTGCCTGAAGAAAAAGCTAACCCATCTATGTAATCCCTTTGAAAATGATTGCCAGGAGTTTTCCAAGGAGCTGACTTTCCAGTGGGTTGCAAAAGTGCATTTGCACTTGAGGCCATCCCTGCCTTTTAAACCGCGTCATACCAAGGGCACCAGTTTCTGTACTGGCAACCAAATTCAAACCAAAAAGCCAAGGATGTTCCTGGCTACGAGAACTTTCCCAGGCAGAATTTAAAGGAATACAGTTTGCTGCCCAAAGGAGGAAAAGGCCTGGTTTAAACAGCTGAGCACAGGATATAACAAGACGGTTACGCCTCAGTTTATAAAGGGATCCTTTACAATGCTCCAGTGTTTGCTCACAAGAACCAAGCCACCCATGGAAGTTTGCTGTCTCTACCAAACACCCATCAAAGGCAGACTGAGCAAGTTCTCGGGTACTGGGGTTATTACATCAAACCTGGTACCTAAGGAGGAGACTGATGTAATAGGATTACTGAGCAATAAGCCTGCTCTGAGAGGAATGCTGCATGTCTCTATTCCTGTTATTCCCTGCATAGATGTTCCTTTTTATTTTAGTTATATCGTAGCTGGAAAAAAGAAGATGTTGGCTTGTAACAAACCAACCTACAGCAGCTACACTGCTCCAGAAGGATGTAAGGACACAGTCAACCGTGAAACAACAGCAGACCTGAACGCGTGTGATTCAGGCAACCCACCCCTCTCACCCAGCCCTGAGCTGATCCCCAGCACACATCCTGCAGCTCCTGACCCAGCCTCCAACCCTGAACTGAACAAAGCGGCCCCAGAGCCCAGACCACCACAACTCACCTGCCAAATGTCTGTTTAATTCAGAGAGCCAGAAGCGCAGCCAAGCTCCTGTATGGCCATTGGGAGCGTTCAGAGCAGGGGGTCTGTTCAATGGGAAGTCACAGGGGTTTTCTACTGACAGCACCACTCACAGGGAGACAGAAGTGGATGCTGATTTTCAAAACAGGTGCTCAGTTTCACAGTGACATTACTGGAAGCTGCCAGAAATCCAAGGTCTAACTGAGCTGCAAGTATACCCATCTTATATGGAGAGAGCAGAGTCCTCAATGGTTACCAGCATCTCCCATAGCCAGTCTCATGCCAGCAGATCTCCAACTATGGATTTCTTGTTTGTGGGGTTTTTTGCTTTAACTTGTTGATATCTGTGTCTTCACCCTGCTACCATCAGGACAACACAACCCTGACTGTCCTTTAAAACCAAAGGCTGAGCTTGCAGCAGCTTCCATCCCCATCTCCTTTGTACGCTGTCCTAAAGAACCTGCACGAGTAGCTTCCTCAGCTCTGTCCTGTGGTTTCCACAGATGAGTGACTCTATTTGGCCAAGTCTGTCCACCACACGTTTTATCTACAGTAAAATCCACACAGAGTCAACTAAACTGCAGCTCTTGCAAGTGGCTGAAGTGTATTCAGATCACAACGCTCAGGCCTCCACGTGCACGCTCATGACAGCAGCCTTCACTCTAAAATGCCACCAGGGCACATGAAAACATCCCTGTGAGACAATGGAAGCAGCCTCCCTCATTAATAAAACATGTGGGCACAGGAGGCATCCAAACGAAAAAGGATCCTCCCCATCAGCTCCCACAGGGAAGGCTTCGAAAGCATTTACAGTTAGCTCAAGAGATCACAGGCAGCCCACCAGCAAGGCAGTGAGAAAGCTGCTGAAGCTGCTCATTAGAGCAGACCAGGAAACAGAGCATTCACCTCCATTTCAGCATGGCAATGCATTTTCTTACCCAAGTACCTGGATTCTGCACGTATGTTATCACAGACTATGAGGATCATACTTACAGCAAGACACGCTGTGCTCTTGACTAAATCAAAGCAACCTGCTGGTGACAAACAGCCCTAGGTAGCTATTCACTGCTGAAACCCAACCACGCGTGCACTCTTCCCCATGCTGTGCCCATCCTATTTTGTTACCGATCCCAATTTAACAAGATCTGAACCCAACATTTTGGGCACGAAGCCAAACAGTTCCTCCTGTTGTTTCTCAAGCTTTAACCCATACCTTTGTTTCATCTCGGTCTAGCTGCTACAATCCTTTGCACACAGGTCATGCAGTCACCACCCTTCAGCCTCAGGCACTTGGCAGAGGGCTCTTTTTTGGTCAAGAAGCCTTTCCACTACCTCTCAGTGAAGAGCTTTGCTGACTAACAGTGCACAGGGAGAAGCCAGACCCCATGTGCTCTTTGGGAAGTGATCATGGGGATGCATGGGGAAATACTGTCACAGAGAAACCTCAGATGTTTTCTAGGTAAAACCATGCACCTGAAGAGCAGGCACTGAGCTTCCCATTTACACGGGGGGGAAATCACTAAGCCAAAACCTGCTGCTCTTCAAGCACCCACTGTTAGTTCTACTGAACAACCATACATGTTCTGTGGGCACCTGTGGGCACTTTGTGAAGTGACCGCCTCAAGGAGACAGGCAGCAAAGCAGACCTTGACAAAACCCCTGTCCTGATAACACTGAACAGCTCCAATAAAGCGTGGGACAGGCAGCAACACCCAGATGAAACTATTCTGGTCTGTCTGCTGGGTGGGAGTGTTCTTCCTCTGCAGGATTTTACAGGGAAATGACCTTTACCTGAAGATCACGAAGGCAGACAAGAAGAACTGCTTCTTTAACCTGAACTCTAGCCTGCAGACAGGCAGCACACAGCTGGCAGCAGTCACTCCTAGCACTGGGAAAAGGCTTCCTTGAGGGAGATGCTATAACAGTGATAATTTGAAATACACCCTCCTTAAACCCATGCCAGTAAAGAAGTTTTAATTGAGAGAGACAGAAAAACTCCCCTTTCATATCCTCTTACGTCTTTATTGGTCCGATACCGATTTAGTCAGAACCACTACTCATTTTACACCTTTTTCCATGCATAAAATACCCTCGTTAAACAGATGAACGAAGCTTCTCCCCCCAGATCCTCCTGCCATCAATCACTGCTCTAATTTGTTTAAAAAGAAGAAAAATCGGCCAACAAACTTCAGGACAGATGAAGAGAAGTTGGCAAACGGAAGACGTACTGCTATAAATAATTCCAAGTGATGTGTAACTTAATTGCTGTACCAGGGAGTTCTAACAGTGACACCAAGAACCTAAATATTCACAGTAAAATCAGGTCTGGAATCCTCCACTGTAACGCTTTTCCCATTACTGCCTCCCAGTGCTACTTAGGGGTCTGAAATGGGGAAAACCTCACTATTTTTAGAGTACCATTTAAGATATAAAATCTGTACTTAATGACTTATTTTCAAGGCTCCACCTAATCTGCTGGAAGTTTTCACGTTTATCATGTTACACTAAGCGATGCCCAAGATCCCAGATGAAGGTTTCCCATTATCTTCTCACTGCAGTGGAGAGAAACTTCATCTGAAGAAGTAAAATACTTCTTTTCTAGAGGCTTTATTCCAAGTGAGCTGAAGCACAGAGAGCAGAGGCTGACACCACTTACTCCCCACACTTTAGCTATGAGGTAAAAGCAGGACGCTGCATCACTACAGCCCTGGAGGATGCAAAACATTGCATCATACCGCACTACGTGAACGCAAATCATGTGGAGACGGCAAACGCTATCTGCGGTATCAGCGCCGGACCAGGGCAGCGCAACGCATCCTCGTCCTTCCCGCCTGGGAGCAGCCCCGGCGGTGCCTTCACCCGCTGGGCTCCACACGGGTTGGAGAGGGGGGACAGGAACCCGCGGCTTCGCTCCGGGCGCGGGGCTGGGCCGGGTCATTGGGGGCCGCTCAGCGCCCGCCCCCGGTCCCGGTGGGCGCTGGGGAAGAAGCTTCCGGCAACTTCCCCGAGGGGCCGGGCCCGAGGCTCGCACTCACTCCCGCCCGCACACCCGGCCCCGGCCCCGGCGCCGCGCCGGTCTCTGCCGGCCCCTCCCCGCCCAAAGGCCCTTTTGTGCGCGGCGGGGCGGCACCCACGGCCGGGCCCGGCGCCGCCCTGAGCAGAGCCCCGCGGGCGGCAAACGGGGTCCAAACGGAGCCCCCCGCGCGAACGCGGAGCCCGCGGGCGGGAAAACGGCGGCGCGCAACGGCCTGGAGCGCGCGCCGCGAGGGGAGCCACGGCGGGAGAGGACGGGACCCCCCCCTCCCTCTTCTTCTCTCCCCCTCCCGCCGGCTCACCTTGACGAAGAGCTCGATGACGGGCTCCTTGTCGCCCTCCTTGAGCCCGTTGACCGGCACGGACAGCGCCATGCTCCAGCCCCGCCGCCGCCACCGGGACCGCAACACCGGCACCGTGCGACCGCCTGCGCGCGACTGAGCCCGCCCCGCCCCGGCGCCCGACCAGGGAGGCGGGGCCTGCTCCGGGGGGGCGGGGCCTGATGGGGCGGGGTCGGCGCCGAGGGGCCCCGGGGCCTGTGTGGGGCGGCGGGTCCCGGGACAGGCCCGGGGTGAGGCCGCGCCTGCTCCTGGTGCGGTGCCCGATGAGCGAACGTCTGGGAGCGGCCGGCTCGGGTCCCGGCCTGGGCCTGGCGGAGGCCGCAGGCCCGCGGGGGTGTGAACGCTCCGAACCCCCGCTCCCGGCCCCGCCGAGGCAGAGCGGCACAAAACTTCCCTCCCGAGCGGCGCTTCCAGCCCGTTCCCAGCCCGTTCCCCGTCGGAAACGTCCGAACGGAATTAAACTGTTTGCCTGTTAAAAGTGTGTTTAAACGGCAGCGGGAGCCAGGGCCCCGCCATGGCACACACAGCGGCTTTGCTTCCTCGGCAGCACCGGCGCTGCTCCGGGGCTTTGTTCTGACCGCCGGAGCTCGCTGCACCCGGGCACTGGCGCTGGAGACGCCCCGGGGTGGCACCGGGTCTCCCTCGGGCCCAGCTCCTGCCCCGGCGGCTCAAACGCTGTCTGTGCCCCAGTGCTGGAACCAAGCGCCCTGTAATAAGCACCCAAACGCAGCAGCGATGGGGCGGTTACCAACAGAGTGCTCGGTGCTAATAACAAAACCTCCTGTCTCTCCAGGCACCCTCCGCTCTGCATAACCGGATGGCTTTAGGCAAATCTCATCTTTGAATGCCCTGGAATTGTTCATCCAGAGCAGGAAAAACTGCTGCCAGCCCCAGTCCCGGCGCTGCGGGGATGGGCATCCCGTGGGACAAAGTCCTTTTCATTCCCGTTCCTGCCGCCGCTGCACGCTTCCCGGGAGCTGCGGGAGGATTCGCTGCTGTTTGGCTCACAGAGTCCAAGGAATCCGGCTGATTCATGGGGTGGGACAGGCGAAGCTGGGAATCGATGTGTCACTGTACCCGCAGCGAGCAGGGAGCCAGGCGGGACCCTGCACTCCAGCCCTGCCCAGGAACCTCCCTGGGTAATTGCCCTTAAATTAATTGCAGCCTGTACCACAGAGCACACCACCCCTGCAACGTAGGTGGGATAGAGAGGAGGGAATCCCCAAGATGGGGCTGGCACAGAGACCTTCCACAAGCGTCAGTCTTGGGGCTCTATGTTCACAATGGAGTAAGAAATCATAGAATGGTTTGGGTTGGAAAGGACCTGAAGATCATCCAGTTCCAGCCCCCCTGCCATGGGCAGGGACACCTCACACTAAACCAGGTCACCCAAGGCTCTGTCCAACCTGGCCTTGAACACTGCCAGGGATGGAGCATTCACAACCTCTCTGGGCAACCCATTCCAGTGCCTCACCACCCTTACAGTAAAGAACTTCCTCCTTATATCCAATCTAAACTTACCCTGTTTCAGTTTGAACCCATCACTCCTTCTCCTATCACTACAGTCCCTAATGAAGAGTCCCTCCCCAGCATCCCTACAGCCCCCTTCTGATAGTGGAAAGCTGCTCTGAGGTCTAAATTGACACCAGCTGGGCCCAATGTCCCCAGTACGTTGGGGAACCTGTCACAAGGGGCTGCTGCTGCATGGCCGCTCGCTGGGAAAGCTGTTCCCCTCCACTGCATGTTCAGTGTCTGCTGAGAAAACCAGGAGCCGGGGAGCTGAGACAGGTACCCCTCAGCCGAGCACCAAACCTTCCTCTCTCTGCTCCACCATCCTCCTCCACCATCATCACAGGGTTCGATAAACCCTGTGAAGCTTCATCAGCCTCCCCGGAGCAAAGAACCACCCAGTGTAGGAAAAGCAGCAGGTTTAGCACAAAGGCAGAGCTCTCCCGCTTGCAGAGCCTCAGCTCTGAGGTCTGTGGGGTGCTCTGCACCATTTCATGTGGTACCCACCATACAAAGGAGCCACCACTGAATTCCTCCTGTAAGAACAGCTCCCATACTGGTGTCCTGCAGAGCAGCTAATAGTTCATTTCATTTCTACCCAGCCGCACCAGCCTTCTCTGGTGCTCAACATCCTTGCAGCTATTTGACTTTTAGATGATGTTTCCCTGGTTTCCAGCTGCCTCCTACCAAACCCCTCAGCCTCCCCATTCAGGTGAAACCTCTTTCTCTAAGGAGGCTTGGGAGGGGTTTGAATGCTGAAAGCTCTTGAGCCTTTCCCAGCTCTGTAATTGCTGCTCATGTTATGCGGGAAGAGTTGAGTTTTTCCATCTCTACTACTTAGAATTAATCTGTCAAAGCTTTACAAAATAAATAACCAGTTTTCCTCACAATCCATAGGGAAATGAGCATTGCCCACCTTTCACAGCTGTGAGGAATGAGTCAAGTGACTTATTCAAAGCTACATTTGCCCTGAGTCAGGGGGTCAGAACAAAGCAATCCTGGCCCCCACCTGTGCTTAGATCAGGAGGTCACTCCCTCTGTATTATTTTATGCTGTATTGAGAAGGTTTCTTTCCATTTGGCGGAGCAGCAGAACAGTGAATTATTGTTTCATTTCTCCAAGACTTTTGGCCTTTCTGCAGCAATTTTCCACCTCAAACTTTCCAAGGGCTTTTGAAACTGGAGCATCAGATGTTAAAGATATCAAAGCAAGCGCTCACCGTGCACGTTCAGCCGGTGCCACGTGGACCCCGGGGTTCAGAAATGGCTCTTTATTTCTACAGGAAGCTATTGAGGTGCTGGAGGAGCTCGGTACACGGGTCATGTTGTAGCTCAGTGGGACCATGTGGTGTACGAGCATCCAGCTTCCCAATGGAACCTGCTTCAAGGGCACTGCAGAGGGGTTGGAAGGCAGATGGCAGCTCCGTGGCCCGTCGAGTGCTGCTGGGTGCATTGGGACTCTGAGGCAGTGGTGGATGGAGCTGTGAGAAGAACCTGCCCCCGGACACCTATTAAAAGAAAGGCAGAAACCACACGCCCTGGTTTAAAAATACCAGCGCTCTCATTCCAATGCTAATTCGGGTTCTGGGCTTGTCCGCAGGCGGGGATGCTGCAAAGTCCTTCCCTGGAGACTCAAAGCAGAAGGGCAGCAACCACAGACCCGGAGACCACGTGTCCTAATGCTCTGCTGCCATGGTGCCCCTTCCACAGAGCAACTCCACAGCTCCAGTTTCCTTAAGCTCATCCAGACACCAAGCGACTTTGGGCTCCATCCATCTCCTGCCACTGAGGATGGATAATTCTGTTACAGCTCTATTGGACTCTAATGTTCTTTTATCCCCCCCATGCCGAGCAGTGTTTGTTTTTGAAGCTGATCAAGGGTGTTAGCCTGCCAGATTTACAGGGAATGCGGGGGAACCAGACTGCTGCTTGTGTCAGACTGTTTGCAGTTTGCTGTAGCTCCCAACCAGCTGTCCCTGGATCGCTCATTTTCATCCAGGCGGATGCCAAACTCGAGCATTAGCTGCAGGCTCATGGAACGGGGCCCACGAGGCGCTGAATGAGCAGCTGAGGACACACAGGAACTCCTGACATGGGTGAAGAATACCGTGACAAACAGCTCTGCTGTGGGATGAGGCAGGGTTACAGGAGCAGAGGACACATCCCGTATCGTTACGTGGGAAGCTGACTTCATCCCCCAGTTTCTGGGTCTCTCTTCTTTAGCATGGTCCAAGTTAACACCGCTCCAAGCACAGGTCTAGGAGATGTTAATCAAGAACTTTCAGCTGCAGTAATTGCAACTTGGAGTCATTTAACAATGGATGCACTTTCCATGCAATAACGTGCTTATTTTTCCCTGGTTACTGGCATCTGGTCCCTACCCCAGGGAGCTGGATGGCAATTAATGCATCTTGTGGTGAAATGTTTGGCTTCGGCATCTCCCCACACTGAGGAGAAGGGAGGCAGACAAAGCCAGCATTGTCTGCGGGGTTCCCTGCGCTGCCTCAGGTCCCTGCGCTGGGGCACGGCAGGGGCAGGTTTAAGGCTGACACAGGCAGAGTTTTCACCTCGATTCCCTCAGTGCCACTGAAACCCTGGGAGCATTCACGGCTGCCATGTCCCTGCCTTCGAGGTGATACCCAAGGAGGGCAGAAGGAAAGCTGGCTCTCAGGCCCACACATGCAGCACGGGTAACTGAACGCCAGCCTCTGCTCTCCTCTTTCAGCCAGAGGCTGTTGCTGTGCCTCATGTCACCTCCCTGGGTATTTCTCACTGCCCTACTTTCACCATCCAGACATTGGCCTTTTCGACACCGGGAGCATCAGGAAACAACGATTCCAGCTTCACCCTTGTGTAGAAAGAGACCTGGAAAGGACCAAGAGGCTGAGTTGAGCTTCAGTGAAGTGTGAAGGGCACTGGGAGCTGAGTCTGGGCACTGGGAAAGCTCCTGGGACACATCCTACAGCAGCACCGTGCAGGCACACTCACCAGCAGCTCCTCTGGGCACTGGGAAAGCTCCTGGGACACATCCCACAGCAGCACCGTGCAGGCACACTCACCAGGAGCTCCTCTGGGCACTGGGAAAGCTCCTGGGACACATCCTGCAGCAGCACCGTGCAGGCACACTCACCAGGAGCTCCTCTGGGCACTGGGAAAGCTCCTGGGACACATCCCACAGCAGCACTGTGCAGGCACACTCACCAGGAGCTCCTCCAGAAAACCCCAATGTATTCCAGTGCTGGTTTGAGAACTTATTGGGAGGGGGAAATACATTGTTCCCTGTGGCTGCCATTCCCCCACCCTTCAGTAACTGAAGCCCACTGTCTGTTTTCTATCCAGGTTAGTGGCCCGGTGATTCGAAGAGCTGAGCTGATAACGTGATTTGGTTCAAGCACACAACCTGCTTCTCCTTCAATGAAACCCCCCCAGTTTGCCTGGCTCTGGTTGGCTCAGAGGTTAAATCAGCCAAGTGAGGCACCCAAGTGCCACCCCCCTGGCTCCCTGCTCAACTTCCATCACCTCAAAGCCAGGGGTAGCTGGGGCTCCCTTAATGAACTCTTCCCATTACATCCCAGCAGCGGCCAGCTGGGTTTCAGCACAGCAGACTGGCTGCTGCCATGAAGCTCCAATGGAAGAAAAGCTGTTTGATGTGGCTTTTTAATGGTCTGCAAGTGCTGCAAGAGACCCTGGGGGATGAAAGGGTGTCAAAAGCAGCCTCGTGTCCTGCAGGCTCCATTGTGTGAGCGAAGCAAGAAAGCACCAGCTCCTTCCCCATCTTTCATCAGCCTGCAAATGGCATCTGCCGCTGATCAAGCCCAATTAAAGCACTGACACGGAGCCAGGGTCTTTGCTCTCTGGGTACAGGCTAAGATCAGAGGAAAGAAAAGAAAAAACCCATCAAAACACCAAAGTCCAACACCAAAACTTCTTTATCTGCAGGCTTGTGGGGTCCCAAACACTCTGATCATTGCAGGCACCTGATGATGCATCCCTATTTACTGCAAGACCTTTAAAAACACAAACCACTTCCCAATACAGATGCTGCTGCTGATCTCTGCTCCACAGCGAAGCTTCAAGCACAGGGAAAGCCCTTGAAGGAGAGAAGGGAGCTGGTTTGTGCTCGTGAGCAGCTGCCAAACATGCAGCTGATGTTGTTTGGAGCCTGCAAGGGGAAGGTGAGGACAAAGCAACAGCTTGTTCAAGGCCCCAGCTCATTTTACTGTGCTATATGCTGAGACCCTGTTTCCCAGACCCATTTTTCTCCCCCCTAACACCAACCCAGGCGTGGGGCAGCCATGGGGTGTGTGGCCAGGACCTGGTATAGGAGATAGGGTGAGTGACAGATGCTCCTGCAGGAGAGAGGATTTTCCATCTCCCCCTCACTGCCCTGAGCACAAAAACATCCCCAGTGCCACAACGTGCAAGGGGGAGGCAGGTCCCTGCTCCTGCCCAGATGTGTCCCCATCACTCACCTCCTGCCCCAGTGCCATGCTGTGAGCCTCAGAACTGAACTGTGGCCCTCGCACTGCAGGCAACAGAGCCCTTTATGGTGCAGCTGCTTCTCCCCATCTCCGCCCTGGGCTGCTCGGGGCAGCACCGCACATGGGCGCAGGGGGCACCAGCCTGGATCCCTGAGCGGTTACATGAAGTTCCTGCAGCAGGAACACAAGTCCCATGCAGGCTGCTCAGCCCCACACTGCCACAGAGGGACCTCCTGGTGATGGGGTGAAGCTGTGCACCATGACAGAGGCACCCGGATTTCCCCCGAGCTTTCCAAGAGGTTCTTTGGGGGCAAAGTCCACATCCAAGATTGATTACGTTCATCACAAGGAACACCCAGCATGGAGCCAACCTGCTCTGGACTGATGGCGCAAATGCTGCTCTGACTCAGGCAGGGCCATGATGAATGTGGGTTTTATTTCCACCCATCTGAGTCACAGCCGAAGGAGCAGCGTTTTTCCAAGGGACTTGAGGAAGAAAAGAAAACGTGGTGGGGATGAGGAGCCAAGATCTCACAGTTCCACCAGGGCTTAGGAATAATCTTGGTGATAAAGCTGTTTGTATTGCAGCAGCACCCGTGGTGCTGGCAGCTCTCTAAACACAGCGGCAGAAACTCCTCCACCTTCTCCAAACCTTGCAGCCGGAGGCAGCACAGCGGTGCCAAGGGAATGACGTCCCAGAGCCCCGATGTACCCACAGCGGGATGGAGAGAACTGAACACAGACCTGAGTCATGGATTAACACCCGCAGGAGCGGCTGCTGCTGCCCCGCAGCCGGGGAGAGCAACAGCCCTGTGGGGCAGGAGCGGAGCAAAGCTCTCCCAAACCTTCCCAGTGCAGGAGCCGGTTCTCTGCAGCTCAGGCTCCGCCTGCTCAGGCTGAAAGTCTGGATGTCTGAGCACAGCGTTTGATTTTGCAATGTTAATACTCACCTCTTCAGCCCAGTGGTTTTTCTGTTACGAGCACTATAAGACACTCCTCAGGCTCCTACTGAGTTATGGGAAGAGGTAAGAGCGGTTTAGAGCCAAAAGTTCTGGCACAAAACTGGGGGGGATGTTTGAGGGCTGGAGCCATCCCCCTGCCCACAGCCCAGCAGGGCAGGTCCCTATTTCCAGCACAGCAAACCTGTATGGGGTTTGGTTACATCCAGATGCATTGATTTCCACCTCAGCACTCCCAGATGTCCCATTCCCACCCCACCGAGGACGAGGCTCCAAAGGGTTATTTCCTTGCCAGCCATTAGCACGGCTCCATCCCAGCTCCTGTGTACCACATGTTGCCTGGGGAACTCTACCCCTTGCTTTTAGCATCCTCAACATCTCCATCTCCCAGCAGTGCCAGGGCAGGGGCTGAGGGTGGCTGCCACACAGGCTCAGATGGGCTGCGATAGCAATGCACACGGGAGGAGCAGGAGAAGGAAGGGGCTGGTGCTACCACGGCCCCAAAGCCAAATCTTCACCTGCAATCAGCCAAGATAAACCGGCGCTGCCGGTTGCATCCAAACACCGCCTCGCTTCCTCCCTGATAGCCAGGAGACCCACACGGCACCGTGCCAGGCTCCGGTCCCCTGCTCATCCAGATGGAAAACTGGTGTGCAGCACAGGCAGAGGTAGGGTCCCAGAGCTCAGCCCCCCCCCAGCACCCTGGGAAACCCCCCAGCCATGGCAAAGCACAGGGGCAGAACCAGTGCAGAGGAGTCGGGTTGGTGCAGTGGGGACTCAAGAGGATTCTCTGCTTCCTTTGGGCCTCGCTTCCAACAATAGATGCTCACTTGTTGTACAAACCCCACAGGGTTTGTGGTGGATGGAGATGGGTGGAGCACATCCACGGCAAAACAGAGCCGTGGGGAACCTGCACCTCTTACAACGCAGGGAGCAGACACTGACCTGCGGGGCAGGGCGCGTGGTGCGAGTGCTGGGGCTCGGCACCGTTGGCTCATCCCGGGAATGTGAGCCCACAGCATCACAGCAGCCTCCCCGAGCAGCTGGGAGCTTGGCCCCTTCCTGCGGAGCGGCAGCCTCGGGGCTCACAATAGCGGCATTCAGAGCCCTGGTCCGGCCGCAGTAGCACAGGGAAAGTCCCTGCAGTGCCGGGGCCAAAGTACTGGGGGCAAAGGGAGCTGCAGAGGAGCACGGTGACAGCCGGGAGCTGCAGCACACTGGTCTGGGGGGGAATGGCACAGCCTGGGCATTTCTTTTGCCACTTGCTCCTATCCATCCAAGTGCAAAGCTTCATTCAACTGCTCCATTGCCACCCTCAGCCTAAACTTTATTCAGGTTTGGGATCTGCCCGTAGGGGAGCCAGCTCATAGGATGCACCAGCTGAAATGGTTTTATCACCCTTGGGAGGGTGGAAGGATTTACCCTGAGGTGGCTCCGGGACTCACCTGCCCCGTGGGGATGGTCTCCTCCCCCTGTTCTCTCACAAACCCTGTGAATTACTCCCTTTTCTCCACTTACCTCTGCCCTGGATGACAGCGAGGTGTCCGCTTTCCTCCCCGGGTAAGAAGAGTTGAAGTTGAAAGTGGAGTCTGCCTCCTCGCGAAGCCCCTGGCACAGCTCCCTTCATCCTCCTGCATAAATAATAGAAGGGTTCATTCGCTTGCTTGTAATAGAGTGAAAATAAATAAGTAAGAAAGAGCTCAACTTTGCTTTGCCGATCACCCCCCTGCCCCCTCATGCCAGCGCACGCGGACTCGCAAAGGGCTCCTTTGGTAAGCTGGAAAGGCTCCGAGCCGTTTCTGTCTCATGACAAAAGCACCAATGCAGTGGCAAAGGTGATTTTCTCACACCAACAGTCAAACCCAGGCGCTGAATGAAAACCCAGCTGACAGGGAGACTATCCATTTTTAATGGGAGCTTCCCCCTTCCTGCAGAGGAGTTATTCACAAAGGGGATCGGAATGTTTCACAGCCGCTCCAGTGCCATTTGAAGCACAGAGAGAGTTATCTTTGAAACCTGAATGAGGAATGACAACAATCTGCTGCCCCCTGCCCCGGGCAAACACCCTTCCATGAGCTTCCTGCAGAGTGCTGGGAGCCAGGCACTGGGAATGTTCACCCCATTTACCGCCTGTGCCGGATCAGATGCAGGAACCCAAAGGGGCCACAGCACCAGCCCTGGTCAGGGGTGGGGAGAAAGCCCAAAGGAAGATCTGGCCAAGCGGACAAGTGCCCCACAAGCTGGAATTTCTCTCTAGGGCCAGTCCCTGAGCTGATGTTGGCTCCAAAACCTCCATTTATTTCAGTGCAGCCACAACTGACACAAGCTGCAGCTCTGCCCCTGGGTTTAACACAGAGCTGCTGTGGAATCAAACATTTCTCCCCCACCCCTGCTGTTGCTTTCCCAAGAGACAAGAATTTATGTGTCTTGGGAAAGACACATGTGAAAACGGCTAAGTAGAACAGCAGGATTCCAAGCTCCCCAGTTTGGGGATCCAGAGCTCAAGAGCATCACCCACGCCTGCCCAGGATCAATGGCTGGGGCTCACATGCACAGACCAGCCCTGTTCCTCTTGCACTTGGAAAGAGCAACCTGAGCACTCAAGTATCTGCTCAGCAACATCCTTCTCCATTTCTCCATGAGCACCTCCTGCACCCCGGATTTATTACCTTAATGGAACAGCAAGGTCTGTCTCCAAACTTGCTGTGTCACACACTTGTCACTGTTCCTTGGGGCCACGCTGCCAGCTCCTGCTTGCTCCCGTCTCCTCTCCCTTCTCCCTGTTGCTCACAGCACACACACAGAGGAGGCATTGACTTGGTGAGTGATGGCCACCACAGCTGCCTGTGTGCAGGAGGAAGGATGGAGCTGGACCCCGCATCCCTTCTGCTCGACTCAGCACACCGTGCGCTGGGAAAATGCATGTGGGAGTTCAAATGTCCTGTCCCTGCCCATGGCCTGCACTAGCTGCAGCCCCCAAGGGATTGATCCTGGATGGGAAAAAACACTGTTCTTGAGGAATCCAGCCCAACACAGACCCCAAAGGTAACTACTCTGTGATTAGAACACCTTGCGCTGCAGGCTCACTCATCCCCCCATGAGCACCAGGGAGCTCCCAGCACTGATGCTCATCCCAGTTTGGGGGTCGCTGCAGCACCCAGGTGGTTTTTGGGGTTGTTCAAACCACCCTGAGCAGAAAACAAAAGCAAATCACGGCCGAGCACAGGAACACGCCTGGCACGAGGCGGCTGCTGTCGCCGTGAGTCACGGTGCCCTCTTGTCCCAGTTTCACCCACCCCATCACGGGGCATCACCCGCCCTAGTACAAAACACGGCACTCCCAGCTAAGGAAGCACGTTGGCAGCGTTTCCCTCCCCAGGACACTCGGCCTGGCTCCCTGCTTGCTGCTCAGGCACAGTCCCCCCGCAGCCATACAAGACCTCACTCACAGGAAGCACATTGCAGCTCCTGGTTTTACATGAAAAACCAGAAACAAACAAGAACCCAAACCCTCCTTTCCTGCAGTGCCTTTAGCCCTGTGACAAACTGTGATCCTTCTCCTTAAGCAGCAGCTTTTGGTTCACCCCCAGCCTGGTGAGATGGGCAAACCCACCTGCAGACAAAGTGCAGGTACAAAAGCTAATTAACCCACCCTCGTTGTGCCAGGCCAGGGCTGGGGCTTTGCTAGTCCCAAGGTAAGAATTAACCTGATGGGCCAGGCTGGCTCCAGCTCATCTGCTCTTGCCTCCAGCAGCAGCACGGGGCCATCAAAGCCATCAAGTAACATTTCAACAGGTAACTATAAATTAGACTTTAACAGATATAATTTTAAACAGCAATTATTCACATTTAAACCCGATTTTGATGTAAATGGCAGGATCTGGTTGCAGCACTGGCCTTTCCCCTGCTCTCAGCTCCACTGGGTGAAAGGCCGCTGTGGGTACAGCAGGGTCAGGGCAGCAGCTCCTGACTTGGCTTCCTCCAGGAGCCACAAGGCAGAATTCTGCAGTGTTAAGGCAAAAAAACAGAGGTAAAACGCACATAGAGGCTCTAAGCTGAATCCCTCCTCTCACAAGCACCTCCAGATGACCAAGCTGTATGGTGCACACAGTGCCTGAGTTACCTACAGAACTGGTGCTGTCTCCCTCCACCCAAATGGGTTAATGATAAATCTACAGCAAATAACTGCAGCCCATCCCTCAGAACAGTCAGGTCACCTCCAGCTGTGCATTGGGGTCAGCTAAATTAAATCCCAGCCATCTTCCCAAGGCTTTAACCATGGTTCTGAGCCCCGACTGCCTCCAAGCAACCGAGCAAACACAAGTGAGCACTAGTGGACCATCAGATTTTATGCATGATGGATGTTAGCTAAGCTTTGCTCTTACTAGAAGGAAATGCCACTGAGTCAAGTCAGAACTAAACCTGAACAAGAGAAAACACAAATCAATGTTTATGAAAAACTGCTGCTTTCAACCAGAACCCAGCTTGGAATGAAGGCAGGGTTACAAGACCAAGAGTCTATGTAGGCCACAAGCTTGTAAGTGTGCTACAGCAGGGAAGAGGCAAGTTCTTGCTGTACTTTGAGCAGCTGACTGATTTCTGAGAGAGAAAGAGCTCAGGTGAGAGCCACTGTCACAGGACTTCATCAGCCTCCACCAGTGGAGTGGGAACAGTCTCCAGCTCCGTATTTCACAGTACAGCTGAATGGACTCGAGTGGTTACAACCCCCTAAAAGCTCATTCTAGGCGAGCTGAAGTTCAAAAGTCAAACTGTTGGTTAAAGTCTGGAAATACACAATTGCCTACGCTGCTGTTCTCAGCATTAACAATCTTTTTATTATCCTTAAAGAGATCTGCTACTTTCGCAGTGATTTATTACAATGACTGAGATGTGATCAAGAGGAACAAACAATTCCAGTGGGGAGTTCTGTGAGTAAAACAGGGGAGAAAAGAGATTGTACAAGAGGGAAACCAAGTCAATGTTCAGCCAAGTGGAGAAAGCTGGGAAGGTAACTTTGAGCACAGGACCTCTCCCTCACCCACCAAGGTCTCCTACTATAATTACAGGCTCCCGAGTGCTGCTGGGGCTGCAACTGCTTCACTGGACACATACAAGACAGCTTAAGCAGACAACTCAAGGTGTGATGAGCAGATGATCCTGTACTAAATCACTAGTTAACACACACCACAGTCAAGCTGAAACTTCATCAAGGTACTATTCAAGTGCAGGCGAAAGCTGCTGCTCCAACAGCACCTTTTACACCGAAACCCACGTATTTGCAGGTTTGATGTTTGAGGAATGAAGTCAAGAGGGCAAAAGCACACGTGATGTTCAAGCTGCTCCTCCAAGTGAACATGCCCCCGTCAGAGCCTGCACTCACCAGGCCTCAGCGGGGATAAGCTTGCGTAAGGTGAGGTGGGGCTCAGCAAGGACTGGCTTTAGTGGGTGAAGCTTTACAGCTGTGGCTCTGAGCACAGAACTGCCTCAGTGCTGGTGTTCATCCCTCATACTGCATCAGCCTTCAGGGAACACCACACATTCTGAACCAGCAGAACAGCCCCTGTCCTGAGCATGTTTCATGAAGTACTTTGAGAGCGTGGAGCTGCAGCAGTGCAGCTCAGGAGCTGGTCAGCACAGAACTCACTCCCCAGGCACATTTCCAGAGTCACACAAGTGGAAAAAATTAATAATCCAACCCTGAGTCTCTATAAACCTCCAACCCCAGCACACACCTATTGTCCCACCTGTTGACACAACAAATACATCTGTCTTTGTTGTGAACTCCAGCTATCGCCCTGCAGTGACTCACTCCATCCTTACGTTCACTCCTGTGGACTCTGTCACCCAAGTCACACAGCCCAATTAAACCTCAATTTATTTTTTTTGGTGTAGTTAGATACAGTTATTCCAGCAAGAACCTTATCTAAGCTGTGGATCTGTCACTTCAGGAAGGCAGCCTTGATTAACAAGCAAACACATGGCATTAGCAGCTTCGGAATAAGGGAGCAAGTGAGATCAGGCACCAGAGGTTCTGCTGCGTTGCACGAGGCCTCCTACATGGCTACTCCCTGAACTACAGCACCACAAGTACAAGGCCTGAGAAGCAGGGAGGATAGCCAAGTGGATGGAGTGAACAGATGAGACAGGTTTGGATGGCAGGATCTTGATTAGAGGAGCAGGTCAGAAATTCAACAGTTCACCAGGACCAGGCGTCACAGCACAGACACCAACACCGAGCACTGTTATCCCAGCAGAGACACTTCGTATTGCTGAGATGTCTACACAACAGTGGGGCAGCAAGGAATGGTGCAACAGCTCACAAGAGAAAGCTGATGATCACTCAGCTGGTATCTGGATGCAATGTTAATGTTTGAATGAATGGCTGAGGAGGAACACCATTTACAAGCTACACTCTTTGAAGAGTGTATTTAATTCCTCTTTTTAAACCTGAACTATTCTTTATGGGTAGATGTAATAAAATAGAGGAAAGAGCACCTACCAGTACAAATATTGGTCTGGGGCTGGGCTGAGCTCCCTTCATCTGCCCACATCAGCAGCAGAGTCCTTGCGCAACAGAAGTCCTGGAGCAGGAAAGGAAAACAGGCACAAGCAGCAGTGCAGAATCAGGTACTGAATGTGTTTAAGGAACTTCTGTTAGTCCAAGGCTAGAAGGCACAGAGCTCACAAAACCGAGATGACACCAAGACTCAGCATCAGCTCCCTGGGAGGGCTGCACACCCACCGGATGCCAGTCTGAATTCCAGAATCACCTGTGCTACCAAGGAACACCATGGGCAAACAAGGACAGAGGCAAAGGGATCAGCACAACCCGGTGTTCAGGTTGTGTTGTTTCATAACCAGCAAATCCACTCAGATGTACTTTTAAAAATGTGTTTGTCCAGAAAGTTCTTGGAATTTATTATACACATTTAATAACAGCTGATACTCAACATTCAAGTGTTGAACTAAGTTTACAAGCACTTTAGCATACAATGTATACTTATGCTAAGAAACAAAGAATTCAGCATATAAGGAAGTGCAGAAGGAAACTACTTTAAAGATCTCCCCTTCCATCCAGTATCTACATAAACCTGTTGTATTTTTAAACCCCTACATGCTGTCAAGTAAAAAGACTAATCAAATATCTACACTTCACTGTGCGTATCATGTCTACTTCAGATGCAGGACAGAAATTTCCAAGAGCATGTTCCATTCCTCCTTCCAGAGGAACCTCAGACTTCAGAATTGACTGGATTTCAGAAACAGAGCTTGAAACTTTAAAAGAATCCAACAGTAGCAATCCAGTGAGTTTCAGATATGGTTATGGGAAGGCAGCGAGGCACCAGGACTCAGACCAGTGTGGACAGGACTAAAGCTCCTCAGCTACATTACTCAAACCTGCCATGAATTCTGTGCAAGACCTTGAAACATTTCACTTGTTCCAACCAGCAAATGTTCTGTTTGTTTGCTTTAAGCTTATCCATCCTCACAGAGCTGACCAGGTGCAGAGACAACGGGAACATCGCTGAATTAACCAAGGGCTGTTGCTGCTGCCCCAGGGCAGTTAAAAACCAAAAGCCCCAGTTTTTCAGAAGCCAGCATATTGGATCAAATACTTTTTCGTATCTGTGTATTCATTAACCCTGTACAAAAGAAAGCTGATTAGCAAATGTAAATGTTCATATAAAAATAGCCAACATCTGTTTAAATTTAGAAATTTATTTTGTTTAATCCACAAGCTTTATATAGCTTTAGTTAAAAAAACAAAAACAAAAAACAGTGAAAACATGACAATATCCAAAGTTTGGGTTCCTCAACCTTTCAAAGAGCACTCTGAAAGTTGCTTATACCATTGAGAAGAACCGTAACGAGACAAGATTTATGAGTGGGGCAATGACAGCTCACAAACAAAATTCATGGAACTGAAGGAATTTTTTCTGGGACTGCTGATAATGGAAACTGCCCTTTAAAAAAAGAACATAAAAATACAAATGAAATTCCAGTGTTCCAAATCAACATCAGTATAAACCCACAGTGTCCTGGTAAACAACATGCTTTCATTTATGTACCATTCTATGTTGCTACTCCTGATACGTTTTCATGGAGACTACACAGGCAACAGTAGAGAGCATTAAAAGATCAGTACTTTCTTGGTAATTCTGCAGTGGTTTTACTTCTGGGCAAGCTTACAAACCACAGAGGTTAGTAGCATAACATAAGTGGATACAAAAGAAGTCAAATGAGACCCTCACTAAAGGCTTTGTTGAATTTCAAAGAAACTAAGGGAACCGATGGTCATGTTTAAAACCTTCGAAACAAAATCCTACTGCTTCTAAAAAGTCTCACTCTAAATGAAATTATGTTGACTGCCAATGAAAGAATGTCACTAGTACACTGTGGAAACCTCTTGTAATGTAAATCCATGCCCTTTGTACATGGTGAACCTCAACCTAGCAATTATTACAACAAATGTTATATTCTAAAGCTCAAACACATTTAGCAATTTGAAATTGAATTCTGAGTACAAACCAAATAAAATGTACATTATATCAAAGGATTCGGCCTAGGATGGTGGGGACACTTGCGCCTTCCTCATCGACCTCAGTGCCTTCTCTCGCAGGTGTTTTTCTAGATCATCAAGGTTGTCTTCTGGTTCGCTTTCTGTTTCCTTCAAACAGAGAAAGCATTTCTTCACACACCGAGAGCCGACCCAGGCTGCAGCCCCCCACCCCATGTTGCAAATCATCCCCTAACACCAAGAGACACCAAGCTCCATTTCTGAAGCAAGTTTAGGACATGAAGAGCATGGTGCATCCACCCCCATCTATCTCTTATACTGGACTCTTAACAAGGTACCAAATTCCTACCTTTTTGGGTTCTGTCTCAGCTTCCTGGTCGTCCTGTGCTGAGGTGGTATCTGCTGCAGCCACAGCAGCAGCTGCTGCAGCCACTGCAGCCTTTTCCTTCTTATGTTTTTTGTGTTTCTTGTGCTTTTTATCCTTTTTATGCTTCTTATCCTTCTTTTTCTTCTTCTTTTTCCCACCCCCGTCTTGATCTGAATTCTGTAACAAACAATTCAACAGGTATTACAACTCAGTCCTCAGCTTTGAAAAATGCATGTTACAAAGTCTTTTTAAGAAGTTCTAAATTATTAAATTATTCCAAGGATTATTTCCCCCACCCCATGAATAACCTCAGGTGTTCAGCAGCTAAGTCTTATGAAAATAACTTGTCACATAACCCAAAACAACATTGCTATTATTAACAAACAAGTACCCTTGCAGGTGATGGGCTCTGAGTTGGGCTTTTAGCCTTTTTTTCAGGTGACCAGTTTGCAGAAGGAGAACGAGACTGAGTGGGAGATGGAGGTCCTTGATGTTTTTTGGGTGCTGGCTCAGGTGATCCTGATGCAGACCGTGATGAAGACACCCGTCTTGCAGATCGTGGACTTGGCGTTGGAGCCCTTCAAAACACAAGAGCCACAATTAGAGATGTTAAGAGGCAAACCAAGAAAATAAAGAGTAATGAAAATGTGAAATGAACGTATGTGATTATAAGGTGGTTAAGCTGCCACTTCAATATAAGATTAGTTCCTTTGCTAGCATGTGTTCCAAAGGACAGAACAATCTAATACCACCATGGATCCATAGTATAAAAGGTTATTGCAACTTGAGAGCTTGTCAAACAGTACTATTACAAATGATTGCTCCCTTTCTTTTCATATGACTAATTTATAGCCCCACTAAGTCAAGAGAAAAGCAACACTACTTTTTCATCCAATGGAGAAAGAGTGCAAGATACTACATGCAGCTATGTTGTCATTCTGAACAAATTAAGAGGCCAGTAGCACTTCTGACTGCCTGCTTGTAAGAACAGCAACACACCAAACTAAAAACATGTAGAATTTCAGCAGTTTATCTTGGATGACCACTTCTGAAATGGTTTTTGAGCTAATGAGAAGCGTTACTGACTTCAGAGACAGCTCATTTTTCTGTGAACAAAGCTACCTATGAAACTCTCAAACTTCGTTCCCCCTGCTCAGTCCCAGTGCTTTGCTGTGCTATGAAAAGACCCCTCTCACTCTGCATAAAGTCTCTTCAATGCTCCCCCTGTGCTGCACTTTATTTTAGCAGATGTTTCCAACCTAATAAACTTCTGAAAAATCAGCATTATAGTTGTGGAACCCAACAGAGCCACCAGTGCTCGAGCAACCTAAAGACATGAGAACCTTTTTATCACAATTCTTTGCTAGTCCCAGTGCACTAAACCCAACCAACCAAAGAAAAAAAAAACCCTCACAAAACCACCACCACCAAAGATAGATTCTTTTACTTTGTCTTCTTAGGTTCTGGCGTTCTTGAAACCCTCCTGATGGGTCTAGTGCTTGGAGATGGAGACTGTCTTCTCTGGGGTGAAGCTGAAGCTCCCCTTCGCGGTGGTGGTGGGCTTGCAGAGGTATGAGAAGCTCTAGGCCGTGGTGAAGGTGAATGCCTTTTGTTTTGTGGAGGAGAACGTGTTTCCCGATTGGATCTACTGGGAGGAGATCCCTTCCGGTGCTTGGAAGATTGCGAAGGCGAACGCCTTTTAGCAGTTGGTGAGCACCTCTGTTTTGGTGGTGGTGAATGGGAAACTCTGCGTTTGGACTGTGGAGAAGGGGATGCCCTTCGTTTAGGTGGGGGAGGAGGAGAGGCTGTTCTTCTCTTCGGTGGTGGTGAAGGAGAATATCGTCTCTGTATTGGTGGAGAGTATCTCCGTGGAGAAGGTGAACGTCTGCGTGGGGGTGGTGATGGAGACCTATGGAAAAAAGCACAGATGTTCAGGTGCCATATGGGCATATGAGTTGGTTACAAGTGCCTTACAGGGAAAAAGAACTCTAAAAATTCTTTAAAACTTCATTTAACACCAAACTTTCAAAATCACCTGAATGGGTGTTATTCAGTATCTGCTACAGCAATCAAATGATAACCAGGCCACACATCTACCACATCCAGTCTCACCAGCAAAACTACACTCCCCTCATTAAGCTGGGAATCAGGGAACTGGTATCCTGGCATTTCAGTTTCCATGGTGGCATTTCTATTTCCATGTCCTAGCTGGCAGTCAAAAAAGCAGAAGCCCCCACTTTGTGATACAATGCAGTACATTACCTTCGACGAGGCAGCGAAGGGGAGCGCCGGCGCCGGGGTGGAGGGGCAGGGGAAGGGGTGCGTCGCCGCCGTGCTGGCGGGGGTGAAGGGCTTCTCCTCCTCCTGCTGCAGAGAGAAAAGGATGGCTCAGTGATGTTCAACATGAGATTTATTTCTGTTCTGCTTTCACTGTACAAATGATCCTGTGCATGCACTTCAACATGAGATTCTATTAGAACTACGGATGGAAAAAATCAAAACCACCTCTTTGTTGTAACGCAGTGATGTGACTGCTAGATCGCACCCCAGGGAGGAACCTGGAATGCCCAGCTGCATCCAGCAGCACAGAACTGCCCTCAGCAGCAGTCTTGACGTTGGACCAGATTAGACAGTGTGAAACTGTACTCTTGACACAGCCTGTATCTATGGCTCTGAGATCCAAAATTACTTATTGAAATAGAGGGAAAAAAATCAGAGTTGTTGCTAAACTGCAGCTATCTGGATTATGCATAAAACAAGGCTCTTGCAAGGTTTACAGCTGACTTCAGAGAGGAGAAATTTTCATCAAATATACTTTCCTGGACTTTCAAATGAAAGAAATATTGGTATTTTGTAAAGTAAAACATTCCTTTTTCAAAATAGCAATGAAGACAAAATGACTGGATAAAGCACAAAACAAGAGTAACGAAAACACAAAGCAGCTCAGCTGTATAAACTATTTGATTTTTAAATACACTGGTGGTTGTTCTCCAGGGCAATGAGTTAACACTTTTTTACAGATAAGAGTTTGCTCCAAAAACCAACTTCTATGATCTGAAGACCCACCACCTTTGTAATGTCATGGTAGCCCTAATTAAATGTGCATTCACACAGGAGGCACTAGGTGAATTTAGTATGCTGCAGAACAAATTAAGATCTTTGAATTCCAGTGTTTTACTTAGAATTGTTTTACAAGATCCATAAATAGAATGGTTTGCATTTGTAGTATTCATCCTTAATCTCATCTATCATGCATGCTGTGACTATATTCTAGCTAGGTCTTCATGAGATTGCTCGCAAGGGTCACTGTATCGGATTAATAAACCCATTGAGCACCCAGCTTCCTGCACCTCCCTGTATTCTGTGAGCAAACTATTTCACAAATAGAAGTGTTAACAATACTTTCTACACAAGCAAAAATAAAGTAGGTGTTCACTACTAGTCTACCACCATTAGTAGTTCCAAGCATGTAATGAATTGAGGAATTAGAGTTTTGAAAATTATCTGTGACCCAGGAGACAAAGATCTTAAATAATTTGTTGCAAATGTACAGAATGGTGTTAGCCAGAACACCAGTGGCAACAAGAACACAAGGTGATGCTCACCCACCCACTCACCTTACAACCCTGTGCAAATGGAGTAAGAAACCTCCTGAAGAGTACAAGCACTCAGCTATTTTCAGGCATCAGTAGATGCTAATAACATTAGTGCTACTAGCTGTTACAGCTTATGTGAATTAACACAGTGAGAAATGAGGAGACAGAGCACGTGTTCCTCAACATGTTAAGGAGTCACCCCGAATTTCCCTCACCTTACTACGAGTGTGCAAGTCCAAAGGACAAAGGATGGCAACTACTTATCTATGACAAAATGAGAGCTTATCTCAATGATATTCCATATGCAAATCCTATTTAACAGATTCATTTCTAACCAACCTTTTCATCACTGGTGACTGCCACCTCTTTTCCATCTGCATCCTGATAGCAGTGGAGGAAAAACAAAACAGAACAAATCTATCTGCCACATATTTGAGGCAAGAATGAACACATTCAAATGAAGTTTACAGTAATTCTTACCAAACAAGCATAACAAAAATGCAACCTTGAAACAAGGTTGGGCACACTTGACACAACTTAATTCTGCTGTGTATTTTGTTGACAGTTGCACAGCAGAAACAGCAGCATTAACTGAACAGTTAGAAGACCTTGGTTATGCTCAACTTAAGAGAGAATTACCGAGGGGAGGATTCCTTCGGTCGCCTGCGTGGAGACGGTGATGGACTGCGTGAATGGGAATGGCGTCGGCGCCTACCAACTTCCCCATTCTTCACATTCGATCTTTTAGGTCTTTCCTCTTCAGATGAAGACGAAGAACCAGAATCTATGAATGTAGAAGAATCACTCTCTGGAAAATGATTCTCACACTATTAACACAGCTGCTGTTAGGGTTATACTGCAGTTTAAACGACTAACCTCCTCTCCCACAAAGTAAGAAGTCTCTATTTAAAAGCAGTGCAACTAAAAATGTTATTTCAAGTCATAAATATATCCATCAGAGCTGAGGAAAAACATTTCCAGCAACCTAACTGGCCACATAAAATTTGACTAGCCAGGTAATTTAAAAGATGAACTGCAATTACTTATAAAAACATTAGCAAACAAAACCCCATACCAAGCCCAGGTTAATTTACTGATCTCAAGTACAAAAGAGGTCAAAATATTAGGAAATAACCTATTGCAACAACAGGTTAGGTAATCCACAGCAAACAATACTGGTGTATGTCACCAAGAGTTTAAAAATATAACTTTATCAAAACCCATTAACAAGAGAGATATCCTAACTTGTAGAAGTTATACTTTATTTCTCTTGAGCAGCAGTTGAAGTGACTTCATTACAGGTGATAAATCTGTAATTAAGTTTTGCAACAAAACTGCAGTGCACAATTTTAGTAAGTATTTGAACCTAACTGCTAACTACTTCCCGCACCAGTAAACTAAAACAAATGCAGTTTTAGGAAATCTCTACCATCCGTACCAGATGAAGACTGTTGGTTCTGCCTTCTGTACTGACGCCTCTGTTGAACAGAGTCCGCTGCTGCCATTTTACCTCCTTTGTCTTCTTCTGAAAAGGTACATGCATGGACAGAATATTTACACCAAATACACAAATTTGCCTTATTCACACAGAAGCAAAGTCATGCTAAAGCAGATCATCAAGCAATCTCCTTCCGCCTCCCCCAGTCTCAAGATAACATTGAGGCTCGAAGACACTTCAGCTGAGCTTTTTTTTCCCAAGAAAGCTTGGATATAAACATCTGAGTGATCACCTTTATGTCTGAAAACTCTTTCTTTCTATGTCAGTGCTCCAAGAGGGTTCAGCACTTTAACACTGCCTTTATTTGACAAACACCTTGTTTGCCCCACCCAAAACCAGCATGGAAAAGTAAGAGCCGTACCAGATTCTGACAGTTCTGTTTTCCTTGCTTTTGGTGCTGGCGAAGGAGACTCTCGTTTTTCAGTACTCTTACGTTTGAGTGCTAAAAGACAAAGACAAAAATAACTCAGTTCCAGCCCTTAACACTCCTGCATGCTTTTCTGTCAGACAAACTGCACACACCATCATTGAAAAAACAAAAGCACAATGACAGAACTGCTGGGATACAAGTTTTATTTCATCACCTGATGCTCTGCTGGGTGAAACGGAACCTCGGCTTTTCCTTGCACGATTTGACTGCTGGGGTGTTGGAGACCTACGTGGTTTTGGAGGTGGACTTGCTGGTGGGGATGGTCTGTGCCTCCTCCGAGGAGGGCTTGCGGAAGGAGAGAACCTACGTGTTTTACGAGGGGGACTGGATGCAGTCCTTTTAGGTAGTTTCTTTGGTGGTGATCGGGAACGTGAAGAGGAGGAGGAAGAGCTACTGCCAGATAAGGATGCTGATGACCGTCGTCTCCTGTAAATCAAAGAGAACATTAGATTCTGACTAGCCAGCTTAAGAAATGTTTGAGCGTGAGCACAAAGTTACATTTGTTTGCAAGCACATATATAGAACCACATACAACAGCACTTCTGAAACATGGACAGCCTTCAACACTTGGTTTGTGGAAGAAAAAATATCAACCAATCTTTCACAGTTAATTGTTAGTGTTCCCTTTGTTTGCTTTCTGTCAATCTACAGACTACAACTAAGCTTTTGTCCTGGAGGCAATTAGTTTTGTTTGGGCTCTCTGACTTTTGAATGGTTAAGAGAATTCTCCATGTTAGCACATGTGACTGAATGATCTTCACAACAGATCTCTTTTAAGAGAGTTTAGTGTGCAAGTACACTAAAAAAGTTTTTTACCAAGAGGTACAAATTTCAGACAACTTAATAACTCAGACCCATCTCTCCATCCTGGTGGTTTAGTCTGTCATCTTTACTTTGTAATTTTAAAAAGGTAGGGCCTCTAGAATTCTGCGGCAAAATTTGTGGCAAGTTCTGTTGCAATTGTGTACCTGCAGAATCCACCTTTGGCTGCAGAATTCCTGAGAACCTGGAAAAAAGAAACCCTACCTTGAGTGAGATAAACATTTGCTGAAAGGGAGCTCTTGTACATCTTGCAAAATACATGTTTGATGCTTTCCACAGTTTTCCCATTTGTGTGAAATGAACATATTTATAAACTCAAGGAAAAAAAATATAATATAGTCATCACCTTGTCAGAAAAAGGAAGAACTGTTGCTTCCTGAAAAAAGAACAACTGCTGTACACAGGAAGCATCACGTTAATTCTCTTCCTATGAAGAGGGTAAGAATCTAGTCTCTTCCTATGAAGACAAATGTCTGTTTTGACACTGCCAGAAGTATAAAGTTTTCTCTGTAAGGCAACTCAGATCTTTGCTACTAGAGCAATTGCTTATGCTGTCATAAATGTAACCTCCAGCACCAGACAGCAGACCTTGAGAATTTTTGTAAGAACATGAAGAGGAAACAGATTTCACGTCAAAATTAAATTTTGATTGTAGTTTTATGTGATAGAAATGGAAGTCGTAATTAAAAAACTCCCAACAAGGCAAATCCAATTTGTCCTAATTTCTTCCCCAGGCAAAGGGAAAAAAGAAGAGCGTTCAGACTTAAGCAAAAGTGTCATAAGCGATGTCATGTCAACCTACACTGAAGCTATCCAGAGCCATTTGAAAGTTATTCTGAAAATGGCCTTTTTCAAAAAAGTGGAACTCTCATCACTATTTCAACTCAAAAGAAATTGTTTCACAGATACTTTTGTTTCCCCACTATACACTTATGAAATAAGACAGTGCAGATTTACATCACTCAAATCATATGCCTGACAGTACGAGACAAACAAGGGATCTTTGAGAGCACTCATTCCTCACAACTAATGTTCCCCTTCAGCTTTCAAGGTGTCACACTTTCAGCTCTCTCAAAGAAAGGGAACCTTACCGCCTCACAGGGGATCTGCTTCTTCTGTGCCTGGGAGGGGGAGGCATTCGCCTTGGAGGGCTCCTTCTCCTTGGAGATGGCCGTCGTCTTGGGCTTGGTCGCCTTCTAGGGGAGTAAGACCTGTCATAATCAGAAATTCAAATGAAAAGCAACTATCTAATTTTCAGATTTGAGGATATTTATCCTCAGGGCACTGAGCAGGAAGTTGCTTTTCTCCAAGTGCATCCCATTAAAGTAGCATTTAGACTGTGATGCATATATTCAGACACAATCAGTGCTTGAAGTTTCCCAACACCTCTCTACTAAATAGTAAAATAAAAAAAAAAAAAGAAGAAAATTCAAGTAATTACACCTTCAGCACCAAACCTATCTCCTAAAAATGCTACACAAGTCTCACCATCTAACAAGTGCCATACTCAGTAGTAAGCACCCCATTCCTCTCCACTCAGCGTTAGTCACTGTGAGCATCTTCTAATGAACCGGCAAGAAGAAAACAACTCCCAAACACATTTATCCACTGAAAGCATTTTCCTCATTTGGCCTAAAACATCCGTAGCTCAACTCCTCTAAGAACATCACTATTTAC